>NC_060273.1:108894605-109522536 GCF_021613505.1 Equus quagga | reverse complement strand
TCCTTCTTGTATCTTGAGACTCTATAGTTAGCTGCATACATAAATAGAATTGTCTGTTCTTTTGGGTAAATTGGTCATTTTATCATTTTGCAATATCTCTTCATCCCTGTATATTTTCTTGGTTCTGAAGTCTGATATTAATATACTCATTCCAGCTTTCTTTTGTTTACTGTTTGTATATTAAAACTTTTCTCATCCTTTTTACTTTTAAAGTACATATGTCATTATTTGTTGTAGGTTCATCTAGAGTGAATTTAGTTGGGGTTAAATTTTTTGTCCAATCTGACATTGCTGCTTTCAAATAGGTAGTTTTAGACTAGAGATCAACGAATATTTTTTGTAAAGAGCCAGATAGTAAATATGTTAGGCTTTATAAACATAGTACTGTCTGCTATATATTGTTCTTTTTTAAACTAATGGACTTTATTTTTTAGAACAGTTTTAGGTTTACAGAATAATTGAGCATATAGAGAGACTTAACCATATCGCTTTCCTCCCCCTACACACAGTTTCGCCTATTATTAATACGTTGCTTTAGTGTGGTACATTTTTTTACAATTGATGAACCAATACATTTGCCTCTTCCAGAACATCGCATAGTTGGAATGACACATTATATAGCCTTTCATACTGGCTTCTTTCACTTAGCAATATACATTTAAGGTTCCTCCATGTCTTTTTCTGGCTTGATAGCTCATTTCTTTTATCATTGTATAATATTCCAGGTATAATGTACTGCAGTTTATCTATCTACTCACCTATTGAGGGGTATGTTGGTTGTTTTCAATTTTTAGCAGTTATGAATGAAGCTGCTATAAACACTTATTGGCAGGTTTTTGTGTGAATATGTTTTCAACTCCTTTGGGTAAATACCTAAAAGCATGATTGCTGAATCATATGGAAAGACTATGTTTAGGTACATAAGAAACTGCCAAACTGCCAAAGTGACTTACCATCTTATAGCATCAATAGCAGTGAACGGAAGTCTTTATTGCTCCACATCCTCACCAGCATTTCATTTTGTCAGTGTTTTAAATTTTAGCCATTCTAATACATGTGTTGTGCTATCTTATCCTCATTTTAATTTGCAATTCCCTCATGGCATATGATGCTGAGTACATTTTCATATGCTTACTAGCATCTGTACATCTTTAATAAGGTGTCTGTTCAGACCTAGTGGCCATTTTTCATTAGGTTATTTGAAAATTGATGAGTCTTAAGAGTTCTTTGAATATTTTGGATATGTCCTGTGTCAAATATGTATTTTTCTCCCAACTTGTGGCTTGTCTTTTAATTCTATTAACAGCGTTTTTCATAGAAAAAGATTTTAATTTTAGTGAAGTCCAACATACCATTTTTTTTCTCTCATACATCTTTTTTTGGTGTTGTATTTAAAATGTCATCACCAAACCCAAGGCTACTTAGATTTAATCTTATGTTGTCTTCTAGAAGTTTTATAGTTTTGTATTTTACATTTAGGTCTATGATCCATTTTGAGTTAATTTTTGTGAAGGGTGTAAGGTCTGTGTCTAGATTCCTTTTTGATCGCTTGCTTGCGTTTTTCTTTCTTTCTTTCTTTCTTTCTTTTTTTGCACATGAATGTTTAGTTATTCCGGCATCATTTTTAAAAAGATTACCCTGGTTCTTGTCCAATACAGCAACATAGGAGCCTCCTGAACTCACCTCTTCCCATGGACAGACCAAATCTACAGCTACGCACGGAGAAATTCCCTCTGAAAGAAATCCAGAAACTAGCTGAGTGACTCCTACACATGGGGCAAATGAGAAAATCCCACATTGAAATGCGTAGGAAAAGCTGGGGCGCATTCTCACCATAAACTCCACCCCTAGGACAGTGCCATATAATTGGGAGGGACCTCCCAACTCCTGACTTTTCTCTGAAGAGCAAAGAGTTTGGACCTCACATCTAGTGTGCCAACTTTTAAGACTCACACCTAAGGGATGGGCCCCTCAAACACCTAGTTCCGAAAGTCAATGGGCTTGCATCCACAAGACCCACAAGCCTACAGAAAACAAAGAAACAGTTCTTAATGGGTTCTCAGGAGGACTCACTAAGGATTCACTGTGGCTATCCCCAGAGGGCGCAGGACCTAGGAATCAGGCCAAATATACCCATCTCTCAGTGTTTTCCTGAAAAAAGGCCTATTTACATACTTTAAAAGCTGCTGCCTGAGGGTCTGGGTTCTAATTTAGCATGTATCTGGGGGCTGACTGCAATCTTCCCCAAGCCCAGAAAAGCCAGCAGACACAACCTTTGCCTTCTCACTCCAGCCCACTACAAATCACCAACATCTGCCTGGAAGGAGCTTGTACACAAGTATGGAGCCCCAGGTTCTGTGGCTGCTGTCCAAGGGACAGGACCCTGGATCACCTAGCTCTGATAGCCAATGGGGCTTGTATTCATGAGTCACACAGGATTGTAGTAAACAAAGAAGCAGTTATCAACAAGCACAGGAGTAGCCCTCTGCAGCTGTACACTCAAGCCCGGCACAGAGGGAGCCAGCAAAAAAGCTCACCTCTCGGCTTCTCCCTGGAAAGGTCAGTCCTAACCACATACTTTGCTAACTACTGCCTGCATCTAGGTGCTGAATGCAATCTGCCCCTTTGGGACAATGACAGATCTTGGCACACCCTCAATTGCTAGGACCTACTAAGAACAAAGAAGGCAGCTCGGACAAACACAAAAGTTTGAGAGACAACCTAGAGCTCAGGCCTGGCTGAATGCTAAGGTTCATCTAGCTATTATAGATATAGGTAAGGTTATAGTTATATATAAGGTTCATCCATTTAATATAGTTATTTAAAATAAATATAACCAGAATAACCACAAGGTAAAAAGATGTATAAGCTGTGACATTAAAAACATAAAATGCATGAGGAGAGTAAAAATAAACAGCCTTAATATGTGTTCGAGGTTGTTATCAGCTTAAAATAGGTTGTTATAATTATAAGACGATTTACATAAGCCTCATGGTAACCACAAGGCAAAAATTTATAGCAAATACACAAAACATAAAAAGAAAGGGATCTAAGCATACCACTAAACAAAATCATCAAACCACAAAGGAAGAGAAAGAGAAGAAAGGAACACAGGAAATACAAAATAGCCAGAAAACAATTAATAAAATGGCAATAAGTACATATCTATCAATAATTACTTTAAATATAAACAGACTAAATTCTCCAATCAAAAGACATAGAGTGTTTGGAGGCCAGCCTGGTGGTGCAGCAATTAAGTTCACACGTTCCACTTCAGCAGCCCGGGGTTCACTGGTTGGGATCCCAGGTGCAGACATGGCACTGCTTGATAAGCCATGCTGTGGTAGGTGTCCCACATATGAAGTAGGGGAAGATGGGCATGGATGTTAGCTCAGGGCCAGTCTTCCTCATGCTGTGGCAGGCATCCCACACATAAAGTAGAGGAAGATGGGCATGGATGTTAGCTCAGGGTCAGTCTTCCTCAGCAAAAAGAGGAGGACTGGCAGCAGATGTTAGCTCAGGGCTAATCTTCCTCAAAAAAAAAAGACATAGGGTATCTGAATGGATAAAAAAACCAAGATTCCAGGGGCCGCCTCATGGCATAGTGTTTAAGTTCGCATGCTCCACTTTGGCAGCCCAGGGTTTTCAGGTTTGGATCCTAGGCACTGATGTACACACCACTCATCAAGCCATGCTGTGGCAGTGTCCCACATACAAAATAGAGGAAGACTGGTGAAGATGTTAGCTCAGGGACAATCTTCCTCACCAAAAAAACCCACCAAAAACAGGTTCATCTATACACGGCATACAACAGACTCACTTCAGATGTAAGGACACACACAGGCTGAAAGTGAAGGGATCAAAAGAGATATTCCATGCAAATGCAAACCAAAACAAAGCTGGGGTAGCTATACTTACATCGCACAAAATAGGCTATAAGATAAATACTGTAGTAAGAGACAAAAAAGGTCATTTTATAATGAAAGAGATCAATCCAACAAGAGAATATAACATTCATAAATATTTATGCACCCAACATAAAAGCACCTAAATATATAAAGCAAATAATAACAGAACAAAAGAGGGAAACAGACAGCAATACAATAATGTGGGAGGACTTCAACACTCCACTTTAAACAATGAATAAATCAGCCAGATAGAAAACCAATAAGGAAACATGGGACTTAAACTACACATTAGACTAGATGGACTTAACAGACACTTAGAAGACACCCATCCAACAGCAGCAGAATACACATTCTTCTGAAGTTCACATGAAACAATCTCCAGGACAACTCATTTGGTAGGCCACAAAACAAGTCTTAATAAATTTAATAAGATTGGAATCATGTCAAGCATCTTTTCCAACTACAATGGTATGAAACTAGAAGTCACCTATAAGAAGAAAACTGGAAAGTTCACAAATATGTGAAGATTAAACAGCATGCTAGTGAACAACCAAGGGGTCAGAGAAGAAATCAAGAAATACCTTGAGATAAATGAAAATGGAAATATAACATACCAAAACCTACAGGATGCAGCAAAAGTAAGCCTAAGCGAGAAGCTTAAAGCAATAAATGCTTATATTAACAAAAATAAAGATCTCAAATAAACAACCTAACTAACCTCAAGGAACCAGAGAAAGAACAAACTAAGCCCAAAGTTAGTAGAAAGAAGGAAATAAAGATCAGAGTGGAAATAAAGGAAATAGAGACTAATAACACAACAGAAAAGATCAATGAAACTAACAGCTAGTTTTTTGAAACGATAAACAAAATAGATAAATCTTTAGCTAGACTTGCCAAGAAAAAAAGAATACTCAAATAAATGAAATTATAAATGAAAGAGGAGATATTACAACTGATACAACACAAATACAAAGGTCACAAGAGACTACCATAAACAATTATATACAAATTATTCTTTCTTATTTTCTCGCATGCTTTTTTGCTGTCATCGTGCCCTCTTTTTCTGCCTTCTCTTTTTTTTTTCTTCTCCCCAAAGCCCCCCAGTATATAGTTGTATATTCTAGTTGTGAGTGCCTCTGGTTGTGCTATGCGGGATGCTGCCTCAGCATAGCCTGACAAGCAGTGCCATGTCCACGCCTGGGATCTGAACTGGCGAAACCCCGTGCCGCCGAAGTGCAGCATGTGGACTTAACCACTTGGCTATGGGGCCGGCCCTCCTTCTCTTGTTTTGAGTATTTTATGAGATTTCATTTTCTCTCATCTGTTATCATAGCAATTATACTTCTTTTAATAATTGTCTTAGTGGTTTCCCTGGAATTACCAATATACATTTACAAGTAATTGAAGTCCACTTTCAAATAACTCTATACCACTTCACGGTAGTGCAGGTACCTTAGAACAGAGTATTCCCAATTTTCCCTCCCCTTTTATAAGATTGCTGTTCTTCATTTCACTATCCATAAACTATAATCACTGAATACCTTATTGCCATTATTATTTTGAACAGTTATCTATTATACCAATCAAAAATAAGAAAAATAAGAGATTATATTTTACTTTTATTTATTTATGTCTAATGTTGTGTCTTTCTGTACGTGGATCCAGATTTCCGAGGAACATATTTCTTTTTTCTGAAGAACTTCTTTAAACATTTCTTGCAAAGCAGGCTTACTGGTGACAATTCCCTTATTTTTTTGTTTGTCTGGGAATATCTTTATTTTTCCTTCAATTTAAATGATAGTTTCATTGCATACAACATTCCATATTGATGAGGTTTTTTTCTCCAACCCTTTAAATATTTCATTCCACTCTATTCTTGTTTGCAAGGTTTGTGAAGAGAAGTCTGTTGTAAATTATCTTTGATTCTCTATATGTTAAGTTTTATTTCATCTGGTTTCTTTCAAGATTTTCTTTTAGTTTTTTGATTCTGCAGTCTGAATATGATACATCCTGGCACAGACTTTTTGGTATTTACCCTTCTCGGTATTCTCTGAGGTTCCTGGATCAGTGGTTTGGTGTCTGTCATTAATTTTGGAAAATTCTGAGCCATTATTACTCATTTATTTCTTCTGTTCCTTTCTCTCCTTCTTCTCCTTCTGGTGTTTCCATTATATGTTTGTTCTACCTTTGTAATGGCTGCAGTTCTTGGATATTCTGCTCCAGGTTTTTTCATTCTTTTTTCTCCTTGGTTTTCAGTTTGAGAAGTTTCTATTGACACATCTTCAAAGTCAATGATACTTTCCTCAATCCTGTCCAGTCTACTGATGAGCCCATGAAAGGAACTCTTCATTTCTATTATAGTATTTTTGCTTTCTAGAATTTACTTTTGATTTTTTTCTTGGCGTTTCTATTTCTCTCCTTGCATTACCTATTTTTTCTTTCATGGTATCCACTTTTTCCATTAGAGCCCTTAACATATTAATCATAATTATTTTATGTTCCCATTCTGATCATTCCAAAATCTTTGTCATATCTGAGTCTGTTTATGTTGCTTGCTTTGCCTTTTCAATCATCTTTTTTGTTTCTGTTTTTGCCGTTTAGAATGCCTTATAATGCTTTTTTTAAAAGCCAGACATTATGTATCAGGTAACAAGAACTGAGGTAAATAGGCCTTTAGTGTGAGGTTTTATGGGTTTTTGTCTAGGTGTTAGGCTCTGTTTAAAGTTTGTTGTAGCTGTAGGTATCAGAGGCCTCAGTTTTCTGTGGTATCCTCATTTTGTCTTCCCTATTGTCTTTCCTTAGAAACTCTTTATCAAATAGAGTGTGTCTTGCAGTTCTTTCAGTTGTAATTCTCTGTTATTACACTAGATATATGTTTATATGATGGTAATGTATTGCAGAGAGGAAGCATTCTATATTCTTATGATTAAATCTTAGGCTTTATGGGATTTTTTTTTTTACTGAGCATTCCTGAGTCTTGCTGTGACCTTCAAAAGTTTTTCTTAGCCTTTTTATTTTCTTTCCCTTCTGTGAGACAGGAAGGTTAGAGAGGGTTGACTTGTCTAATTGCCCTCCTTCTAAAATTTGGCAGGAGAAACTCTGGTAAAGTAGTTTCCCTAGAGGGAAGGCTTTTGTTACAAAGAGCAGACTTCTCTAGGGAATACTTCAAAATGGTTACTTTTCCTTTCCCCCTCACCTAAAACACAAGAGTATTTTACCCCCAACTTTACTGTGAGAACCTGATGGAGCACCTGGATGTTAAGAGTCATGAAGGTATGGCAAATAGCCCTAAGACTGTGCCCCCAGGAGTTTTTAATTCTCAAGTTAGTCCATGCCCCACCTCCAGCAATTAGTCAATCATTGTTTAATTTTCAGCTCCAATGGCTTCTGCTCCCAGTAAACTGCAATTCTCTCTGTTTGCTTCTCTCTCCAGTTTTGGGGGCAGCAGTTTGCCCTGTGATCTCAAGTCTCCAATTAATCTAAGAAGAGCTGTTGATTTTTAATTTGTTCAACTCTCTTCTTGTTGTGAGAACAGGAGTGATGACTTACAGGCTCTTTATATATTGGAGTAGAAACTAGAGGTTCTATTCCATTCTTAGCTTGCAGACTATACAGAAACAGGCAGCAGTTTATATACAGATATACATATACATATACACACACACACACACACACACCCCTAAACTATATATATATATATATACTTAGGTATACTTTTATATATATACATACACACACATACACACACACACACACACATATATATACACTTACTTTTCTACTTCAAGTTGACATTTTACCACTCCATTTAAAATGAATAAGTCTTATAACCAAATAGGTCCTTTTACCCTCTCCATTTAGGTTACAGTTGTCATATGTATTACAACTACATTCTTTAAAAACTACATCGGACAATGTTATAATTTTTGCTTTCAAAAGTCATATATACTTTAAACCTAAGATGAACATTTAGTCTATTTACTCATGTATGTACCATTTCTTTTACTCTTCCTTTATCCCTTCAAGTTGCAAGTTTCCTCTAGTATCATTTCACTTCAGACTGAAAAGACTTTCTCATTTCTTTTTGAGTTAACAATAAATTTTATTAGTTATCCTTCACCTGAGAATATCTTTATTTCATTTTCTTTTTTCTTTTCTTCTTTTCTTATTTTTTAAGATTGGCACCTGAGCTAACATCTGTTGCCAATCTTCTTCTTTTTTCTTTTCCTTCTTCTCCCCAAGGCCCCCCAGTACATAGTTGTATATGCTAGTTGTAGGTCCTTCTGGTTGTGCTATGTGGAACGCCACCTCAGTATGGTTTGATGAGCAGTGCCATGTCCATGCCCAGGATCTGAACCAGTGCAACCCTGGGCCCCTGAAGTGGAGTGCATGAACTTAACCACTCAGCCACGGGGCCAGCCCCTCTTTATTTCATTTTCATTCTTGAGGATATTTTCACAGGATTATGAATTATGAGTTGACAGCTCTTTTCTTTCAGGACTCTAAAGATATTGTTCTACTGTCTTCTGAACCCACAGTTTCTGATGAGAAATTCACAATCATTTGTATTATTGTACCTATCAATACTATTTTAAAGTTCTTATTTCATAATGCCAATATCTGGATCCCATGTGGGTCTATACTCTTGTCATAGTTTTTTGCCATGCCTGGTAATTTGTTTTTATTGCAAGACCCTTGCCTAAGACATTTTACAGCTGTGTATGATATTATCTTTCTTTCAGAGTTTTGGGTCTGCCTTTCTGCTGATAGAGTGTTGGCTCACCACATTAATCCAATTACAGCCCAAATTAACTCTTGGCTGGTTACAGTACTTTAGGAAGGTTCTCACTCTTAGGGCACAGCCTTACAGGATATCAGTTGAGAACACATGATGTTCACCATGGTTCATCTCCCCAGCACATTCTAAACTCGAACACTTATCTACAGAGCAACACAATACTGCTGAAATTTTTCTCTCCTTTTTACTTGATTTCAGCCTCTTCACTTCATAATTCAGCAAACATACTGGGCTAAAACCCAACAGAGTGCTGTCTTATTTGTCTACCTCTTTCTTCTCTCTGGTATCCCACCCCATCCCATTCCCTAATTTTTGTCTCTTTAGGCTCATAGCTCTGTAAAAAATTTGTGCTGGTTTCTTGTCACTTAACTAGATTCTTTTTGCCCAGACCCTCTGCCCGAATTCTCAGCTTCTTGTAAGGTCCAGAATTAGCAAATAGCCTTAGGGGAAAAAGTAACTGCAGAAGGTTGCTTCTCCTCTCAAGGGTTTGCCTCTCTCTCAGGGTTTTGGCCTTTAAATTCCTACTTGCCTAAACAACTCTTTGATGCTTTTAAACAAATCTTTCAACACTTTGTTCATCTTTTCTAGTTGTTCTCAGGAGGAGAATTTGTCTGCCATAAGCTACTCCACTGTAGCTGGGAGTGGAAGTTTTATTTTATTTTCTTATTTTACTTGCTCAGTGGATTGGTTTCCAATTCCAGTTGTGATCCCTTGTATTTAACATTAATCTCTGCCCAGTTCTCTGAATTTTTGCATGTCTAGCTTAAAGAAGACATTACTCTTGCATACTTTCAGATGTACTTCAGTTCCAATCTTTGATGTCTATAAGAAGGCAGACATATCAATTCAGGAGCACAAGGTAAGACTGACTTTGTACAGTTAGTACTGTCTCCTAGTTGCTACCCACTATAAAACAACACTCTACTTCCAGGTTCTGAATCATTTCAATGTGTTTTTTCTTTAGTACTTTATGAATGCATAAGCAGTCATGTCACAAGCTATCATTTGATATTTCTGCTCTTAATACAAAAGGTTAAACTGTGCTTTATACTTTTTTCACATGTTCAACAATTCCAAGAATCACATGACTATATAAGGATTACTGGATAAAGAATTATTAATTGACTGAGAAATACGTTGTTGGGTTTGGATGTAAAAATCTAATATACGAAATTATATTTACCCGCCATAATCTTCACTGATCCCAGCAAATGGTATTGGATCACAGCGTATAAAAATTATAAATGCAAGTAGTACAAGTGATATAGCAGATGTAACTATCATAAATTTCATAAGACCTTTATAAGACATTTGTAATTTGGAAACAATGACACCTCCCAGAAGATGGCCAACTGCACCTGCTGGAATTAAAACAAGTCCTAAAAGAAACAAGCAGGAGGAGAAAACAGTTAAAATATAATCAGCTAAAGATAGTAAAGAAAATTCATACATTGATGCAATCCCCTCTGCTCTAAACATACAGCAAACATAGATTTAAATAAAAGTCAGAAAACTTAAAAGCATAATAAACATCTCAACAAACCTGAACCTTAAGAGAAAAACAAATTTGTGAGTGGGGCTGAAGCTTTAGGCCTAATGAACTCTGGGGAAGTGATGGTGAAGTTTTTCTCCTAGGTAGTAAAGGCATCTAAAATAAACCCACAACTTAATCCATGAGAAACAAGATGAGAGCTATCTTATTGACAGCTATAATTGGATAGCTGCCTGGATTTATGGTTCATGGCAAGAACCATGCCCACAGTGACAAGAGTTCACATATAGAGATTTGTTACTAAGACTTAAGCCAGGCCACTCATTGGTTCTATGAATGGATGTGCAATATTAACAATCTCACAACAAATTGGGACTCCAGAATAGTCACTATGAGACATGGTTTTCTTTTCAATCAAACATAAGGGATTAGAAAGAGGCAACCAGAACAAGGAGGAAAAAAAGGAGAAGGAGAGAAAGGAGGAGGATAAATATAGTTAGAAAATAATCAAATGAAGATAGCACAGTAAATTCATATATTGATGAAATCTCTTCTTTCCATAGAAATGGTTGCTTTAAATAGAAATATAGCAGAATAAATATAAAGGAAAAGCAAACAAAAACATACCAATAACACCAGATTAAATTTATATCATAAAAGTATCTGACAAAAGAATTGGAGGGGCTGGCCCAGTGGCATAGTGGTTAAGTTCGTGCACTCCACTTCAGAGGCCCAGGGTTTGCAGGTTTGGATCCTTGGCACAGACCTACACACAGCTCAACAAGCCATGCTGTGGCGGCATCCCACATACAAAATAAGAAAGATTGGCACAGACGTTAGCTCAGGGACAATTTTCCATCAAGCAAAAAGAGGAGGATTGGCAACAGATGTTAGCTCAGAGCCAATCTGCCTCATCAAAAAAAGAAAGAATTGTAAATAAGTAATTTTAGAACGCTCAAAAAAGTAAATGACAGTGTAACTTCCATAAAAATGAGGAAGAAATGAAATAAAAAGAGAAAGGAATGAAATAAGAGCACGGAGATAAAAAAGAACAAATAAGAAAACTTGATATTTAAAAATATAATCATTAAAATAAAAACTCAAATCCTAGGCTAGAGACATTTGAAAAGTGAATTAGTAAATTGGGAAAGAGCATTGTGTCATCATCCACTATGAAATGAAAAGGAAAAAAGAACGAAAAAAGAATAACCAAAATAAGCAGTCAAAAGACAATGAGTACAGTAGAGAAATCTGATAAACACTACCTCACCCAGATGATCAAAGTCAAATTCAAAAGTAATAAGCCATGTTGATAACATATACTCTTGACATTATGTGATGAAAATGGCACTTTAGTTTTGTGGTCTTCCTTCCAAAACCCATAACCCCTGTCTAATCATGAGAAAAACATCAGACAATTCCCCATTGAGGAACATTCTGAAAAATACCTGACCAGCACTACTCAAAACTGTCAAAGTCATCAAAAACAAGAAAAGACTGAGAAGCTGTCATACCCAAGAGGAGCCTAAGGAGACATGACAACTAAATATAATGTGGTATCTTGAATGAGATTCTGGAACAGAAAAAGGGTAAGAAAATCTGAACAAAATACTGACTTTAGTTAATAATAATGTATTGATATGAGTTCATTATCTACCTAATGGAGATGGAAGATGTTAACAAAAAGGGAAACTAGGTGTACATTACATGAAAAATCTGTACTATCTTCATAATTTTTCTGTAAATCTAAAACTATTCAAAAAATAAAGTTATTTAAAAAAAAAAGACAGTGAGAGCAGAATAAGAGGCTCCACACAATGTTTTACAGCAGTTGTGAGAAATATAAGGAAAGGAATAGCAGAGAAACAGTATTTAGAAAATTGTAGCTGACGATGAGAAACTTCCATAATTGAAGAAATGCTAGCCCGGGGAATAAAAGTGTGCTCCAACTACTGAGAGGGAGTGAAAAATAAATAATTAACTCCATCCTTACACATACGGAAATAAGGTGAGGAAAATTCATAACATCAAGACTAAAACAAAAATTGTAAAAGCTGCCAGAGAGCATGCTACTTGCAAAAGAATAATAATTATAGCTAGTTTTTTTAAAAAGATAAAACTGATGACCTAGACCAAACATGCGTACCCACACCCTGAGGAGTGGGGCTAGTAAACTGACAGTGAGTGAGCAGTTAAAATCTCCTAAACCAACCAAGTGGGATAAAATGAATAGAAAACTAGTCCATTGAGAGAAGACAGGATGGTAAGGAGAAAAAGCAGCAAAATAGAAGAGTAATAAACCAAAAAATACAAATAAGAAGTTAAAAATAACTTAAATATATCAGAATTCACAATAATGGTAAATGGATAAAACTTAACTATTAAAAAGACAGATTATCAAATTGGATATTTTGTAAAAAGGAAAGTCTGAAAATAAGGTAGTGAAAAAACATACCATGAAAATTTAGATCGTGAACATGTATATACCTTATGACATTATACAAAATGTTATGTAAAAAGTGCCCAGATTTCAAGAAAATCAAAAATCCATAAATAAAGTATTTTAACTCAGCTTTCTCAGAAACAGAGACTTAGCTTACAACACTATTTAAAGCTATGGAAAGTATTAATGGATTTGAACAATTAAAAAGAGAAACAAAAGCACATACTATTTAGAAACTAAAAATCTCCTCTCAAAAATTCATGGCTTAAATAAAAATATGATGATGAGAATTAAAAATGCTTAGAACTGAACAATAATAAAAACTATATCTAAGTGTATTAGATGCTAAAGAAAATCTACAAATAACGATACCTCCCTCATAAGGTTATTAGGAGAATGAAATGAATTAATATTTAAGTGCTGAGAACAGTGTCCTGTCGCAGAGTGAACATTACATGAGTGTTTGTTAAAAGGTAAACATTTACAGACAAATTCATTTATTAGAAAGCAAAAAAAGTACAAATAGAGAAAGGGCAATATTTATCAAGAAAATTGTGGGAATTACACAACTTTTTCTTTTAGTTAGTATTAACACAGTACAAGTTTTTCCGTCCTTTTACTTTCAACCTTTTCATATACTCATATTTAAAGAGTGCCTCTTGTATGTTAACATAGTGAATTCTTCCCCCAATCTGACAATCGTTATTTATATGTAACATAATTACTATTCTATTTATTGGGAAACAATTCTCCACTACCCTCTGATGCTGTATATCTTTCAAGCAGAAGCACTGACTGCTGTTTGTTCTATCTTTTCAAGGATATTTATATAGTAAACAGCCTTCGATAACGGAGATAGTGTCCCCCTCAAGAGCAGAGGGCAGGTTTACTTATAGTTTTGGAAGACAGAGATAGTGTCCTCTCCGGAACTAAGAGACGATATGCTTAATGTCAAGTATACTAAAGATAATGTCTCTCTCTGGATCAAAAGACAAGCATGATTACTGTCCATCATAAACGATTTGGGTTCCCTAAGCCCAGGGAAATGTAATGCAATCCACTCTCGTAATGCAATCTTGTGTGTGCAAATGTCACTGGCTCTCCTTCACATCACCCTGTGGGAAATGGGCCTCAGAAAACTCACACATACACACACACACACACAGATACTCTAGCTACTGCTATTGCTGTGAGTCATAAACTTTTCTTCTCTGACCAAGGAATTTTAAGTCTTCTGCTAGCATCCAAGAAACTACGGTAGACTAACTCGTGAGCTTTCAAGTAGGGTAAATTCAAACTCTTCATAGATTTCAGCACTTTTGGTGACAAAGATGGGATGCTGACAGAAACACAGCATTCTGTAAGAAGAAGAATGAGAGCCTCATGAGCCGATTAACACCATTTGAGAGAAGTACTGGAAATCAGTAGTGAATATGCTGATTTAGCCTGTTAAGGATGAAAAATTGGGGAGGTGGCTGCAGGCTGAAGTAGATCTAAAGACAGCTCCCCAGAAGGTGCAATGGTTATTATTAACTCTCCCCTAGGTGAGGGGACTTCCTCGCCAACCTGGCCATCAGCCTCCAGGACTGCCCCATTGTGATAGCTATTACTAAGATTCAACCTGGTTGGATGGAAGATTCCTCTTGATTTCAGACAACAGTTACAGAGATGTGCAACTACACTGAGTGTGAAAGGAGGGAAACTTACAACCACAGTGGACAGAAACCAGTGACTAATTAGAAGTTTACCTGATTTGATTGGTTGATGAGGGAGTGGCGCGGTAAGGTGAAAATTGCTTGGTAAGGTGAAATGGCAATAGCTGAGCTGAGGGCCCAGTTCCTCCCTCCTGCAGTCTATCATGCTAAACTGGGATCCATTCTAAGACAAAAGTAAAAGATCTCAGAGTTGTTTTGCAGTGTCTCCTGAGTGCTACAAGGTAGCTGTGACCTTCTCAGGAAGATTTCCCTAAGATAGATGTATTCCTGTGTGAAACCACAGATGAGGCACTGAATAGAATTTGGACTCTTACTGCCTCAGAAAAGGATGTAAAATGACCTTGTGAGTGATGCTTTGGACAATTTCCATGTACTTTTGTTGTGGCTTCAATATACTAATCCTGTAGCTCCAATTTCAAAATCTATAATAGGTAATTATGTTTTACAAGCTTGTACTGTATAAGCTCCTGGATGCCAAAAGTGATAGCAGAACACACAAATTGCTCCTCGAACTGTCTCCCTGTCTCCTCTTGTATGGTCCTACAGAAACAACATAGAACCCCAGGAGGAGAAAGGAAAGTCCCAGCTTTGATCATGGACTTAAAGGAAGCAGAGATAGTAAGAGATGCAGTATCTCAATTCAACAGACCAAATGTCCAGTGAAAAAAGTTATCAAGGACTTGAGGTTTACAGTGGATTAACCACCAGTTGAATTCACTTGTTGCTCCTATGGCCCTGGATGTTCCAGACATCGTGATGTAAATAAATTTATGGCACAGACTGGTGGCACTTGATATGCTGTCTTGAACATGGCCAAAGCCTTATTTTGAATCCCATTAGCACCCAAAGACAAAGACCAATTCTCTTTCACGCTTCAAGGCCACAAATACACATTTGCAGTACTCCCTCAGGGGCACCTAAACTCATCTGCCACTTACTACAAGGGGGTAGGTCAGGATTACTGTGACTACCACTACCCTCTGATATCCAAAGCTTTCACAGATAGATGATATTCAGTGAGCTGGAGGGTCAGAAGCCTCAGACTCAATGGCTCTGACTTTGCTGTTACCACACCCTCATCAGCAAGGGTGACTGATGAAGCCCAACAAAATCCAGAAGACTGCTCATCAAGTTTTTAGGGACTATTCAGGCAGATTTACAACACTCAATCCCTCTGGCACTTAAGGAAAAACTGTTGTCTCCCTTCCCTCCAACCAAAAGGCAGCCTAGCATCACTTTGGACTCTGAGTATTAGAGACAGTAGATGACTGACTTGGGCATTCTACTTGGTCTTTTCTATCAACTAACTCACAGCGAATGTAATCCACAGACCCACACTGGAAGCTAAACAGCACGCTGTGGCATACTCTCTACTTGGAGGTACTACAAACCTAATGACTCATTTGAGCTATAAGTTTCCATGACTGATGATTTTGTGTGCTGGAGCCTCTGGAAAAAAGCAGCCTTCACTCGGAAGCACCAATTGGGGTATAGGACTCATTGACTCCCTGCAACAACTACGTTTGAAAAGCAGCTCTTAGCTTACTACTGGCTTCTTGTCAAAACCAAAGTTCTGACCCATGGAGGCTGGGTGACTCTGTGGACTGATATTCTCATTTGGAGATAGACCAAATCAGACTCACAACTAACCATTTGACAAGCTTTACTTGTCAACTGGAAATGGTATATTCAAGCCATAGGAGGGTCATAAGATTTTCAAGTGTTTAAAGAAACCCCATCAGTAGATCACACAGCCTTCAGAAGACTATGAAAATCTCTCTTAAATGAAGTTTCTCTTAGTTACTTAGGAGTGCTTTCTGGAGGGATTACTGACACATTATTTATATGTGCCCTGATGGCAGTTTCTCTCTACAATAAGAGCAATCCAATGAAAAAGCGGTACAAAATTTGTCCCTGACTTTAGTTGAAATAACAATGAGACCACCTAATCCCTGGAAATCTAGCACTCTAGTCAGCCTCAGACACTGATCAGCATTGTTATGGATGATAAAATTGCCCAAAACATCATCTTCACAGGCCAAGGTAGAAGATATGCAATTGTTAATACATTCTGTTACACCTGGATTAACACCTCAGGCTAAGTAGAAAGGTCAATAGAGAAATTTAAGGAGAAAGCCATCTTGCTTTCTAAGGTAGACCTTGAGGACCAAGTGATTTGTTTAGCTTGCTGGGTCCAGGACCTTGCTGGCATGGTTGAGGCCAGTACTGCAGTGGCCTTATCCTGTTGTTTGGAGTCCTGTTGATATTAGCCTTAATTAAATACCGTATGAAACAAATTGAATGGATTTAGTCCCAATCTCTGATAATTTGATTAATCAGAGTGGCGAACAATGTGGTGTACTCACGGAAAAATTTGTCATTACGGACATAGAAACTGTGTCATGTTTTTGGCTTATTGGACTATTTGCAGCCTGACAATGGTGTGCCCTCTATCACAAAACTTAATAATAAGCTGATAGTCAAAGTTTTTCACATCTTAACATTTGTTTTTCATTTGGTCCCCGTGTTTTGTGTTCCTTCTTTCTTTCCTTTCTCTCTTTTTTTTATTATTAATCAAGTTTTTCAAATTAATATACTCTCTTACTATTCTTTTTATTATTCTTTTACTGGTTACCCTAAAAGTTACAGCACGCATCCTTGACTTTCTACAACATAAGTGATTATATTTACCATTTTCCCATTAATGCTAGAACTTTAAAACATTTCATTCCATTTGCAACTTCTTTTGGAGAGCCAATTCTCAATATCTAGTAAAACTGAAGACGTACACAATAGCAATTCCCCTTCAATGTCTAAACCTAGATCAACTTTTACAAATGTGCACAATGAGACATGTGTGTTTGGAAGAGTGAAAAACCTGGGGGCAACTTCATGTGCGTTAATATGATAATGGATAAATAAACAGTGGTAAATTCATCAGACAGAATCCTACAGCACAGTAAAAATACATTAAATAGAGATTAATATGAATCTACTTAATATAATTTCAGATGAAAGTAACAGAAGAATACATACAAAATGATACATGAATTTTAGATTGTATACAGATAGGCACATAAGCAATAAAAATAGACAAACGTGTGGAAAGGATGCACCCTAACTTTAGAAGAGCGGTTACCTATGGGGAGGGAGGAAGAGAAATAGGATAAAGGAGGAATGCGAGAGTCTTAGAAGGTTCTATGAGTTAAAAAAAAAATTGAGGCACTGATGGCAAAGTGCTCATATTTTTAAAATTTGAGCAAACAGTATTTAGGTATTTAAAATATGAGCAAATGCTATTACTCCTTCTACATTCCACTTATTTAAAATACTTCATAAATATATATAAGAAGACTTTACATAAAAATTTCAAAACAAGTACAATGAACAGAAAAGTACCTGCAAGTGTAGTTGCATCACTGCGTGTTAGCATAAACTGATTTTCTATATATATAGGCAAAAATTCAGAAACTCCAATCATAACTAAAGAGTCTGAAGCTCTGGACAGAGATAGGCACACCAACACTGAATTCTTCATCAGAACCTGAAATATAAATGTTACATATGAATTATTTTCTTTTGTTAGGTAAAGAGGAATAGATAACCCCCTCACATGTTAATGACCAATCCATTAAAAAAGGTAAAAAAATTTACCTTTCCCAATCTGAACTGAAAACACATATATATAAAAACCCAAATATCAATTTACAACTCACCAATATACACATACCATAAGAGACATGTAATGTTTGAACTCCTTTCTTTTTGGTGAGGAAGATTCACTCTGAGCTATTATCTGCTGCCAATCTTCCTCTTTTTTTTGCTTGAGGAAGATTAGCTCTGAGCTAACATCTGTGCCAATCTTCCTCTACTTTGTATGTGGGTTGCTGCCACAACATGGCTTGACAAGCAGTGTAAGTCCACACCTAGGATTCAAACCCACAAACCTAGGCCACCAAAGTGAAGCACACTGGACTTAACCACTATACCATGGGGCTGGCCCCTGAACCATTTTTATTTGTAATTTGATCTCCATGCCACTATAATTTTTATTTGTGGGTCTGGCAGTGTGCTAGAAAGATTAATTAAAAATATCACTAACCAGGCATCTAGAATTTCCCTTTACTTTTATCTATATTTTCTTAGGAAACCTCTTTAACTGAAAAACAAAACAGAAAATTTAAGCAACACTCAAAGAAAATCACTAGGATTGCAGTCAAGATTCTACAATATTTTACTCCTTGGCATTCTACATACATAAAGAGTGAAGTCATCTAAACTCTGCATGTTAGTATATTTTTTTAGCTTACTCAGAAGCCTTACTATTACCTATTACACTACACAGAGTAATTTAACATGACAGTAAATTACATTAAAATATTAACTTCTGAACTAATATCTGTATTTCCTGCATATGTATAAACCTTTGAAAATATTTGGTGGTGTTTTATGTTTGTACATTTTTTTAATTAACTTAAAATTTCCTTTTCTAGCCCTAAACATTGTTTTAAATATCTTATCATATTTTGCATATTCATCTAATTCATCTTCTGAGTGCTTTTTAACTTTATTTAACCACCCCCAAAAGGTTAAATGCTTAGGCTGACTTCAACTCCCTGCTGTCACAAACAAGGCTACACTGAACACCCCTGTGCATGCCCCCTTAAGGACCTAGGCTAGAGTGCTTTGGAAGTATATATCCTAGAAAGAGATTGCTTGGGCATACCTCATTCCATTATTTCTATGGATATTTTCTCCAGAACGTATGAATTTACACTCTCACCAAAATGTAGGAGAGTTCCATTTTCTTCAAGTAGCAGCTTACTTTCTAAAATTCATCAGAGCAATATTTCCGGCTCCACACCCCTTCCAGAACTTTGCCACTCCTCCACCAAGAAGCATTGAACCCGGAAAGGCCTTCATGACTGCCTCAACAAAGCAAGTAATGCTGCATGACTTCTGAAGTTGGGTCATAAAATGACAATATGACTTCTGTAGAGAGCTCTCACTCTCTCAGGACTCTGGTCCTGGAACTCAGCCACCAAGCTGTGACAAAGCCCAGGCCAGATGCAGAGGGCAGGCGTGGATGTTCTAGCAAACAGTCAGTATTAAAAGCTAATATTTGAGTGAACAAACTTCCTTCAGATGATTTCATCCCCCAGACTTAGATCACTCCAGTTGACCACAAGAAGAGCTGAAGGCAAGCCCTGCCCAAACTGCAGATTCATGAGCAAAACAGATGTTCTATTATTTTAAGCCACTAAGTTTTGGGGTGGTTTTTCATGTAGCAGTAGTTAACTGGTCCACCCCCACACTACTGCAAACACTTGATATCATTAGCTGGCTTTCAAAATTTTGCCATGCTGATGCATGTAAAGTAGTATTGCAATGCTTTATTTTCTATTCTCTCATTTCAAATGTAACTGACCATTACTTCATGTAATTCTTAGCTATTTAGGATTTTTTTGGGCATGAACTGCCTATTTCTATTTCTATCAGGCCTTCTGAAATTCTTGTGTAGCTATTTCAAGAATTCCATGTTTATTCTAACTATTAATCTCTTACTGGATTTAGACATCTGTCAGCAGTCTTTTAACATTGTCTAGTTTCCTTCATAGAACAGAAATATTTGACTTGATATACTCTAATTCATAAATTTTTACTTCATATTTTATGCTAATGCAATCTTGTTTAATTTTTCCTACCCCTATGTCACAAGGTATTTCTTTCATTTTTAACATTAACTGTGCTGTTTTTTTCTAATCACATTTTATTAACCTAGAAATCACCTTCGTGCATGATATGAAGTAGAGATTCAAATTCATTTCATCATATAGAGAACCAAATTTGTCATCACATCTACTGAATAATTACCTTTGCGGTGCCTCTTCTATGATATAGCAAGTTCTTATATATATTAATTTGTGGCTGAGTTCTCTCTTCTATTCCACTGGTCTATTTATCTGTCCTGAGGAAATGCTACACTGTTTTTACTATTATGGCTTTGTAGCCTGTCTTAATGTGTACTAGGACCAATGCTCTTTCTTTTATCTATTCATGCCCTTATTCTGCCAGAACAATTTTAGAAACAATTTGCCTTTTGCTAAAAAAATAAAATTCTTGCCATAGTATTGATTATATTGCATTGAATTCAAGATTATTTGAGAAAGAAATCATATATGAAAGTTGTCATTTCATCTGTTAACATGGTATATCTTTCAACTTACCCCAGTCTTTTCTAATACTGTTACATAGAGTTTTAAATTTTTTCATAAGGTTCTTAGCAGCTGTTAAAGCAGTTCCTAAATTATTTATACTTTTGTGATTACTTTTTACTTTATTACTCTTTTCAAATATTATTTATTTGAATAGTTTTTAAATTTTATATTTATTTTATGTTGTACATTCAGATATTGTTCAATTAGCAAATGATAGCTCTTTCATAGGTCCTTCTAGTTCACAAATGTTAATTTATTCATAATAATTATTGAGGATTGAATATTAAGCACAGTCCTTACTCTAATGAAAGTTATAGCAATATCCCATGATTCTATATGAAATGCCCTTCTGTATTAGGTATAACAGACAGAACAAGGGACAGAAATCTAGTTTTTGTCTTGGCTCTGCAACTGATTTTTGAAGTAACAATGAGCAAATCACAATTTCTACATATCTCATTTTTAGGAAGTATTACATAATAGTAGACAGAGCAATGGCGTTAGAGTCAGACACATGAGATATTCTTCAATTCTTAAACTCAATTCAGCCACCTGTATGTGTGTGTGTGTGTGTGTGTGTGTATGCATGTGTGTCCAAAGAGGTATGTGTCTTTGGAAAAGTTACTCATCCTCTTCAAATTACTTGTTCATCATCTGTAAAATAGAAAGAATAATATCTGTATTTCTGGGTGATTATGAGAATTGAATATACATAATAATTTAATGCAATTTCTGGCACATAGTAGGTGTCCAGTAAAGAACACACATTATTTTCATAACTTATAAAGTTAAGAGAGTCACAGTATATTACTAGATTGTTGATTGCAAACTTTAGTGTACCTTGAATCATTTGGAGGGTGTAAAAACAAAGATTGCCAGGTCTTACCTCCACAGTTTCTGATTCAGTTGATCTAGAATGGGGCCCAAGAATTTGCATTTCTATAAAATTCCCAGATGATGATGATGATGTTGGTGAGGGAATCACACTGAGGACCACTGCACTAGAAAATTTTTGTGTTTAGGCTCTTTGGGATTAAAACAAACAAACTCACTAGTTAATTCAGTTGATATGACATATCATAATTTTACACAGGTGAGTAAGAAAGCCAAAAACACTTTCTCAGTAGCTAGCTAAACAATTCTTACTCATAAAGAAATATAACATCATTCAGAATAACATGACAGCTTATTTTGTCTCCTTCATGGTGAGAGTTCCATTGCTTTGTCTTGATTTCTTCAAAGGCCCAGATAGTCAGCTTCTTCCTGTCAGCTTATTGTGTCTATGTCTACTTTTATTATAGTTACTGGCTATTCTCTCTCCATGTGCTTCTCTTTATAAATGGCCTTTGTTCATTCATTTTCTCTGTGTCAGTCTATCAAAGCTGCATTGTTTGAATTTCCCTCTTTTTCTCCTATTTATACTCTCCCAAGAAAGAGGAATTGACTAGATTAGTCAGTTTACAGTGAGGTATCCCTATTGGACACTGTTCTCAAGATATGACATTTAATAGGTTTTTGGGAAATCTAAAGATTGCTGTCTTGAGCTCAAGTGCTGATCCCAGACCTATTTTAGCTAGAACATTTGAACTACACCATATGGTATGGCCACTAATGCACAAGAGACACTTCTGGGCACTTTATTCAGAGAGGAACTGTGAGCATAACAAACACTCAGAATACAATAGATTCCCTTCCAATAAAATGTCCCAGTTTTCCTGCTTTTAAAAAAAAATCCCAGGGCCAGGCCCATAGCCAAGTGGTTAAAGTTCCAAGTGCTCCGCTTTGGTGGCCCAGGTTCACAGGTTCTGATCCTGGGTGTGGACATACTCCACTCATCAGCCATGCTGTGGAGGCATCCCACATACAAAGTAGAGAAAGACCAGCACAGTTGTTAGCGCAGGGTGAATCTTCTTCACACACACACACAAAATTCGTTTCTTTTCTTAGATATAAATATGGGAGGCAAAGAAGAAGGGTAGTTATATAAATCAGTATCTAAGGGGTTTCATGTAGTGAACTCAGGCTTAATTCTGGTAGGTGTTGATATTCAAAGGGAGATATCAAATTAGTTCTGCACAGTAGCAGATAGTTTTATGCAACAGCCATATCTTACAGTACTGTGGCTCCTAGTTAGGCCTAGTCCATCACAGAGTTTGTCTACAACCAGGGTCTTTACCACACCACAGAAGGTTCCTGCTGGTCTGGGAGTGTGATTTCAAACAAGCCTAGGTACTTCTGCATGTGCTTACTTAGTAGGAGCCTGAAATAAGGACAGGATCAGCAAAATATAGAGTATAGAGTATAGTGGCCACAGAAATGTACACAAGGTTCAGGCCAGGGCTCAAGTAGCAGTGGGAAATAAATGTTAATGAAGAAATCAGTGCAGAGAAATGTTGCAGGAAGGAAAGAGTTCCTAAAGGCTCAACCAAAGTTCATTGAAGATGGGGTTTATAATGTCACAATTAATTCTACAACTTTTTCTTTCATGTGCAGCATTAATCTATTTCCTACCCTAATCAAGTATAAGCGGAGACACTGATCTTGCCAGTTAAAGGCCTTGATGTCTACAGGCAAATAGGAGGAAAACATAAACTGAGGAGGACACCAATAAACTTCTTTGAACTTCTCAAGTGTTTTACTTGATAATTTCACTTCTCACTTGCTCTGGTCTTGATTCTTTATGGTAGATATCTATAATTAGCCATAGAAAATAAGTAATGGTTATCTCTATTAAATCTGTCAATAAAAGTAAAATGCTTCACCTAGAAAATGCCGCTTATTGCAAGATTAAAAATGTTGCAGCCTTCCATGCTAGAATCTCAGCTACTCAGCTTCCATGAACACCAATTTATTTAGAGTCAAACCTAGTAGACAACTCAGAGACTAAAACTAGTACAAAATGTCCCGACACAAATACAAGTGAGAAATATATTTTAAAAAATCACATTACTTACATTAAATATACATTGATTATACTTTCTATGATAGTAATTTATTTGCTTTCAAAGGAAATTGAGTATTTTTACTACCAATAATACAATATCTGAATAATTTGGACACTGGCTTCCTTTGATATACTCTGTCATCCTTTAACAGTCACATAAGCAATGAATAACACCTCATATTCATTTGGTCCTTTATAATTCACAAAGTTCTCTCATATCATAATATTCATTGACACTTCTTTGTTCATTAGCATCCTAATATATAAATATCTTTCCTGCTAATAAGGTATGTGACTTAAGGCACGAGATGAAGAAAAAGATGGTAAAAGTGTTGATCTCTCTGTGTCAGACATTTAAAAGGTGGTTTTCCCCTATAAAAATCTTATCACTCCAGCATTATATTTTTATTCTTTTAAAATACATTTCTAAGCTATTTTATTCTTATAGCTATACATATTGTTCTTATTCAGTGTTCTACTTTCTATTGTTCAAGTTTAATTCCATCTACTTTTATATTTATAACTTTTCACCTCAGGGATATTAGAACTTTATAAAAATGTTAAGTATTTTGTCTCCATTCTAGCTTTTTATCTTTTATTATGCTTGTGTCCATTTTATCTATTTTAAAATCATAAAAATTATTTTTACTAACATTTTAATAAAACTCTTTTCTTTCCTTACTTGATAAATTTTCTAAAATATACAATTTATATAAATAATATATATAAATATACTATATATAAAATATTAATATAGTATAAAAATATATTATACATAAAAATAATATAAATATACAAAATAGATAATGAAATATGGTAGTAGTAGAGAGAATCCATTCTAAAAACAGCCACTTCAACAGCTCCCTTTAGAAATACAAATCAAAACTACACTAAGATACCACCTTACACCTGTCAAAATGGCTGTAATCACTAAGACTAAAAATAGCAAATGTTGGAGAGGGTGTGGAGAAAAGGAAACCCTCATACACTGATGGTGGGAATGCAAACTGGTGCAGCTACTATGGAAAACAGTATGGAGATTCTTCAAAAAACTAAAAATAGAAATACCATATGACCCAGCCATCCCACTACTGGGTATCTACCCAAACAACTTGAAATCAATAATCCAAAGTAACACATGTACCCCTATGTTCATAGCAGCACTATTCACAATAGCTAAGACATGGAAACAATCCAAGTGCCCATCGACTGATGATTGGATAAAGAAGATGTGTTATATAGACACAACGGAATACTACTCAGCCATAAAAAGAGACAAAATCATCCATTTGCAACAACATGGATGGACCTGGAGAGAATTATGTTAAGTGAAATAAGCCAGACTGAGAAAGACAAACACCATATGATTTCACTCATATGTGGAATATAAACAAACACACGGACAAAGAAAACAGTTCAGTGGTTACCAGGGGAAGGAGGGTGGGGAGTGGGCACAGGGGATGAAGGGGAGCACTTATGTGGTGACAGACAGGAAACAATGTACAACTGAAATTTCACAATGATGTAAACTATTATGAACTCAATTAAATTAAATTAAAAAAATAGCTCCCTTTAATAAAAATTCATGACAAGAAGACTTTTAAAAATAATCTATGCCTAGAAAGTCACAAGGTGTGTATTTCAACCAGCTGTTGGTCAATAAGTCTTATAATGATAGTGACACATTCTACTGGCTGATACATTGCTTGCTGGAATGATTTTCCATCAGTCCTTATCTCAAGCGCTTCTAAACAGCCATTGGATTTCAAGCAAACAATACCAGCCAAGTGTCATGAACCAGGAGGTACTGAATTATAGGACTGGTAGAGGAAGAAGACAGTAGACCTTTGTTCAGCCAACTTCCGCATATTAGTCTCCTTAATTTTCTTATTTTCTAGTTGATAACCCGCTCTTCTTATCAAGATAAAAAAAAAAATCTTGTTCCATAGTTTTTCCCTAATTTTTTTGCACAGTATCCTTCCCTAATCTAAAATGAGAAACATCTCAAGTAGGCATTCATATTATTGATGTATCTATTGAGTGTTTACCATGGACTATGCACTGATCTATACACCTTACATTCCTATGAGGAAGGTGCCATTATTGCATCAATTTCTTAGCTCAGAAGTAAGGCTCAGAAAGGTTTTCTTATTTTCTAGTTGATAACTCACTCTTTTTCTCAAGCTAAAAGAAGAATCTTGCTATGAAGTTTTTCCCTAAGTTTTTGTGCAGTTTCCTTCCCTAGACCGTGTAACAAGGCAAACAGTGGGAATTGTTTTCTGTCTAGTAGACTCCCTAAAGTATGGCCCGTTATCCCTGTTTTCTTTCTGAAGCTCAGCCTGGTACAATTTTTAAAGGCAAGAGCCTAGAAGCATAGGCTTTTCTGCTGGATCTTAATATTACATGTCTATATTTAGATTTCAGAACATTGGCTTCTCCATATTTTAGTCTTTTGATTTATTTTCTTTCTTTTTTAAGGCTCCAGAAACTCAGATCATGCTGGCAAATCATCCTTAGTAGTCCTGAATTTTATAATACCAAGTGATTCTTTAACTGACCCCTGCAATTGGGTCTCATATACTACAGCTGAATAAAAAACTCAACCATTTACAGTACCTAGGGAAAACTTCCCGAAACAACATCCAAACTGCACTGCCTTTTCAATTCTTATCCCATTCTAATCCATTTTTCACAAAAAGTGATGTTTAAAAGTTCTTAAAACAAAATTTATATCCTGTTCATATTATTCCCTTACTTAAAATATATTAGTGACTTCCTCTTGCATTAAGAACAAAGTCTAAAGTTCTTGCCATGTCGCACCAGGACCTTCATGAGCCAGCCTCTGCCTGTCTCACCAATCTACTATTCTATCACTCTCCCCATCAAGCAAATACGCTCCAAACACACAAGTCTTCTCTAAACTGAACATGCCCAAATCTTTCCTGCCTCAAGGTCTTTCCACATGTGTCACTTGTGCTTGGAATTTTCTTAAAGATCATTCTTCACATGGCTAACTCCTTCCCACCCTTTAGGTTCCTCTGTTTAAATGCTCCCTGTTCAGTGAAGCCTTCTTTACCCCATTTACAAAGTAGGTTTCACAGAGAATTTTCTCTACTCAGTTGTTAATCAGGTTTTTTGAAATCTGTGTTTTGGTTTTGGTTTTTAATCTGAGACCCACACAAGAACATAAGCTCCATAAAGCCAAGGATGTTAGTTACTATTGTATCTTTAGTACCTAGCACAGTGACACTACATAATAAAAAAGGAGATGAATATGAAAAACTAAAATAATCACTTATATTGTATTACTGTATGCCAGGGACTGTTCTAAGCACATTACACATGTTAATATATTTAATTCTGAGTACATATGTAAGGTATGTACTTTTATTACCATCGTTTTACAGAATAGAAACTAAGGCACATAAAATAGTAATGTCCCCCAAACTATTTAAGGACCCTTTTAAATGGTGGGCTTCAACAACTGTTAACTTGTTCTCATTCAGAAATTAGATGGGTACTGTTCTATCAGGTTGTAATGAAAAAAGTCTAAATTTTCTAAAGAGTAACAAGTTATTCCATTTAAATTACACGTAGCCAGTTCTTACTTGATAAATTGAAAAAAAGAATTTCTCCAATTACTGTTACATAAAGTCCAAGTGGGTTTAAAGCAAGGCAACTTCACTCTCGGCTATTATTTTGCTCTTGGCCACCTTGTGGCAATGTGTTAAGAATATCACAAGGTTATTTATGGTTTCCTAACCTTCCTTCTTCCTAAGACAGGCACCTATCATGTACTAAACGTACAAGCCAATGACATATGCAGAACCTGCTATGAAACTGTGCTTTCAGAATTAGGGTAAGTAGAAAGGTCTCTGATAAACTAGATGGGTGATTCTTAAAGTGTAGTCCTAATTTCCAGAATTTTGAAATGGTTGTTGACAATTTTGCCAGTTTCAACCACTATTTTTGGAGGTGACGATTTTCCAAGGTCCTCATTCTGACATTCTAGAAGTCCCACCTTCTAACAAACTTTAAAAAGGATTAAGATATATTCTACAGGGCCGGCCCGGTGGCACAGTGGTTAACTTCCCACATTCCACTTTTGACACCCTGAGGTTCACCAGTTCAGATCTTGGGTATGAACCTACACACCGCTTGTAAAGCCATGCTGTGGCAGGCATCCCACATGTAAAGTAGAGGAAGATGGCACGGTTGTTAGCTCAGGGCCAGTCTTCCTTAGCAAAAACAGGAGGATTGGTGGCGGATGTTAGCGCAGAGCTAATCTTCCTCAAAAAATAAAAAAATTTAAAAATTTAAAAAATTTAAAAATAAAGATATCTTCTAGTTACCCACTCAGCCAGTGTCAGGCAGAAGCTTAAGACCATTAACTAGGCATTATATTCTTTTGCATCCTCACAAATAATAATCAAAGCACTCTATTTACATTTTCTGAAAAAAGTGTCTTTTATCAATTGTATCAATTTTTAACAATATGAAAGAGGTTAAAGCTAATTTATTTCTGTATTGTTAAAATATATACATGTAACATTTTGGCAAAAATCAAAATTAAATAAAAATCTGAATGAACTATAATCCATCACTAGGAAGGGTTCATGATTTGATAAAAAGATACACATTTGGTGTTTGAATGAAAACGAGTAAACAAAATTTCTGATTTTACACAACATATCTATTCATTTTAAGAAGAGTTAGACTGTATATATCTGCCATATAGATGAGATTAGATTAGAGTTTGAATGAAGAGCAGTGAAAGCATTAAGGAAGCAGAAACTCATTTTGCCTAGGAATGTAAGATAAGATTTGACAAAGAGGTTTTTTTCCAATGGAGAAGAGAGAACATCTGAAGTAGAGAGATTAGCATCTACCAAGGAACAAAACTATGAAAGCAGCTAATATTTCTAGGAAAGAGCAAGTGTCTGAATGTGGGGGAGACAGCAATAAAATTCTGAGATGAGGCAGAAAAATTCAATTGACGTTGTTGTGAAGAGTCTACAAAGTCCCGCTAAAAGAGCATGAAATTCACCTACCCAGCAATCTGGAAAATGACTCGATACAATCTGCATGTGAGAAATACAGTTCTGCAGGCAACATAAAGGATGAAGTTACGAATAGGAGAAGAGAAAGCAAAGTGAATGTAGAATCACTATTTAGAAGTTGAGGTTTTTTAACCCCACTATGCCTGTATTGTATGTCTTGTTTCTCACCTAGAAAAACAAAGAATTCTAGGGCCGACCCTGTGGTGGAGTGGTTAAGTTCGTGCCCTCCGCTATGGCGGCCCAGGGTTTCACTGGTTCAGATCCTGGGCGCGGACATGGCACTGCTCATCAGGCCATGCTGAGGTGGCGTCCCACATGCCACAACTAGGAGGACCCACAACTAAAAACAAATATGCAACTATGTACTGAGGTGGAGGTTGGGGAGAGACAGCAGAAAGGAAAAAAAAAAGAAAAGAAAAAAGAAGATTGGCAACAGTTGTTAGCTCAGGTGCCAATCTTTAAAAAAAAAAAAAGCAAGTATTTATTAAAAAAAAAAAGAAAAACAATTCTTCTCCAATTCATACTGAGATATTTTCCATAAATTATGTTTTGGAGAACATTTATTAACTTCTAGAGTTCTCTTCTAAGTCATTTAAACATAATAAAAAGATAATGTTAATACCTGCATGCCATCTCAGTAAACGTCTTATTTATTTCTGCAGGGAAAAAATAAACACAAAATAATTAAAAATAAAATTGAAATAGAAGAAGGAAAATACTTGGCACCAATACCTAACACTAGCCAAGTTCTTGGCAATGCCATTTAGGTAAGGTGGGTCTTATTTTCCACTATCTGTAAATGCATAGGTTAATTAAGACTTCAGGTCCCACTCAGATTTAAGTTGAACTCTTTATGGTTATTTTCTTAAGTCCACTATTAGAAAACTGTACAGGTCAACTTAATTGGCTTGTTCACGTAAAATATTTTACTTTACCCAAACAGTAGCAAATAAATCCTTGATACTAGTTCCAAATTCTTGATCTTTAGGCTGTTTACGTTTCCCAGCTTTTATCTTTGCTGTACCTATATGTTAACAAGTAAAAGAATCTTATGACATGTTCAAATAACTAAAACACATATATACATATATGTATATATCTCAATAAACCCAGTTTATCTTGGAATGGCAAGAGAGCTATTTTTGACCAAGCTAAAGTCAATCTAATTAAGCAAAGTCATGTTCTTCTAAAGCAATGCTGTCATAAAGAACGTTCTGTGATAATGAAAATTTTCTATATTTGCACTGTCCAATACTGTAGCCACGAACTATATGTAGCTATTAAATATTTGAAATGCAGCCCCTACAGGTGAGTAAATGGATTTATAATTTAATTTAAAATTTAAATAGCCACATGTGGCAAGTGACTACAGTATTTAATAGCACAGCCCTAAAATATGAAACAGCAATCTTTGCCATTACTAAAACTATTTTGTGCCAATGAAATGTACTACCATTAGGAGAGTATTTGATTTCTCTAATTTTACATGTACTTTTTAATGTTTCCAAAAGAATGTTAACCATATTATTTTATCTTATAACAATTCTATGAGGTAGTGTATGTATTAAATAATGCTAGTAAAATAGATTTAAATATGCTTCTTTTTATTAAGAAAACTTATGAACTCTAGATATAAACCATCTTTAAAAAGAAATGACAAGAAGCAAAAATATATACTAATGAAAGTCTGGTACGTAAATAAAACAATATTTGGATGCAGGCAGCTTCATTTGTTCAAATAATACTAGCACATCAAACTCATGAAAGAAAGAAATGTAGTTCAGCCATATTCTGAAATAGGGGATGGGGGTGGGGGTAAAGAATCTACTGTCCTTTAATCTAATGAACGATATTCTTATAGTTACCTCGGACATTGTTTGGAAAGCATGACAGTGGTATTAACGCAGACCATGCAATAAGTGAGACAAAAACAAAATGAATCCACCAGGTCTTCAGCCAATATAGATTATCCCTACTGTCTTCAACGCTTTAAAAGAGAAAAACAAAAATCTTCAATTTTGTGTATTGTATTACAAACAAAGCCATAATCAGAGAGAAAAAGAGAGAGACAAAGGGAACATTTTCTGTTCATTTGTCTCTTTTGTTGTTTGTTTTGCTGAGAGTGAATGGTTGTGAGTCCCCCAGTTACGTAGTTCTCTTTTGTCCTGAAGGATCCTAAATTTTTCCCTTTACCTTATTTTCCCCTGTCCACTCAGGTGGCAAAGAGTAATTCTGATCCTTTTTAACGTTTTTCTCCAACAGAGGCCATGCATTTGGAAGACTATCCGTTTAAATCTCACCTTTCCTTTAAAAATCATTCCTGCCCCTTTAATTATGCACCTAGCCCTTTAAGGCAAGCCTGGCCCTTTAAATTGCACAATCTGGCATCTGATCATTTAAATCACACATACTTTGAAATCTCTTTCTTACAGACCCTTCTTCGAACTCTCATACTAAGCATGACTTACCGTTCTAGAGACCATATCTAATCACCTTTAAGACTCTGTTAGTCTTCGTCTTGTCTTCCCTGCAGTTTTTCTCGGTTTGCCTTTGCCAAACCACAAAGCTTTGCAGAGAGCAGGGTGGGATGGGAACGTGAAGGATCCTTTGCTGGAATTTGTTGATTTTCTCTTTCCACTCACAGTTATTTTGCAATTTCAGCATTCTTTGTCTTCAATAATGCAGAGGCCACAATTTTGTGGAGAATTTTCAATGTGGTGAAGTTATTTGGTATCATTTATGGAGAAGATTTGAGGAAGTTTATTACCACACAGCCTCCATTGTCTTCAGTTCCACACATTTTTAAGACCTTGTCCAACCAGCCATAGTGAAAACACGCCCACAGGCATAGGAGCCACAGATATGGAGGTGCTGGTTTCTCATGGGTGACTCTATTGCCAACAGAGACCTGGTGAGTAGCTTGCTAATAGGCCTAATCTTTCATAGAATATGGAGAATATTCTCAGTTTTATTCATTGATGGGACAACTCCTTATCCATTGCTACATTATTCCCGGATAGAAAATCCAACTTATAATGACACAGGTTTGCAATCTTGATTTCCATTATGCAGGAGGCATATACATTTGATTATGCTATGCTCAAGGACTTCCAACTCCAGATTGTCACTAGGGTTACATGTTTCCTTGTTGATTATAATACTCAGAAATTTCCTTTTTTTCTTTTTTCGCTTTGAACTCAGCTATGTATTCTAACTATATGCATTATATTACACATAATGGTATTAGATATATGTAAATAATTGAGTACCTAGAAGATTGAGGAAAATAAACTAAAAGAACTACAAAGTGTAAAGCAAAAAATTTAATAGAGTGACTTATATATATAAGACAAGCTTAGAAATCAAAAGATTTTCCTCCCACTAGAAATAATTGATTAGGAAATGTAATAACATAAAGATTCCATGCACAATACTAACAAAATACATGAAATTACTAGGAATAAGCTTAATGGGTTATCTTCAATAAAGAAATCATAAAACTTTATTGAAGGGCATAAAAGAAAAGCAGAAAAAATAGAGCAATATAACATGTTCCTGCAAGAAAAGGTAACAATTAGTCCCAATATGACATGCAAATTCAAGTTTTTCAAATCAAAATGCTTTGATTATAACCTGAGACTATCAAATTTATCTCGGAGAGTCATTTTGCAAAAATAGCCCCTGATTTTTAATGAATAATAGTGAGTGGGGATTTATCCAACCAAATAGCAAATCATATGCTAAAGCTTTAATTATTAAAACATCATAGTCTTGGCATGGGAATAGAAAAATACATCAGGGAAGACATGAGAGAGACAAGAGACAAGAAAATCTATATATATATATACAGCAAAATTTAATTTATGATAAAGATGGTAAGTTCAATAAAAAATTAATTTTTTAAAAAATGAAATGTTATCATAAATGTTATCAGTACAATTAGATATCATTTTGAGGGAAACATAGAAGTTTGACCTATGCCTCTTATTGTATGCAAAAATAAATTGAAATTGGATTTTAAATTTAACTATACAACCAAAACGAGATGACACTACAAGAAAAGAAAATTACAGGCTAATATCCTTAATAAACATAGATGCAAAAATCCTCAACAAAATATTATCAAGCCTAAATCAACAATACATTAAAAGAATCCTACCCCATGATCAAGTGGAATTTATTCCAGGGATGCAAAGATGGTTCAACATCCACAAATCAATCAATGTGATACACCACATTAACAAAATGAAGGATAAAAATCATATGATCATATCAAGTGATGCAGAAAAAGCACCTGACAAAATTGAACATCCATTCATAATAAAAAATCTTGACAAAGTGGATACAGACAGAATGTTCAACAGCATGATAGAGGCCATATATGACAAGCCCACAGCTAACATCATACTCAACAGCAAAAAGCTGAAAGCTTTTCCTCTAAGATCAGGAACAAGACAAGGATGCCCAATCTCCTCAGTTTTATTCAACACAGCACTGGACGTACTGGCCAGAGCAATTAGGCAAGAAAAAGAAATAAAAGACATCCCAATCAGAAAGGAATAAGTAAAATTTCTCTGTTTGAAGATGACATGGTATTATATATAAAAAACCCTAAAGGCTCCACCAAAATCTGTGGAGGGCACCAAGCCATGACACCATTCTATCAAGCTGGCTATTTCCGGATAAGGGGGCACAGAGTAAAACCAGTGAATTCTGTATTTATCATCCTGAGGGCCAACGTAATCAACCTGATAACAGCTTGTCTCCCAATGGATGTCATACTGGTGACTCAGGGTTGACCTTTACTGTTGATAAGTTGGATACTCAGTAGTAGTAATATTCATATCTTGGTAAATATTCTTGATGAGACAGTATTTTTAGTGTGAAGAAGTCCATGTTATTGCACTCATGCCAAGTCACCATTACTATCACCAAGGCCACTTTTTACATGGGATTTTTGAGGAAGAACTGGGGTGGTTAGAAAGAGAGAGAGGCTGACTGACGTTAACAGTATCGATTCTCTTGTTCAACTGATTAAAGAGCCTCCCTCAAAGTATATACTCTCTTCAGGTGCCCATTCCAAGAGGTTCATTCACCTATTCTACTTGTTATCTATTTTCTGATCTTGTTCTAAGTCCCTGGTTACTCAATCATAAATCAGCAAAAAGTTATACCTTAGACCATCCCTCCTTCTATGCTAAGCAGAAAACCAGCCTAAAGTTCCATGCACTAGAAGGATTTCCTATATTTTAAGCCACGGCTGTGTGGAGCTATAAAACAGTGGTTATTCTCTTTCTATCTCGATGAGAGAAGCTAATATCCGCACCCTTAAATGGTTCCTTTTCCCTGGGAATGTTCTCTGGTATTGTTAAAAGAAGCCATATGACCCAGAAGTCTTAAAATCACTTTTGTCACCCTAATGATTAAACATTACAACTACTTAATTTCCCAGTCTTGCCCTCTCCTGGACTTAATCCCATTCTACAACCTGTGATCATATTAATAACTATGTCTGATTTACCCCCAGCAAGGAGGTTATATGTGCATACAAATATGCAACCCAGTTCTGGAGTCATACTGATACTTCTGATACTATTTTTAGTATCAGTCAGGATCCTGGTAGGAAACAGATGGTATAGTCACATTAGATAATTTGAAGATACAGTGACAAGTAGACTATTTCCAGTGATGTGGGCAGAGTTTAGGGAAATGAACGAGGCCTAGTACAAAATTCTGGGGATAGTAACAGCAATAAGCTGTTACCACAGGCCTGAATGTCAAGTGAAACAGTGCTTAACAATGGAGAGGGTAGCCTAAAAGGAACCGTGGCCTTGAGAATAGAGGTACAGCCAATCTGGGTACAGCCCCCTCAGGACGGAGCTGAGAGGATAAAAGAACTAGCCTTAATATGCTCCTGCCCTCTCATTGGCCAAGTCCAACTGAAATCCAGAGTGCAGAGGATTATGTTGAGGCTCTTGATTCAGGTCAGCTTCCTGGGGCACAGAAGAGGTTAGGGAAGATTTTAGAAAGAAGAGCGAAAGTAGAGAGTCAAACAAAATATATCCAACATACAGCTTATTCTCTGACACCTTATCTGTCCCTCTTTATGACACTTGTCTGGCAGCTACTAAAACTTCACACTAGCAAGGTAAGAACCCAGATGACTTGGCAGGGGAGCTGGCAGAAGAGCTTCTATGTAGTATCTGTAGCAATAAATAATTATAGAATTAGCTGGCTAGTTGGCAATAAATAAGAGGAGCTAGTTGGCTCCTCTTCCTGAGAGTTCATGTGACTTGCTTTATTGAAATATCCACTTTATTGTGATGTCTGCTTTGTTGCAGTGGTCTGGAACTGCACCTGCAATATCTCCAAGGTATACCTGCACAAGGCGAAAGACTTGTAGATTGAAAACCACAAAATATTGCTGAAAGAATTAAAGAAAATACAGATAAATGGAAAGACATCTGTGCTCCTGGATTTGAAGACAATATTGTGAAAATGCCCTTACCACCCAAAGTGACCTATGGATTCAAAGCAATCCCAATGAAAATCTCACTGGAACTTTTTGTAGAAATAGAAAAGAAATCCTAAAAATTCATATAGAATCTCAAAGGACTCCAAATGGCCAAAACAATCTTGAGAAAGAAAAACAAAGCTGGAAGCCTCACACTTCCTGATTTCAAAATATACTACAAAACTAGAATAATCAAAACACTATGGTTCTGATAATAAATACGGATATATAGACCAATGAAACTAAACAGAGCGCCCAAAAATAAACTCTCATAAATATAGTCAAATGATCTTTGACAAGAGTGAAAAGAATACACAATAAGAAAGGATAGTCTCTTCAATAAATGGTGCTGAAAAAACTGGATATCCACATGGAAAAGAATGAAGTTGGGCCCTTATCTTACAACATATACAAAAAAATAACTCAAAATGGATTAAAGATCTAAATATAGGACCTGAAACAATAAAACTCCTAGAAGAAAACACGGGGAAAGCTTCATGACGTTGGATTTGACAATGATTTCTTTATATGACAGCAAAAGCACAGGCAACAAAAAAAAAATTACACAAATGGGACTACATTGAATTTAAAAACTCCATGAGAAAGGAAATAATCAACAGAATAAAAAGGCAATTATGGAATGGAAGAAAATGTTGGCAAACTATGTATCTGATAAAAAGCTAATATCCAGAATATATAAAGAACTCTTTCAACTCAACAACAACCAAAAATGTGATTAAAAAATGGGCAAAGGCTGTGAGTAGAAATTTTTCCAAAGAAGATATACAAATGGCCAACAAGTATATGAAAAGACGCTCAACACCAATCATCAGAGAAATGAAAATCAAAACCACAATGAGGGGCTGGCAGGGTGGCGCAGCGGTTAAGTACGCACATTCCGCTTCTCGGCAGCCCAGGGTTCTCCGGTTCGGATCCAAGGTGCGGACATGGCACTGCTTGGCAAAAGCCATGCTGTGGTAGGCGTCCCACATATAAGGTAGAGGAAGATGGGCATGGATGTTAGCTCAGGGCCAGTCTTCCTCAGCAAAAAGAGGAGGATTGGCAGTAGTTAGGGCTAATCTTCCTCAAAAAATGAAAAAACCACAATGAGATATCACCTCACACCTGTTGGGTTAGCTGTTTTTTTAAAAAATGCAGAAATAACAAGTGTTGGCAAGGATGCTGAGAAATTGGAAACCTTGTGCACTATTGATGAGAACGTAAAATGGTGCAGCCACTATGGAAAACAGTATGCAAGTTCCTCAAAAAAATCAAAAATAGAATTACTACATGATCTAGCAATCTCACTTCTGGGTATATATCCAAAAGAAGTGAAAATAGAATCTCAAAGACATGTTTGCACACCCATGTTAATTGCAGCACTATTCACAATAGCCAAGAGGTGGGAGTAACTTAAATGTCCATTGACAAACGAATGGATAAAGAAAATGTGGTAGATTCATGCAATGGACTATTATTTAGCCTTAAAAAAGAAGGAAATATGTCATGTGCTACGACATGGGCAAACCTTGAGCACATGTTAAATGAAATAAGCCTGTCACAAAAAGACAAATACTGCATGATTCCACATATATGAGGTCTGTAAAGCAGTCAAACTGTTAGAAACAGAAAGTAAAATGGTGGTTGCCAGGGATCTGGAGAAGGAGGAAAAGAGGAGCTGTGCAATGGACATAGACCTTTAGCTGTGTAAGACAAAAAAGTCCTAGAGATCTGTGGCACAACAATGTGCATACACGTAACACTACTGTACTTACACCTAAAAATGGTTAGGATGGTAAATATGATGCTATGTGTTTTTTACCACAATTTTTTAAAAGCTATATGTGGAATCAGTAGTATGGTTGTCATTATAAGTAGTGTTTTTTAAATTACATTTCAAGCTATAAAGTTAAAAATATATACTTTAGATGTATTTATATGTACACATATGTGCATATCAGTCACATTTACATGTATTTTTCTAAATGTATGGTTATTACAAATTAAATAAATATATTTATAAGCTACAGTATCTATTCAATAAATATTTTACACAATGTAAACAGAAAAAAAGGAAAGAAAATGGCTTACTTTTCCTCAGAAGTACTATTCTTAGAGGCCTTAATTACAGATGCTCCTGTTGCATAACTCAAAGCATATCCAAATATTTCTGAAGCTTCCAAAATGCCTGGAAAATAAATATGGAACATCAAACAACTACATAAGCCAGCTTTGTCACAAGATGGTAAAAATTATGTCACCGAAATGGATTATTTCTGTAAGCTCCATAGCATCCTTTATTAGTCAGAGTCCTGCAGAAAAACAGAACTGATAGAATATTGAGAGAAGGAGAGACTTTAAGGAATTGGCTCATGCAATTGTGGGGCTGGCAAGTCCAAATTTAGGGCAGGCTGGCAAGCTAAAAATTCAGGTAAGAGTTAATGTTACAGTCTTGTATCCACAATCAAGTCTGGAATCCACAGGGCAGGCCAGCAGGCTGGAAAAGCTCAGGCAGAGTGTTTATGTCACAGTCTGGAGAAAGAATTGCTTCTTCTTTGGGAAACCCCAGTCTTCAGAACCCCAGTTCTGAAAGGCTTCAACTGACTGGATCACACTCATTGACTTATGCAGGCGAATCTGCTTTACTCCAAGTCTACTGACTGTAAATGTCAGTCACATCTAAAAAAGATCACAGAAACATCTAGACTGGTGTTCGACTCAACAACTAATTTCCTCAACCTAGCCAAGCTGACACATAAAATTAACCATCATATATGCTATCCAATGCATGTATTAGAGAAAGTCAGATAATTATATAATTCACTGTAACTTATTTAATCTATATATTTAACAGGCTGTAAATAAATATATTTATATTTAATATAAATATAAATTCAATATACCTTATTTCACTTTAATTCGTGGTACTAAAGCAAGATGATACTTTAACATAATCATCACCTTTGCATTCCTCACCTTAGCTGCCAGGGTAGCAGAAGATGGAAATAAAGTAAGCTTCTCTCGGCAGTGTACAGACGTGTGCTTTCATTACCATTCAGTAGAACCAAAAATAAAACAAGCAGATTTGTTGCCACCCTCGGCCAACCCTAATAAATCACTGCAAAAAAATTTTTTTCTAAAAGCAAGCATAAATATGAATATCATCTATTTTAGTTTATTGACATGATTTTCCTTGCCTCTGGTGGAAAAATTATTATTTTGCTGCAAAATGCTATTTTCTTTTAAGTCATCTTCACAATAAGTATAGAAAAACAACTTCAAATTTTTTTCAAAAGTGACAGATAACCCTGTATAAATAGATGATCTACCAGGACCAGGAGCTATGGCAATCTAAGGAAGTACAGATTATTCTGAGATATACCCTGGGGTTACTTACTGTCAGATACAGTAGCATAAAATGCTGTAAATGGAGGATACTACACTGTAGTCAATTAAATAGCATATCACTTCTCTCCCTGATAAGATGAACAAGATTATGTTTTCATTAACTTCAAATTTCAGAGTCCCCTAAAGACATTCGGTAAGTTAATGTATGTAAGAGCTTAGTACAATAATGATGATGATTTCAGGACCACACTGAATCTATCATGGAGGAAGCATAAAACAGTTTCTTTTTCCTTTTGGACATGATGGCAGCAACTTCCCACCTATATCCCCAAAGTTTAAACCCACAGCTACTCAAGCAATTCAACCTGGTAATTTAACATTTTTTTCCCTAGAGAAATGAACTGCAGCCTACATAGTTTGACATGACAAATATATATAAACACAATATATATGTAGGGAAAGAGAATAGTTTTTATTACTTAAAGTACATACTTTTCCTTTTGCTCTATATCTTTCCAGTGACCTTCAGATGACTTACTACAATTCCAAATCTCAAATAAGTGCTTCAATGTGATACTAGAGACATTTGGTCCAGTCAAAAGGCCCTTGATATTTGGTCCTGTCCAAAATGTCCATTGAGACACTTGGTCCACACCAAGAAGTCCTTGAAATTTGGTCCTATCAAAAACGTCCACACATAGAAAAGGTTCCTAAGTTCAAATAGCCCATAACATTTATTTATACTTTTGGTTTACAGGATTAATACATAAACAATACTACCATGTTTCATTGGTCCAATAATCGTGTTGAGGCTGTATTGCCAATAATAACCCTTCTTGCCTCGGTAGCTTAGCTGATAATGGCACATGGGCTTAGGTAGATGGGTTGGGGTTTGACTCTTGCAGAACAGAGTGATTTATATTAACTATGCACACAGAGACAGACCTAAAGTTAGAGAAATGCACAGAGGATGACAAGTAGGGGATCTCCCAATGCATGGTGCATTAATATGTCACTGGGCATGTGGCTGGATGTGGCTGGGTGGTTCAATAAGGGCAGAGTTTGAAAGGAGGAGCTTGGTCAAGCCACAGTGGAAAACAGGCAGCAAACACGTTGATGTAAACACAGGTTCTTCAGAAGAAGAACCACTGTGGCTCTCCTACCACATAGCAGTCAGGTCCAACAGCCACCATGAAAGAGATACTGGGCATCTAATTAACCGCCTACAACTATCCCATCACCCAGGGTTAATGGGTGATGTTTCCTTTGAATTGATGTCCTATAAAAGTACAATTGTAGTAGACCACAAGAAGTGTCTGCTGCTATTTATAGAGATTTTAGTATATGACTCCACACTTACCTGCCAATTAGCTGGATCACCACACCCTCAGCTGGTGCCTACCTACTAGCTGATGCAGCCTAGCTGAACTGGGTGTCAAATCCATAAGGCATTACTAAGGTTTCCCCAACCAGTAAACCAACAACCATTGGTCAGGTGGCTACAAAAGTAAAAAGAAAAATAACCCTTCTTCTGTTGCTTCACAATATGACATCTTTATTTGAAAATTCTCAGTAGAATATGGCAGAAATAGTATACTCACAAAACGAAAAGCCAATGCTACATTATGATAGTTTTTGCTACCATTTCCATTCCTTTAACAGAGATGGAAGCAAAAGGTCCTGGTGCTGTGAAGAAAGGAGAATCTGCAATGCCCGATGTACAACTAATCAGGATTTGGATAACATTACAATCATTCAAATAGGACAGAAAAACATCAGCACAACATTAGTGTTGAGGGGAAGTAGGGAAAATCCTGAATAGGTTAAAAAAAAACGCGCCGAAGAACCAAATGCAACACCATCACAGGTACTTCAAAGAACTCTCCGTAATATTCATGATGAAGAGATCCCATTAATGCTATCAGAGAGAAACTCTTTAACGAGACAAGTAAATAGAATTCAAAACAGACATCGACCTCCAAACCCAATTTCACTATATGGAATTGAAATTCCAGAAGAATATAAAGTGACTATACGGAGAAAATTATTTATGATGCACAAATCGGCACCCAAGATGATAAAAGAATTCTTATTTACATAACTTATGACAATATTTGATATTTAAGTGGCAGTACCACATTACTGAGTGATGGCACCTTCAAGATGGCACAAACGCAGTTCACTCAGAAATTTACTGTGCACGGTGTAATACTGGGTTATACTATGCCACTGATTCATGCACTAACAATGAAAAGGTGAGAAGAATTACAATAAAAATAATGTAAATAAAATTTTAATGAAGTTAAGTGTTTGCATTATTTAACAAATCATGGACCAAATGTCTCAGTGAACATTTCGGGCAGGGCCAAATATTAAAGACCTTTTAGCGTGGACCAAATGTCTCCATGGATGTTTTTGGACAGGACCAAATGTCCTGCAAGGCAATGTGATTCTGAAGTTAAGCATAGCAGTTATCATTTATTACAATGTTATTATATGGGCCAATAATTAGCACTTACATATCAGTTTAGATACACACAGCAAAATATAGAAACAATAAAATTTCAAAATAGGTCAATCATATTAGAAGGGAAAAAAGAAACAACTTGCCTAGATAAGTACCAGATGAGTGTGCAGCAACGTTGTTTTCAAGAAAGACTACTCCAAGGACATAAAGAGGAATTCCTGCAATTCCCTGCACAAACTGTCCAAGGATGAAGAAAGATACATATTTTGATTTGAATGATGATGAGGTTTTCCCGCAAGTTCTGATAATCTTCATTTTTTGGCAAATATCTTTTGAAAAGATAATTATATTTTTGTTAAATGAATCAAAAGTTAAACATACAACAAATACGCAGTATCTTTATTTACAAGCTATTTCCACCACACTGTTTTCTTTTAATTAACACTTCATTTACATTGAATGTAGTAGTTCTACCATCAATCATCATGTTCTCAGAAAATGCAATGACAAAAGAAAATTTGTGGGAATACTGGAAAAGATGCACATATCATAAACCAAATATAAATGTGTACGCATGATTATATGTATATACACACTTACGTGTGCATAGGTATATATACATACACACATGCATAACACACAGAAAGATATTCCTCTTAAATTTGGCATCTGGTACCCTTGACTTTTAACCCCAGAGTACAAGTATTTTTTAATATTCTAGATTATCTAAATTATCAAAGATTATTCTGAGTTTAGTTCTATATCCACTTCTTCAGCAATCTTCACATTAACTTTGTGTCACTCTGATTAAATAATTTCCCATTTTAGTCACTAACTTCTAGAACTTAGGTTCATAAGGACAAGGCATTATAAAATAAAAATTTCTTTCTGTTAGAGCTACTCATTATATGGTAATCCACTAGATTTTAAAAACCTTTGGGTGACAGTCTGTTTCTTATGCTTTTTTTATTCACATGGTTGTAGAACAATAGTAAACGTTTGTTGGAATTGCATTTGTTACTAAGTTTGTAGATACAGGCAATGCTGTTAGATCATTCTGATTGTGTCCATTTTGACTGGAATTTAACAAACGCTCTTAAAATATTATTGTGGAAAACTGGTTAAAGTGTAAATTGCAAAATAGCACCCTATGGAAATTTTCAGCTGGTTCACTACTCATAGGGAAAGATATTTTATTCCATGTCAGATGTGAGGACGTCTCTAGAATTGTGATTCAGAACACTGATGATTCAGTTTTACAGAGACATGTTTAACTTGTGCTGATATCAGTATTCATGTGGTATTTCCAATACCCTGCCTCTTCGTTCCTTGAACTCTCCTCCCATGTACTTGTACTCCACTTACCTTAGCTACTCATTTTAAATTTTCAAAAAGAATAATTACAAACCTTCTTAGTTGCACTTTGAAGCACTCTACACTCAAACCATCCCTATCTTTTCAGCTCACTCCATCTTGTAATCCAATTCCAACAATCCTTACAACCCACCAGCACCTATAATCCATTGACCCTGCTCCTTTTCACTATCCCAATTTCCCCTTTGTGTCCTTTCTTCTATCGTTGTCATCTTAACACTTTTAAACCCCCTGCTCTCTGTCATATAATGCAATCCTCCAGGAAAACTGCACCCTAGTCAACTGAAACTCTTCTTCCTAATCTACACCTACACTTTGAAAGCTGAATGTGGCTGGAGGAAAACACACAAGCATGCAAATCTCACTGTGAAGTTGTGATTATTGAACTCAAACATCATCCTCCTGATAATGAAATAGTTCCCTAGTCTACTACTCTTGCCTCCTCCTAGAAAATTCAACTTGTTTCTTTCCCTTCTCTTAGGGATCATGGTCCTGAGATTCCTGCTGTCGAACATCTGAAAATAAATGTTTTCCACCAATAGAATAAAACTAGTCTTTTAGAGCTCTTCTTTAAGTTAAAAAAAAATCCCTTGTTTGGGCTAAATTTCAAGGAGGGAGCAGTCAATATTACAAAATACTGGTAATAGTTCAAGAAATATAACAAGTAAAATGGTTTATTTATATTAAATATCAATAAATTATGTTGGTGGCTTGGTGAAAATAATTCTGCTGCTGTGTTTAGAGCGGAAGAAAGAATATGAGATGAAGCCAGAAAGCATGGAATTCTTTCAAACAGTTTGTGAGTGAAATGAAGAGGTTGTGCAAAGTAATTAAAAGAGGACTATGGGTTATGTCTATTGTTGTTTTTGTCGTTTAAGAATTGGAAGAACTTGAGCACATTTAAGTGTCAATGAGTGGAAACCAAAAGAGAGCGAGAATTTGCAGAAGGAAGAGGGAGCCGATCACCAATGGAATAAAATCCCCAAGGAGCAGGAGAGCATAGGATGTTTAGCAGGAGCATAGTGCTTCCATTTTAACAGGAAGGAAGAAGTAAAGAATGTCAACATGTAAATATAGGTGGAATTATAGTTTCTATGGTAAGACGTTAAGGCAATTTTCTATTATGTCATGTATTTTCCATCCAACACAGAAGATAAGAGTTAAGAGAGGTGCTATAGACTGAATGTTTGTGTCCCCGCATAATTCATAGGCTGAAACCCTAATCCTCAATGTAATGGTATTTGGAGATGAGGCCTTTGGGAGGTAATTAAGTCATGAAGATGGAGCCCTCATGAACAGGATTAGTGCCCTTGTAAGAAAAGACACAAGTCTCTCTCTCTTTCTGTCTCTCCACTATCTGAGGACATAAGAGGCTTCTCACCAGGAACCAAATTGGCTAGCAGCTGGATCTTGGCCTCCCAGTTTCCAGAGCTGTGAGAAATAAATTTCTGTTGTTTAAGCCACCCAGGCTGTGACAGTTTTGTTATAGCAGCCCCAAACTAAGACATGAGGAAAGTCTAATATTCTTGTTGTAAATTATGGGAGAGAGTGGATCCATTTGAGAGCATAATAGAGGTTGACATTAACAAATTCATTGTGGGACTAAGCTGTCCTCTTGTGCAATTTTTCTCTAAAATACTCATCAGCAGCCCAGGGATATAAAGGAAAGATATATGGCTGGATCAAAAGTTTTCCAAGCCAGGAATGAGGAAGAACAATGGGACAAGGGGCTTAGGATAATGATTAGAATATATTTGAAATACTCTAATATTTCATATTAAGGAACATAAAATAAGCTATAAATGAAAGAAAGTAACAGCAAGGAGAATCTGATAAAGGGAGAAAGTACATGTCAATAGATTGAAGGCTGCAATGAAAGGAAAAAACTGCTATCTTTGTTATATGAGTGAGTTGGAAGAATTAGTGGCTATAATCAGAGAGTGGAATAATAGATATTTAGGAAGTTCTCAGTAAAGAGACAGGACATTACAACCATGGGTATGTTAAATGTAGAGATCTAGAAACTAAAGATCAGACTGTGACCCAAGTGTGTTCATGAACTAGTGGAAAAAATTCAGTTTTAACTAGTGGAGCATGATAGATACATGTTTGTTGAGGCATGGGGGCTGAAGATCAACGTGGCATGAGTGTATAAAACTGTGATGGGGTTGGGGGAGCAGACAAAGAGAGTGGGAGGTGGTGGTAAATGCACTATTCTAAAGAGGTTCAGACCACTTATCAGGGAAGATGAGCACACCAGCTAACTGGGGAGTGTAGAAAAGAACACAATAGAAGAGATATTCAGAAAAGAAGAAGACAAAGATCACATAAAAAAAAGGGTGAAAGAAGAGACTATAGGAATTCAAAATAAATATATATAAACTGAGCTGTGAACATAGAATAGAAAAATTAGTGTTGTAATAACTAAACCTTTAAACAAAATAAGTAAAATATCTACATAGATAGATGTATGAAATGAGTACTTCTACTGCAAAGACTGTTTACTTTATTTCTGCTTTTTTTAATACCAAGCAGAGGGTCACCCAGTAAATATGCTGAATAGGTGTCGTTTGATAAACTGTATGTTCCTAATCACAAGCAGAAAACAAAATATGTATAATCTAGATGATATAAAAAAGACACAAAGGAAGAAAGACTGTACTATTTCTACCCCCGTGACTCCTCATCGAGTACTGATCAAGCAGCATTTTTCATGTGTCTTGAGCAGCACTTCATAACTTTGTACCCTTTCTGACCAGAAGAGGGAAGAGGGAAGAACGGGAATGAAGTGTTTCCCATCCCTCTCTTTCCATGAGCCATCGTCTAGTTCAACCAACTGTCCACTCTACAAATATAACAAACACATTACAAGTATATTTTAAAAATTAATAAATCTACTTAGTCTACATATTTATATTCTATAAATATAATAAATATATTATAAATATATGTACATATTATATAGCTTAATATCTGAATTATACAGTATAGAAACATATTAATTATATTATATAAATTATTATATGAACTATTTTTCATTTATATTGTAAACACACATCATAAACATATTTTTTAAACATCATAAGCATGCACCTACAGGTATACACACACACAGAGACATCTTCATGCCTTTGTCCACCACATCTTGCTAAAGCCCAGCTTAAAGTTGCCAAAACAGGAAAATGCATTCCAACACTTTTACAAGCCTCTACACAACAAGAAAGTCCCTGACACAATAGTGTCAGAAATAGTGCTATGAAACTTCAAATGGCCTTTATGTACTGAGAGTAGCAAAAGGATTGCGGCATAAATTGAAAAAATGAACAAACTGAAGATGCCACCAATCTTTTTAGATTCAAAGTCCTATGTCAAAGGGCAGTTCCCATTTTGAAATGGTAGGAGTAGCTAGCAAAGGTCTGACCTTTCTTTCTGTGTGTGTAAGTTTGCTTATGTTTGTATTTGTGCTGTGTGTATGTGTGTTGAGGTGAAAATAAAGGGATTAATTAAAGCATATTGTGGAAGGCAGAGGAATTACCAAAGTTCTCAAGAAGTTTATAATATATATGAAAACTGATAAAAACAATTTCACAAAATAATTATCCCAAAATATTCTTTCTTCTTCCTAAGCACATCTCTTACACGAAAGTGTATATGATCATGAGATGAGAGAATGGCATATATGATACTAGGGATCTACAATTAATTTGCTTAATAAACTTGGTCATACAAATAGATACATACGGATGGCTGTAAAGACAGACAATATCACAGTCTATTTTAAGATCCTAGAGCTAACAGTTTAAAGAAATAACGATTTGATGTATGACAGTATCTTTTAAAACCTTACCTTCAGTTTCTACATTCAGTGGAAGCTTTTCACCACTAAAGTATGGAAAAGCAAATAAAAGTGATCCAAATCCTATTAAAAAGGAAGAAGCTGTAATCCATCTTAGTATTTTTCCTCTCCCTCCATAGTATGCCACAAACACTACCACCAGGCAAGATGAAATATCATAACCCAATGACAACATTAAACTCTCAATGGTTTTCAGTTGATTGTCCTTCTCAAAAGAGTCAATGCTCAGATCTATAAGACCAAACACAATACCTAAAATGTAAAAAGAAAAGAAGAAAGCAATAATATGCATTTTAAGAGAGAAAATAGGTCAACATTGTAATCTTACAAAGCAAAACTTAATTTACACTGATTCATGTTTATTTTACGTTAGTCTGAATGTTTAAGATCTATAAGCACATAATGATCCCTTTTCTAAAACACCAATAGGCTTTAACCTCAATGAAATATTTGCTAATTGAATTTCTGTAGCTGTTTTTTAAACTACATTTATGAGTAATTTACTGAAGAATACTGATCTTTTTAATCAGCTCACTTAGTATTGATTTTTATTTTAATATATTTCAGAATAAGTCACAATCTAATGAATATTTGTTTATCTACCATGCAGAATAGAAAATAAAACATCAAAATTGTTGAAGCTCAACATTTACTCCCAAATTCTTCTCTCTCCCTCCATAACCTATACCTTATATTTGAACTTTACCATTTCTGAGTCTTTTAAACCCTTTTTGACAATGATATATCTTTGAACAATATAGAATATTGTTTGTCGTGTTCTTGAACATTAAATAAATGGCATACTATCTGTGCACTTCTATCATTCAGCATCCAACTAGGAGAAAATAATCATACTACTTGTTTGAAATAAAAAGAAACTGACATAGGGTTAGGTACAAAATAATACACTTGTTGGAATGAAACGGGAAAATAGTTACTAATCAAAACTCATGGGGCCCGGCCCCATGGCTGAGTGGTTAGGTTTGCACACTCTGCTGCAGGTGGCCCAGGGTTTCGGCGGTTCGAATCCTGGGTGCGGACACGGCACCGCTCATCAAGCCACGCTGAGGCGGCGTCCCACATGCCACAACTGGAAGGACCCACAACTAAGAATACACAGCTATGTACCTGGGGCTTTGGGGAGAAAAAGGAAAAAAAAATTTTAAACAAAAAAAACATGATATCTATGCAGCCCAAAATTGCTGGAGAATTGACTGCTACTGCTGCTGCTGCTGCTGCTGCTGCTGTTGGAACCGCTATCACTATCTCTTGCCAGAAGCCAGGCCCCACACTCTTGCTAATGTTATGAAAGCCAGCTCACAGTCACCTGCTGCTTCTGCTGCTATTGCAGTTGCCAGAGGCAGAACCCTTGACTACTGTGCTGCTGAATCATCCACTGTTCCTGCTAAGAGAGCTGCATTAATTCCTGAGCAAAAGTTCAGGAGCCTTCACTTACCCAGGATTTCTGCTGCTGCCAAAAACATCACCAGAAACAGAGAGGGGGAAAAAAAGTCTTCCCTTTGCCCCTTTGTCAAATCTACTGCCATAACCTCTCACTGGCAAGACCTAAGTGGAAGCCAGCTGGCAAGAAATTCTGGGAAATGTAGTTTACAGGCAGACAGTCCCCTTGCAATAGGAGTCCAGAAGGGGAACAATGGAGTTTATGGCCAACAGACAAATAACTTGTAGAGTTCGCTCTTTAGACTACTCAGGATACATTTTCACCCTTCTTCCCATATTTAAACTTCCACACTAAATTAATAGCAACATCATCAAGTTTCTGCCAAACATTTTGCAATTATCATTCCTATAAACAAAGATGTTCTCTTTCCCAAAAAAGAGAGACACATAGTCCAATCAGTCACCATACCCATCTCAAGGTAATGCTAATCCTTCTTCTAGTTCAATCACAAATCTGAATGGATTTTCTTTAACATAGAAATTAAATTGCAAAGGTATAAATGGTATAAACAGGTATAAATAAATAATTAAGCAAACATATCATAGGCCTAACTAAATTTGTGAGGGGATTATATTGCAAAAAAAAAAAAACCCCCACAAATTGGACTTAGAGACACAACAGTTTAACAGACCAAAACCGGCAGGAAAAAAAGATATAAAAACTTCACTGCAGCCAAAATTTTCTTCAAGTCTCATTTGAGATGTAGCCAAGGAAGATAAGAGCCAAAGTAAGAAATGTCCTTTCAGTAACCGTGCCTATCTCTGGGGTTGGGGTATTAATTCTTCTTCAAATTCAGGAATATTCTGTAACCTAGAGACAAATTGTAAAGTTAACCCCCACAATACTCTTTTGTAAAATAGTAAGGGAAAGAGGAAGAGAAAAAATATAAAAATTGGAACACACACAAACGTGTATAATGTTTTGGGTGCATACACAGAAAACAAACGAGAAAACTGCATAGTTGCTACAGTTTTTATTTCTCTAAATGGTTATGAGACCACAGCTGATATTTGTAACTTTCTTCTTCCACTACTCACCTCCTCTTCTACCTCTTGATCTCAGATAATATATATAGATTGCTATCTCAAAGCATATGCCTCAACCTATAAGACAGAACCCCAAACTTTTTGATTGTTGTCTCCTAGCTGGAGCCTTATCTGAGTCTTCAATAGGACATTATAATTATCTACAAGGCCAAGAGTTTCTGGTTATTGAGACAGGTAGTCAGATCAGTGAATTCCATGAACATGAACTTCCTGCTGTACTTCTTTTGCAATAAAATGAGTTCCTTCACTAAAAGCAATGTGATAATAAATAAGATGATCATAATGGTGTATAAGGCATTCATTAAGTCCAATTATAGTCATTGTGGCAGAACTATGGTGATAAAGAAAAAGAACCCATATCCAACTAATTATCTATTTTAGTGAGGGAAAATTATTGCCTATTCCGTAATAGAAGTAGACAATGTAATCAACCAGCCTCCAGGTAGCTGGTTGGTTTCACTAGGGAATAGAGAAATTTCCCGGATTGTGTTGACTTTTCCCAGTGGCAAGTCAGACGAGACAATCAGTAGTGCAACAGCCAGATCAGCTCTGGTGAAGATAAATCCATGCATTCAGCTCTTGTATAACCTCCATGATGCAATTGTCACTATAAACATGAACCTATTGAACAAGAGATACAATGGCTGGGGAAAGAGGCTGTCTAATATTCACAGGATGGTTATCTATCTACCTCATTATTGAGAGCTTCCTCTGCAATGGATTTCTTCTGGTGAACATTCACATAGGATAACTCTGCCCATTCAGAGAGACATACCACTTACCGAGCCTTCCTAGCCACCAAACAATCTAACCATTAGGCAATGGCAGCATGGTATCTAGGCAATATGGACAATCAGATGTACTGCTCAACGTTCTGCCCTCTGGAAGGATTTCCTTTTTCCTCTATTTTTCAGGGCCTCCCCTGAGTGACGCTATAATACTACCACAGCATACCTTCAAAAAACCACACGTTCACCAAAAATTATGTTTCTTTCTTAGTGGTGGGTGGTACAAATGAAGAAAGTTTTCCTTCATTTTAGAAGAGGTAGCCCATCGCTTGGTAACCCAAACAAATTCGCCCCTAGAGACATTACTGAAGTAACAGGCAAATTTTTGGTGTATAAGATATGATGTTGATCATTCTGGGAAGGGTGAGATCTGATTCCAGGTATGAGTCTGGCAGCAACGGGGCTGGTGGGGAGGGGGCATGGTAGGTCATGTGGGCAATCAGCACTCCCTTAACTCCAGTGAGCTAAATCCAGTGTCTTCAAGCAAAGAATTGCCTTTTCTTCAGATGTAGGAGTAATAGTTGCTCCTACTGGGAAAGAAGGTTCAAGATTTTGGGGTTTACAATTCTCAGATTCACTGAATTCCCCCCAAATGCCTTTATCCCAATTCTCGGGATTCCACTTCTCCCCAATTCTCACATAAGTGATCTGGTGAATCTGTGAATTCAATTTATGTTGCAAATCTGCAACCATGAATAAGGGTTGGTACTGTTCAAAATATGCAGTATGTGGCTAACAGTGAAGAGATTCTCATAGAACCATCAGAGAAGCTCGTATATTTTCTAATCATGCCCTAAAGTTTTCATGTTCTTTCTGTAAACTTTCCAGTGCAGTCAGAAGCAGTTAGTCAACCCTAGAATTCTGTAGTGAAAAGTTTCACCACAGGAGTCAATTGCAGAAGCCATTGGTCTCCCAAAGTCTTGCCTTCAATAAGAACTTTACCCCAGGCAACATTTAAATAACTCTTTTATCATTATATGCCATGGACTTCCAATGTACCATTTTCCATAGGCACAAAGATTGCTGTTTTCATTGCTTTCAAGCCCAGTCAGGTCAGATAACCAATTCCAAATTCCCATCTTTGAGGGTTTGTTTTTTTTCCTGGTTGAATGCCTGGTATGGAGTATTATATCAAAAATCATATGGGGGCCAGCTCAGTGGCATAGTGGTTGAGTTTGCACGCTCTGCTTCTGTAGCCCCAGGATTTGCCGGTTTGGATTTGGGCACAGACCTGGCACCACTCATTAAGCCACACTGTGGCAGTGTCCCACATAAAGTGGAGGAAGATTGGCACAGACGTTAGTTCAGTGACAATCTTCCTCAAGCAAAAAGAGGAAGACTGGCAACAGATGTTAGCTCAGGGCCAATCCTCCTCACAAAAAGAAAAATATTATTTTTGTAATTTATAGACAAATTATTTTTATTATATTGGTGAAGCTAAAAGTTTAGTCAAAACTTTTTAAACATCTTTATACTATATATCATAACCTTTAAAAAATAAAGGAATATTCTTCTTGATACATACTCACATACTTTAACCAATTTCTTAGCCATACTTATCTCTAATAAAACATTATTCATATTTTTTTCCTGAAGAATATATTTTTAGTATGGTCTTACTTCTAATTGTTCTCATAAAATTAGCCACAATTCATCAAAGTTGCTTTTTATAGTTTTGCAGTAAATGATTAACTCAGCAAGCCATAGTTGCTCAAAAAAAGTCTGCCTTCAAGACTTGCCTTTGATTGGCTCCTGGGAGATGACTCTGAGCCCTTGGAATATGCTGCCTGCTATGACTGCTTTTATATGCCTGGGGCCTTGCGCCATGCTGTAACAGTTTGATCAGATAGTTTATGCTAACAATATGATTTATGGTGAGTACCTTTTTTGTTGTGTACATGGGAGTAGGGTAATGGTGTCTGGGTAGCTGACGTCAGTCACACAGATAGTGCATGCCTACATGATTGATCCCCCCAAAAAAACCCTGGACACCAAGGCTCATGTCAGCTTTCTTGGCTGGCAACTCTTTACATGTGTTATCACTCATTATTGCTAGAAGAATTAAGCACATCCATGAGACTTCACTGGGAAAGGACACATGGAAGCTTGGGCCTAGTTTCTTCCAGACTTTGTCCCATGTGTCTTTTCCCTTTACTGATTTTAATCTGTATGCTTTCACTGTAATAAGTCATAACCATGAGTATATCTTTCTCTGAGTCCTGGGTCTTTCTAATGAATCATTCAGCCTGATTGAGGTCTTAAGGACCTCCAACATAATACAGTCACATGTTGCTTAATGACAGGGATACGTTCTGAGAAATATTCACATTTCATATTATATTATATTACAATATATATTCATATTTCATCATTGTGCAAACATCACAGAGTGTACTTACACAAACCTAGACGGTATAGCCTGCTACACACCTAACTAATATGGTACTAATCTTATGGGACCACCATCGTATATGCATCCCATCATTGACCAAACCATCACTATGTGGCACATGACTATAGTTAATAAATTTGAAGTTCTTAAGGGTTCCAAATGACTCTTCACTGTAGATTATAATATTTTAATTGAGAAAACACTCTTTACATGTATGTATCTAGTAAGTTCAAACACTACTAAACAAAAACTACCAAATAATAATTTCAGTTCTATTTTTATACGGAAATATTTCAGCCAAAATACTCCATTTAGAGAATCTTTCTCTGACAAATACTTTACAAGTCAAAACTCTTCAAATAAGTTGTCTCTATTTATGTTTATTTTTAATGTTTTGCCAAATTTAAGTGTGCAAAGCTGTAGGCCTCCTTAATTTCATTCCCATATATGAAAATGAATCAATGTAATTCACTATATTAATATAGTAAAGGACAGACACCACATGAACACCAAAATGCAGAAAAACCATTTGACAACATCCAACACACTTTCATAACACTTTCAATGAACTAGAAACACAAGGCCACTTCCTCAAACTGATACAGCATATGTACGAAAAACCTACATCACACTTAAAAAGTTAATCACAGAATTACCGTATGATGCAGCAAGTCCACTCGTAGGTATAAATCCCAGAGAAATGAAAACATATGTCCACACAAAAACTTATACACAGTTCCAGTTTCCCATGTAAGGAGCTTAGAAGTTATCACTCTCTCTTAAAAAGTAACAAACTGAACAGACTGAAAAATTACCAATTCTTCTTGTATACATAAAAGAGGGGAAGACATAGGAAAACTTGAGATTGTGAATTCAACTGTCATTATAACTCATCAACTCATAAATTTACAATTTTTGTTTGATTTCCAGAAATATCAGCTCTATGGTTAAAAGAAATGAGAGCTTACTTTAGGACTTTGATGGGAGCTCTTGAATTCTGAGACCATGATTTGAGTTGACAGTTAATAGACCTGAGTTTGTCATTTTCTCTTCCTCAGTGCTTCAGGGCACTCAAAAAATTACATCCAACACCAAAGTCCTTACAGTCATCATTACTACCTCAAGGCAAAGTGCAGCAGCCACTTGGGCTTTCAAGGTACATACTTCAATTGGCACTTCATCCCAATCAAGCAGAGGTGATAACTTGATTAATCATGATGCCACTGCATGCCAAGAATTACTACCCATCTCTCATTGCCAGAGAACTCAGCAAAGTCACTCAAGACCAAAGGCATAATAAAGCCAATTTTAAAATCCCACCTTTTGGGTACATCTTCTGGGACCACTCCTGATACCAATTCCATAACAGTCTGAATCCAATCAGAAGAGAGAAAACACACAGTGATTTGAAGATGGAAAGTTTAATATAAAGAATTATTAACTATAACAGGGGACTAGAGTGACAAGCCATTAGCTAGTAAAAAATAAAGAAAATGCTAAAGGATATAGAAACAGCCAATTTAAAGAATAGCCAACTCCCCCCTAGGGCTGAGATAGAGCACTCAAGGGCTAAAATCCAGGCCTTCTTGAAGACGGCTCAGCCATGGTTTACTGAATGACCAAAAAGTCACTGTGGTTCCATAAAACAAACAAAAATATTCTTTTTAAAAAATTTTGGCAAATTGAACTCAGTAATATATAAAAAAGATAATAAGCCAGTAATAAGGGTTTATCCCACGGATGCAAAGTTGGCTAAATATCCAAAAACCAGGGTTCAGTCCTGTGGCCAAGTGGTTAAAGTTCTGCGTGCTCTGCTTTGGTGGACCGGGTTCACAGGTTCAGATCCCCGGTGCAGACCTACTGCACTCATCAGCCATGCTGTGGAGGCATCCCACACACAAAGTAGAGGAAGACTGGCACAGATATTAGCTCAGGGCTAATCTTCCTCAAGCAGAAAAAAGAGGAGAATTGTCAATATATGTTAGCTCAGAGAAAATCTTCCTTACAAAAAAAAATCAAAAAATGCAATATATCACATTTAATATATTAATATTAAAGTAATTATTTTTATTAATATATTAATCAAAAATGCAATATATAAAGTTAATATAAAAGAATAAATAAGAAAAACATATGATGTCTCAATAAATACAGGAAAAAATGATAAAATTCAACAAAAATTCATTATAAAAATTCTCAACCAACTAAGAATAAAAGGAAATTTTCAAACTGATAAAGGGCATCTACAAAAAACCTACAGTTAACATATTTAACTGTGAAAGGCTAAACGATTTCTACCTAAAATCAGGAAAAATAAATGAATGTCTCTTTTCAGAACTTCTATTCAACATTGTACTGGAAGTCCTAGCCATGTAACAATGCAACAAAAAGAAACAAAAAGCATACAGATTGGGAAGAACAAAGTAAAACTGTCCTAATTCACAGAGACATGACCATGTATGTAAAAAATCCTAAGGAATGTGCCAAAAGGCTCCTATAACAAATTAATTTAGCAAAGTTGCAGGATAGAAGACCTAAATGAATAAAGAAATATACCATGGTCAGGCACTCAATATTGTTAAGAATTCAATTTTTTCCAAATCTATGGAATCAAAGACATCTCAATCAAAACCCCAGTAAGTTTTTTACAGAAATCAACAAGTTGATTCTAAAATTAATATGGAAAGGCAAAGTATCTAGAATAGCCAAAACAACTTTTTAAAACAACAAAGTCAGAAGAATATCTGATTTTAACATATACAATAAAGCCACAGTACCAATGTGATATTTGCATAAGCACAGACATAGTAGGTCAATAGAACAGAACAGAGAGGCTAGAAATTGACTCGGAAAGAGATCAGAATTTCAACAAAAGTGCCAAAGTAATTCAATTCAATGGGTTAAAAGACAGTCTTTTCAATAAATCATGCTGGAATAAAGTTCTATGGGGAAAAAATGAACCTTGACTCTTTCCATTCACAAAAAATTCATTCAAAATGGATCAGCGACCTAAACATAAGAGCTAAACCATAAAATTTCTAGAAGACAACAAAATCAAGAAGCAGAAAATCTTCATGACATTGAGTTAGGTAATACTTTCTTTGACAGAAACCAAAAAGAATGAAACATAAAAAAATGTAATAGGGGGCTGGCCCTGTGGCCGAGTGGTTAAGTTCACGCGCTCTGCATTGGTGGCCCAGGGTTCGGATCCTGGGTGCGGACACGGCACTGCTCATCAGGCCATGTTGTGGTGGCATCCCATATGCCACCACTAGAAGGACCCACAACTAAAATATACAACTATGTACTGGGGGGATTTGGGGAGGAAAAAAGCAGGGGGAAAAAAAAAAAGATTGGTGACAGTTGTTAGCTCAGGTGCCAATCTTTAAGGAAAAAAATGTAATAAACTGGACTTCATCAAAACTGAACCTTTTTGGGGGTTGGCCCCGTGGCACAGTGGTTGGGTTTGCCCACTTTGCTTCAGTGGCCCAGGGTTCACCAGTTCGGATCCCGCGCACGGACCTACACACTGCTCATCAAGCCATGCTGTGGCAGGCGTCCCACATACAAAAATAGAGGAAGATGGACACAGATGTTAGCTCAGAGCCAATCTTCCTCAGCAAAAAGAGAAGGATTGACAGCAGATGTCAGCTCAGGGCTAATCTTCCTCAAAAAAACCACCAAAAAACAGAAAAGCAACTGAACCTTTATTTAATGAAAAAGTCAAAGGTAAGAAAATGAAAAGATAAACCACAGATTGGGAGGAAGGAGGGAGAAAGTGGAGGGAGGCAGGCAGGCAGGCAGGGCCTGACTCCGGTCATAAAGAAATATCAAACATACTCAGGTTGAAGTTCAACATACAGGATGAAAGACTCATATACTTTAAGACTCGCATGGACATAAGAAACACAGAAAAAAATGAGGAACTATTGCAAATTAAAGAAGTCTAAAATATGACAACTAAATGAAATATGTGTTCATGGATAGAATTTTGGGTCAAATGGAAAAGGAGACAATATCGAGACAGTTGGCAACACCTGAGTGGGGCCACCAATTCATAATTTGAGGGTAGCATGGCACTGATATTCCTGACTGGGAGGAGTATGTGGTCGTTATGGGGAGAGCGTCCTTAGTTTGGGAAGATGCACAGTGGAATATTTAGCAGTATTGGGGCACCATATCTAAAAAAAGTCTATATGTATAGGGAAAGAAAAGGTAAAGGAACAGATGTGGTAAAATGTAAACTGGAGAATCTGGGTGAAGGGGATTCAGTAACTCTTTGTCTTGTCTTTTCATCCTTTCTGTTTAAAATATAACAATAAATAAATAGATCAACTGATAAATAGGTAAATGAAGAGAGATACCATTTTTACAAATGGAAGACTCAATATTATATCCAAACTAAGCTAATGACCTCTATGAAGTCAGTTAATAAAGAGTGGAGCTAAAACCATTCACCGTCAACCATTTGTTCAGAAACCTTCAATGGCTCCTCATTACCCACCTAATAAGGAGATTATATTAAGCGAGAAAATGCCTGTGAATCACCTTGCTCATCACCCAATACATTAGTGGGAAGTAAACACCTTTTAGTGTCCTTTCAAAATTCTCAGGCTGATATTTAAAGACCTTCATAATGTAGCCACAATTCATCTTTTCCTTCCTTTTTTTTATTTATGTATGCATTCAATACATATTTATTGTCTTTTCTGCCTCAGTCACTATATTAGGTCCTGGGAACACACAAAATATAATTATCCCTTTTGGTGCTTAGGTGAAACCATCAGCCAAACTTGTCACTCACCATTCTGAAAGGAGGCTTTCCTGTATCTGAATGTTTGTTTTTGAAAACACTCACTCATTCATTCATTTCCTTATTCAATAAAGACTCCTTAACTACATCCTGGCTATAATACCTATCTATCAAGGTCTAATTCAAATTCCTCTACTTCAAACAAACTTCTTTGATAATCTTCTTGATAAAACTGATTATTTATTTGTTCCTCTCCTATGGTTCTTATCACATATAACCTCTTTATTGTGCTTATTTAGACAAAGATTTTAGAGCGAAAAAAGATCCTGTTTGGCAAACTCCAATGCCATCAGCATCCACAGGCTAGTAAAGAATCTAGGTGTCATGGGAGTGGTGAGGGTTTCGGCCAACGAGAGAATGCTCACCCTCTCTAAAGGCATTCAAATTCACTTTCTTCTTCAAAATGTGTGGACAAGGATAAAAACCTTTGAGTTTGGGTTCTCTGATGCAGATTATTTAAAGTCTCACTCCACCTCCTCGGTTCCCACATGAGGAAACAAGATCCAAACGGGAAGTGGCTTGGCCAGTGTGTCTCAAAATTGTGGGCAGAAGTAGAAACAACCTGGTAGTCACAGACACCGTTTTCAACTTTATTTTAATCCCCCAAGTGATTCAACTCTGAACTTCTCAGGGTTGGTGATCAAACAACGTGAAATGATTCATCATCAAGTTCCCTCCAGCTGGCTACCTGGAGGCCAGACTCCCATCACCCACACTGTGAGGGGGCCCTGTGGCAAGCGGGTGCCTGACGAAGTGAAGCAATGACAGGAGCCCAAACCCAAGGTGGTGGCCAGTTTAACCTGCTTTGACTTCACGCACACCCTGAGAACACTAGAGGGGACAGCCGCCTCAAGTAGGGCCTCTACACACACCCCATCCCAGTCCCGCCTCCCTCAAGTAGGCGACCTTCTGCCGCTGCTGCCCGCCTCCCCAGGACGACCCCCTCCCCACTCGGGCTCACCTTGAGAGGTGACCAGGATGCAATAGAAAATCAGGAAGCAGTAGATGTTGTTAAAACGCTGACAGATGGGAATAACGACACAGCCCCATCCACAGGACCCTTCCGAACTTTCTTTCCGTTCTCGTCGTTTCTTGCGAGCAGGCAGCGGGGCCTCAACCTCGTTTCCTTCCTTTGAGAAAGACCGCAACTTAATCAGGCTGGCTGGAACCGTCAACAAACGCTGGGGTCTTTTCTTGGCCTTCCGGGACTCCCTGGGCGTGGTGCTCTCAGGACGCTGGGCCTGTGCGGCCTTGGGCTCCGCGTCCACTAGGGCTTTGTCCATGTCCCCCGGCGGCCTGCCGAGGCTCGGGTCAGGGCTCACGCTGGGCTGGCGGCCTGGCCTGCTGTCCCCAGGCGATGTGCGGCCTGCTCCGCCTGCTCCGACCGAAAAGCCAGCCGGGCTTCGACACCGGGGAGGTGGTGGCCACCAGGGGCGCTTGCAGCCCGAGCCTCCAGAGGGAACGGTTCTCCTTGGACAGGAGGCAAACGTCCCCTCAGGGAAGATGACAGTTGCCCCGGAAGAACTTCCAAGGCTGTTTCCTTCTCTGCTTCCACGTGGAAAGGTGGGGGAGGGGGGAGGGGGGAGGGGGGAGGGGGGAAGCTGGTAGTATTGCTGGATTCTAATAACTGCTAACACAGGGAGTGCAAGAGTAACTCCAGTGGAAGTGAAAGGATGTGAGTACTTATTTAACACTTTTTCATTAACAAGCAGGGAAAGAGAAAGATGCAATGATGGGACAGTGGCACTATCAATCACTCAATTTCCCCAAACTTTTTTTTGTAGTGTTTTTTAAACTGGATAATCTCGCTAGAAGCTTGAAAATTGTTGAAGGACCAGGAGAAATCAGAAAACATGAAAAAGGCACTTCTCCCACATCTGGAAAAGGCAGCAAAGATTATAAAACAATGTACCAATGAATGCTCCAAAGTGAGGTGTTTTACACATTAAAAAAAAAAAAAGAAAGAAACTCTACCCCTAGCCAAGAACAGAAAGGATTATTATTTTCCTCCCTAAATAGAGGGAGGGGACCTGAAGTGTGATTTACCTTCCCAGGTGCGAAAATCTTACTGAAAAGAAAAATGTAGGATAATAGTAGCAGGGTATGAAACTTGTGGGGTTTTTTAATATAGAAATGCAACTTCCTACTGGTTTTCTTTCCTTAGGCAGAATTATCAGTTATTCAGACCATATATATGAGGAGGGTGACTTTCAAGGAGAAATGAAACTATCTTCCCTCCCGTGGATCAGACATTGTGTTACCAAAAACCATCTAGCTCTTCAACAAGTTTTTGTGCTGATAGAAAGTGCTCGCCTGGTAGAAGAGGGGGAAAAAACACCAAGAAGAGTTGGGGAGGAGGGTACCACAGACCCCATCGCTGACCTAAGGCCTCAGCTTGCCTGCACAGAGCTATATGCCCATCCGTGTGTGGAAATGTTATTTTGTCTGTACTAAGAGACCTAATTTGTCAAATATATGGTCACTACATAAGTAGGAACAATGCCCTAGTTTTCCCATGTTTATCATACTCAACTATGATGCCCCCTTACATTGCTCATGACATTAACGAGCATAAAGGAAACAGGATTCCTAGGAGGTCAGAAAATGAGGGGACTCTTATTCTTGGGCTTTGGTACCAGACTGGGCACTTCCTGGCAGCGGAGGGGGGAAGACAACTCTGTTCAAAATAAATGGTACCAGGACTTTTGCTTCTACTCAGAATGTAGAGAGCCACACACAGTATTACCCCCATCTAACAACAATAACCACGAATAAATAAATAAATTTTTTTAAAAGCTGGGTAGTATAAAGAATTATCACTTTTTGAGCCCATTGGAGACCTACATTTGCAAAGCAACCTGGTGAATTGATTCTAAAGATTAACAAACACTTCAGAAGAAGGATGAGACGCACAAACTGTTTCACCTTTGGCAGAGCACAAAAGGAAGAGGTAACAACCATAAAAGAAGATAGGATGAAAACACCTGAAATTTTGGTGAATTCTTAAAGGCCAAATGAGGGATAGCATAATGGTTTAGAAACCTAGGAACCTCAGGAACAAGGGAAACTGATACCCACTTGCCAGATCTTTGCCATTTGACAGGGCAAGAGAGCCCTCCTCAATGAAGAAAGCACTTGGTGGTGACAGGCTACCACTTAGGGCGAAGCAGGAATGCTCCCTCACTGTCCTACCCTCCAGGGCTGGGTTTCTGACTCTTTCGGGATGCAAAGCTAAAGTGGTTCTGCCTCTGGGCTGGAGGCAGGAAAGTTTCTTGCCCTCTAGTCCCTGGCAAAATTTTGCTGTTACAGGGAGAGGGACAGAGCAAAAGCCATTTGCCATTGAGGGAGGGGAAAGAAATCATCCTGTCTTATAGTCAACCCAAAAGTTGGCTACCACCAGAAGGAAGGGTAGAAATAAAAACTATCTGCCAAAGATGGAGGGCAAGAACATCATTGCTTCCCAAGAACTGCAACCAAAACAAGGCAAAGTCTCACCCTTGAGGCTCAGGCACTCAGGGCCTAAGATTGAGGCTGGACCAGGGGAACCTATTCCCTGCTTCCATTATGGGCTTTGTTTTTTTGTGTTTTTTTTTTTTAATGAGTAAAAAGCAATAGCACTCCACCAATATAAGTGGGTCAAAAGAGCAGAGGAAGACCCCATCTGTGGTGCAGGCATACTGGATGTGCTGAAAGCTGAGGGTGGAGTAGTAACACTGACAAAAAACCCTCAAGCACTCCAGCTTTCACCCAAAGCACAAGGGAGCTGCAGTCCCATTAGAAGAATTTTAAACCTGTGGCTTACTGAAGATAAATATAGCAAAAACAAAACCCAAATCAACTCTGCTGGCTTCTGTCAACATTGATAAACCTACACTAATAGCCAGACAAAAGAAGAATCATCACTTCCAGGTGTAAATACATCAGTCTCCAATATTATTTTATATACAATGTCTGGAAATCAGTTTTAAATGGTCTAACATATGTATAATTGAGGTACCAGAAAAGACAATAAGGTAGAAGAATTATTTGAAGATATAATGGTCTTTAATTTTACAAAATTAATGGAAGATTTAGAACCACATATACAATAATCTCAGAAAACTCCAAGCAATAAAAATACAAAAAAAAAAAACACCACACCTAAACATATCATAGTCAAGCTGCTAAAAATTAATCCTAATTAGAAAAATTTGAAGGAAGTCAGAGAAAAAGAGAAACATAACTTACAGAGAAACAAATTTTTTTAAAAAATATACTATCAGAAACTATGCAGGCCAGAATACAATGAAATCATGTCTTTCAAACATGAAAGAAAAAACTCCAACCAAGAATTCTTTACCCAGCAAAATATCTTTTAGAAATATGTCAATAACTGTGAAAAGTCCACAACAAAATATTAGCAATCCAAATCCAACAACATATAAAAACAAATTATATTCCATGACCAGTGAGGTTTATCCTAGGAATGCAAGGTTGGTTTAACATCTGAAGATCAATTAATGTAAAACACCATATTAATAAAAGGCAGAATCCACATGGTCATTTTAATAGATGCAGAAAAAGCCCTTGAAACTATTCATCACCCTTTCATGATAAAACACTCAAGAAACTGAGAATAGAAGGGAAGTTTCTCAAACTGATAAGTAGTATCTGTGAAAAACTTCCGTATCATATTTAAAACCGTATAAGACTGAATTCTTCCCTCCATGAGGTCAGTAACAAAACAAAGATGTCTAATCCTGCCACTTCTATTCAACATTGTACGACAATTTGGTATAGACTAAATGCGTACTCCCACCAAAATTCATACATTGAGATCCTAACCCCCAGTGTGATGGTATTTGGGTGTAGGACCTTTGGGAGGTGATTAGGTCATAAGGGTGGAGCTCTCATGAAAAGGATTAGCGCCCTTATAAAAGAGAGCCCAGAAAGCTCCCTCTGGGGAACTAAGAGTAAATTTTTTTCTCCTTCTTCTTCTTCCCAAAGCCCCCAGTACATAGCTGTATATTCTAGTTGTAGGTCCTTCTGGTTCTGCTATGTGGGATGCTGCCTCAGCATGACTTGATGGGCAGTAAGTACCAGGTCCATGCCCAGGATCCGAACTGATGAAGGCCTGGGCCACTGAAGCAGAGCGCAAGAGATTAACCACTCAGCCATGGGGCCAGCTGCAAGAGTAAATCTTAAAAGTTCTAATTACACGAAAAAAATTGTAACTATGTGAGATAATAGATGTTGACCAAACTTAATCATGGTAATCATTTCACAATATATACATATCTCAAATCATTGTTGTACACTTAGAACTAATACAATGTTATGTGTTGATAATATCTCAATAAAACTGGACAGAGAAAAGAAATAATATGACATCTATACTAACTCTTCCAGAAAATAGAAGGAACAATAGTATAGCAACTGCAAGAAAGAGAATTATTAAAACAAGATATTACTGTTTCTATATATGTTCATAATATTGCTTAAGAAAATAAATCCAAGAGTTGTCACAGTTATATTACTAATATTTCCCAACTTTAGGGATAACTGAATGTAGAATGAATTTGAATGGTAAATATGAATCCTACAACTTGTAATACCAAAGTGCTAAAAAGAACCCAATAAGAACTATTCAAGGGGCTGGCCCCATGGCTGAGTGGTTAAGTTTGCACACTCCGCTTCTGTGGCCCAGGGTTTTGCTGGTTCGAATCCTGGGTGTGGACATGTCACCACTCATCAAGCCATGCTGAGGCGGCATCCCACATGGCACAACTAGAAGGACCCACAACTAAAAACACACAACTATGTACCAGGGGGCTTTGGGGAGAAAAAGAAAAATAATAATAATAGAACTATTCAACATTAGCCTGGTCCATCCTTCTTACTGGTTTGGTATTTTGATCACAGTTGAGAGAAAGTGAAAATGAAGTGGAAAGAGAGGGATAAAGTAAGGAACTATGGGTAAAGACAGCTCCTATATGGGCAATGTCTGCTTTCAGAATTATATGCAATATCACCTTTCAGAATATTATTTGCTGTCCTTACATGTAATGTTAAGAATGAGGTTGATAGTTGAACTATTTCGTAAAGACCTGTCATCAAAATACTCTTAGTGTATAGAAAACACTCAGTGAATATATCTTCCATATATTAAACTGACCAGCTGCCTTTACCCAGGCCCCTTATTATCTTTTTTTCCCTCCTTTCTTCCGTCTTTCCTACCCATTCTCCCTCCCTGCACATTTTCTGGATCATTTTTCATTTGACAGTGATAATCTTTGGAGAGAACTCTAGGCATTCAGCTCCAGAAGCTCGAGATGAGCTGAGTGACTACGCAGCTTACATTGAGTTGTCAAATTTATCTTTGTTATATTGAAATTCCCAGGTAGTTTTGGTTAAGGACCTTTCTCCTCTCCTTCTCTAACAAAAGGAGTAGCATAGATCTCAAGCTAGTCACAAAAAGAATTCTAAAATTCTTCAGTTAAACTGAAATTTAAAAACAAAAATCTTTTCCTTGTGTCAGTGAGTTTTGAAGTTAACTGGTTAGACCTTTCTCATCTGTCCTTATTTTGGGAATAAATACCATTTTGTTTTACATCCTTCATAACTTTTTCAAAGTTATAGGAATACAGTTTGACTTAACGTATCTTTTGAACTTCTACTTTTCTTTTCATTTAATATCTTAGTATTCCATTTCCTAATATTTCTCACTTGATTCCCAAAAACTATTCTGTGACTTTTAAGTGTGTCATAACAGTAATTTATAAAAATAATACCATCAGTTAGAGCTACCCAAATAGAATATTAAAAGTAGTTACTATGCAAGCGACTGGATGGTTTCTCTTGAGAGAGGAGGATGTTTAGCTAATGATTTGGCAGCTTCTTCTATGATTAAGAGCATGTTTTTATTGTAGAGTCTTGGCTTAAAAACATAGGCTTCAAAAAAAGAAAACTTGTTCATGAGTTTGTACAGAGAATTGTACATTTGGGCAAAAGTCCATTTCACACTTCTGTGTAATTTTTTCCATAATATTTATTACATGGTAAATTAAGTATAACTTTTATAAATTTTTTAAAAACCAATTAAAAAACAAACCAGTTTGTCTGCATCCCCCTCAAATCTTGAACTGGATTGCCTGATAGTAAATAAATCTTTAAATAAAGAAAATATGTGCTTCAACTAAATATGTAGCATTGTATTCAAATCATATATTTAATCTAGTAGAAGGTAGTTATTGTAAATGAAAAATGTACCACATTTGGGATCTTAGCTCAAGATCGACCTCCCATACTTATTAATCTAATGTCTTTGACAAATCACTTAAACTCTCTCAACCCAAGAATCTTTACTTATAAAATGGGGATTCTCCCTAACCTATTTCACATAGATTTGTGAAAATCAGAGATGGCAATATAAACGAAAGTAAATTAAAATTACAAAATACATATTTAAAATTTAAAAATAAATTTTAAATTATTTAAATTTAAAAATTAAAAAGAAAATGTTAACCACCATTCTTTTTGCCAGTGTTTACTGCTTGAATTTACTTGTAGTTCAAAATAGAGTCTCATTTACCACACAAAGATCCTAGAAGGTAAACAACTTTGTAAGTTTTTGTTTCCATTTCTAGAATCTAGGGTGACTTGTTGGATTTTCAAAATTGAAAAGAAGGAGGAAGCAAAAGAATAAAACCATAATTTGTTATGTGCCTACTCTCTATCAATCACCATGCTAGACATTTAGCATTTCACTCAGTTTTTCAGACACACTGGCTCAGGGACGTAAAGCCCTTTGCTTGAGATAACACACTGGTAAGGAGGAGCTGTGAATTCTATATTTGTCTAATTCAGGGGTTCTTGACCTGCGGCAATTTTGCCCCCTAGGGGTCATTTGGCAATGTCTAGAGACTTCTTTCTTTGTCATAACTCAAGGTGAGGAGTAGGATGCTGCAAAACATCCTACAATGCACAGAACCAGCTCCCACAACAAAGAATTATTCAGTCCTAAATGTAAATAGTATCAAAGTTGAAAAGCCCTGTTCAAATTTCAAACTCATGTTCATTCTAACATGTGATATTGAAAATAAAAGTTGTTTCTAAATTTAACTATTCCACAATATTTAGCTGTCACCGATGTACCAGCTTCAATCTAAGATATTCTCTCTGGGTTCTGAGTGTGTCTGGGGAGTTCCATTTTAAGATCCCATTAAGTTCTCTTTTCATTCAAGCAATAAAGAAGGCTCCTGGAAAATTTTCATGCTAATCAGTCCAAGGAATGACTAAGGGTCAGACAGCAGGGATGATTTTGAGAAAGGCTGCAGGTCTATTACTCAGATCAAGCTCTGGCCTCTTTATCACACCCACCAAATATCATTGTGTCCTAGTGAGAGAGGTATGAAAGCAAACACACAAGTAGCTTTTTCACAGAACTCTCTTTAAAGCACTGGGAAGCTCTATAACAGTTAACATCAAAGAGAGACTACCATTTCCATTTGGAGTTGCCTCTTTGGACATGATGTGGATAGGAGAATAAGAGCAGTATTCGGCCCCAACCTCAGTTTGGGCCAGATGGGACTTCATATTTTGAAGCAGACCACATTGGAGCTTCATAGTGTTCAAGGATTTGTAGCTTCAAAATACTTTCTTTTATGAAGCTTTGGCAGCCAACAATAACTCTGAATCTAGAGAAGAGAGTCAAAGGCCAACTTTTTTGTATTCCTTGACTCTGTGAATGGCACCAACATCCACTCAGTTAGAAGTCTTGGTAGTCATTCTTAATTTCTTCTTCTTCTTAACTCCTGGGGATTCTTCAGACCCAATGATAGTAGAGGATTTCCAGTATTGCAACCAGAGTAGCAATCTATTTACCTGTTTTGCCCATTGAGACTCTATGCAATATTTTCTTTGAATAAAGAATTCCATAATTTAATACCTATTGGAAACCTGTGATTTTCAGAAATAAATCTGCAAGGCTCTTCATGCTCTGACTGCTGCCTTCTGACTGACTTTATGATGACCTGTTCCAGCTATGCTCACTTCATTGTGACTCCCCAAAGACTTCATGCTATCATTTCACTTTGACCATACAAATCTCCATTAAAGTAAGTATCTCATTGTATTTGTATATATATTTCTTCATCAAACTGAAAGTATCTTGAGGGCACAGTGCTTAGCACTTTGAAGAATTTAATTAATATTTGATTAATTAATAAACTACTTAATTTCTTTATTAACTGATTACAAGGTGGATGCTACATGATGTCTGAGAAACCAATGACTACAATCCATGAAAATTACCAGTAATAGAGAAATCTTTAAAGAAGCATATTTGAGCATTTTACTGGAGTGAAGATAAAATCAGAGAAATATTGTCCTTGGATTGATTCATCCTGGGAAAACTATGCAGAGAACAAAGAACATTCCAGGAACAGAAGATTTTATGACAACTATTTTTAGCTAGAAATATTAGACTTCCAAACTATGATTCTACAAACAACATTTTACCTGTTAATATCTGCATATTTCTAGATTCTGAACTGCATTGCTTACTTGGATAGTTCTAACACCTTATCAAAGAAACTGACAGAGATGGTCTCCTTTCCTCTAATTCTGATTTCTTCTTTATTGACCTTTTACTTGCTTCCAAGGTAATTTGAGTAATCCTTTATGCAAATAAACAACTGTATGGCCATGTAGTCATATTTTAAATGCCCAACAATATTTAAAATATCCAAGGAGAAAAAATAAAATAGTTTAGCCTCTTAGGAAAGTAAGTCTGGAAATCACTACTGGAAGCAGTAGGTGACAGTCATAAAATATGCCCTTTTCACTGTAAGAGCGAGCATGTGCTAGAAGGTCAGGGCAACCACACCTATAGTGTTTTTCACTAGAATAACTGTGTGTCACTGCAAATTATCCATAACCAACCTATAAATCAAAATTGAGGTATGTTTACTTGAGCCAGAGTGAGGATTGTAACCCGGCAAGGACTTAGAAGGTGTTCTGGAGAAGCATGGGTTTCAGTACAGTCTTATATCTTTTTAGAACAAAGAACATACGTTAAACACACCCAGGATACATCTTCATCAAAATTTCAAAGAGGTGTTCAGTTGCTAATTGGCAGGTCAGCATGACTGTGATGTCGTGAAAGGGACTAATCCAGGCGTTACCAAAAGGGCATTACCAATAGGGTATAGGAAGGGAAGTATGCATTCCCATCTTAAGAGAGTGCATTCTTTTCTTTAGTGGTTAAGCAAATGTACAATGTATGTTTGAGAGGCCATAAGTCAGGATTTTTAGTTCAAGTCAAATCAGTTTTGAACCCAAATAGTTACCCCATATACCTAAATATGTGAAAATCTCTTGTCATTCTACCCTTTTGATCAATAATCTTTCAATAGAAAGCATTGATCAAAATATTGTCTCTCAGTGCCAGGGTGGTTGCTGCCTGCCCTGGGTCCATCATGTCCCTTGTTGCTAGGCTTTTATTTCCTTGATTTGCCCAGTTATCCACATTGGAGGGACATAGATATAGTGGAGAAGCATAGAGGTATATCTTAACAGGGGAAGTGTTTCATAGGTTATGTAATTTGTGGATTATTTTTAGATTATCCCACAAACATTGCACATGTGCTTTTACATGACTTCCTATAGTTACATTGTTTATAAAAATTATAGAACAGGTAATCCAATACTTGAAATGATTAGCTTAAAGTGAACTCTTAGGCATAGCCTTAATAAGAAAAGGGGATTCATCCAGGGTTGTAAGATCAATCAACCATCTCAAGACGCTGAGCAATCATTACTATAGCTTGAATACAAGAATTCCAAGGAGTAATAGAAATATGAATTGCAATCCAGGTCACAAATGGAAGCCAATACTGGAAGGGTGCCAACTAAACAAATCAAGACCAGGTATAGGATGGCTTAAGGCATTCACTTTTTTTTTTTCATGTGATTTAGCAGAGATGATACATTGGAGGACTCGTCAGGTTTAAAAACACAGTGTTCAGTTTGAATGATATATATTAACCTTGGGATGCTGTAAGAATATCTAAGGCCATTATATTTTGAAGGACAGCCTTCTCATTAAAGACATTTCAGTATCTAATAAGGCTATTCCTGCTTGATTACTGTTAAGGGCTTCTGTATGTGATATGACATCCTCTAGCCCCAAAGAAGGAACAACTACAGCTAGCTGCTCAGTGGTCATATCAGCAGAACACTGAATGAGCCCACCTGGCCTTAGAGAGAGGGAGATTGGCAACAGGGGTTAGCTTGATGTGAATTCTTCCCTGCATCCAAGGTAAACTCAGGGTGCAGTGTTTTAGCCATACAGGAAGTAGCAAGGGCCAGGGATTTGTTCCGAATAATCATTGAGTTCCATTAGGAGCCACTCGATAAATGCCTGGCCTTCAAGACCAGTCTGCTCTAAATCAGTCACTTTCTTCAAGTATGATAGTATTTTGAAACTTTAAATGGAACACTTATAAAATAGGTATACAGTTTAAGCATAACAAAGATTTAAATGAGGAAATACAAGGTTGGGAATACAGGCTTAGTCTGGAGTCTTGGGACAGCTGTCTACAACAGATGCTACCTTCCTCTCATCCTGGTTTGGAGATATTTGTCTTGGTCAGTTGAAGTCAGGTATCAGAAATAGGAACTGAAACTGACTCAAGTGGAGAGGGTTTTTTTTAAATTTTTATTTTATTTTATTTTTGAGGAAGATTAGCCCTGTGCTAACTGCTGCCAATCCTCCTCTTTTTGCTGAGGAAGACTGGCCCGGAGCTAACATCCGTGCCCATCTTCCTCCACTTTACATGTGGGACACCTACCACAGCATGGTATGCTGAGCGGTGCCATGTCCACACCCGGGATCCAAACCGGTGAACCCCGGGCCACCGAAGTGGAATGTGTGCACTTCACCGCTGCGCCACTGGCCCGGCCCCAGTGGAGAGGGCTTTTTTAAACAAGAAATGTGAATCCATGTGTCTATGCCTTTTGATTCTGCAGCGCATGAATTGGTTAAAAGTACCTGGTGTGGTCCTTTCCAACAGGGCTGCAAAGAGTCTTTTATTTGATGCCACTTCTGATAAATAAATTCTTCAGGTTATAGTCCATGATCCTTAAGGTCTGGGAGCTCTCTGTGAAAAGAATCAGCTACCAACTTTTCATTTCTTTTAAGCACCTCAATGGGACGCTGATAACAATATAATATCCCCCTTAAGCAGTCGGTTCATATATTTCCTCACCTAATTGCATAGCCCATGCAGTCAGTATCTCAAAAGGAGACAGCTAATGTTTACCAAAGGGAGTAGATCTGACTGAAGAGCACTAGCAGAAGAGCTTTTGGTCATGAGAGATTAAATGTTTCTGAAAGCTTTTCCAAGTTGGGTTTTTTAAAAAAAAAGATTGGCACCTGAGCTAATAACTGTTGCCAATCTTCTTCTTCTTTTCCTTCCCAAAGCCCCCCCATACATAGTTGTATATTCTAGTTGTGTCCAATTAAGTTTTGATTGTGCTATTAGTTCGTTCCATTAATCCTGAGGATCAGGGATGGTAAGCACAGTGGAAATGCTGCATTATTGGCCAAATGTTACAAACAGATTTAATTATTTGTCTGGTGAAGTGATTTCCCTGGTCACTGTGTAACTCAGTAGGAATTCTTCAAACAGGAGTTATCTTTTTCAATATAACTTACCTAAAGCTGTCACTCTTCTGAAGGAAAGGCCTCAACCCAATGTGACATATCATTACAAGATACATTTATCCTTGAGATGGTGGCATTTGGACAAAGTCCAATTGCCATATCTCAAAGCATCCCTTAGGAAGGGGAAAGCGGCCTTGTGATTCATAAAATAGTTTCCCTAGATTATATTTTGGGCATATAGCACAATGAGTATAGGCTTTATGAGCCACTGTGGAAAAAGCATCTAAAAGCATTGTTTTCTCCCTCTTGTTGTCACCTTTATTTCTTTTCTTTCATAGCAATTTCTTGAGCCTATAGAAGGAAATCATTTACTGGATTAGCAAAGTTAATAGAAAGTAGTGGGCATTCTTGAGGTTGGACAGCACATCCAGCTTGATAAAATCTTTGCTTATCATTTAAGTAAGACCCATCTGTAAACCAATTAAATATTAGAATGCAGCTGTGGTCTTTTCCTCTTGTGATGTTGGAAGCAAGGTAGCAGGGTTAAAATAGTGAATAATATTTGCCTACACAATGTAACCTAAGAAGGTTTATCATCGTTTACTTGGCAATGCTTCCCATGCAGTTTAGCATACCAAACAAGCCTAATTAGTATCCCCCCTTTTATAGAAAGAGAGAACAAATTTCTTTGAGGAGTCTCAGGGGCCCTCTGAAAATCCTCAAAGAAATTCCCTTCCTTCTTCCAAGTCAAAAGAAAGCCTTTCTTCAGGATTTGAATATTTGGGGAGGGGGGGCAGCTGGTCAAAAATATCAAAAGGTTTTAAAACACTTGTTCAAATAGGAAACAATTCTTACTGCAAAACAATACTCAGTTATCTATTCAAAGTAACAACAGAAATGGTCAGGGGCAAACAGTGAGTTAGAACAGTCAGAAAATCTTAATAGAGAGACCTCAGTCTTTCTGAACATAGGAAATTATTTTAACAAAACGTACATTTTCTGCCTTTTAGGTAGAAACGCTCAAAAATAAAGAAAAACATTTCATAACCTCTTTATCAAGAACAGACTGAGAGTTTAAGAAAATTACTCCTTTTAAGAGAGAAAGCCAAATTCTAATTCTTGTACCAGTTTACTTTTTATATTAAAACTTATTTACTTAATTAGATTCATTTCAATTTTAGCCAACTTGACTGTGTACAAAACTCCTCAGAGTTTTACTTCCATCAATCTCTGTCACTTCCTTTTAACATTCAGAATTTGTCCCATGCCTTTCTTTTTCCCCCTAGTACTTTGAGGAAAATTTATCTTTCTTAACAAAAGAAAGTACTTCCATTCTTTATACCTTCTTCATTGAAAATACACATTTTACTTTCCTTGAATACAAAGATGTTTTCCTTATTACTTTTTAGTAGCTTTAATTACATATATTAATTAGAATTTTTAACCCTTAGAGACCGTAATTTCTAAGTAAAAACCAAGACAGCCGTTATAAACATTCTTTTACATCAGCATTTTGGGACTTGGCAAATTTATAAACACCTTTTAAAATTTCTAGAAACATTTTACCTTTGTAGTACAATCTCTCAATAAAATACAAGACAGGTTTACTAATAGACCAAAACACCTTTTAGTTTCTCTGTAATAAGAAGCCAAAAGTAGACAATATTTCAGTATTTTATCTTATTTGAAAATGACCTAGATGCTCAATAAATTTCTATCATTTAACCTAGTTTAATAAAACTCTAAGGTTTCAACTCACCAAAAGGTTTTGAAATTATTTTAAATATACACGCCATAATTATTTTATGCATAACATATTTTCTTTTAGGTACAGTTACTCAAAAATATTATATTATAGAAAACACACAATTATTTTAAAAAGTTCACCCAACACTTTTGTCTTTTTTCACTTACTCATTCTCAATAATTATTTATATTGCCTACAAAACTTCGTGAGACATTAGACAACATTAGTCATCATTTTAAGTTACTATTTTTGCTAACCAGTTTTGTAATAGAGACAACATCAGTTTATTTGACCAATAAACATAGAGTAAAATACTGTGTGTCTGCATCATATCTAATGCTGACAACTCTGAAAACATGTTCATTTTAAGCAAACCAACAAACTTAAATAAGCTTTCAGTCACCAAAGATTAATTTTATCATGTTAACTTGAATGACATTTGGGTTAGTTTCTATTACACTTAGAATTTATGTAAGCACTTACTTTTAGCCAATTGAATAGAGCTCTTTGGAAATTATACCATCCGGAGGTATCACACACATATAACATACATTTAGACACATGTACACAGAGTGTCCACACTTATTGTTTTAAAATTACTGCCAATGAATCACGTACAATAATACACTAGTTATGAATCAAAATTTTATTTTAAGCCTTTTTACTAATATTTGTAGAGAAGACACTCAAGATGCTAGACTTGGAGCGAGGATGCTCTTGTGGCCATTTTTCTGGCCTTTTTCCCTTTTTTTCTTCTTCAGTTTTAGGAATTGGTGATGAGATAGATTACAGTTCCCAGAGAGGCAAGGCCATAATCCTTTTTGAGATAAAGGAATTGGGTGGAATCTGAACTGCCTCTTGGACTGCTTTTCCAGTCTTACAAGGGTTTGTAAATTGAGGACAATTGTTCTACCTGTCCAACCGTATCGCTCTAATTTGCTTTTTTCCCCTCTGGATGCTTAGTTTTATTTTAACTTAGGGAAGAAAGCCCGGAAAGAAGATTCCTATCAGGCTCTGAATATCAGCTTCCAGTATGGCCAAATTTCTGATCCTAAGTGGCTAAATCCTTTCGAACACCTTGTCAGGTTTCAGCCAGGACAAACAGTAACTACCTGGCAGTATTGAACAGTTCCAGTAATCTTTAAGGTAGCAGTTTCCCAGAAAATCAGAGTCTCATTAACTCAAAGAATAGAAAAGTCATGGCCTAATATTTTCCTTTAAGTACTAGTTATAACTTAATTTTCTATTTGCAACAAAACTTTCAATAAGATTATTTTGGAATTTTAAAGCCTTTGCTTTTAAGTGAACTTCTTAAATCATCTTATCTAATTGGAACATTCCTTCTAAGAGCTGACGTAATTCCCCTGAGGCTGGTGCAGTTTGGTAGGACCCTTAGCTGTGAATGGAGTGCAACCAACGCTTCTCTCTGTCTATCTCTGACCACAAAATGGGGTGCAACTGCATTTTGTCTGACCATATTTTGGGACCTCTAGCCTGACAATTATTAAGCTAAGCCCTCAGGACATGAAACAAGCTTGGTAAGATATTTTTTTGCTGCTCTCAATAAATATTTACAGCTTCCAGAACCTTTCGTTTGAGCAATTGTGCTGGAAATTGGCGAGCTTGATTCTTTAAAAATTTCTCTGTTACCTGGCTCTTAAAAAGGAGCCCTACAGCAGCCACTGTAATTTCAAATTATCCCAGGTCATCTTGCCAGCCATTTATAGTGACGCTTATTTCGTTAAGCACTTGCAAGTCACAGCATGAAGCCAGCTGGAGTTTGGAGGTGAGGCTGCCCATTCTGGAACTGGTTGGCTTTTAGAAGCTCAATTTCCCTCTTTTCTTTTGATTTTGTTCTGCTGTAAAGTCTGAAAAATTCCTAGGGACAGTGTAGTGGGTGAGAAGTGTGTTGCTTGTGAGTGTTACTCCCTAAAGAAAGGTCATAAACACTCTCTTACATGCCTTAGTTTCTCCCACCAACAGCCTAAACCCACCATGGGGGCTCAGAGCTCGGGTGACCAACCCTCACATGAGCTTCCCCGGATGAGCTTTTAATTAATTAACATGAATGATAGTGGAGTTCCCTATAGGATGCCTACACATCGTGAGGATTTGACCCTCCAACACTCCTGCTGAGGTTCTCAGTCACCTGAGAATGCCTTTGGCCAGGGGGAGCAATGTCCCTCTTCTTCAGAGCTGAACACATTCAGTCTGTCACTTTTCTGTCAAGCAGTTTGTTCAGACTTTATATAAACACAATTCTTTCCAAATTAAAGCCAAATTTAAAAGGTCAGACTGCCCTATTCACTCCAAAGTTTCCACTAGGCTCCCCTGGCCTAGGAAATTCCCCTAGGTTCCTCTTGCCTAGGGTATGTACCAGTACCTGCTTAACACACCTAGTCTTAAGGTTTGAAACAGCTCAGATAAACTCTTGGACCATTGACTTAAAATAAGGAGGTCTGGGGGGCTGGCCCCGTGGCCGAGTGGTTAAGTTCGCACGCTCCGCTGCAGGCGGCCCAGTGTTTCGTTGGTTCGAATCCTGGGCACGGACATGGCACTGCTCATCAGACCACGCTGAGGCAGCGTCCCACATGCCACAACTAGAAGAACCCACAACGAAGAATACAGAACTATGTACCGGGGGGCTTTGGGGAGAAAAAGGAAAAAATAAAATCTTAAAAAAAATAAATAAATAAGGAGGTCTGGGTTTCAGGAGAACTCACCAGGGTCACCTGAAGAATCCAGTGACCCAGAGGGGCTCAGCGGGCCCCTATTGGTACCAAATTCTACTTCAGTATAGATTCCAGGTGGTCTCCAGTGAGTTTCTCTGAAATCCTGCCACAACTATGCCAAGAAATGTGGATGCAAAAAATCCATAACCAACCTATAAATTAAAATTAGGGTGAGTTTATTATGAGCCAGAGTGAGTATTGTAACCTGGGAAGGCCTTAGAAGGTATTCTGGAGAAGCGTGGTTTTCAGTACAGTCTCATATCTTTTTAGAACAAAGAACATACATTAAACACACCCAGGATACATTTTCATCACAGTTTCAAAAGAGACATTCAGTTGAAAATTAGCAGGTCAACATGACCATGACGTCAGGAAAGGGATTAATCCGGGCATTACCAACAGGGCCTTACCAATAGGGTGTAGGAGGGGAAGTACACATTTTATCTTAAGAGAGTGCATTCTTTAATGGTTAAGCACGTGTATAATGTATGTTTGATAGGCCATAAGTCAGGCTTCTTAGATCAAGCCAAATCAGTTTTGAACCCAAATAGTTACCCATATACCTCAATATGTGAAAATCTCTTGTCATTTTCCCCTTTTTATCAATAATCTTTTGATGGGAAGCATTGCTGATCAAAATATTGTCCCTCAGTACCAGGGTGGCTGCTGCCTGCCTTGGGCCCTTCATGTCACTTGGTGCTAGGCTTTTATTTGCCCAGGTATCCATGTTGGGGCGAAATAGTCAGATATAGTGGACAAGCATAGAAGTACATCTTAACAGGGAAAGTATTTCATAGGTTATGTAATTTGTCAATTATTTTTAGATTATTCACATGTGCTTTTATATGACTTCCTATAGTTACATTGTTTATAACAATTATAGAACAGATAATCCAATACTTGAAATGATTAGCTTAGAAATAAATCCTTAGGCCTAGCCTTAATAAGAAAAGAAGATTTGTCCAGGGTTGTAAGATCAGTCAACCATCTCAAGTTGCTGATCAATCATTACTCTAGCTTGCATGCCAGTCTTACAACACTGAGTAAAGAAAACAATAATTAGTTTGAATATTATGAATCATACAAGAATTCCAAGGAGTAATATAAATAGGAATTGAAATCCGAGTCTCAAATGGAAGTCAATACCAGGAGGGAGACAACTAAACAAATCAAGTCTAGGTGTAGGGTCATTGAGGGCATTCACCTACTTTCTTATGTGCTTTAGCAGATATGACACATTGGAAGATTCATCAGGTATAAAAACACAGCATTCGGTTTAAATGATTGCACACATACCGCCTTGAGATTCAGTTAAAATATCTAACGCCATTCTATTTTAAAGGGCAGCCCTTCTCATTAAAGACATTTCAATATTTAATATGGCTATTCCTGCTTGACTATCATTAAGGGTTTGTTGAGTAAATTTAGTCAGGGTTTCTATATGTAATTGAAATATAAAATGTGATGTATGACATCTTCTAGCCCCAAAGAGGAGCAAATAATAGCTGCTAGGTGGTCATACCAGTGGAACACTGAACATGCTCATCTGTCCTTAAGGAGAGGAAGATTGGCAACAGTTGTTAGTTCAGGGCAAATCCTTCCCTGCATCCAAGGGAAACCCAGGTGCGGCATCCTAGCCATACAGGCAGTAGCCAAAGGCAAAGGTTTGTTCCACAAAACCACTGAGTTCTTTTTAGGAGCCACCCAATAAATGCCTGGCCTTCAAGACCAGTCTGTTCCAAACCAATCACTTTCTTTAAGTATGAGAGTATTATGAAAATCTTAAATGGAGCTATTAGAAAATGGGTGTATGTTTTCAGCATTACAAGGGGTTAAGTGAGGAGATATAAGGTTGGGAATACAGGCCTGGTCCGGAGTCTTGGGACAGCTGTCTACAACAGATGCTGTCTTCTTATCCTGGTTTGGAGGCATTTGTCTTGGTCAGTTGAAGTCAAGTGTCAGAAACAGGAATTGAAATCTACTCAGGCAAAGGAGACTTTTTTAATGGGAAATGTATATCCATGAGTCTATGCCCTTTAATTTTGCAGTGCATGGATTGGTTAAAAGTATCTGTTATGGTTCTTTCCAATGGGGCTGCAGAGAGTCTTTTATTTGATGTCTCTTCCAATAAATAAATTCTCCAGGTTATAGCCCATGATCCTTAAGGTCTTCACCTCCTTGGAGCTCTGTGAAAGGAATCAGCTACCAACCTGTCTTTGTTTTTAAGCACTTCAATGAGACCCTGGCAAAAATGTAACATATCTCCCTAAAGGAAAGTTGGTTCATACATTTCCTCATCTAATTACATAGGCTGTCCCGTTATTATTTCAAAAAGAGACAGCCGATGTTTACCAAAAGGTGTAAATCCAAGATTAAAAAGTACTAGTGGAAGAATTTTTGGCCATGAGAGATTAAATGTTTCTGAAAGCTTTGCCAATTGAGTTTTGATTGTACCATCAGTTGAAATGTTGTATTATTGGCCAAATGCCACAAATGGATTTAATCCTTTGTCTGGTGGGATGAGCTCCCTAGTCACTGAAGAACTCAGTAGGAATTCCCTAAACAGGAATTGTCCTTCCCAATAACTTACCTACTACCAAAGTCATCACTCTTCCACAAGGAAAGGCCTCAACCCAATGTGAGAACACACAGATCATTACTAAGATATTTATATCCTTGAAGTGGTAGCGTTTGAACAAAGGTCAATTGCTACACCTCAATGGGTCCCTTAGGAAAGGAAAGGTAACCTTGAAACCCATGAAGTGTTTTCCCAGGATTATATTTAGGACATATAACACAACGAGCATATGCTTTATCAACCACTGTGGGAGAAAATTTCCAAGAATATTGTTTTCCCCAAAAAATCATCTTTTCAGGTGCCCAATGGGCAATTGATGCAACTGTCGGAGCAGTGGCAATTGTGCTCCAATGGGCACTACAGTTGGTTATCAGGCTGGAACCAAATCTGTATGGTGGTATCAAAAATTCCCCCTTTTTGTTGCCGCCTTTGTTTCTTTTCTTCTGCGGTGATTTCTTGAACCTGTAGGAACTCTTTCACTGGGTGAGGAGAGTTAATAGAAAGTAATGGGCATTCTCGAAGCTGGACAACATATCCAGCTTGATAATGTCCTTGCTTATCACTTAAGTAAGACACATCTGTAAACCACATTAGATAACGGAATGCAGTTATGGTTGTTTTCCTTCTCTGGTGCTGGAAGCAAGGTAGCAGGGTTAAGATAGTGAATAATATTTACCTATGCAGTATACCCTAAGAAGGTTTCTCATCATTTACTTGACAATGCTTCACACGCAATTTAGCATACCAAACAAGCCTAATTAGTTCAGCAGCTCCCTCTTTACGGGGAGAACAAATTTCTTTGAGAAGTACCAGAAGCCCTCTGAAAATTCTCAAAGGAAAAAAATGTTTTTTCAGGTCAAAAGAAAGACTTTATTTAGGGTCTGAATTTTGGGGGAAGCTTGTAAAAAATATCAAAAGATTTTAAAACATTTGGTCAAACAAGATCAAATGTTTGGTGATCTTGTGTTGCTCTGAAACACTGATTGCTGTGAAATAATGCTCCGCCATCCATTTCACCAAAGTGACAACAGATATTAAAGAAAAACGGTTAAAAAAACACTTTAGTTCTCTTAATATAGAGATTTTAGCCTTTGAGAACATAGGAAATTATTTTGAAAAAACATATAATAGGTAGATTTACCAAAAAATAAAGAAAAATTGTCTTCAGATATGAACTCTAACCTGTTTTTCTCTAACAGAGAGTTAAATCTAACTTTTGGGGACCAGCCCCCTGGCCAAGTGGTTAAGTTGGTGCACTCTGCTTCGGTGGCCCAGGGTTTCGCCAGTTCAGATCCTGGGCGCAGACCTAGCACCACTCATCAAACCATGCTGAGGCAGTGCCCCACATGCCACAACTAGAAGGACTCACAACTAAATTATTCAACTATGAACTGGGGGACTCTGGGGAGAAGAAGAAGAATGAATGAATGAATCAATCAATCAATCAATAAATAAAATATTTTAAAAATATCTAACTTTTATGTTTGGCCTAATTCTCTTGTCTTCTTGTAAGGTGCAGGTGTTCCTTTATCTAACACCTTGGGGCTTGAGCTTATGTGGTTTTCAGCTATGTTTCAAGAAGAAGCTCTAGGTGACAACCGCCATGGACCCAGCTGTGCTGAATCAGACTAGGCCAGTCCAGAACACAACTGCAAGACTGGTGCCTGCATAGACAGGCCAAGAGCTGTACTAAAGTAACTTGTATGCTAAACATTGTAAATTCCCCTCCTTTGGGAGGGGAAAAGCAGCCATTTTTAGGTTATGCAATGTATGTAGAAGCATGATTTCAAACCATGCATGTGCAAGCTTATGTCCACCTCTACATGTGATGATGAAACTTCTTCTTTGAATATTCATTCCCTACCCCAAATAAAGATACCCATCCCACTGTGTTTGGGGGCCATAGCTTTGTGAAAGTATTCCCTAGGGTCTCCATCTTTTTCTTTGCTGCATGCTGCAAATAAAAATTGGACTTTCTGAAAAAACTGTTTCTGGTGCAGTTTGGTTCAGCTTCCAAGAAGGGACCCACGTTTGGTCTGGTAACAAAACTTGTGATATACTCATTATCAAGAGCTGACTAAAAGTCTAGGAAAATTAACCTTTTAAGAAAGAGAAAATCAAATTCTAATTTTGTACCAGCTTACTTTTCAAGTTAAAACTTATTTACTTAATTAAATTTATTCCAATCTTAGCCAGCTTATCATGCATAAAACTCTTTTCTCAAGGTTACTTTTTCACAAACCTTCTATAATTTTCTTTCACATTCAGAATTTGCTCTATGTCTTCTTTTTTCCCTAGTGCTTTAGGGCAAATTTATCCTTTTTAACAAAACAGACAAAAATATTTCCTCTCCTTATACCTTCTTCACTGAAAACACGCAGCTTACTTTCCTTGAAGACAAAGATGTTTTCCTTACTAATTTTTAGTAGCTTTAATCACATATATCAATTAGAATTCTTAACCCCTACAGATCTTAATTTTCAGTAAAAACTAAGAAGTAAGCAATTATAAACTCTCTTTTACATTAGCATTCTATGGCAAATTCATAAACACTTTTTATAATTTCTGGAAAAATACTACGTTGTAGTACAATCTTTATAAAATACAAGATATATGTTTACTAATAGGCCCAAACATCTTTTAGTTTCTCTGTAATAAGAAGGCAAAAGTAGATAAACCCATTAGTAATTAATGTCTAATATTTTATCTTATGTGGAAATGACCTAGATACTCAGTAAATTTCTATTATTTAACTTAATTTAACAAACTTCTAAGATTTCAAATCACCAAAAGTTTTGAAGTTATTTTAATATATACACCATGACATATAATTATTGTTAAAAAGTTCACACAAAAACTTTTATCTTTTCACATCTATTTAATTTATTTGTTTCTAAGAATTATGTTTGTATGACCTACAAAAACTTCATGAGATATTGGACAAAATCAGCCATCATTCTAAGTTATTTTGCTGACAAATTTTTTAACAGAGATGCATAAGCTTATTTGGCTAATAAACCCAAACCACTTGTCTGCATCATATCCAATGCTGATAATTGAGGATATACCTATTTCAATCAAACCAACAAACTCACACAAACTTTCATTTACCAAAGATTATTTCATATCATGTTAATTTGAAAGACATTTAGGTTAGTTTCTATTACATTTAGTAATAATTTATGTAAGCACTTACTTTAAGTCAATTAAGTAGAGCTCCTTTAGAAATTACACCATCTGGAGGTAGAAAAATATCACATTTATAACATATATATAGATACACCCAAACATATAGACAGATGCAGCAAAGAATTTTTATAGCCTCTGCTTTAAATTTTTTCCTTAGATTTTTGGGCAAAGGTGCTTTCATAGCAGTCTGCATGTCCAAAATCTTCTTCTCCCCTACACCCTCTTTTTTTTTTCCAGACTCAGGAATCTGGGATGGTCTAGATAATAGCTCCCTGAGGTCACAAGTTTTTTTTTGAGATAGATAAACAGCAGAGGTTAGTTACTTATCAAAGGACCCACACACACATCCAATTACATTTTCCTTAATTTGCTTCTTTCCCTCTGGGTGCTTAGTTTTATCTTAATTCATCTTAAAAAAAACTCCTTTTGGGCTTTGAACATCAGCTTCCAATTTGGCCAAATTTCTGATCATAAGTTACTAAATTCTTTCAAATATCTTGTCAGGCTTTAGCTGAGACAAACAGTAACTATTCTCAGAAGCATTAAACAACTCCATTAATTTTTAATTTTAGTTTCCCCTTGACTGTTTAAGGGTAACAGTTTCCCAGAAAATCTTTTAGAGTGGAGCTGGCCCCATGGCCGAGTGATTAAGTTCACGCACTTTGCTGCAGGCGGCCCAGTGTTTCGCTGGTTCGAATCCTGGGCACGGACATGGCATTGCTCATCAAACCACGCTGAGGCAGCGTTCCACATGCCACAACTAGAAGGACCCACAACGAAGAATATACAACTATGTACCGGGGGGCTTTGGGGAGAAAAGCGAAAAAAATAAAATAAAATCTTTAAAAAAAAAGTCTCTCAGAGTCTCATTAACCCTGAGAGAGGCTCACAGTGTGTCCTCCTTTGAAAGTTAGATTACGAGGGTGTCCTTAAAGCCAGGACTTAATAAGTGCAATTCTTAATGATATTGCCTAATTGGAACATTCCTTATAATGGTCAATGTACAAGTTTTGGAGACTCAAAGGAGCCTCAAACTGGCCTCTATAATTTTAAATTATCCTGGGTTATCTTGATCCAAAGATCCAACCATTACAGTTATCCCCATTTTGTTAAGCACTTACGAGTATCTGCTCGACCCTACATATTGTACATGAAGCCAGTTAGAATTCCAGGTGGAGGCTGCCGGTTTCGGAACTAGTTGGTTTTTAGAAGCACAATTTCCCGTTTTCTTTTAGTTTCATTTTACTATAGTCTTAACAGTATCTACGGACAGTGTAATGGGTCAAGAGTGCTGCTTGTGAGTGTCACTCCCTAAAAAAGATCCTGAGCACTCTCTTACCATGTCTCAGTTTCTCCCTCTGGCAGTCTAAAACTACTGTGGTGGTCAGGGCACGTGAATGACCAATCCTCATAGGCACTTCCCTGGATGAGCCATCAGTTACTTAAAGTGAACAATCTTGATGGAATTCCCTATGGGATCCCTGCATGTCCCGAGGCTCAACCTCAGACAATCCCACTGGGTTCTCAGTCAATTGAGAATGCCTTAGGGCTGAGAGGAGCTGGTGTCCCTTCTCTTCAGAGCTGAATGAGTTCTCAGTCTCTCATTTTGCTGTTAAACAATTTGTTCAGACATTACAGACACAATTCTTTCCAATTTAAAGCCAAATTAAAAAGGTCAGCCTGTCCTGTTCACTCCACAGTTCCCTCTAGGCTCTCCTGGCCTAGGAAATTCCCCCTAGGTTTCTCTTAAGATACCTAATCTTAAGACTTGAAGCAGCTTAAGTAAAAGTCAAGATCTACCACTTAAATAAGGAAGTCCAGGTTTCAGAAGAACTCACTGTGGACACCTGAAGAGTGCCAGGAAGCCGGAGGGGCTCCAGGGGCCCACGTGGTAACAAGTGCCAATTCAAAGTAGATTCCAAGTGGTCTCCAGTAGGTTTCTCTGAAATCCTGCTGACTTCACCAAGAAATGTCAACACAAAATAAGCAATAACCATTCCATAGATAAGAGAAATAAGGTGAGTTTTACCTGCCCCAGAGTGAGGGTTATAATCCAGGAAGGCCTTAGAAGGCGTTCCAGAGAAGCATGGTTTTCAGTACAGTCTTATACCTTTTCAGAACAAAGAACATACATTAAACACGCCCATGATACATTTTCAACACAGTTTCAAAAAGGTATTTAGTTGCAAATTAGGAGGTTAACACGACCCTGATGTTGAGAAAGGGACTAATCCAGGGGTTACCAATAGGGCCTTACCAATTGAGTGTAGGAGGGGAAGTATGCATTCTCATCCAAAAAGAGGGCATTCTTTACTTTAATGGATAAGTACATGTACAACGTATGTTTGATAGGCCATAAGTCAGGCTTTTTAGTTCAAGCCAAATCAGTTTTTAACTATAATAGTTACCCCATACACCTCAATACGTAAAAATATCTTGTGAGTTTACAAGTTATTTGGGGACTAGAATTTGTTAAATCGCAGAATTAATAACAATTCTTTCAGGTATTACTTACTTAACTGATGCCTTGGTGTTCTATATCATTTAGATTTTACTATGAAATGATGGGGTTTTTTCCCATTTTTATAATAAATTTGTTCTTTAAAGCAAGCTAAATGACTTGTCTTTTTTTTTCTTTTCTTTTCTTTTTTTTTTTTTTGCTGAAGAAGATTAGCCCTGAGCTAACATCTGTTGCCAATCTTCCTCCACTTAATACGTAGGTTGTTACCACAGCATAGCTGAAGAGTGGTATAGGTTTGCGCCTGGGATCTGAACCTGCAAACCCAGGCCACCAAAGCAGAGTGTGCCAGGCTCAACAACTATGCTACAGGGCCAATCCCCTAATTGTGTGTTTTTTAATCTTAGCATTCATTCAAATGGAGAAACATCTAATCACAAGGTTCTTATTACGTAATAGACGGCACTGCCGTCCAGCTCCAAGAATTGTAGTCCAAATATTTAAGAAGAAATAGTGGATCTTTGTTTGCATTGCATATTTAACTTTAGTAAACATCACACAAAAATCTACATCACCCAGCTATCTCTATACGAAGGTACAATGTCTGTACCAAATTCCTTTGTATGAATTTACTATAATTTGTTTAACCACTCCCATATTGATGATATTGGCTTGTTTCTAATTTTTACTCTGACAATACTGAAATGAACATCTTCACATGTAGAGTGTTTGCCTGAAAGTCAGATTATTAATTTAAAATAGTTTTTCATAGAAAATGTGAATAAAGTTATAAAACAGCTCAATTTTGGAAATACTAAACGTGAAAAAAACACTGCCTTGGAACCTATAAAATTATGGATATTAAAATCATTTTTCATGTTAAAATTTCCATATAGATATTGAAATACTACTGCCAACTAAAGCAATCCTTGATAAATTTAGCAATCCAAGAGTTTAACATAGTTGAGAGGCCAGTTTGAATTAAACAATGAGTCTTTATGAGGAGCTGTTAAATATCCTTCACAGAACATCTGTTTCAGTTAAAACCTCTAAACACGTGTGTAGAAAGAACAACTCGCTACAATAACCTATCAAGGGTTATTCATACAACTCTTTTTAGCGAATGACTCAACAAAGCGGATAAACAACATGATGCTACAAATTACTGTAATGTGGCTTAATTCAGGGATGACCTCAACTGCTGAGGGACAAAAAATTGTTTGCGCCTTTAGTAACGGCCTTTCGTAAATGTTTGCTTTGCTGCCCTGGTAAATGATTCTTGCTTCCTCACTGATTGAGAGCAGTGACTTTTTTGCTACAGTTTCTAATATGCTGCTTCCCGTGATTATGTAGTGAAACTGACAACATATCCTACATAAAATGTAAGATCCACAAATTCTAGGCTGAAAGTGGCTGCAACTTACAGCTAAAAATATTAAATATGTGGGTGCTGTATGTACTTACTTTTCTTATTGATTACGAGGTTTTTATTTTACTCTATTTTTTGGCCTCCTGTGAGTCTCTTCACTTTACTGAGATTAGGAGTCGAATCACTGGATAAATGAAATGTTAAATAATTTTGTATAACCAGAGGAAGACAAAAGTGGGAGGGGCATGAAGGAAGCATCATGTATAGAGAATAAAACATAGGATTTGGATCCAGCTCTTCTGCCAAGTTATTATATGATTTAGGGTAAGTCTTTTAAACTTTCAGACCCTTAGTTCCTCATTTGTAAAATGACAATAATAATAACCTATTTGAAAGATTGTTGTGAGGATTAGAAGTAATATACTAAAAGTGTCTAGCACAGTTTCTGGCATATAGTAGAGACTCAAAAGTAATTATTTGTCAAATTATTAGAATCGTGAACATTTATATTAAAAAGTACCTACTATGTGTAGCCCTCTATTGGTTAGACCCACTATCAATGGGTAGAAGTTATCTCAACTGAGGGGAAAATTATATTAGCAGATGATCTCATAAAAGGCTATTGTGAGAGGATGGCATTTGAGATTATCCTTAATGAACTGGTAAAATTAATAAGTAATAATGTTTACAAGAAGCATAACAGCCTAAATCAATGTTTGCTGTGTGGGACATTAGAGATAAGGTCTAAGACACTTAGAAAGAAAGTTAAAAGCCCTAACGATGAGTTTTAAGGCTTCCTGAACAGCTCTACAGACAACAAACTACTCTGAGTAGGAAGGAATTGGAAAAAAAGAACAATATGTAGATGCCCAGGAATGACTCCCTCATGGACATCTTTGTGGGAATAGGAGGCGCTCAGAAGTATCCGGGAGAGCTAAGGTCCAACAGTTAAGACTGTGTGGCATTGAAATAAACATAAAGTTCTTTTTACTCATTAGCCAGCGAAGGTTAGGAATTCAGTGTGCAAGATGATCGACTGGATTGGAGTTGGAGATACTAGAAAATCATTTAGGAGGTCAATAAAGGAAGTAATACACAGCTGCATGAGAAGATAGATGACAAAAAGAAGATCTTTAGAAATACATTCCAGTTAGAGATAATGAACTTTAAAAATAGCTTCAGGTTTAAAGCCATCCAGAATAATTGATAGATTACATGTTAAAGTTTTGAAAACAAGTAAAACATTAAAAAATAAACATGATGGGGCTGGCCCCATGGCCAAAAGTTTAAAGTTCTGTGCATTCTGCTTCAGCAGCCTGGGTTTGCACATTCAGATCCAAGCACAGACAAACTCCACTCATCAGCTATGCTGTGGTGGAGACCCACATACAAAATAGAGGAAGACTGGCACAGATGTTAGCTCAGGGCAAATCTTCCTCACCAAAATAAATAAATAACAAACAAACATGTATTATTAAAGAAAAATTATTCTCACAATTGTTAAAATGGTAAGGAAGACAGTATTCAATATTATTTCAATAGGGGTGAGAAATTGTGCTCAACTCCAAATACAACAAAGACAAGTAGAGATTTATAGACAAAGAGCATATTGAAGGATGAACAATCACTAAGAGGAGACATCAAGAGTAGGGGGATTCTTGCTAAAGGCAGGCCAAGGATTTATACATCAAAAGCAGGGAAGAGGAACTCAATCAGATAACCAAGGGTGACCAGATATCAAGGGTCGGAGGATGATAATGTAGCAGGATTCTGAGGTAAGACTGGGTTGGGTAGGCTGAGGGCAGGGCCCAAGGTTGAGGCCTAGTTCAAAAGAGGGCTCAGAGGAGCTTGTCCAAAGTTTGGTCAAGGAGTGAGTCTTTGTCAGTGTGCATATTTGATGGTTCACTTTCGCACTGCTGATAATATTTGACTTATATTACCTGAAATAAATCTATTTCTATATTATAAGCAACTTTGAAGATAACTCCTTAACAAGTTTGGAAATAGGATGTCTCATTGACATATTAAAGCTCATTGGCCAACACCACCAGGAACACCTCTACAAGTCTAACTGCAGCAAAAGAGAATGAATACCAAAGGAGGGAGTTAAGGAAGGGTACTTAAAGGGTTTAGGGTACCAGAGTTAGTCATGGGCTGGTCTCGGCAAAGACTGCTCAGAATTTGTAAAATAGGCCGGTCTCTGTCACAGTCAATGACTGTATTTTCAGAACTCATAAGACTGTGGGGAGCTTCTGTTGGATCATTTTGTCTGGGGTGTTATCTTAGAACACATGGGTCCAAAAGAATTGGTGTTAAAAGAGTTTGACTTTAGGAGCTCAATATAGATAGTCTGTAATCACAATTTGATTGACAGAGTTTATCTGATGTGCCAGTGCGTTTTGAAATTCCTAGTTTCCCCTCTAACAACTTAATTGTCACCCCCAACTTCCCTTCCCTTCCACTCTTCTGCTTTATTAGAGGGACTTTCTTTTTAAAAAAAGATTTCGTTTGCTGCCATCTAGTGGGCGTGTACTTTCATTTTTACCTTAAATCTAAACGAAATGGATTTAGACATTTAAAATACACTTCACATGCTGTTACATTTGTTACTTACATTTTCTTTCAGGAAAATACTTTCAATTATTTTCAACCACAAAATTATTTAGTGTTCCTAATCATGCTTCCAGTACTTTATGAGAATTGAACTGGAGTTGTTGAGTATATTCAGTGTGCAACAACACATTTTTGTTTATACTGTGCTAACTTTTACAACAGCACATAATATATTTGTAAAAGTTTAAAACAAAAACTTTTTAAAGAAAAATTTTAAACTCTTTTAATCAGGATTTTAAAATTATTCTAATCAGGAATGGCCAGTTTGCAAGTTTTCAAGGTAGGGATTGACTGCATACAAATTGGTGACAAATGAGACTAAACTGGCCCACAGTTGGGTTTTAGCAGGTTGATTGACATTTTATGTAGGTTGTAATGTGACTGAGGGAAATAGCTATTGTCCTTCTCTCATTTCTACAAAGAGAGAGGCCTTCTACCATATTCCCCAGAAAGGAACACTGGGGATTTCTTCCAGTCATTCCCTCTACCTCATTATGCGAATATCCCCCAAGAAGAGGACTTATTTATCAAATTGGTGAGAGTAGAGAAAGGACACTGAGCATGCTGGACCGAGGCCTGCAGGCTATCTGTTCTCTCTGCCTACCACGACGTGGTAAGTTCCATTCAGTGGAGGAAGTAAGATGCATACTTCACCTTCAGGCCCCAGTTGAGCTCTTCGAGCTAGCTTTTCCAGCAGTACAGCTGATATTTTGCTCCTTACCTCTCTTCTGTATCCACTTTTTTTAATGCATTCAGAACTCAAAGGCAAAAAAGGGGTTGTAATGAGTATCACCACAAAAGTCTGTATTTCACATGTCTACATGTGAAACAGGACAGCAATTCAGAGGAAGTGGAAAAAAATGGCAAAAGATCTCTTTTTTTGTGGGATTTGGAGATGAGTCATAAATAGAGAAAGATCTTTGGGGGGCCAACAAAGGAGACTGAAAAAGTGTTGAAGTAAGTACAGGGGCTGAGAGAGTGACCACTTATTTAACTCAACCAAGCTGACTATCTTCAAATAGGAGGAGTTTCGAGAAATTTAAAGGGGCTGGCCTGGTGATATAGTGGTTAAGTTCGGCAGCCTGGGGTTCACTGATTCAGATCCTGGGCACGGACCTACACACTGCTCATCGAGCCATGCTGAGGCAGCATCCCACATAGAAGAACTCGAATGACCTACAACGAGGATACACAACTATGTACTGGTGCTTTGGGGAGGAAAACTAAAAAGCATTTAAAGAAAATAAGTGTATTAAATTTAAAAAAAAGAAGTTTAGAGCAGGACAGCCCTTTGTATTCTCAGAAAGTTTTGGCCTGAGTCCAAGTCCGGGAGCATATTACAAAAGTACTTTTCTTCACATCCCTAGTAATTAGATAAAGACTCTAAACGGCCAATGAAATAGAAAACTGGAAAAAGTAACTATTGAACATTTATCAATCTATTATACGTCCCACTGAATAACACACTGGTATTGGCCCATTTCTGCTCCTGCCCCTTCTTCCCTCTTTTACTGTTCTGGTCTCAAACTGAGCTGACCCTGCAGGCTGCAGTTCCCAGGCTTTGTAATCAACTGCTCCCTGCTAGGTTTGGCCAGTGGGAAGGTGGGAAGAAGGAATAAACCAGGGTATATTTCTCTCCTCTGTCTGTCCTGGCAGTTTCTCTGCCAACAGCTGCATCTTCCCCATGTTTCCAGTTTCCGTCATTCAACGCCAGCCAGTGAGCTGCAGAAACACTGCCTTCTCCTTTCCCTCCAGCCCAGGGGTGAGCAGCTTCCTGCTATTGCTAATCTCTGGAGTGCCCCACTGTCACCTATTTGGTTTCTCAGTCTCTCCATCACCAATTTAAGCAATTCCTGGTATTAACTTTTTTAAAAAATATTTGTAGAGTGGTATCTAGATTCGACCTTCCTGTTATGACCCTGGCGATATATACAATACACACATATACATATATGTGTACATCTGGTTTTCTTCCGATTCTGATTCCATCTCCAGCTCCTTCCTAGGAAAGCATCTTTGGTGAGACTGAGGAAAGCAACAGAGACACTTTTAGGATCATAAAGTGGTATAATGAAGCTTTAAGAAGAGGTCTATATTGGTAAAAGAAAGGTTTGGTTTGTAGATGTTTCAGTTTGAAAGCTCTGAAAAATCTGCACCACCCCTCACCCCACCACAACATCATTGATAGAATCCACTGACTAAGAGGAGGGCCTCTGCCGGCAGGGAAAAGGCTGAGGCCTGGGGGCTTGGCAGCGAAGATGAAGGAGGGACAGAAAGACTTCCTCACTCCGGGAACACCCAATCTCTTCATCATATTCATAGTCTCCCTCACCCAGGGAGGGAGAAAGGATGCAGAAAACCCAGACTTTCACCAGGTGCACTCCCTCAACAAATTTCTAGGATATTTCTTAGGAATATTAACACATTCCACAAATCTCTAATGTCAAAGGATGATTTTCAAAAATATGAAAACATCACTAACCCAAATAAAGTCAGCAGTGTCAAATTTTATTTATCTCATTAATGAGGGAAGCAGAAAGATGGTGAAGTTGATTTTAAAAGAATTGGACAATATCAAAATATTTATAGTGGCTTATTTTTATTTATTTTTTTTTTTTTGAGGAAGATTAGCCCTGAGCTAACATCTGCTGCCAATCCTCCTCTTTTTGCTGAGGAAGACTGGCCCTGAGCTAACATCCATGCCTGTTTTCCTTTACTTGATACGTGGGATGCCTGCCACAGCATGGCTTGACAAGTGGTGAGCAGGCCTGCACCCAGGTTCTGGGCCAGCAAACTCCAGGCCTCCAAAGCAGAACGTGCAAACTTAACTGTTATGCTACCAGGCTGGCCCCTGTAGTGGCTTAAAGGATAGTAGAATAAGAATGCTGATTTAAATATAAGACTAGTTAATATTCTGCAGGGCAAAAACTTCAACTTCTGGGGTTCATCTTTTTTATAGGACAGAAATCATTTCATCTCTTGAATAAAATTTATTTGCATTGCTCTCAGAAAACAATCATATACATGAGTTTCTACAAGTTAATATCAACCTTTACAGAAATATCAGATGTCCTAATCAATATTAAAATAGTAAGTCCAACAAAGGTATTCACCCCTAGAGAATCAGATAAGACCTCTGTGGACTGGCTAGACAATACCTTGCATGGCACTGCCTATTGCTAAAATTTGGATGCTTTTTCTTAACATTTGCTTGATACCTGAACTGCTGCCTGATTCAAGTAAAGACATGGCGCACCTCTTCTAAAGGTTGCCACTGACAGACGTGAATCTAACTTTTTCCAGGCTGTTACTCTTCTCTCCCAACAAGTTAAGCTCAAGTGTAGACTCCAGCTACAGGACCCATCATCCCAGCTTGCCTGAGACATGGGAATTCCAGGATTAAACTAGGAAAGCCCAGGCAAACCTGGACCAATTGGTCATCCTAACTCAAGCCCATCTCTTAATTCCACAAAAAATACAAACCCAATATGATATAACATAAACCAACATTTTACTAAAGTCTTCAGGATATTATAAGACAGAATGACCAAAGAAAAACTAAAAACTAGACATTACCTGTAACTACTCTCAGAATCCCCTGGCCAAACCATTTGAATGTAACTCCTTGTGGACATCTCTACCCTTTGTCTCCTGCCCCATTAGATTTAGCTCCTGCACACATGAGTGTCCTTCAGCATGACTGGCGCGCCCAGAATTCAGGCCCAGGACTCCATAGGGACTCCAGAAAGGGAGAAAATGGGGAGGTTTTCATTCTGAAAGGAAACAAACCTCAGAGATGTGGCTCCACTTCTAAGTAGGAAGAACTTTTATTTATAGTGCACAGTACGTTTACTCCTCACTATATTATATCCTTTCATTTCAGAATGGGATATCCACTTACCACAGGAAAAGTCCTATTAAACTGTTTAGATTTCTTCCCTAAAACAAAAGAGACAGCTCCTCTCAAAGTTAAGTCACGCTTCCCCATTGACAGAAACAAAACACTCCTTGCAACTTGAAAATTGCAAGGTTTCACCCTTCATAATATGTGATATTGTGTAGTTTTCAAAGATGGTTCAATAACATATCCCACCCAACAAGCTCTCTCACAATGTGACATTGAGCTTGCCATCAAGAGGTGGGATCTATGTGTCTTCCCCTAGATTGTGGGTGGGCATGTGACTACAGCCAGAGAGATGTCTTCTGCCTTCTGAGGCTAGGTCATAAGCAATTTGATACTTATCATCTCCAATTATATTTATAATATAAATATAAAATAATTTTTTATTTTGACAAGGGACACATGACAAGCTAAGAAATTTGTTTACATACAGAAGTAAATGGGAATGGAAGAATCCTCTGTTCTCATCATGTCTAATTATTTCTAACGACCTGTCAGTTGAAAACTCAACTAGGTCCTCCTTCAATTTTGTTGAAAGCAAAGAATTGGAAATTACCAGACTTGCAAAAAACATATTTTTAGTCATTAGTGTCACTCCCTATCTCAACACTGGCAACACTATTTCTCATAGTCCCTTTATTTGGCACTGGGTGATTTACACATTAAGTGACAGCAGTGCAGTAAGATTCTGATGGGTAAGAGGCACACCTTATTTTGGAATGTGGAAAAGAACAGTTGTGAAAGAGAGGAAAACAGGCAGGACACCTCTGACATGACCCTTTCTCCGGCCACAATTTCTTGGGCAGAGTACATGCGGAGTTCAGCATCTGGAAAGTGATCCCCTTAAAATTGTCCATACTCTTAAAAGTGCTCATGTACCAGGTTCACACCACCATATTAATTCATTTTATCCTTAGAATGACACCATGAGGCAGCTGCTGTTGTTAATCCGTTTTACACACAAGAACATTTGAACAAAGATACATAGCATCATTTGTCCGAGGTCACAAACTTACCAACTGGCACAGCTATCATTCATGTCCATGTGTCTCAAAGGCCCACATTCTTAGACACTCTCCTCTGTACCTCTGCTACATACTGTAAATGCAAATAAATATGTATTTACAACATTTTGCTTTGAAGTCACATATCAGAAAAAAAGAAAAATTAGGAAATAATGACTACTAAGTGAGAATAAAGGAAATTACTGACGATCTCAAAGGTATTGCTTCTAAATGTCTAATCCTATGTTTCATTTAATATTTAATTCATAGAAACTTACAAACAGAAGGAGGATTATGTCATTTGATTTCATTTTCTTTGTTTATCTAGTCTTACCCTCTGGTAATAATTTTTAGATCCTACAGTTTTCTACTTGCCAAAATCTCCCTTTCACTCCTTTGCACTGCTGGCACCAGGAAGAAGCTGTCAAGAAGGAAAACATGATCACAAATCAGCATCTCTCTTTTCCAGTCCTTGCCCTAAAATCTCATTTGTCCTATTGTCTCCAGAGCAGAAATAAAGATAAGGTGTAATTAGTGTCTTTGGGAGATATGAACCCCTGAATTGATGTTAGTGCAAACCTTGGAAGTTTTTTTTCTCTTTCACTCACAAGAAAAGGAGTGGATCAGCTCCTTGCCATTTTTTCCCCCTCAAATAAGGAGTGACCATTTTACTTATATTTGTATCAACTCTAGTTTATTGATTTTTCTTAATAATTTCCCAATAAATATTTTTTATGAACTACTTCAGAAGAATCCATTTTAAAGTGTCAATAATCCTTAGAATTAAATATCCAAGTAGTATATTAAACTAAGTTCCAACTGAGGGTAATTTTTTTCCTGCATGACAATAAAAGACAACCTGGCCTTTGGAATTGTGATCTTCAGATTCATGCTTCCGATAATTTCTGAATCTGTGTTTTGACTCTTGAATTTATAAGAGGGTGTTGGTAGAAAGAATCCAGAACCTTCACTGGTACTGTGCCATAAATCTAGGGTATTCCTCAGCAAAGCAGCATGTCTGGGGAAATCATCTTACTGCAAGTGATGTTAACCTTACAGGCTTCAGGAAACTCCATTTTCCACAGTCTCAGGGATAACAGACTTAGCCACAGTCTACTGCATTTCAATAGTAATTCAACAGGCTATTGCAAATTTTTTGTTAGAAATCAGCTCTCATTTAGAGTTCAGGTAAAGACTCACTTGTCTGAAATACTGAAAAAAAATTGTACAGTAATGGTATGAGCCACATAATGGGAGGTATTGCTGGTACATTCTGCCTGCTCTAGTCGTGACATCTGAGGCCATGTCCATGCTTATCCACAGAGAGAGAGAGAGAATAATACACAACATTTTGAGCCTGAAGTGGTGAAACAGTGTCATTAAAAGTTTAGTACATTGTATACAGAGAGAATCAGGCTCATTTTTCTATTACTTTCAGATTTGGGATATATTGGTCACTAGTGTGTCCAATAGGGCAATAAATCGCTTGCCTATAAACAATGTAAATAAAGACTTCTATTGTTTATTGAATTGCTCTTTTTTTGTCTCTTTATGTTTATAACTTTGCCCTAGATTGTCAGAGCATTAATCTTATCAGTCAGCCACTGTAAATATTTAACATCTCTGAACCTGTTTCCTTATCTATAAAGTGTGGATAATAAGGCCTAACTATGACTTTTCACTGGGTATGAATTAGAATAAGTATATTAAAACTTACTACTGTGCAAGCACACTGTATTTTTTTCAGTAAATGATGTAAATGATGTAAATTCAGTATACGTAAGGTGATATTATTATTCTAGAGGCAGAGAACTTCTTGTTCCAGTTATTTAAGTTGGACATACGGGTCACACCCCCCATGAACTCATGTGTTAGTAATCATTGTTCTTTTCTGAAGAGAGAAAAGGTAGATCTACTTTCCCACCTTGTCAATTCTCGACCATGTGCAGTTGAGTGTACTGTTCATGGGCAGATCAATAGAACTGGGACCACATCTCTCACTATAAAGATGAATGATAATATAACTAAGGCAAGGTTTGGAAGCAGTCCAGCATATCAAAGTCAGGAAAAGAAGACGGTGGGCAGAGTTGTGGCAGACTGAGGTTTACAAGAGCTGAGAGTAAAGGAAGCTTGGTCTGGAGTTCAGGAGAGCTTAATAGTTCAGGTCTGAAGAGTTGCTTCAGCACTAAAATCCTAGCATTAAAAGCCATTTGAGGGGCCGGCCCAGTGGCATAGGGGTTGGGTTTGCACGCTCCGATTCAGCGGCCCAGGGTTTGCCCATTCTTTCCTGTGTGGACCTACGCAACACTTATCAAGCCGTGCTGTGGCAGGCATCCCACATTTAAAATAGAGGAAGATGGGCACGGATGTTAGCGCGATCTTCCTCAGGAAAAACAGGAGGATTGGCGGCTGATGTTAGTTCTGGGCTAATCTTCCTCAAAAAGGAAAAAACCATTTGAGATTAGTGATATTCTTTGTTGCTGTTGGGTTCTAGGTAGAGGCTCTGCTGGATTTGGGGGGGCTTCACCAAATGGTAAGACAATTTTGGCAGAATTCAGATAAAAAGTCAGGGAGGTCGATATGAGCCCAGGTTAGAGAAGGGCTTTAAGGGTCCCCATTAAATGTCAGTGCACGTTAGGATCTGGTCTGCCAAAAGTCTGTGTGGATCTGTATTAGTTTGCCAGGGCTGCTGTAACAAAGTACCACAAACTGGGTGGTTTAAACAACACAAATTTATTGTCTCAGTTCTGGAGACTAGAAGTCCAAGATCAAGGTGTCAGCAAAGCTGGCCAAGGGCTGTGAGAGAGAATCTATTCCATGGCTCTCCCCAAGTTTTTGGTGGTTTGCTAACAATCTTTCGCCTTCTTTGGCTTGGAGAAGCCTCACCCCGATCTCTGCCTTCGTTTTCACATGGCGTTCTCCCTTTGTGCATGTCTGTGTCCAAATTTCCCTTTTTTTTTTTTTTTAGGAAGATCAGCCCTGAGCTAACATCTGCCTCCAATCTTTCTTTTTTGCTGAGGAAGACTAGCCCTGAGCTAACATCTGAGCCCATTTTCCCTCTATTTTATGTGGGATGCCTGCCACAGCGTGGCTTGACAAGCGGTACATAGGTCTGCACCCGGGATCCAAATTAGTGAACCCCAGGCTGCTGAAGTGGAACATGCAAACTGAACCACTACACCACCGAGCCTGCCCCCCCTAAATTTCTCTTTTTAAAGGGGCCCCAGTCCTATTGGATTACGGGCTCACCCTACTGCAGTATGATCTCATCTGAACTAATTACATCTGCAATGACCCTATTTCTGATTAAGGTCATATTCTGAGGTACTGGGGTTTAGGACTTCAAGATATGAATTTTGGGAGGATAAAATTCAACCCTCATCAGGATCCTTGGAATGATCATCTGTTGCTATGGGCTCCTGGACAAATCCAGGATGTTACAGGGAAAGGAGTGTGAGTTCAGAGAAGTAGAAATATGTGTGTGAGTATATTGCAGACAGCCAGTACTGGTAAATCTTTTCAATGGGACATATTAGCCAAAAAAGTGAGTTTCATAGGAAAACATAGGGGAAAACGAGTCCCAAGTATTGGGAGACAATTCTTCATGGGTCTCTCTCATTTTTGCATATCTTACATGAAGTGAATAGATTGAAGAGCACTTAAATGTTGGGGAGTTTTGAGAAATTAAGGGTTTAGAAGCATGAATTCTAAAGACCTGATGTTAAGTATTTGTTGAAGATGGTAAAAAAGTACCCAATTTTAAGATAAAACAAAATCACTTTTCTGTGACTATTCGTTTGCAGTTTATCTCAAAATTGCAATTTGACTCTTCATGTTGAAGAGTCAAAAATAGAGAGTGATTTATTTAAACAATAAAAGAAGGGCAATGAAGTTCTTAGTAGTGAATAATATATTTGAAATGATAGTGAAAGACTCATCAGGTAATGTGCAGAGTTCAGATAATAATAGGAACATTTAGCATTATCTAGGGAGAAGCCAACAAATTAGGATGAAGAATGATCTTTTATTTATTTATTTATTTATTTATTTATTTTTGAGGAAGATTAGCCCTGAGCCAACTTCTGCCAATCCTCCCCTTTTTGCTGAGGAAGACTGGCCCTGAGCTTACATCCATACCCATCTTCCTCTACTTTATATGTGGGATGCCTACCACAGCATGGCTTGCCAAGCGGTGCCATGTCTGAACCCGGGAGCCAAACCGGCAAACCCTGGGTCACCGAAGTGGAACGTGTGCACTTAACCACTGTGCCACTGGGCCGGCCCCAACAGTGATCTTTTAAATGAGGGAGACTAAATTTTGAATTTCAGGTATAGAGTTGTTCAATGAGCATAGGAGAAAGTTCTCCTGGATATGGAATATGGTGATCATTCTACTATTTGGGCTCTAAAGCTTGTTAACTTTTGGACAGAAATTCTGCTCCAGCAGACTATATGATTGCTTTTAAGGGTTTTTTGGTTTTGCGGGTTTTGTTTTGTTTCATTTTTTCCATGAACTCATTATCTCTTCTTTATTTCCATTCCCTAGGATCTGATTATTATCCAATCCATTTGAAGTGTTTACTTTGAAAATCAGTGTTATTCAGGCAAAAATAATCACATACTACTATTTTTCAGATGGCTATGTGTCACAACTTACTAAACACAGCTGGATTTCCAACCACAGCAGACACTGATTTGGCAGTACTGTCAGAAGACCTTCCCCCTACAATGTCAAGGACAAACATTAAGTGACATTTTCTGATAAAAAAAATAAATGCATGTAGGTTACCATAAGTTTGACTCTGGCCTCAAGAAAAAAGTTAAATATTAAATGTATATATTGAATTAACAGGACGTATTAAAAAGGTGATTGTGTGTGTGTGTGTAAATCAAATGCTATGGCTCCAATAGATCAAAATTTTCTCCCAGAAACATATATCCAGCTCTACAAAAATACCCTCACATTATTCTAAATGCTCTGACCAATCAACATTGCATTCATGAAATGTGAAAGGGCTGGCATCTCTGTCTTCTTTTTAAGTGAATTAATATCAATTTTGGTTTCCTTTTCATTTTAGCTCATTATTTCCAGTCAGTCATGGCATAGTATCAGGGCTAGGTCTCAATAATCATTAAACTCTTCATTCAATAAGCATCTTTGAATTAGAGGTAATATGGTGATTAAGAACATGGGTTTGGACATTAATCTACTGGATTTGTATCTTGACCCCGTCATTACCAGCTCTACAATATTTCAGTGCTTTGCTTTCCTCCAGTGTAATTTAAGGATAACAATACTGACTCTCTCATAGAGTGGTTGCTGTCTTGAGACATGCATCCTTCCTAGTCTAAAAGCTATTGCTGGAGCAGTAGGAGGGGGAATAGGAGTTGGGCCAAGGCAGGGCTGTAAGGCCTGTGGATTGGGTAGATTTCCTTAGAATCAAGTGTATGTGTGGTAGACAAGGACTGACATTGCAGGAAGAGAGAACAGCACACAAAAGCATGCCGATGTATAAAGGGAGCACATATTTGGAGAATTTCCAATACTTTTCCAAGGCTGGAATAAAAGGGAGTCTAAGGGAACAGTGAGAAATGAGCCTGGAGAAGAGAGTGAGCTACATATCATTATATGTTTTATATGAGTATTATATTTATATTATATTATATATTATATAGTATTTATATACAGCATGTTTTATGTACAGTATTTCATATGCTGCAAAAAGTTATATCATTTTAATTTTAAAATTTGTATTTATACATATATTAAAAATATTTTTTAATTTTAAATATTATAGCTAACTTTTATTGATCACCAGAAGCACCCTAGGACCCATTATAAATAATAAAAAATATGTTATTACTTTGTCCCTTTAACGGAGATGATATATAACTAGCAGAGTCTCTTTGGTTCATCTTCACTATCTTGCTCTCTGGGGGAAAAGAAAACAGCAATGTCTATTGTGATTGCCATTGTCATGACATGTCTTGAGGCGACCTGAAGATTTTGGAATTTCAAGTAACCATGACTTACCAGTAACAGAGATTGCTTTTCCTCTTCTGGTAATTGAACTCTCTTTTTCTTTTGGGAATTGCTTTTTCACCTATTTGATGTGATTCTAACAGTATGTGAGTTCCAATCAACCCAGGTTGGCCAATCAAGCACCACATGCCTCTGAAGTTAATGACTACTTCTGGAGTAGACACTTGACCCAAGCGGAGCCAGTCAGTTCTTTTCTGGCAATTGATATGAACTCTGGATGAAAAGAGCTCTCCTTCGGAGATTGAGAGCTCTAGAGATTATGTAATTCTGGACCAGTTTGCAGGGTCAACATCAATGCCACATATAGAAAGTCTGCCTGACTCCAATACAGAGGAAAGCAGAGCCAAGAGACAGAGAAAGAAAAAGATATCCTGGATAGAGTCAAGTCCTAAACCAGCACTAACCATTAGGATTATCAGTTATATTTGCCAATAAATTCCATTTTCTTTTTAAACTAATTTAATTGAATGTCTAACTCTAGTACCTGAAAGAAAACACAGATGATCTGGAATATGAAAACCTTGATCAAGACAACTGAATAGACAAAATAAAATAAACATAGACATCTCTGCACATTTTATCTGTGGTGGTCCATTTCATATCTTTCATAAACATTTCAATAGAAAGTTCTACTATATATGTTTACTTAAAAGGGTCTTGGGGGGCCAGCCCAGTGGTGTAGTTCATACACTCTGCTTTGGCAGCCCAGGGTTTGTGGGTTCAGATCCCAGGTGCAGACCTACACACCACTCCTCAAGCCATGCTGTGGTGGTGTCCCACATACAAAATAGAGGAAGACTGGTACAGGTGTTAGCTCAGCGACAATCTTCCTCACCAAAAAAACCAAAGGGGGTCTTGGGAGAATCCAACAAATAAAAATCCCTATCCCTGATTAGAATTGCCTGTTCTTAGTAAACTCACTAGGAATTCTAATTTTTTCTTTCAGGAATCATGTGAGAAATAGGCAAGATGATTAAGGGAAATTGACTTCAGAGCCCTTAGAACCCTTCAGAGCCCTACTGCAAGGGTTTGCAACAATGTTTCCCCCCTTAGTAGCCACCTGACCTTAAGAAGTCACATAACCTCTTTGTAGCTCAGTTTCCTCTTCTATAAAATGGGTATAAGAATTGTTCCTATCTCATAAGGCTATTATGAAGATTAAATGGGTTAGTATATGAAAGAGGCTTTGAGCAATGCTGGGCATATAATAAACATTACCCAAATGTTTAAAAGAGAATATGATGCCGCTTTTTCAGCTGTGGTGTAGAACTACAATATACTTTTTATTAAATAAACAAATGCAAAGAATAATCTATAAAATTACTGTGGTCACTAACAACCTTTCTGTTAAATGGTGAATTTTGGGTTAATGAAATGTATATAACTCTGTCTCTGGCTCTTTGAATTATAAGCCATTTTGCATACCTTTTTCAGTTACTTAGGTATTTAAAAAATTAACATCCAAATGTGCATACTTAATCTGAATCATTTGACAACTAAATTGCTCCCTAAGAACTTTATTGAAGAAAGACTACAGGAATCACTAATTTAATTAAGAGCTGGAAGTCAGTGGAGATAATTACACTGGCCTTTCCATGGTGAACTCTGACGTGGGAAAACGACCTGGTAAGGCATTGCCCAAATTTCAACAGTAAAATCAATGATCAGCATGACCTACTCACCAAGTTCAGTAATAAATATTATTCCTCTGCAATTAAGCCTTGATCCATAAATTGTATTTGTAAGTAAATTATAAGTCGAAAATTGTAGACCAACCCTTGGCAATTTTAATATTTGCTAAAAATTAAGGAAAGAGATTAAATACTTAGAAGAAGAGGCAGAAAACTAGCATTGTCCCTTATCAGGTAAGAGATTTTAGTTAAATCATATAATCTCTCTGTGTCTCAAGGTCCTTACTTATAAAACAAATATAATGCTTGCCCTGTTTAATGCAAAGATTGCTGTATGGTTCAACAGAAATAATTTGGATTATTCTTTTCAGTTTAGTGATGTGATTGCAAACCACCTCTTCTAGGAGCCTTAGTATCTCCCAGGCAAATTGCCTCAAACACTTTTCCTATACTAGTGCTAATTAGCAGATCCTTACTATGAAGCATATACTATTTCCATTTTACAATGGGTAAAATGAGATGTAATAATGATAAATTACTGCTCCAAAATGACTCACAGAGCAAGTGAGGGAGTCCAGATTCAAATCCAGGTTGTGTGTCATAAAAATGTCTCAGATTGCTAACTCAGATGTCCAACCTCACTTTCCTTCGGCCTCACCTCTGATTCCAGCCTTCGATCTGGCCATCAGCTAAGGACTTGCTTTGAATCACGTGGTGCTGACAGTGTCTTGCCTCAAGCAACTGTCCCAGGGCCTTTCCAACTCTGTGAAAGTCCTGAAAGTCCTGCAGGATCCCATATGGCATGCACACAAGGGCAGCTGGGGAATAACCCTCAATCATTGGTGGATGAGAGCTAACACAGGAATGCACCCTCAGGAGGACAGTTCTGAGGCAGTCTACGCCCTCCTCAGAAGGAGGGAGGCCCCGTCACCTACTGCAGTGACCAACTCAGAAACTTACTTTTCTCTTGGCTTCTCCAGCCTCCCTGCTTGACCTTCCCCTCCCTGCTGCTAATGGGACTGCCTCCCAAATAACCACTGGCACACAAATCTTTTTTTCAGGCTCTGCTTTCTAGAAGATCTCAGGTTAAGATAGGTACTAACGGAAGAATTATAGGAGACCAAATTTCAACTAAATTAAGAACTCTTAATATCAAGCACTATTAAAGGAAAGAGCCTCACTATTCTAGATGTTGTGAACAAAACAGAGAGAGAAATGGCAGAAAGCACTCACAGTTCTGGTCACAGGAGAATGAATTCACCATCTGGCTATTCTTCCTCAGGATAGACAGGAGAATGATGAATACTATGTTATGAGCCTCTCAGGCAAAAGCCAGTCTCCACTGGGCTTCCAGATTAATGATTTATCTTGTTTTTACGGAGAATAATCTACCGGCATACAAGCAGGGGCTCAAAACGTAATTAGATCAAGCAAAATGTCCTCCATACCCACCCCACCTCTAGACTCGCTTTTAGTGCTTCGCCTTCGCATACTCACTTTCCCAGCCCCTGTCAATTAAATTAAGCCTACATGTGATGGATCTTGTCCTCTAAGGCAGACAGAGCAGAAAGAGAGAAAAGGAGTCAGGGTACAAAAGGACTGTTATTTCTCCTTGCTCATTTAAAATCCAGTTAAAAGAGCAAGTAGCTCTAATTATCATTGGTCCATTTGGATTACTTTCCTTAGTAAAAAAATTTACTAAAATTAGAAATCAAACTATTTCTCTGATTAATGCTGGCCAATACAAGGTGGCCTTGGGTCTATTTCAGGTCTGGAAACCCTTCTCTGAATTCTGAATATCTCCACATCACTTTCTCTTCTATTTTCCATAGGGGGAAAAAAAAAAAACCTTGAGGCTACTCGTGGAAATAGTCGCACACTTGTTGGGCTTTTCTTGTCCAGGCTCCAAGATTACATAATCACAAAGAGAACCATAAGAAATAGTCCACACAACACAATACCGACCATTTTCTACTATTTAAATTAATAGGAGAGCAAGGGTTTGTGGGGATTCATTAGTAAGGTGGGTGGTACTAAATTCCAATAAAAGCACTCACCGGAATAAAATTAGTATGCATCATTAATCTCCCTTGCCATCAGGGTTCCCATGTATAAAGCTGGGATGATAAGATCTACTTCACACAAAGGAGACGAAATAAGAAATCTATGTAAGCTCCCTTGCTCAAAGTTTGATATATTCTAGTTACTCAAAATATGAAATAAGTATTCCTTCCTTTCTTTGATATGTAGAAATGAGAGCTTTTAGTTACTCCTAATTATACCAAAGTGCATAATTTTACTAAAATTAAATATAATAGCTACTTCTTAGTACTTATTATTTGTCAGGCACTGTGCAAAGCACTTTTCATGTGCTTTCCCATTTAATTCTATATTCTATGATTTAGGCACACATATTATGCCAGTTTCACAGATATAAAGGAAAGGAAGCAAGAGAAGTTCCTAATTTGCTAAAGACACATAGCTAGCCAGAATTCAAACGGGCCTAACACCAGAGCCCAAGCTATTGACCAAATGGATATTTATAAATATCGCTAAATTATTAGTTTGTCAAAGACTTAACACAAGCTCTGGTGAAAAATAACCCAGTGATAACCACCAGAAGAACATTCTGATAATACAAGCTGAAAATCCCGTGAAACTAACCAGAAATTCCATTCTTTAATAAATACTGATTATTCAATATGCTTTATCAATGTAGATGTTTCATATGTTAGAAATATCACAAAATTTCAATCTCAAAATTAACCAAGTATTTCTGGCAGAAAAACAAGGGCAAATGTAGAATTGGTGGGACATTAAATATACTCTTGCTGATTGGGAGGGCTTCAAATGTGTTAGTGCAACCTTAACCACATAGAAATAGCCTCACCAGCAAAATGTTCTAGGAGATGCTGCTTACCTGTTTCTTTAGGGGGGGGGTTGTTGTTTCACCCATTCTGGAATATTATATTGTTTTTCTAAGTGACATGCTACCGCAGGTAATTCAGTTTATTCCTAAAGCAGAGGTTCTCAAGTGCAAGTACATACTGTAATCCCCTAGAGAGTTTTAAAAAATACTGATGCCTGAGTCCCATCCTCGCTGATTCTGAATTGATAGGTGTGGGGTGTGGCCTAGGCATCAGGAATTTGAAAAGCTCCCCAGATATTTCTAATGTGCAGTCAGGGTTGAGAGCCAGTGTCCTAAAGCCTCTTAGAGGAACTATTCATTTCACATAGCATTGTATTGCTTCTCCATGAAAAAGAACCTTCTAGGTGACCAGCTTCACTCTCAAAGTGGATCTGTACAGCTGTCGTCCTCTTTGCTGCTCTGTGCAACACACCTGATGGCGACTCAGCCTTGGTCCCACAGGGGCTTCACAGAGATACATGTTGTCTCATGACATGAGCTAGAACTGCTTGCACCTTCACTTTGCTCACCAAACAAGCATTTTACCAACTTAAAATGCCACCGAAAGCAGTCAGCTGGTATTCCTCAGACTAAATTGCATACCAAGGGACAAGTCTCCTAAATGTGACAAGTCATGATAAAGGGGAGATATTTAGTTTCAAATACCTGGGTTTCTCAAAGCAAAAGGATCTATTCTAAAAGGTGAAATTCCTACATCTGTATAATTATCTAATGCATATTAATGGATTCTAAGAGTCCTTTATTTGGAAAATAGTAGTCGTGTGATAGGAGATATTCATGGTATAATTATTCAAGTTTAAATGTCATTTCTGCAGAACCTTGGAACATTTCAACTACATGGTAATAATTCAGCACTTTTGCTATCATATGTATACTTGTTTATTGTTTCAGAAAACCAAAATGAAAAATTATATTCTTTCTAATTCCTTCAAGGGGCTAGTGAAGAGAAGAAAGTTCTTTTGGATATTCTAACCTCTTTCAATCTATTTGATTTCCACTTTCAGAAGAAAGGTGGTAAACGATGTGGAATGGTTTAAATAATATAGGAATCATCTTTTGTCAATTCCGGTCAGCCAGCCTGGAACACACCTGTACTCAGCACAGGTAGGTTCATCACTTGCAGCAAGGAAGACTGCACACCATGGGAAATGGGTGTGTCAAAAGTAGAGAGTTAGGAAGGAATCTTACAGGGTTTGGAAGCCTGGAGTCGGAAATGGGATGGGCTAGGTAGGTATTGGTCACAGTTTGCAAACTAGGCAATTGCTGGAGCAGTAAGTGGTCTCCTCTTTAGAGAATCTCCGAGGAGTTACTATTTCATCAATTTGTCTGTGGTCTTACCTTGAAATGTATTGGCCTGAACGAACTGGTGCTGTAAGTTGCGAGCAGTTTTCTCTCATGTCGTGAGGTAACAACATCTCTGTGAAGCCCCTTCAGGGCCAAGGCTGAGTTACTCTCAGATGTGTTGCACAGACCAGCAAAGAAGGCAACAGCCCTGCGGACATCATGGCTTCCTTCAGTCCAGTTTATCCGTTTTGCAAGGCATGGTGTGGTACCCTTTGAAAAGTTGTGTTTTGTGTTTCAATTCCCAGTTCCAGCCTCACAAACTAGTTGTCAGCTGGGTCATTTATCACTATAAATAGAACTCACCCTTATGACCATCAAGCCTGCTGATTTTTCAATGGTAGATCTATAATTATATTTCTGATCTCCTTTTTGGATACTAAACATTATACCTTCCAAAGTATTAATGAAAGACATATATTAGGTGATTCTGAGGATGTTAATGCTTCAGAAAGGCCTTTCCTAACTATCCTATCTAAAGTAACCCCATTCCCTGAACCTAGGACATGAGATTCAAACATGAGTGCCCCCCATCCCACTACTCAGTGGTGGTATCAGCATAGCTTTGATCATCTTTTGTTAGTATCTTGTTTATCGATTTATCTGTCATTTTGAAAAGTAGGATCCAAAAGAACAGAATCTCATGGCTGTAATTCCAGCACCTAGATACCACCTACCACACAACAGTGCCCAATAAGTATTTGCTGAATGAATAAAATAAAATATGCACATAATCTGATAACTTGATTTAACTTATTGATTTGAAAGACATATCAGTGAGTTGATAGACAATCTAATTTTGTTTTATATAATCTTAAAATAGTTTTTAGAACTCAACTACATTATCAATTTTTGTATTCAAAACTATATATAATGCAGCATTTTCATTTTAATTTTCCCCTTTTTTGTAGCTACAGAAGAATGAGAATAATTTGGTAAGATCTCATGAAATTATTGTGAATATTTAAGTGAATCTTTAAGAAATATATTTACAATATTAAGTTAGATGGATCTAGAAATATTACCAAATTAAAATAATTTTAAAAGATTCATGTGACTACAAAAGCACATTTATGAATTCTGAAGAGTTTTTTCATTAGGAAATATATATACTTAGTAGAACTAGTATTTATTATAAATGTGAAATTCTAGATAGTTTTTGTTTTATCTACATCAAATGAAAAGGTTAAAATAGGAGGTTATACAGCTGTCAATTTTCACTTTCCTTTACAGGTTTTTTTTTTTCGTGGACTGAGGAGACTAACAGGGAAGTGAACTTCCCTTTCGCTTGCTTTCTCTCTCTTAACCTACAAATTAATTTTCAAATTAGAATTAGTTATCCACAGCAGGGAGAATGTTCTTCCTAGACTTTCAGAATAAGTTACATTTTGGACTATTATTTTCAAAATCTCTGGTGAATCTGAGTATTTATTTCCCTCCAGTTCACTAATGCAAATATCTTTTAAATTAACATCAGCAACCTTGTACAAAGACGGCCCTGAATTTATTACAATTGTTGACTTCTAGATAACATTGCTAGAAATCACTTTTTTCACTAGGCAAGGATTGGTAATAGCTACAGAGAGTGTCAAGAACATTAACTGGTAATACCATATGTTTTATATGATCTAGGTATAAAATCTTCTCTGACAAGGTTAATCAATTTTTTTCTTAAAAATTACATAATGGGGTCCCTAGTGGGGTAGTGGTTAAGTTCACGTGCTCTGCTTCAGCGGCCTGGAATTCACAGGTTTCAATCCTGGGTGTGGACCTAGCACCGCTCATCAGGCCACACTGTGGCGGCATCCCACATAAAAAATAGAGAAAGATTGGCATAGATGTTAACTCAGTGACAATCTTCCTCAAGCAAAAAGAGGAAGATTGCCAACAGATGTTAGCTCAGGGCCAATCTTCTTCACACAAAAAAATAATAATAATAAAAAATTTAAAAATTACACAATTAAAGGTTATAACATCTATTCCTGGAACACATGTCAAATCTATCTATACACAGATAGAACCACAGGCTTTAAAAATCCATTCTCAATAAAATAATTTTATTTAATAATTATTGCTTTGTTTTCAGTTAGCCACATGTAAATTTGAAAGGAGAATTGCTGCTCTGAGGACTTATCTTCATTTTGTGTACCCGACAGCTATCATCAGTTTCGTGTCAGCACGTAGTTTCGTACAGTGAACATGAATATACCGTCACCACAATCAGAATCATTAAAATTCTGTTATGACAACTTTATTTATACGTTTCTGCCACTCAAGTCAGTTAATTGAAATTATCACACTTTTCCTTCAGTACCATTCGCCTGTAAGATTTGCAAATGTAATTAGTTACATTCAGATGGCTTTTATTTTTTAACTACCTAAAATTTATAAAGAAGATTGAACATCAAGAGCGTTAATAAGTAGGCTATACCCTCTTTCTATTTTTCCCATAATTATAAAACACATTTCTCTGGCATTTTGCCAGTAAAGTGGCCTCACTTGATTTTTTTTAAAAATCAAAGCTGGTAAACGACTGCTTCCACCACACGAAATTAAAAATATCACTACAGTGGGGAACTTTTGTTGGTTTGCTTTTCTAGTATCTCTTCTCCCTTCTGTGGCAACAGCATGAAGTTTTCTCCCAGGTGTCTCGTTTGGACTGTTCCACGTAGCACCCCTTCCTGACTTCAGGGTGGTCACATGATCCAGCTGGCCCAGGGCTGGTCACAGGGCTCAAGCAGGAGCAATGAGAATCTTCACTGAAACTGACCTAGAGATATTACGACTTTTTCCACTGAGGTTCTATCGGGCTGGAGGTAAATTTGAGCAGACAGCAATCTTCTTCCCTAGCATAAGAAAAGAGCCTGTCTCTAAAATGAAAACCCACACGCAAATAGAACCAGGAATGGAGACAAAGAGAACCCTGATAAGATTATTTAAATGTCTTACCCCTGAAGCATCTCTCTTGCATCCCAGTAATATGTGCCAATGAATCTTTTGGTTTTTATTTTCTTTAGTCTGACTTGTGCTTTTATCCCTTACAACTTAGTGACTCCTGACTAACATAAATTTGGATCCCTAAATGTGGTACAGATTCCAAATTCTCCAGCAGAGTCATTAATTATATTTGAGCTTCATCACTAAATTCCTTTTTTTTTTTTTACTCTTTTGAGTATTTTTAGAATTTATGTGCTACTAACACTGTAGGGTAACTCTTAGAAAAGTTTTAGGAAAACATTTTATATCCTTAGTATTGTGAATTATAAAAAATATATATATACTATCCTTACTGTTTAACCAGTGTGCTATTGTTTTTAATTCTGTCCCTAGAGTGCCCTATTTGTTCTGTTTAAAGTAACCAATTGCTATCTTACTGGGATTTTTGTTGTACTAAATCCTCTGCTATAATTGCTTCATCATTAGATTTTATCCACATTTCTCTACCCAGACCTTTGTGATGTGGGACAAATACTGGATTCTTGAAAACTTTCTTCCTCTGCTTGGCTCTTTTCAAGTATAACTTCCAGTCCTTTATCTAGGTCTTTTCATCTCCATGGAATCCTTAAACCAGGTCAGATAGAACTACATTACAATAAGGGGGAAGTGGAAGAAGAAAGCCGTGGGTCTTGGTCATTGGCAGGAAGAAATTGAGCTCCCTACAGCCCAATCTGAGGAAAGATGGAAAGAGGATTGCTGGCTTGTTGCCCCCCTGGGCTGTCTGGTGGGAACAAATGTTCACAGCCAGACTGACACAGTTAAACCTCCCTACTTGGCTGTAATTGGTATGCCTTACTGTATCGGTAAGCACTGTGGAGAGATGGGGTGTGAATTATCTCCCAGAAGAAAGGACAAAGGGCTGAGAAAACTGCTGATTAGCGGCCCTGACTCTGCCAGGCTGTATCTCCTGGGCAAGGAAAACAACAGGCCAACAGGGGCTGCCCAACTCTTATTTCCAAAACAGGATCATTAAGAAGGCTTACTGGATGGCCATTATGCGTTATTTTAGATTGTCTACTTATTATGCTCTAAACCAAACAATATCATGCCTTATAACAAACTGTTTGGGCAAACTGTGGAACTTAAAGATTACCATATTTCCTCTTTAACCTGCCATGGGGATGCCGATGGAAGCAAAGTGAATTTATGGAATGGTTACTGTTCCTCACTAGGACTGAGACGAGAGTTATATGAGATTTTGCCAAGGTCATAATTTTCATTATACTGCAAATTGTGCCTCAAGGGAATAAATTTTGATGAGGCTATTTTTGTTTATGTTTTACTGTTTTGTTTTTTACAAAGCAAAATTCTGTAGCACAGGAGCTAAGAAGACCCAGAGGAAATTACAGTGAGATACACAGACTAAGCCTTATGAATTCTATGACATATTCAATTTGGCTTGACTTATGGGGATAAAAAGAAGAGATAAAGCTGAAACAGGTATCATGGATCATGAACTAGGAAAAAAAAGAGAGAAAAGACTGCCCAGAATATCACACAAGAAAGGAAAAATAAAACCACAACAAATGTACATTTTTAATATCCCTTAAATTAAAATGTACCTTGGAGAATTTCACCCAGATGTTTCTGAAATTATATATAATGTAACTGCCGTATCTTCCATTTGTCACTGTATTTTTAATACGGCACTCACCATCCAGAACTGAGTTCTTTGCACAGGTACACAGTCTGTAAACTCAGGTAATAGTTGCTGGGCCATTGGAAAACTAAAATCCATAATCCGTGTAGGAAAGAAAATCAACAGCTGAGTAGAAAGAGATAACATAAAAGAAAAGAAAAAGCTGTCTATGCCTCTACATATCTGATTCCATTGACTTAATGAGAATTAGAGTTCTGACAATTGAGGTTATGCTTACACACAAGACCCAATTTAGCTACTTCCCCGAAAATAACCTGTCAACTCAGTCAGCCAAATAATTAATTCATTTTTAAAAGAAAGAGATTTCCTGATTGTAAGGTTGAACTAATTGGTTGTTTAACTGAACTGAGTGACAATTTTTGTTCAAAATAATCAAATCAGAACTACATACATCTGGATTAAGTTATTCAAATTGCTTAATAATCTTAGCGCTTCACCCACATTCTTAGGACAATGGTTTAAATGTGTTAATGCCCCATAAATGCTTGTTGAATATTGGCACAAAGACTTCATGTTTCATCAAACAGTACCTGATCAAGACCAAGATCCTAAATCATAGTGAGGAAAAAGTCAAAAGTTATTTTAACTTCTGGAATATAATAGATCAAATTTAATCACAATGTCACATTTATAATATTTAAATAGGCTCAGTCATGGAAAGCTAGAGATTTGATTTGTCCTGGTCTTGGTATAGATTTAGGCTCTCTTCTATCTTCCCTTTCTGTCTTTGAAACAAGGTTTCCTCTTCTGGAGAACCATAACTGGATCATGCCAGCTAAATCATTTTCTTCCTATCAATACAGAGAACTTGCAGTCTCTCTGTCAGCTACCAATCAGAGTTTAGGCTACTCACTTCAACCACAGAGAGTTTACCAACTGTCCATGAGCTCCTTTATCTGTTCCTGTTGCTACTCCACAAATCTGCGCAATTAAGAACTTTTTTTAGATAAAAATTATCCTACTCAACCCATTTAGGATGACGCCTTTCCTCTGTCACTGGCAGGAAAAAGCAGATGATGATTTTGATGACCAAGCAGACACGAATAAAAGAAAAAGTCATATTTAGCAAGAGAAATTTAAACATAAAGCTTTAGGGAAATGCTGATTATCTCTAAAACACTGCACTGGAAAACAGGTGCAGAAAACTCAGTCTCTTCAACAGCATCATTTCTATTGCACACTGACTTGTAGAATTTGAATAGTCAGAAACTCTGGGGCTAAGGAGGCAAAATAAGAGAACGCTATGGATCTACATTATGTGAAGAACGGGGTTTGAGTAAGTGGAAAGGAAACGGAGGTAAGAGAGCTACACCTGCATCTCTGATTCACTTCTGTTAAACCACTTAGCGTCAACATATATCAGTTTCCTCATTTTTAAGTTGTGGAAAGCAAGTTTTGCCTCTTACATCACCAGAATGTTGTAAGGGTGTTGTAACGAAATGTACACTGACTTCCTCTGAGGGAAGAAATGTGTAAAACATAAATTCATTAGATTTCAAACTCTTTTCCATTAGAAGAGTTGAAACAGGATATAGTCCTGACTAAGCCACAGTTCCTAAGAGCAGAGATCACCAATGTAGCCACACAGGAAGCATGGGTCTATAGCCTATCAGAAGTCACTTATTGTTTTTATACAGAATTCTTACCAGAAAATGGACACAAATTTTCATATACAATAAGGTAAAGGTTTTGTGGTTAAAATCTCCTGCAATTTATGGCTAATTGTTCCTAATGCACATGGAATCTTTCTTCTATTTATAGGTTATAGAAATTATTCTCTAAAAAGACTAGAATTGCATCATTTTATTTACTTATTTGAAGACTTGAATCAAAACTGCACTGAGTCGTTTACTATATAAATTGACATACTATAGAAAAGAAATATTCTATAAATTAATAAAGTTAAATTTTAATATGCTCTAGATACTTGACATAGTTCTGTAAAATTAAACATAGGCAATATATGCAATAGTTTAAACAATATATTTTTAAACAAGATGAGAAACAACTTAGCTCTTGAATACTCATGGCCACAGTGGGAATGACATCATGATCTTGGCCGGTACTGCTCTTCAGGGACCTGTGCTGCTAGGAGACATGAGAAACACCAAACGTTCCATCCGTTTGGGATGACCATTCTAAATTGAGAATAAAAACAGTTCCTGGTTGTAGGAATTCTTAGAAAAACAAGAGAACAGCTGGCCACTGATACGAGCATGCCCAAACCCAAGAATGACATTCCAAAGACTTACATTCATGATTTTCTCTCTGAAGTCCAGTATTTATATGAGAGAATTTTGTGTGCTGTTCCTCTTGGAAAGTATTTAATCCAGTTTATAAAACCTATTGAATACTTTAAAAGTTTTTCTGATGTAGAATATAGAATAACAAATGTATTGATTTTTCAGAGATAGGTACTCTTTAAAATGTACTTTTCACAGCACAAAAGTAGAAGAAAAACAATGGCACAGTCCCAAATGAACAAGCTCCCTGATATTTTCTATGACCCCAGTGTTTCTGTCTTTATGTGTAATTGACTGTATCTGGCCACTTAAGAAAAAATTCTCTGTTCATTAGACGGAAGAGGTTTTTGTTAAATGAATCAAAGAAGTACATTGAAGTAAATTATATTTCTAGTTCCTAACATTGCTAGTTTAGAATAACTTAAAGACATTTTTTAGAATTTTTTTAAAACATACAGATTTTTTACCCTCAAATTGCATTTAGCTTCTTACAGTAAGTACTAAAAGTACTTAGTGCCTTGGATGCTATAGTAAATGTTTGTATTAAAACTGGTTCTACCAAATTAATTGAAAATAATGGGTTCTCAAAGTAATTTGAGAATCTTTCTTGTAACAGTGCAAAGGAAAACTTTATGTAGGCTTTCCTGTAATTACATGCTTGAGATCAAACACAAATTTCATGTAAATAGATGAAATTTTATCAGGAAGTTAATTTTTGAGAATGAATGCGTTACAATTATACCACTGTTTGTAGAGTGTGATTTCAGCCTTTTTGCTTTTTACTTAACTAGTTGTTTTTATTTTTACGTACTGTTCCTTTCAGTCCCACAATACCTGTGAACTCCTAGAAGATAAGAACTATGCCTTATATTCATCTCTGCATCTGCTGGGCCTAGCATTGTGTCTGGCACAAATCAGAGAACTACATAACCATCTCCACATATGTTCATTTTATATACTGATACTACAACTAACATACAAAATGAAAAAAAAATTTTTATTTAGAAGCATAACAGTTTCTTGCTTTCTCAGTAATCCATTCCAACTTATGATTTTACCTTTAAGAAAACAAGGTTTTTTATTATTCAGTGTCTGGGATTTACCCAAGATAATATAGCACTTTCCCTACTCCTTCCGCTATTAAGAAAATAGTATGTGGCACAAAAACGAAATGGTAATTATGTGACATGATGGAGGTGTTAGCCATGCTATGGTGGTAATCGTTTTGCAACATATAAGTGCATCAAATCAACACATTGTACACCATAAACCTACACAATGTTATATGTCAATTATATCTCAATAAAGCTGGAAAAAAATAAGTAAAAGATCATTCTTCATATTCATAGAAGCAGAAAGTACACTAGAAGTAACCAGGGACTGGGGCAAGGAGAGAGGGGAAAGTTAATGTCTAATGGGCACAGCTTGGGATGATGAAAAGTTCTGGAGATGGATAGTGATGACAGTTGCACAACAATGTGAATTGCACTTAATGACACTGAAGTGTACACTTAAAAATGGCTAAAATTGTAAATTTTACATTATGTATATTTTACCACAATAAAAAATATTTGCCTAATATTTTTTTAAAAAGAGAAGCATACATGGAAAGATTTCATTTTATATATTTAATTATTCTTTGGCATTTTCTTATCTTGAGCTCGTAAATTATCACTCAGAAATAAGATTCAAAATAAAATGTCTAAATTAAAACATAGGACAAAAATTGATGTGCTGCAAATCAAATGCAAATTTAGATTTTATAAGCATTTCTTTCCACTAGGTGGAGCCATTTGCTTAAACTAGTTCTAGGAAAATTGGAAGAGCGTTATGTTTAATTTGATAAGAAACTGCCAAACTGTTTTCTAATGTAGCTATACCATGTTACGTTCCCTCCAGTTCCAGTTGATCTGTACTCTTATTAGCACTTGGCCTCTCTTATTTTAGCCACTCCAGTAGCTCTATCGTGGTATCTCATAGTTTCCATTGGCATTTCCTTAGTGACTAATGATATTGAGCATCTTTTCATGTGCTTATTTGACTGCTTTATATCTTCTTTGCTGAAACGTCTATTCAAATCTTTTGCCTAATGTTCACTGTTCCCTTTTTTTAAATTTAATTTCTTTTAAAAAAATAGATTGGCCCTGAGCTAACATCTGTTGCCAATCTTCCTCTTTTTTTTTCTTCTCCTCCCCAAAGCCCCCCAGGACATGATTGTATATTCTAGTTATAGGTCCTTCTGGTTCTGCTATGTGGGATGCCGTCTCAGCATGGCTTGATGAGCAGTGCTAGTTCTGTGCCCAGGATCCACCCGGGGCTGCCAAAGTGGAGCACACAAACTTAACCACTAGGCCACAGGGCTGGCCCCTGTTTGTTTTCTTAATGTTGAGTTGTGAGAGTTCTTTATATTACCACTCAGCAATCTCACAGCTTTCTGTTTATCCAAGATAAATGAAACATATGTCCACAAAAAGGTCAGTATATAAATTTTCATTTGTAATCTCTGTAAATATTTATAAAGTTTTACTTATATTCACCAAACCAAAAACAACCTATGAACTGGTGAATAGATCGATAACTGTGGTAAACCCATACAATGGAATAGTGCTTAGCAGTGAAAAGGAATGAATTGCTGATATATCCAACAACATAGATGAACCTTAAAAGTGAAAGAAACTGAGTGAGAGAACCAGACACAAGAGGCTACATACTATATGATTCCATTCACATGATATTCTTGTAAAGAGAAAACTACAGAAACAGAAATTGGATCAGTAGTTGCCAGGGAGTGAGAGTACGGAGAAGAGATGGAATGCAATGGGGCCCTGGCAAATCTTGTGGAGACATTAAAGAGTTCTATATCTTGTCTGTAGCAGTGGTTATATCATTAAGGACATTTGTCAGAAGTCATTGATTATACACCTAAATATGCTGACCTACTTTTCAAATCTTTTCTCCAAGTATTATTGGGTTTTTGGTTTCTTAATATTGAATATTTTAATATTCAATTAACCTGACATACAAAAAATTGAGGATGAGAAGGCAATTATGATTATGAATACTCTGAAGTATTGTGGCAGGTTTTGTAAAAGTCTCTATTAACATGCAAATCTTAACTTTGTTTCTCTGTCCTACCATATTTTAAGGATGTGTATTAATGCTTTCTAGTAACAATATATTTACTTAAGAGGCTCAAAGACACTAACTTGATATGAATGATATTCGTTTTATAATGAATAGTCCAACTATAAGCTGGGCAATAACATAACATCTTGCATAGCACAAGTATACAAATCAGTATCATCACATACTGTTCTTTCAAAACTGGATATTCTCTCTCATACATATGTGAAAATTATTCCACTACTAAATACAAGCAACCAAATAAGTATTTTTTTATTAGACAGAAGAGAATTCTGAGACATATATGTACATACATAAATTATGTATGTATGTATTACATAATATATACACACACATAATATACTTATATAATATACATGTATATATAACATATATGCATATATGCATACGTAAATTATATATTTATCTCTTAACTCAGATAAAAATATCATCATCTATTTGGAAGTTATGTGATAAATATATTTAGTTCTAACTTTACTATTATAGCCTAATATTTATAAATAAAATCAATTTCATCCTTAAATATATTCTATAGAAATCTCCATCTGTATTTCATTTGGAGTAATTGGACTTGGGTTTCCCAAAGGGATGACATCCAGCATATCTGAAAAACATCCTGCTTTTTTGGCACTTTTTAAAATATATTCAGTGAAATCTCATATTTAATTCATGTAGTGAGAAAATTCAGAATTTTGTAGCCTATGAGTTGGCCAAGAAGAGAGTTTGGCAGAGAAGCTTCAACAGTGTGACAGAATATGAAAATATTTTTGAGTGAATTTGGGCTTGGGAATTGTAATAGAACTGTAGTCTTCAGCTGTATAGACGAATAAAGCTGGATTCTAAAGAAGGCTCATCATAGCTGTAAAGTAACAGAATAGCTTGTTTATGAGTTCTTCTGGTCATCTTCTAATTAGGGTACTCTGTCTTCCTCTTGGCTCTATATTTTGAGAAGGTTGCCTGGAGCATCAAAGATATCAGATTTCACATAAAAGACTTCAAAGCAATCATTACAAATATGTTCACAGAATTAAAGGAAAGCATGGCTTAGAGAAGTAAAGGAAGGTAAGATGACAATGTTCCATCAAACAGAGAATAGCAATCAGAAGATTAAAAATAAAAAAGAACCAAATGGAAATTCTGGGACTGAAAAGTGCATGTGAAATCTGACATCTGGCCACTTTCACGGACAGTTTCTATTGCTTGCTTGTTTGTTTTTGTTTTTTCTGGTTTCTTTGATGCTTTGTAATTTTTTTTTTTTTGGAAACTTGAAATTTTAGATGATACAGTATAGAAAAATTCTGGGTACTGGTTACCCCCCTTCAGGGCTTGTTATTGAGATTTGTTTTTTATTTGTTTAGTGACGGGATGGATTGTTTTCGTGTAGTCTATCCCCATGCACACCTCCCCACAACACAATGTTAAACCTCTGCTGTTGCTCTTCAGGGAGGCACAGCTTTGAGCATGCCCGCAGTCACCCTGGGATGACAGCAAGGCTTTCTGCTTCTCTTTCACTGACCGCGCCCAGTCATTAAACTCAATTAATTGCCAGCTGATTGCTCCATTGTTTTCAACAATGCCCTGAGGCATAAATTGTTCTACAAACTAATCCAATCAAATGGTGTCTCCTTCGAAGAACTAGATGCTGTGGTCAGTGTTTGATATTTGTTCTAACCCCAGGAAGGCTTGCTTCTCTCAGCTATCTTTTCCTATGGTTCTCTCATGCAAACTTATCAGCCAACAGTCTAAGCTATACAGGCATATCTTGGAGACATTGTGGGTTCCATTCCAGACCACTGCAATAAAGCCCATATTGCAATAAAGTGAGTCACATGGAAGTTTTGGTTTCCCAGTGCATACAAAAGTTGAGTTTACACTATCCTGTAGTCTACTAAGTGTGGAATAGCATCATGTCTAAAAAAAAATGTGCATGTCTTAATTTAAAAATACTTCAGTGCTAAAAGTACTAACCGTCATCTGAGCCTTCAGCAAGTCATAATCTTTTTGCTCGTGGGAGAGTCTTGTAAAAAACTCAATTATCTGCAAAGCACAATAAAGCTAAGTGCAATAAAATGAGGTATGCCTGTATCTTCATGAATCCAAGAATCTTGTCCCCATAGCCTTTCACCACAATCTCCGCTCGTCTTTGCAGGGCTTTTAGGCTTGAACTTTTCCATGCCATTGCAAATGATGTCAGTTCCTTTGGGAAGAGATTAGGAGCTGTTTTATTTATTTATTTTTTTCATTGAGTTCATAATAGTTTACATCAAAGTGAGATTTCAGTTGTACCTTATTTCTTGACTGTTACCACATAAGTGCTCCCCTTCACTCCCTGTGCCCACCCCTCGCCCCCCTTCCCTTGGTAACCACTGAACTGTTGTCTTTGTGCATGTGTTTGTTCATATTCCATATAAGAGTGAAATCATCTGGTGTTTGTCTTTCTCAGTCTAGCTTATTTCACTTAGCATAATTCCCTCCAGGTCTTTCCAGGTCTTTGCAAATGGGATGAATTTGTTTCTTTTTACGGTTGAGTAGTGTTCCATCGTATTTATATACCACATCTTCTTTATCCAATCATCAGTCGATGGGCACTTGGACTGATTCCATGTCTTGGCTATTGTGAATAGTGCTGCAATGAACCTAGGGGTGCATATGTTACTTTGGATTGTTGACTTCAAGTTGTTTGGGTAGATGCCCAGTAGTGGGATACCTGGGTCTATGGTAGTTCTACTTTTAGTTTTTTGATGAATCTCCATACTGTTTTCCATAGTGGCTGCACCAGTTTGCATTCCCACCAGCAGTGTATGAGTGTTCCTTTTTCTCCACACCCTCTCTAGCATTTGTTATTTTTAGTCTTAGTGATTATAGTCATTTTAAGCAGCATAAGGTGGTGTCTTAGTGTAGTTTTGATTTGCATTTCCCTGATGATTAGTGATGTTGAATATCTTTTCATGTGTTTATTGGCCATCTGTCTATCTTCTTTGGAAAAAATGTCTGTTCATATCCTCTGCCCATCTTTTGATTGGGCTGTTTTTTATTGTTCAGTTGTGTGAGTTCCTTATCTATTATGGAGATTAACCCCTTGTCAGATATATGATTTGCAAATATTTTCTCACAATTGGTGGGTTATCTCTTTGTTTTGATCCTAGTTTCTTTTGCCTTGCAGAAGCTCTTTAGTCTGATGAACTCCCACTTGTTTATTTTTTTTGTTCCCCTTGTCTGAGAAGACATGTATTCGAAAAGAGCCTTTTAAGTTTGATATTAAAGAGTGTACTAACTATATTATCTTCCAGGAGTTTTATGGTTTCAGGACTTATCTTCAAGTCTTTGATCCATTTTGATTTTATTTTTGTGTATGGGATGAGATAATGGTCTACCTTCATTCTTTTGCATGTGGCTGTCCAATTTCCCCAACACCGTTTATTGAAGAGACTATCTTTGCCCATTGTATGTTCTTGGCATCTTTGTCAAAGATTAGCTGTCCGTAGATGTGCAGTTTTATTTCTGGGCTTTCAGTTCTGCTCCATTGATCTGTGTGCCTGTTTTTATACAAGCACCATGCCGTTTTGATCACTATGGCTTTGTAGTACATTTTGAAGTCAGAGATTATGATGCCTCCAGCTTTCTTCATTTTTCTCACGATTGCCTTAGCAACTCTGGGTCTTTGGTTGCCCCACATGAACTTTAGGATTCTTTGTTCTATTTTCATGAAGAATGTCATTGGAATTCTGATTGGGATTGCGTTGAATCTGTACATTGTTTTGGATAGTACGGACATTTTAACTGTGTTTATTCTTCCAACCCATGTGCATGGAATCTCTTTCCATCTCTTTATGTCATTATCTATTTCTTTCAGTAATTCTTATAGTTTTCATTGTATAAGTCCTTCACCTCCTTGGTTAAATTTATTTCTAGATACTTTATTCTTTTAGTCATGATTGTAAGTGGAATTGTATTCTTGAGTTCTCTTTCTGTGTTTGTTATTAGAGTATAGAAAAGAAACTGATTTTTGTAAGTTGATTTTGTACCCTGCAACTTTACTGTAGTTGTTAATTATTTCTATTAGTTTTCTGATGGATTCTTTGGGGTTTTCTATATATAAGATCATGTCATCTCCAAATAGCGAGAGTTTCACTTCTTCACTCCCTATTTGGATTCCTTTTATTCCTTTCTCTTGCATAATTGCTCTGGCCAAAATCTCCAGTACTATGTTGAATAAGAGTGGTGATAGTGGGCTCCTTGTCTTGTTCCTGTTCTCAGGGGGATGGTGTTCAATTTTTCCCCAGGAGCTGTTTTATGACCTGGTCTCCCCCCAGGCAAACTCTTTAAGCAGGGGCTGTTGAGCTGGGGGGGTGGCGACGATGGCAAGCTTCTCTCTGCATGACCACCCCACTTTAGAAGCTAAGCACTCAGTAGAGGGAGGGAGGCAGTGGCCAAGGTCCTCTTGGCTGGCTTGTCCTAGCATGGAACTGCTGCCTCCAGAGCTAGGGCAAGTACAGTCAGGATCGCAGTATTTTCATGCTCCACACCCAGAGTAGAGCCTCCATTCTGTAAGTGGGGCTGGGTGGAAGAAGGGAGTCTTCATCAGTAATCACCAGGAGCTTAGCCTCAGCAACAGGTAGCTAGGGGCAGGAGGAGAAGCCCTGAAGTCCTGCTCCTCCAGAGAAAAAAGCCCTCTGACTGGGGGCTGGGTCAAGAAGGGGTCCTCTGTTCTTGGTTGTGGCAGTCTGGAGCAGAATCTCCACCTTGTTGAGGTGGGAGAGAGGGAAGGAGGGAGTGGTCTTGAGTCAAATATCACAGACTTTTATCTTTCTTACTGAAATTTCTAGATTTTCCTGAATAGGTGTTTCCTCATTTGCTATTTGTCCTTAGGACCATTTTGAGAAGCTTTCAATGGTTGGTTTTTCTCTTCATTTTTTTAAATTTTCATCCATTTCACTGAGGAATGGGTAAGCTGAGCTTTGGACACTGTCATCCCAGAGGTTGATTTAAACTGTTTATTCATTTTCTATAACTGATTCAACCAGCACTGATGTTATGCATCTATGTGCCATGGATATAAAAATGAATAGGACAATATTCCTGCTCTTGTAGAGCAAATGATCTAGTGAAGGTGTAAGCAAATCACGACAAGTCCAAGTGGCACGAGCTACAACAGAAAACTATGTAAAGTACAGTGGAAGCAGAGAGGAGCAGGGAAAGCTTTGGGATGGAGGTGGGAACAGCATAGAACATCTCAGGAACAGAGTTAGAACAAAATGGTAACTTGGGGAAACTTTAGCTCTGCTAGATGTGTTATTTTTGAAAGCCATTTTAAATAATAACAACGGTTATGATTATAATATAAACAATAATATGATTTGATATAAACAACTGACATTTTCTCAATCTTAAACTGAAGAAAAGCACCTAAGAATTTTTGCTATATTTGTCTGTAATACATAAGCTAGGTAAATTATAGTGAGCAAATGCAGCTTCAAGTTCTCTACCCTCCTACTTCCAATAAATTCCAACCAGTGTGTGCCCCTAAACCCTTTTATACAGAAATCGAGAACCTCCACTGTTCTTGGAGGAGAAGACACAGTTCCATATCATTATGGTAAAGTCTCTGAGGAACAAAGGAATCGGAGACAGGTCCATTTGCTTTCTAACACGTATGTAACAGGTATGTCTGTATCTTCATTAAATCCAAGAATGCTAGACTAGTTTTGCCTGGACAGTCTCTGTTCTTGCTTCCTTTTTCCCATAAATATCCTCCCTGTTCCAAAATCAGTGCAGGAAAATCAAATCCCTCTCAAAAATACAAACAAACAAAACAAGAAAAATTGGATTTGCCAGAGGGAAGAAGAAGAAAACCAAAACTGAATCCTGTGCCTTGCTCCATCCCCTGGCTCGGCACTTGAGTTTCCAATTCTGATGTAGAAGTGAGAACTCACTGGTTTAGCCTAATCCATATAGAGCCTCAGTCGGACTGGACCAGTGCTGAGCAGAAACATTTAAAATTTTATGACTTTGGCTAAAGAGCTTGGGGCCATTGTGATAGTATCTGGAAAGCCATAGGGGTTGTTGGATGCCTAGGATATAAAACATGACCTGGTTTTTACCCATGGAATGGAATTATTCATTCTATCGTTGAAAAGTCTTACAATATTCTACTTGACAGACTATGTCTACATTTGTGACCAATGGTTTTATTGTTAGGCCCATGACTGCCCCAACTTAGTTCATGTCTGCTGTCCTTTCTTCTGTAATTTCAGCCAAAGCATAGCCATGGGCATCTAAAAATCATTGTCTTAACTGATCCAGACAATATTACAAATATTGGTGCATTCAGATACTTAATCTCTGACACAGGCATCTCATGTGGTAATAATGACACATGGCAAGAATACATGAGGGATTTTCTTCACCATGGACATATTTAAATATAGGCTGACTGGAAATAAGTGAGAGCGGTGGCAGAGAATGATGTTGTAGAGTTTCCACAGCATATTAGTTTTTTTTCTTTACTGAGATGTCATCATAGATCATAATTCCCTTGAGATTAAGTGACTGACTGTAAGTAGTCTTGTCAGAAATAACTGAACAAATGTCAGCCTCTCTTCTAGTGAAGTCTCTCTTTGTCTCATAGGACCCGCAATAATGCTGTGGCTGTAGTATCTCTTTTGAATTATGTCAGAGTCACTGAAGTCTTCTGGCACCAGCTTGTGAAAAGGACAACATGCTGAATAGTGAGAAATGGAGGAGAGGTGTGATTTATTGTCAGAGAGAGAAGCACAGAAGCATAACTCTTCTTCCTGACAGATGCTCCAGCCGATGACACAGAGGCAAGTAACAGCATTGTTATAGAAATTTGGCCAACTGCTTTAGGCACCATCTGCTCATTTTCCCCCAGAAGAGTAATCCCTTTCAAAGGTTGAAGGGGAAGTTAAAAAGGCTGCTCAGGCACTTGGCAAATTTCTTTCGATTTCCAGAATTGTGAGTCACTCAAGTGTAACTCAAAGAAGAGTTAACCTCAAACAGGGCAAGGGCCATCAGAGCTGAACCAGACCAAAAAAATTTAAAATAAAAAAATTCTAAGTGATGTTTGTCCTTATATCTCCTGCACCTTCTTTCTGAATGTGGAGTGTGGTCTGAAAAGCAAACTGAATCAACCATAATCCATGTCTTAAGCTGAACGTTTATCTTACCTAAATGAACTCCTCTTATACCCCTTTTTATGACTGAAATATAGGAAGGGAATAGATAAAGCGAGTTTGGAGAGGGAGTGGTGGGCAGAAAAGAGGTATTTGCAGAGGATCTATAGGATCACCCTCAAGGAAACTCCGCAGAGATGGCACCACTGTTCTTTCTACAATATCACCTACAACCTAAAACACACGTTTTCTCTTTGCTAAGATTTGAAGCCTGGAAGCAAGTGAAGCAGTTTAGTGTGGTGGTTAAGAGCATGAGTTTTGATGTCAGGTAGATGAGTGTTCAGTTCCCAATTCTGCCACTTACTAGTATGGAATGTAATCTTGGGCAAGTTACCAATGTAAGCCTCATTTTCCTCAGGAGTTACTGAAAGGTGCCTCCCAGGGTAACCACATCACACGACTCCAGGGGCAGTTTCCTTGCAGGGAATTCCATATGAATTGGGTCTCCTGCAGCCGTACAATGTGACTTGCCCTGTGCCTAGCAAATAGTGAGCATTAAAAAAGGCAGCTGTTAAGTATCCAGTATTCAGTCCTGTGTTGTAAACAAGAATGAAGAAGTTCTACAAATGGCAGTGTAGCATAATGGATGAAAACATGAACCACAGAGCCAGACTGTCAGGTTTCTAATATTGAGTTGTGCTCCTTACCAGCCATGTGACCTCGGGCAGCTAACTTCTTGGTGTCTTAGTTTCTTCTTTAGTGAAAGAGGGACAATAATGGTATTTACCCTTTAGGGTTATTGTAATGATTAAGTAAGTTAATACATACAAAACACCGAGAACAAAACCTGGTCCATAATCAACACTAAATAAATGTTAGTTATAATTATTTATATGTTATGTGGAAAGGTATCCTAAATATGTTGTTAAGGTGAAAAAGAAAGTTTTTTAAAAAAACAGGAGAATTATATACATGTTTTAAGTTATATATGCAAAAAATTTCTCTGCAAGAATAGCTAAGAAATTAATAGCATTTATTACCTATCTGGACAGGAATTGAGTGGAAGGAGAAGGAGGAAGAGTTGTCATTGTATAGGCCTTTATGCTTTTTGAATTTTGAACCTTCTGAATGTATTAGCTATGGAGAAATTAAATTTTAAAATATAGCTAATATTATTATTATCAGTTTGGTATCATTCACCCTATAGTTATTACTATTATCATAATCAATATTATTGGGCACCAACTATTGTATACTATAATACATTGTGTATTACACAAAGGAGATATTGATCCTCTCATTAAAGAGCATTTAATTGGACACAGCAAATACATACAAATTTACAGTATGCGAAAAAATACCATGAAAGGAGTATGCAGACCACCCTCTGGCGGGGTGAAGGAGAGGTCAAACGACCATCAGTGAAGCCTTGATGGATACATAAGCTTTCAAAGGCATTCCAGGTTGAAGAAAAGGCACAATTTGATGACAATAAGATGGTACATGACTGGAAAGCAAAAGAAATGTAAGGTGTAAAATAACAGAGGAGATAACTGATGCTGGAATTTAGAAGGCAAACAGCTTCATTCACATTTCAACCAAGAATATTTTCTGCTAACTGGAATAAATAAGTGTGCATGTGTGTGCATGTGTGTGTGAGAGAGCACACATTTATCCAGGAATACGTATTGAATGAGAGAGGTAATTACTCAGAAGAGGGAGACCTTATCAAAAATAACCACATTGATTGATTGATCAACCCTACAATTCTAAGTTTCAAAAATCTGTATAAATAGAATAGCAATTATTAATTATTGTCTTCTCATAAAAGTTTGAGGCCTTTAGAAAATGAGTTTGTGATTTTGATCAGCTTACAAAATCTAAATTGATTTAATTGCAAACCATAGATATTATCCTAATTTTTTCTTGAAGTTACCTCAGTTAGGATTTTTTGTGGCTTCCTCCAGGGGGAGAAAACTAAAAACCAGCTCTAATCCTTCTTAAATATTCCTGTTGAATAATAGTCTGTCTTTAGTTAGAAATTACAGAGAATGTGAATTAGACAAACATTTACTTCGTGTCTAAGATGGGCTGAGTTTTCATAAATATTGTTTTTTAATCCTTACAACACTGTGAGGATGTACTTTAATTCTTACTTTACAAATAGGCAGATTAAGTCTTAGAGAAGTATGAATCTAATAGCTGTCAGAGCTGGGATTAGAATTCAGGTGAAATGTGTGTATGTACACAAGCGGATATGCAAGTCGGGGGCAGAATGAAGAAAAATAAGGGCCAACATCGACGGAAATTTTCACCACAGCAATAGTGCCTCAGGATCAGATTCTGGGTATGTTGTGCTAGAGGGTGCAACAGTGAGAAGAAGACAGTCATATACAGACACCTACATATTTCCCTTAGTCAAAGACAAAAGAAGATTATAATTTGCCTTTGCCGATTTATCTTCCATTTGATCTCTGTACCAGTTATCAATGTATTGTCTCTCAGATCCAAATAACGCCCTTCATTTTCTGATCTATAACAATGGAACTAGACCCCATAAGCAATTCTCCTTTGCAGTGAACACTATGTTAAGCTTTTTCAGTAGAGAAGCCTGGAAAGACATTACAGGAGAAAGAACATTCTCTTCCTGGTTCCTGTCTGGTTCTGTTTATTTCTTCTTGTCCCTACCATGTGGCAGCCAGAGGCACATGGTTGGGGACATTCACTGAACACTCTCGCCCTGGCACATGCCCAGAGCATGGAGCCACTTGGTGAACTCACAGCTCCAACCCCAGTACAGTGACCAGCTTGCTGAGACCCACCTGACGCAGACATCGGACACCCCAGGCTTTGTGCCATCCTGCTGACTCTAACACACCTACCTGTAGGTATCTACTCTCCCAGCCTCAGGCCATCTAGACCTCTCACTTGCCTGGAGGCTGTAGGCCAGCTCTGGCCCAGGCAACCCCATGAACTTCATCATCTGGTGGGCTACAACCACACCTTCTCTGGCAGGTTTTGAATCCTAGCCTTGGGGAGGGGCCACCCCTCCAAATTTGTCCCTTCCTTGGTATGCTCAATTAGCCCTAGGATAGTGTTTAGAGTTCTCTAAACATCTTAATAATCAGTGCTCTGTTATAATTAATAATTACTATATTAAACTTTCCTTGTTCAAATTATCAAGTGGTTTCTGTCTCCTGTTTAGACTAATGTAATTAACTAATATAATCTCTAACTTTGTTATTTTCAAATAAGCATGTCCAGACTGTTTTCTTGCCTCCCTAATACAGAATTTCAGTGTAACTTTCCTCGCTTCTAAGGAAAATTGAGTTTGAAAGGAAGAAGGGAAGGAGACAGCTGAGGATAATTATCTTTATTTGACCAATTAAAAAGTTAAGGAGTTGTGGGGCCAGCCCCATGGCACAGTGGTTAAGTTTGGCATGCTCTGCTTCAGCAGCCTGGGGTTCATGGGTTTGGATCCTGGGTGCAGACCTACACCACTTGTCAGCCATGCTGTGGCAGCAACACACATATAGAAGTGGAGGAAGATTGGCACAGATGTTAGCTCAGAGCTAATCTTCCTCACCAAAAAATACCCCAAAATGTTAAGCAGTTGAAGGTGATTTGGTCCTGATCCTGGCTTACACCCATTTTCCAGAGTGCTTGCTCAACAAAACATTCCTCTTCAGAGTTTGCACATTCTTTCCCAGCCCAAAATGGAAGGTTATTTGTTACCATAAAAACCATAAACCATAGAAAATACTAGGAAATCACTTTAGGAAGAACCAAAAAAAAAAAATCTAAAATTCTAGTTCCAGGTTTTCTGGGGAGGAGAACGGGGTATAGAAATTATTTTACAAATTTCTTACTCTTCTTAAAGTTTTTTATTGAGCACTTAGTAATAAGGTCCTATACACTATTGTTAAGAATGATTAGTTAATAATTTAACAATAATAATGTAATATGTTTTGATATCCCTAAGAAAAATCCCGTTTGTTATAGACTGAATATTTGTGTCCCCCAAAATTCATATGTTGAAGTTTTAACCCCCAATGCGTGGTGTTAGGAGATGGGGCCTTTGTGAAGTAATTAGGTTTAACTGAGGTCATGAGGATAGAGGCCCCATGATGGAGTTAGTGTCCTTATAAGAAGAGGAAGAGACATCAGGGCTTCCTCTCTCTGTGATGTGAAGATAAAATGAGAAGGCAGCTGTTTGCCAATCAGGAACAGGGCCCTAAGAACTGAACCAAGAACTGAATTTGCTGGCACATTGACCTTAGATTTCCCAGCCTCCCATTCTCCCAGAACTGGGAGAAATAAAAGCCTGTTGTTTAAGCCACCTGGTCTATTGTGTTTTGTCATAGCAGCCTGAGCAGACTAAGACACCGTTCTTAAAAAATGCAGTTGCTGATCTAGTCATTTTGAACGACTCTCAGGTGTCAGAATAGACCATGTTCTCTCAACTTCAGGCCTTTGCACACACTGTTCACGTTACCTGAGGCACCCCCCCTTCAACTTCCCCAGTCGTCTTCTGGCCAACCCCTACATGTTCAGATCTCAGCTTACATATTCCTTCCTTCAGGCAGCCTTCTTTCTGACTGCACCCCCTGACCCACCCACACACACACACATGCACACACATACAAGATTGATTGTATTGGATTTTCCTTTTATATGCTCCAATCTCTCAATCTATAACAAACTACTTGAGGGCAGGAAATATTATCTTATTCATCATGCCTAGCTCATAACGGGCCATCAGTAATATTTTTTACTGCTTTTAGCTTTCTTGGATAAATCTATACCTAGAGCCTCAGCCACTGTTCTCACATAAACTTGCCCTTAACACTAAAGAAATGTTAACAGGAGCCGGCCTGTGGTCAAGTGGTTAAAGTTCCGCCTGCTCCACTTTGGCAGCCCGGGTTCACAGGTTTGGATCCCCAGCGCTGACCTACTCCACTTGCCAGTCATGATGTGGCAGCATCCCACATACAAAACAGACAAAGATTGGCACAGATGTTAGCTCAGGGCAAATCTTCCTCACCAAAAGAAAAAAAGAAATTCAACAAAGTTCACAGATAAGATCTGTTTCAAACTCACTTGTCATAAACTGAGAAAAGCGATGAAATATTTGGGAAAGAGAAACACTTGCCAAATCATAGCTACGAGTGGTAATCTCAGAAGTTAAATAAAAATCCTCACAAAGACATTTTTGAATCCTTCGCAGATAATTCTTTCAAAAGCACTTTTGTTCCTTCTGTGCAGAGGAGTAAATTAAGTTTTACAAATTAGTAATCTCGACAGAGGCAGACTGAGCTTTTACAGTTGTGCTGAAATACTTAAGAGGGGACTGACTTCTTTCCTCTTGGAGCCATCATTGCCCTTGTAAAACTTTAAATACATTTTCTTGAGGCAATATTTATCTTTGGCAGCTGAGAATGAGAGATTTGATTTTTAGGATTTCTAAAAATGTTGATAGACTGAGGATTTTACCAAAGCTTCACTAATGGTTTTATCTAGAAGGTGGCATTCCTTTCAAATATTCTAATTGCACTTATCTCTTTAATTGTTCACATCATCAATACAAATTTATCTGTTTTGTCAGCCGAGAGGAAGAAAAATTATCGCAGACTTCAAAGCATGATGATGCAAACGGCTCAGATGGGTCTGACTGTGTGTGGGAGTGTGTTTCTTTGCATGAACGACAGGGGTTATAAAGTATGCATGCAGGAATAGAATGTTGCCCTTTGCAATGATATTTGAATATTCTAGAACCAATATAAATGAGCTATTTAAGCCAATTGCGCTCAAAGTATTCTAAATGGCTGCCAAATTATGAAATACATGAAACAGTGTGGAAGAGACCCAGAAAGTAGTCCTCAAATCACTTAAAAATATTTTTCTTAGCTGTGCCACAAACAGATGGACACAAAAATATGTTCCATTTTCTCCATTCATGGTTGTTCTGGAAAAAAAACCCTTTCTTAATATAGAGTCACTTACAGCTGGTGTTACACTTGTTTGGATTTTGACTATCTCTGCTTTTCAGCAGCAGCTGCAATGTAATAAGCATCTTCACACTTGTCATTATGGCAGCAATATTAAGGGTAGTTAGAGACAAACTGTCCCAATCCTTTAGAAGCTTGGAACTACAAATGGCCACATGTAATGTGCATAGAAACTAGCCAGTTATGCACTCATTAAAGTACAAGAGCCAAACTTTGATTATAGGCTAAAGAACTCGTGTCACTCACCACAAACCTTTCAACCCAGTGTGAAAGGTGATTAGGATAATAAGTATCAGTAAGGCGCACAGCTGTCCGATGCTCACCATCTTTTGATAGGCGCAAATGAGCCAAGAAGTGACTACGAAAGATATATAAATGTGTTCATTGGGTCACAGAGCTTCCAGACATTCAAAATTGGATGCAGATTAACAACCCAAGGAAATGCAACCATAAGAAGAAAATGGTATCCAGAAGTTGCATATGGAAAAGTCAAAGCTTCATACTAACATAACCTAAAAATGCAGTGTTTTCTAACTTGTACAATTGTCCAGAAGAGTGTTTTGGAGGACAAATTTCAGAGTCTCGTCTGATCTGGCCCCTGCTTTCACCGCATGTCCCAGCACACTAAGTTTTTTACTTTCTCTCTCTCTTTTCGCTTGGGGAGAGGGATAGTGGTCATTTCTGGAACACACCTGCCTTGGAGCCTCTGCACTAGCTGTTTCCTCCATCAACCTTCACGTACCTGACTTCTTGTCATTCACAGTTCAGCTTAATTTTTACTTCCTCAACCAGTATTTACCTTCTAAAGAAGTTACTTTGACATATCATCCTATTTTATTTTATATGATAGTCGTTACTGAGAATTTAATTTATTGTTTGTTCACGTGCTTGCTTGCTTGCTTGCTTTTTCTTTTCCATCTCCTGCCAATAGAACGTGAGCTCCATGAGAGCAAAGATCTTGTCTCTTATTCATTGCTAACTTCCCAGCATATGAAGCAGTTCCTACCACACAGTAGGCATTCAATAATACTTGTAGAATTAATGCTTCTTGTTCAAGAATTCTTTCATGAGAAATTTAAAAAGGAAAGAAAACTGATGACAAGCTCATCTCAAATCCTTTGGGGAATAGATGGAATATAAAGAGATAAATATAATATAGAAAATCTTTATCTGCATCAGGCCCACCAGAATATCATAACTACAACATATGGAAACCTATACTTTTAAAGAATTAACTCTATTAGAGGAAAACATTTAATAATCCACTTATCTATTTTTGGGGGAAACAATTAACTGCCCCATTGCATATGCACACATACATAGTAGCAATAAAAAAAGAAAAATAGAGCTAAACATTTTAACACATAAACTAAAAAATACCAATAACCTGGTTCATTTAGTACAATATTCTAAAGGAGGATATATTTTGAACTAGGGACTGGAGGAGTATATAAAAGCACTAGGTAGGCAAAATATCATCTGCACATCTGATTTGGTTTTATCAATCCCCTTAATGATTGATTAGAATTCTATCAATGCCAACTGGCCACACTGTTTGCTGTTGGGGATAGTGTGTGAATCAAGCAAACCCCCTATTCTAAAAGCTGAAATTGTGTGCATTTATCACTACTTGTAACCAGAGCATCTGTAAGACGGCTGTCTCAAAATGGTAATTATTGTATTTTTAAGGAAGAGTCTTGATTATCCATGATTTCATCTCTTATCCAGAAAATGAGCAGGAGGAAAAAGATTAGAGACTAAATTGGAAAGAGTGAGCACATTAAGAATATGTTGGAAAGGGAGTTTATAAGAAAGAATGATTTAAACAGGTAAATCTCTCATATATACTATTTTTATTTAGTATATACAAGACCATGGGCTGCAGATAATATGTTGATGGTCCTTAGAGACAAGGAAATCTTATCTTTTTTAGAAACATGTAACCATTTAAAATCTATTTCTGATAACTTGCACAAAAATGATTGAATTGAGATGTCCATTTCTGACCATGATAGAGTAACAGAAACTTAATTACTTTCCCACCAGAAACAACTAGAAAACTAGACAAATATATATTAAAGGATTTTCAGACATTGGACTACAAATAACACAGAAATGTAGTGTTAATGTAGTGTAGCTCTGAGAAAAGGAAAACAAATGAGTTCAGTTCTACAATTGACCAGATGTCTTTTCAGAGGGATATTCTGAACATTGGAGCAGAAAGTGGATCCCAAGCAAAGTATGCAGTTTGTTTATTCAAGAAGCCAAAATCAGAGTTCAGTGACTGAAGCAGCTGGACAATGCAGGACAGAGTTCCAGAGAAGAAAGTGCTACACAGAAAACCACAAAATCTGCAAAGCCTGGAAAAAAGCAATTGCAGATCTATGAGCTGAATTATTCCAAAGCTCACTCAGGACTAGGAGATGTTTGAATTCCAACTACCTAGAGTGTAGGGTCCTTAGGACATTCAGTAGAGATTCAGAAGGTCGATTCCTTATTGGCAGGATTAAATTATTTTAGGATAAAGGCAACTCTATATTTATCCAAACAAAGCTTAAAAACAAACCATGAATGGATCAAACTAAACTGTAACTAAAGCTAACTATTTATCAAAACAAAATCCAACTTTCTCTTAAGGAAGACAACAAATCTGGATTAAACAATGTAAAACTCAAAATGTCCAGCATCCAATAAAAAATTACGAGATATTCCAAGAAGCAGGAAAATGTGATCCTTATCCAGGATAAAAATCACTCAATAGAAACAGTTACACAAATAACAGAGATTTTGAAATCTGAAGGCAAAGATGTTAACATAACTACTATAACCATCTCCAAGTGTTTAAAGAAAAACATCAATATAATGAAAAAATAAATAGAAAATATTTTAAAAGAACAAAATGGAGTTTAAAAAGTTAAAAAGTTTAATATCTAGGGGCCAGTCCAGTGGTGTAGTGGTTATGTTCACATGCTCCACTTTGGCAGCCCAGAGTACATGGGTTCAGATCATGGGCACAGACCTACACACTGCTCATCAAGCCATGCTGTGGTGGCATACCACACACAAAATAGAGGAAGGTTGGCACAGATGTTAGCTCAGGGACAATCTTCCTCAAGCAAAAAGAGGAAGATTGGCCAAGCTACCTCACCAAAAAAAAAAAAAAAAAAAGTTTAATATCTAAAATGAAAATTTAAGTGGAAAGGATTAATAGCAGTTTCAGACACTGCAGAAGTAAGATAAGTGAACTATAAGATGTAGCAATAGAATATATCCAGAATGAAGAACAGGAAAAATATTGGAAAAAGGCAGAGTATCAATGACCTATGGGGTAATACCAAAGTGTCATGTGCATATAATTGTAGTCCTAGAATTGGAGACAGGGGCAAAGAAAAATCATTTGAAGCAATAATGACCCAAATATCCAAATTTAATGAAACTATAAATCTACAGGCCCAAGAATTTCAAGAAAGTCCAAATAGGATAAAACAAGGAAAATAACACCAGGGCACATCATAATCAAACTCGTGAAAACTCATTATGTAAAGAAAATCTTTAAAATAGACAGATAGAAGACATATTACATACAGGGAAATAAAGATAAGAATAAGGGATAGACATCTATAGTCATCACTGTTAGTATAATTATAGGCTACTAATATCTATTTTTTTAATTAAAAAAACCCTAATGTTTATGTAAAGTTAAAGTGGCTTAAGTCAAATGGTATTGATTATCTAGGTCAATTAAATTGACTTAGGTCATTTGGGTCAGTGAGTGGAGACTGGCTAGATGGCCACCAAAATTCTTCCCTCTTATTATTCGGTACACAGCTAGCTTATTTGTCTATGTGGCCATATGACTGAATTTTGGCTGATGGAATATAGATGAATGTGATTTATGCAACATCCAGGCCTGGCCTGCTAAAACCTCCCACTTGATTCTTCAAGCTCTTTCTGTTTCCGTCTCTGAGCCAGCAGAGAACTCTGATGTCCTAGAGTATGGCAGAGCCAATGGATATCCCCCCAACCCAGAAACTCATGTCTGTGACATAAACAAGAAGCTTCTATTGTGTTAAATTATGGAAATTTTAGGATTTTCTATCTGTATCAGTGAGCCTACCTTGAACAATAAAGTCTATCTTTACCTGCTCTCATTTATAAACAAATCTTGGTAAGATAATATGTATCAAGGAGTTATTTTACACATGAGATTGATCAAGTTTATACAGTTAATAAACATGAGGTTCAAAATTTAAATGAAGTCCTTCTGATCCCAAACCCCTGTGTTCTTTTTACTGCCTCATATCACACAACTCCCTTACTTATTTCAATGCAATAAGAACTGGAAAGTGGGGCAAGTAGTGATTTATGTAAATTAAGATGATAAGAAAGATTCTCCAGTTTATCAACATTGAGCTCTGAATAATTAAAGGCAAGTGCATTCTAGGAGAGTAAACCAAACTAAAACTAAAATACAGTGTGTAACAGGGCTGCACATCTGAGAATTAAATACACTAATTTTGCTATTCTCTTCACATTAACACAATCCAGTATTTATAGGCTCATATGTGGTTTATTTCCCTCATTTAGAACCAGATAACAACCACTGATGAAATTTCTTCATTTTCATAGCTCTGAAGCAAACATCAAATATCTCTTTTGTTCAATATTTTATGCTTACAATATTTATCAGTGCTTATTTCATCCCTTAGAAGGTATTCATGAATCAACATAAAACAAAGTAAAGTGTACTCCTATCTCTTAGCATGTGGATGCAATATAACGCAAGTCTATTGAAATGTGTGATTTTTTTCTTTCCTTTAGCTTCATATAAATTCTTTATATGTAGTCATTAGCACAGCCTCTGAATTCATTGCATACTCTTCTACACATCTCTTTTCCCCAATGTGCAATATATTATTAATAATGGGAAAACATCTTTTATCTCTTTTAAAGCTCTATTATGTATCTTTTTATATATTGTCCATATCCAAATAAACACATCCAAAAAATGCCCAGCCTTTGTCCAGGAAAATGGTTATCTCATACAATCTGGAGGGAACATAAAATCACTAAAACTTTCAGAAGCGTGCTCCATCTATTTGTATTCATTGATTAAATTATGCATAATTTTGCATCTAAAATTTATTCTAAGGAAATTACCAATATGCCCAAAGATTTAGCCTTAACTTTATTCATTGCTGCAATTTTGTTTTCTTGATACAATTCTCCTTGTCATTAAAAAAGAACTAGTTAAGAACAAAATAACAGCTAAAGATATCTAAACTCTTTATTTGTAGGAGGCAGAGCACTGTATATAAGCTCTACCTCCTTCACTGGGGATAGAAGTTGAATTTTGTCATGGCATAGACATTCTAGGTTTACTTAATCAAAACAAGGACCACTATCTCTACCTCTGTGTCTTAAAATCCTGGCAAATTAACAGTAGAAGAAACAAATATTTTTCAAAGTTTTGATAGTACATAGTACATACCTTAAAATTTATTCTAGATTGGAAGAATGTGTCATTGATCACAGATTGTATGTAACTGATTAAGCATATTTACCTGAATCACACAAGTACTCTAATCTAGTTTAACTACTTATCTGTAGAACACCTCTAAATCAGTACTTAACACTGTTTATAACATAGGCTTCGATGCTGTCCTTAGAAACTCTATTATCCCCTCAGGAAATGACTGGCCAAAGGGACTTTGAGCTAATGAGGTTAACTTTTGTGGTTCATTGGTTGTGTATTTCTAAGTCCTTTATAAACACGGTGGAAATTTTTCATAGTAGTGGCGGTCATAGCTGCAAGGATTTATAAAAATCCCTTATAAAATACCTTCGATTCTAACTAATTTCCAGAATCATAACTACGTTTATTCTAAATGCTATATTTTAATGTCAACTCTTTAAATACCATGATTAATTTGCTTCCCTAACTATATTGCTCATAAATGGAATTATAGGCAAACAAAACAAAAACCTGGGAGCATCAACACCTTGCGCTGAAGTAATTTTAATCTTTTTTCTTGAAATCTCAAATAATATTGTCAAAATATTGTTATCCAAGTATTATTATTTTAAATCATAACACTATTATGAGAAAACAAGTTTTAAAATATATTATTTGCTAATTGGAATGGCCTTATATCTTTTTCTCAAACATAGTCATTTAGATGGAAAGCAGAGGGGCAATGGTAGGGGTCCAGAGCCCTTCCTTCAGATTCAAGTATGCCGAAGAGTCAGATTTTCCTGAAGATGTTCAGGAGGCGCTGAGCATGAAGGCCCTAGTCCTCTCTTCACACAGCTTGGGGAGGCCTAGGAGAGCCTGCGGGACTCAATGAGCGTGAAGAGAGAGGGACGAACCAGATGATGAGTGAGAGTCCACACTCAGGGTGAGAGTTCTCCAGAGGAGCAGAACCAAGGGCCTTTGTAGAAGAATGACTGGACTCATACATTTTTTTTAGTGGAAGAAGTGATATGATTCAGCTCCTTTCAAGCAGGTCAAGTATTTTATTCCAAGTTCCCTGCTACGGCAGCTGAGTGCAAGAGAGACTGGGCCCCTTGCCCACCAACACATTTTAAAGTAAGCAGCAGAATGGATAGTAAACCTGGGGCCTAGTCTTCCAGGGGAAGCACATCCTAAGGCCCACCCAGGGCGCCTTCAAAGTTCACAAAGGACTCAGATGTAGTTTTTTGTCGCTTATCACAAAAGAAGTTTTTTTTGTTTTTTTTTTTTAAGATTTTTTTATTTTTTCCTTTTTCTCCCCAAAGCCCCCCGGTACATAGCTGTGTATTCTTCGTTGCGGGTTCTTCTAGTTGTGGCATGTGGGACGCCGCCTCAGCGTGGTCTGAAGAGCAGTGCCATGTCCGCGCCCAGGATTCGAACTAACGAAACACTGGGCCGCCTGCAGTGGAGCGCACGAACCCAACCACTCGGCCACAGGGCCAGCCCCACAAAAGAAGATTTTATATGCGTAGTCAGAGAATTGCATTTGTGTTAAAAGTCTGCATTTGAGGGGCTGGCCCTGTAGCCGAGTGGTTAAGTTCGCGGGCTCTGATGCAGGCGGCCCAGTGTTTCATTGGTTCGAATCCTGGGTGCGGACATGGCACTGCTCATCAAACCACACTGAGGCAGCATCCCACATGCCAAAACTAGGTGGACCCACAACGAAGAATATACAACTATGTACCGGGGGGCTTTAGGGAGAAAAAGGAAAGAAAATAAAATCTTTAAAAATAAGGATCTAAAGAAAGAAAATATTTTATTAAAAAAAAAAAATGTCTGCATTTGATCAATATAAGCCTGCAAAGCATATCACAGTGTTGTTAGTTACCCTGTCTTGGTAGCTCTTCATTTTTGAGATACTAGGAATTTCAAAGAATGGACATATCCCAAATCTTTTAGGAATTCTAAGAGGCACTCAACATGTTTATTTAACAAATTAGAGAAATCCCGATCAGATTTCACTTTATATTCTTCTAGATTCCTTTACCAAAGTAGTCAAAGTCTATGAGTTCTAACTTTTAGGGAATTTAGCTAGGCTTATAGCAATCTTCTTATAGTTATTAAAGGCTGAAATTAGCTTCTTAAATTATGGTATATCCTGGAGTCAATTCCCTCTCCATTGTCACAGAGCTTAGGTAAAAGCTCTGTCTGGCATTTTACAGCGGTAGTCCCCAAGCAGGCGGCTGCTCCACAGCAGCGTGCAAAAGGCTCTAGCACCACCTGGATGGTGTTTGTTTGGGGACCTAAGAGAGGCAGATTAGATAATCTATGATATTTATGCACAAGTGAGGCAGCGAGAGTTCTGTATACCTGTGTTTGCACAGTTCTGTAGAATTACACTGAAAAAGAAATGCAAGTAGTCTGCAGAAAAATAAAGATAACAAGACCCTATTTGAGAAGTAGATTGATTCTGGCTGAAGGATAATTGCAGGTTACAGATCACTGAAAGAAATTATTAAATATTTCTCTTTTCACTAAAAAGGATATGGTAACCCTCAATTAAAATGAGGACAATTTAATTGTTGTGAAAGATGCAGGAACATTGAGGAATAAACTGGATAGTATTTCCTAACTGGCTAGAAAATTGTCACTGTAGGTGGGTGGGTGAGTGGTATATTAACTGATACTATATTAATCAATAATAATATATAAATACGTATTTAACGTGTTTCAATTCATTGTTGTGCCGTCTTTGACCAGTGGAAAGCTACTAAGATGATCTCTTTAGTTTTTTAGACCTGATCAAATTAGTCTTTTGTATCATTTTTGCTTTTAGTGTAACAGGAAGTTATAAATCAATTTGTACATTTCCTGACCTGGACCTGGAATGTGCCATTTCTCCCAAGTGCTCTGTTTCTTTTTGGTGAAAAACTGTATTCAGAAACCCCAATCTGGGCACTAGCAACACTTATTGTTACTGGGCTGGTCACTGTTTCTACACGTTTGCAGTGGACAGAGCTTGAAATATTATTTTAACAAAATGATCTCTCAGCAGGTCAGTTTAAAACTCTAGCTTTATTGACCTTATATCTGGATATACTTTCCCTCATGTCAAAAATCCTGGTTCTCAAATTACGCATTTGCTTTATGCAACACTAGACACTCAATAATCTCAGAATAACCACCACAGTAACATTGAAGATCCTGGAGCTTTCTTCCATTTTTTTTTTTTTGTTCTCAGTATATCCTCTAATGATGTATAATAAGATCACTCTGTCTTATAGTTTTTTGGACCAGCTCCTACTTGTGTAGTTAATGCCACCAACTAGACAAAAATTTAAGTTCATTTCTTTTATTATTTTTTATTTACCTGTTTTATAGTTATATAAAATACTTACATATCTTCTTTGAAAAAATGACTCCAAATCTACAAAATGAGGTACAGCTTAAGAATTCTACCTTCTACCCAGTTCTCTCCACCTTAATGCTAAGCTTATCCATATTAGTATTTGTAATTTGATGATTTATCCTTCCATTGTTTCATTTTAGCATAAGCAAATATGTTTATGCACATAAGTGATAGCGTACTACGCATATTTTACTGCACTTTGCTTCTTTCACTTAATACATCCTTAAGATAATTTCATAAATCCATTTATATTTATTAATATGATCAATATTTTGGCCTTCTGTCATATTATTTTATAGATATAGATGTTCATATATATGTACATTTGTCTTTTATGTAAATATTTTTCACTATGTAATCAATTTTATTCCACTGTCTCTTTCTCTATCAGTATACATTTTGGTATTTAGGAAGTTTGTAATTTTGTTCTAACAGTGTTACTTTGCGAATTTTTTATTGGAACCACATTGAATTTACAGCTTAATTTGGAGAGGATTGATTTATTTATAGTACAAGCCTTCTAGTCTTTATGATCATATATCTATGTATTCGTGTTTTCTTTTAATTCTTTCAGCAAAGTTTTATATTTTCCATTAAGTTCCTACTATTAAACATTACTTATTAGGTTTCTTCCACAGCGTTTTATTGTTGCTGATGCTGTTACGAATGAGATATTTCCCTATTTTATTTTCTAATTGGTTATTTCTGGAATAGGTAAGCTATTGATTTTTCCTTATTGATTCTGCATGTTATCTTACTGAACTCTCTTATTAGTGCTAACTTTAATTAAATTTTTTATTTTGAGATAATTTTAAGTTCACATGAAATAGTAAGAAATAATACAGAGATTCCTGTGTTAACTCTTTAATCAATTTCCCACAATGAAGACATCTAAAACTCTAAAACTAGTTTGCAGTTGAACTCCATCTTTGCAAAATCTTCTCTAGTTGTATATCTTTATCAGTGTCTAGATTATATTGTATGATCTAAAACAAATCTAAATAATTTATTAAATGTTCTCAACACATTGTGATCATTGACTAAGGATTTCAAATTTTAAATTATATAAACTAAAACATAGTCAAAACTCTTGCATAATACACATGCTGTTCTTTTGAAATAACAAATGCCAAACAAACAAAGCATTTGACAGATTAACCAGGGATCTGTTAATGTCTGAAGTATGTAGACTGTATTATGAGTGTATTTTTAAATTCTTAAGTAAAATATACTGCATGATCCATATATTATCTATTCACCAAAAGGTTGTAGTGCACAGAAATGATTGGAAAACTGTCTAATGGATATCAGGTTTCTGTTCATTTTTAATAAGTGAATACCTTTTCAACCTCAAAGCTTCAATAGGAAGCTAAAAATATTGCTTTCATATTGGCTTGGTAAGCTGAGGAATGTGGAGTTTGAGGCCATGCTTTCATATCCTAACAGGTACATTTCTTTCTCAGAAATGACACACTGACAACACACATGCTAAATTCATTGAGATGTGAATGCAATATATAAAATATGTACTTCATTCATTATGCTCTCCAGACTTTTGCTTTCACTTAGAAGGAAAAGTGCAAGTACATTACTATTCATGTCAGGCACTTATTGGGACATTTAAATTAAAAATAGAAAGTAGCATAAATTAAGTAATCAAATCTAGACAAGTACCATTTGGTTGGAACTTCTGAGCAGCTTCCATTTCCACCATCATCCCCCTTTTGCAGATATCATTTTTGGTATGGTAACATACCAAATGAATAGGAAGAAAAGTTCTATTTATATTTTCTTCATAAGAAACTTCACAGGACAAAGCTTTTACAAATAAGTGAAATGAAAATTTTTAAAATTGTACCCACAATATCAGACTTTTGTATACATTTAGACTTACTTGAGTAAAGAACATAAGAAGGTTTTTTAAAAAAAAAAATAGAATCTAACTATGTGTTCCTCTATGTTCCTTGCATAGATTTTTTTGAAAATTAAGTATGAAGAATAAAGCTATTAGTATCTAATAATTAATCCCACATATGTGATGATTTTCTCATGGACTCAGATTTGATCAACGAAAATACAAATTGTATACTTGCTCAACAGTGTGTGCGTATTCGTAATTCATATTCAGTATTTCTATTCTCTAGAGAATAAAAAATAATAACATAAAGGTGGTTTTGCCTATGCTACAAAAAAAATCTAAAATACTTTAAAAATTATGAGAGTTCATTTTAATCTTCAGTCATCCTAAGTTTTTTCTGTAATTTCTGGGTCAGCTATGTTTAACACAAATATAACATGAACCACAAATGGAAATTTAATTTTAGTATCAATTTTTTTAAAGTTGAAAGAAATAAGAACAATTTTAATAATATATTTTTCTGAATTCAACATATCCAAAATATTATCATTTCAACATTTAATAAATATTGAAAAACTTATGACTGAGATATTATACATTCTTTTTTTTATCGTAACTCTAAAATCAGTTGTTTATTTTGTACCTTTTTCATATGTCAATTCAGACTAGTCTCATCTCAAGTGTCAACAGCTGCATATGGCTAGTGGCGACCATTCTGCATAACTTTAGACGAGTCAGGCCATTATGCATTATACACATTACGAATTGAGTCTACAAATCGCAAGTGCAGAAGGTGCCACTATCACCTCAAAAATACACTGCTCCTCCAGGACATGCCCCGTTATAAGGCATAGAATTAGGCAATGTCTAACTGGATTATACCTAGGGCAAATCGATATAAGTCAGCTTAGAAATCAACAAAGCATATGCAAGCATAAACCAACAATAATACAAAAGTTGCCTACTATTTGGTGCCACCCTTAGAATCACAGCTTCAGCCATAGTTTCTTTTTTTAAAGATTGGAACCTGAGCTAACAACTGTGGCCAATCTTTTTTTTTTTTTCCCCTGGTTTATCTCCCCAAATGCCCCCTGGTACATAGTCGTATATCTTAGTTACAGGTTCTTCTAGTTGTGGCATATGGGACGCTGCCTCAACGTGGCCTGATGAGCGGAGCCATGTCAACGCCCAGGATCCGAACCAGCGAAACCCTGGGCCGCGCAGTGCAGTGCGGGAACTTAACCACTCAGCCACGGGGCTGGCCCCTGGCCACAATTCTTTTTACGTTATCCACTTCAAAAAAGACAGTGCTTATGGAAAAAAAAGAAAAAAAAGAACAATTTTGTTTGAAAAACTGTTTGAATTATTAACAAAGAAAAAGTTTCTTTAAGAAAATCTATTTCAAGCTTTTTCTGTATAGGGCCACATAGTAAATGTTTCAGGCTTTGTGAGCCATATGCTCTCTGTCAAAACTACTCAACTCTGCCACTGTAATGAGAAAGAAACCATAGATAATATGTAAACAAATGGATGTACCTGTGTTCAAATAAAACTTTATTTACAAAAACAGATGGTGGGGCCATAGTTTGCAAACCTTAGTCTAGACTACTTTCCTTGCAAGTAAAATAAAACCAACTCAAATTTGTTGGTTATTTATTGGCAGCAGCAGCAAAAAAATCTTAGTCAAGGTGTTCAAAAGATGTTATGAGGTACCCATTTTCTCTCCACTTCTTGTCAACTAGCAACGCCTTTATTGCTCATGATCTCAGAAGCAGAGAGAAAAACCCTCTCTCTTCTAGCAACTATATCAATCTCTGAAAAGATATTGGGCCTTTCTTAAGCCATTTTCCCATCCTTGGATCAATCAATGTCCCCAGTGGAAGGAGGCCTCTTATTGATCAGCACAGCTCACAGGCTCACCTCTATAAAGGCAGAAGGAGTGAGAGGAGAGATATCTGATTGCCAGCCTTGCCAGATGGGAGAGAGGTAATAAAAGGCCAAAAAAAATAAGAACTAATTTATGAGAAAGAAGGAAAGAAATGCAGGGCAGAGACAAATTGAAGCCACTCACCAATAGCCTCATGTCTCAGGACATTATAATTACTAACCCACTGACTCCAGTGAACAAAGGAACACTAAAAAGAACAAGGACTTTTCATCTGAGATCATCAGGTACTGGGCTGGGATGGGGGAAAAACTAGACTGTGTATAATGATAGCCTCCTGATAAGCAGAAGATGATGCATACAGACTATAACAACAACACATCCGGTGGTCCACACTGGGGGAAAGTCACCAAAGCCTCGAGATTTCTAATAGACAAGTCAAGCAATAAGTCATCCGATCTGGATCAAGGAAATATATCCTCACATCCTCACAGGGGTCACTGGCAATTGCAAGGAAGGAGGTCCAGTCTTGTAGCATTTGGGTACCATTCAAGTTTCTAAAACATGATTGCAGATATCAGAGACAGAAAGAAGGATGGATATCGGGTCTCAGAAAAGAAAGCAAAATGACCTGAATTGGTGCTAAAGACCAGTACCATGTTAGCAATTAATACCTGACTTTTGGTCTAGAGTTCCTTCAACTCTCCTACCCAAAGTCAAGATGTTCCCAGAACATGAGACAAGATGAGCCTGAAGCTGATGATCAATTCTTGAGCATGGGAAGATGCAGAAGCTGAGAATAAGGTAGAGTCTGGAGAGTAGAGAATATTTTTAAAGATTATAAGGAAAGTTTCTGTTCTCTGATACAATAGGGTTTTTTGTTTTTGGTGTTTTTGTATGATGATCTGAGTTCAACAGGCAGTAAGTAATAATGTTGGAGTATGATTTGAGAAATTTGACACAATCTTATAGCTCATCATTAAAAATAATATTTAAATGTTTCCCATGACATATTTTCAGGTTGTATCCTAATACATAATAAAAATAGAAACTATTTTCTATGGTACAAAGCTGGGAAAACAAAACTTCAGTATCATAGAATATAGTTTCCCTTTTTATTGTTGTTGAGGAAGATTCACCCTGAGCTAACACCTGTTGTCAATCTTTCTCTTTTTGCTTAAGGAAGATTCATCCTGAGCTAACATCTATGCCAATCTTCCTCTATTTTGAATGTCTGTTGCCACCAAAGCACGGCCACCAAGAAGAGGTATAGGTCTGTGCCTGGGAACCGAAACCAGGCCACGAAAGTGGAGTGAGCCACGTGTTACTTAGGGTAAAAGCTGAGTTGCTATAACAAAGAGACCCCAAAATATTGTGGCTTAAATATGAGAAAATTTATCTTTCTCTAATATGACAACTCAGAATAGGGTGGCCTGGTAGTTCTGGTCACCACATTATATAGGTTCCCAGACTATCAAGGTAGCTTAGCCAACTTCAACATTAGTTTTCATCTCTGGGTTCAAGAAGAATGCTCCTCCCATTGTCACCATTTGTCAGTCAGTAAAAAACAGGAAAAACTAATTAAATGAAGAGCAAGGAGTTTTCTAACAAGGAAGCAGCAGGGAAATGTCAAATACCTTGTCCAGTCACTTATTGGTAAGAACTTAGTCATAGGGCTAGACCTCCCTGGGTAGCTGTGCAGAGGTTGCAGCGGGTTGGAGTTCTATTAAACAAGAGAGGAGATTGGATATTGGAGCTTGATGTCCACCACCTATTACTCATGACTTTAACCGGCATTTAGTAAGTGCTTAATGGGGTCAATTACAACTCAAAACAGCAAAAAAGATTTTAAAAAATAGAACACACTTACTGCTCTTGAGAAACATAGTGTGGGAAGAAGATGTCCATGGAAACAATTTTAGGGGAGTAGCTGTGTTATACTGGAGTATGGTTATGAGGTTCTCTGAGCATAGAGAAAAAAGCACTATTGTCCACATGAGAAACTCAAGAGAAGATTCATAGGGGAGCTAGTGTTTGAGCTGAATCTTTTTAAATGATTAAGGTTCACCAAGTAAAGTAAGAAGGAGTGCTTTGGTCAGCAAAGACTCAGCAGAATGTAGTGGCCTCGGGGAATGGTAAGTACTCTTATATGAGTAGATCTATTCAAAGTGTGTGTGTGTGTGTGTGTGTGTGTGTGTGTGTGTACATGCACAGGGATATATGTTTGTGTTAGGGCAGAGAAGTGAAGCGGGGCAGTGAACAGTGAGAGGAGATGAGTCAAGAAAGCTACACAGGGCCCAGATTGTGAATGACCTTGTAAGGAGTTTGGATTTGATTATGATGCCACTGAAGGATTTTCAAGCAGGGGAGTGATGTGGTAGATTGGCGTATCAGAAGTTTTATTTTGGTTGAAGACTCCTCTTGTGAGGGTTACAAGGGAAGAACAATTCTTCATTTTGATTTAATCCAACAAACATTTATTGAACACTGTCTTTTGTGCTGGACCTATTCCCTGTCCTCCTAGAAAAAGCCAATTTTCAGTGAAATCAAAAGACAGAGAAATCAAGTTTGTTGCCTGGAGACATTTCCCACTTTGATAAATTCTCTCTTAGGACATACCTTAGTCTTTAAAGGAGAGAAAAGCTGAATAAAGTATAGTCTTTCATTTACATGGTCCCCAGTTTCATCCCCATTGGGTTCACGGAGTAGCCTCCTCAGACTCTGAGGCAAAAAAAAGAAAACTTCCAGCAAGTCTACGTTGCTGGGTTTCAGACATAACTGGATTCCAGGGGTGAGCAAAGTTTAGATGGAATCAGTAAAACCATCATATCTCTTCAGGCAGTTGGTCCATCACCCACAAGAGCAGCGTTGAATTTCAGAGGTCGATCTCATTTTACTTGTGTGACTACAGAGGAAATAACGTCAGATACCAGGAAATTACCACTCCTAGTCACTTAAGATGAGAACCAGCTCCATGGCTTTACACAGTTATCTCAATTTCTCACCACTCTTTGTGGGTGAAAGGAACTTTTGAGGTGGGAATTTTGTCATTGTATAGTAATTGGATCTGGCTAGATATATTCTAAACTATTTATTGCTATTTGATGTATAAAATCTTCATTTTACTCGCCAATGATTTCAGTCAACCCATTAAAAATTATTACAGTAATGAAGCTATTACAATACAAAAAGAAAATTAAAAAATTCTAGAAATATCATCGGATAGTAAGTATTTATTTTCACCACCAGATGGCATTATTTAGTTTTTTAAAAGTTAAAAAAAAAAAACTATACTAACATAATACCAGCAGCAAAGTATTCAAAATAGTTTAATGTAAGAGTGAATAATCTTGACTCAAGCAAAAGAATCATCAAAGAAATGGATTAATGTGTTTCCTTTGTTCCGGCACCATCCATCTCTACAAGACGTTGCTTCTTTTGAAATCAGCTGAAGATTAAATATGTATAAGGGACATGCTGGGGGGCACTGAGAGAGGAGAATTGGGCCACAAGTGCTCATGTTTGGAAACAGATGGTTTGAAAATGAATAAAGGTAATTAATAATAATGATGTCTTGACTGCATGGAGCAGCTGTCCTCCTCAGAGCTCAAAGAACCTCCTTCCTTATCTCATTTATCCTCCCTGCATCTAATCACGACATCAAGAATGGAATGGACACAACTTTTTGGTTTGTTTTTTGTTTTTCAGGACACCAGACAGTAATAATCTCTCCTGATACAATAGGTCTAGATTCATGGTTACAACTGCAACATATATAAATACATTGCAGGTTGTGTTAAATAATCGAACAAAAACTGTAATACCACAAATATGTAAAATTGCTTGAGTTGGTGGGGAAGGAAGGTAGAGAAACTTGGAAATATTTGTTACAGAAATTAAAACCAAAGAATATTTCTTCATGTATCAGACAATTTTTTAAATGTGGATTGAGATGAGTTATTCATATAGGATCTGAACCAGAATACAAGGTATCTGATTACTAAATTAGAGAATATTTTTGGATTTTTTTTTCCCACTAACTTTATGCCATCCTCTTTCTAGAATCCTGAATCTTGTGAATATCAAAGAGACCTAAAATACCCTTGTTTTCTAAGAAACCCTAGAACTCAAAAGCTTAATTTGCTAACATGTTAATCTAAGGAGAAGTCTAATTTTTTAAAAACCAATTTACTAAGAAACTGCAATTTGATAAGAGTATGACAGCTTGGGAAGCAGCAAATTTCTTTTTTAAGTCAAAAATACGAGGGAGCAGGCCCTGTGGCTGAGTGGTTAAAGTTCTGCACACTCCACTTGAGCGGGCCAGGGTTCATGGGTTCGGATCCCGGGTGCAGACCTACTCTACTCATCAGCCATGCAGTGGAGGCATCCCACATACAAGGCAGAGGAAGACTGGCACAGATGTTAGCTCAGGGTGAATCTGCCTCACACACACACACACACAAAATGTGAGTACTTTAGAAGAACTTAGCTTAAAATTTGTGTTCCATATCTACATTAGAATAATAAATCAAAAAAGCAGAAACTATGAGTGTTAGGGGCCTACCAGAAAATAATCTAACATATCTGAAAACTGTTTTTTTTAAATTCTAGATGGGTCTCTTTGTCCGTAATCTCCTTCTCTTCCACTATCTAGTGGACTCCTTCCAACTTTTCACTCTGGTCCCACTTCCTCCTCCTTCTCCCAAACCTGCCCATCAAGAATGTCTCCAGTTGATGGGAACAGCTGTCAATAACTCCCCACATGTTTTTTCTCCTTTACTGGACAGAGATCATAAGATGCTTCAAGGGGAAAGAAGATAAAAATTTTCAGAATCTGTGTCCAAGAGACAAGCCCTATTCTCTTAGGCAAAGCCCTCGATAAAGTTACTACCAGTTTCCATGAGGATTTCTCTCAGTATTTTGAAATGTTGTTATGATTTCTTTTTCTAGTTCTACAGATTGCCTCCTGCAGAGGAATTTCAAGAGAAGCAACATTCCCCATAAATCACTTTATCTATTATTCCACTTTAACTCTGAAATAGCTTCAGTTCTGAGTGCATCCTCATAGCTTGTACATGGCATTATTGTCCTGGGTCTGACGTGCACCACAGAAACCTGAAGAGTCATTAGCATCATGAAATCCATGCCAGTTTGATAGGGAATGTCAAAGAAACCCACATCACCACAAGGTCCACTTCAGATCTGAGCTAGTTTCTTGACTAATTCCTGGTTGAAGGAATCTTTGGAATGACCTTGCAGTCCAGAACTTTCTTGTAAGTTCTTACTGATTCTGGGAGAGCTATGTTTGAATCCACCATCATTCCTCATTCTTCACCTCTTGGGCAGTTGTGGGCCCTACTCCCTGCATGCAATTCCCAAATCTTTACCCCCAGCCTGCACATGAAATCATTAATCATTCACAAACCTTTTACTGAAGTTTTACTATGTTCTAGGCACTGCTTGATACATTAAAAATGCTAATAAGAATAAAGAACAAAACAGATCCTCAAGAAGCTTATATTCCAATGACTCTGGGGAACTATCAGATAACAAGTGTCAAGTAACCTGTATATAAGTCCAGCGGAGCTCCAATGTATTCCTCTTTATGGCTCTTTAACTTTCTACCTCAAAGTCAGAGGCAATGCCGGCTAAAGGAAAGAGTGTGTCATCAGATGAGTTCAAATCCCAGGATTTATATTTGCTGCTGGGTGACTTGGGCAAGTGATCTGATTCTGTCAGCTTTCGTTTCCTCATCAGATTCCTGGGGATAAACAGGGGCTACCTCACCGGAAGGCTGGGAGATTAAATGAGATGGTACCTGAAAAGCGCTTAGCACAATGGCTGGCCTCTATCAGGGGCCCACTGAGAACATGACAGGCTTAGCAGTTATTGAACAGCTTTTTTGGGACCAGGATCTTTGCCAGGTTACTGATCATATACCATCTCATTATTTCTCCACAGCAGCCTGAGGGTAAACCTCATTTTTCTCATTTCATAAGGCAGCTCAGAGAGGAGGCTTGCCTAATTTTACAGAACTAGCAAGTTGTGAGATTAGATTCACAATCATATCTTTTCATTTCAAGCCCAAAGTTTTTCCTTTATACATTTTCAGGGAACACACATTATCTTGGAAGAGACATCTCCCAGAGGACTTTCACGAGGCACTCGGAGTTATTTAGTCCAGTTCTGCAACCCATGGGTCAAAGTTGTGCTGTGGAAGCATGCCCTTGTCAGGTTCCTGGAAGGAAGAAAGAAGAAAGCCTCCTCCCTCAGGATGAGACAGAGCTTTTCTGCTTTTCCCCACAGAGGACATGTTGCAGTCTGCCGAATGAGAAGGCAAGAACTGAGCTGACTGTTCTTTGTGCAGTAATGAGATGGGTAGATTCCCAAAGTTAATGGAACCCCAAATGTGATGGAGCAACTGACATAGCCAGACATATGGAAATGTGTCTCTGTGTCTGCTCCTTAGAACAAAGCCTCAAAGGAGACAAAAGCTTCAACATGAAAGGCAAGAGAGCCAGCATAAATGCCAGAAGCCTATCAAAGCCCTCGGAAGCCTTGCAGATCAGTGCTTAGCTTGCCTTTATATGCTGTTCTCTGAACTGAAGCCAGGGTTCTACCTGCATCCGCCTTTGGCATCGCCACGTGATGAAAGGCAGATGTGTCAGTTTAACGTTAATGATCTCAGAGTCTGGCACTTGTATTAGTAAATTTTGTGATTCAAAACAGTATTGGAAGCAGACTATCTGGTAGGTAAATTATCATTTGGATTTACTTCAGTGCTGTAAATCGCCATCCATCATTTATGTGCAAAGAGCAACCTGGTAGCATTTTTGGTCCGTCCACTGTAATAGGTTGGAGATTACTAATTGCTCCACTTTGCTTTCACTTTTACTCTGCATCCTATTTCCCATGTCTTACCTATCATTGACAACATCTTTAATCCACTGGACAGGACATTTGATTCTAAATTCTGTGTAGTACTTTGTACATATTTTAACATTTTGGAATTCTTTTAGCAAAGATTTAAATTTTTAAAATATTTCTGTATGCATAGATTGTTTGAAATCAATGTCGTCAAACATTAGCAATTAAACAATGAGACCTTCTACTGTTCTTCAGAACTTTAACTTTTTTCCTAATTCTTTTGGTAGAGTCTGAGGCACTGCTGGTATATGTGTGCGTGTGCACGTGTATAATAAGGTTCATAAAGCATTGGGTCTCCTAGTATTTCTAGGAAAGAAGATTGTGTCTTTAATATATGATCTTTGCTTATTCCCAGTCCATAGCTTCTTCAATGACGTTCTCCAAACCAACTATTCTTATCCAGGCTTTTTACTTCACTTGCCTCGCCTGAGCACTCATCCAAGTCAGTCCACACACATTTTACCTTAATCCCACTTTTTCCAAACCAGCCCTTGAACTGACCCAATTTTCCATTCCCAGTGCCGTTTGAGTCATGGAAGAACATCTTCTCTGGGTTTCTCATTTTTGAAAACCTTAATGCCTTCCCAAAGTGCTGCTTCTGTCTATCACCTTCAGAAACATCTGTTAATTACCTTAATAATGACAATACTGCCTTTATACAAAACTTTGATGAACTTCTTTTACTTTTCTAGATAGCGTGGTATTCGGCTCACATTTTTCCTCCCAACAGGTACTCTTTGCCATCATCGTGAGTAACAAATAATGTACAAATGAATTATGAGCCACCTCAACCTCATGGTATTCTTATTTTTTTCTTTTTTGGTGAGGAAGATTGTTACTAAGCTAACATCTGTGCCAATCTTCCTCTGTTTTGTATGTGGGATGCCACCACAACATGGTTTGATGAGCAGTGTGTAGGTCCACGCCCAAGGTCCAAACCTGTGAACCCTGGGCTGCCAGAGTGGAGCATGCAAATTTAACCGCTACACCACAAGGCTGGCCCAACACATGGTATTCTTGCCCTTCCTGACATCAATGGCATACATCTACCTCTACCTCCAGACATGTACATTTTAGGGGGATCACATTATCACTACTTTACCACCAAGGTACTAGTTCACTGCTTTCTTTTTTAGCAACAACCTCTTTTCCAAACATCTCTTATTCTCTCTCCACTCACGGTACCAATCTCCTTCCTCACTAGCCCTACAATCACTCAATTCCCCACACTCCACCCTGTCCTTGATGCCCTTTTGGCTTTACTTGATCCCTTTCTTGACTGAATCTGTAGGTTAACGTTTTCAGAGATTCTCTCTTCTATTTAAACTATCCAACAATATGCTAAGATCTATGAGGTGCAGAAGAAAAGTGATACGTAATCCCTGTGCATAAACAGTCTACAGCTTAATGTGGGAGGCAAGAAATTCATGTGTGGATGTTTCTCTTAATTCTTCTTCAGAGAAATGACAATAACTTTTGTGTTGATTTAGCTCAGAGCTAACACAGTCTTCTTTCCAGTCATCTAGCTTCTTAACTTCAAACTTCATCCCCACAGTGGAAAACATTTGTGCCGGAAGTATAGGAGAACTGGAGAAAAATGACCTCTGTTTAGTCTCTCCTCTTATATGGGATCCATATAAAATTTTCTTGCATCCATTCTGGAAAGCTATTCTTGCTCCCTTTGTTTACCAGTCTAGATTTTGCTATGAAAATATTTTTTAGATGTGATTACCGTTTAAATCAGTAGATTTTGAGTAAAACAGATTGCTCTCCATAGTGTGGATGGGCCTCATCTAATCAACTGATGGTCTTAAGAGAAAAAACTGGGGTCTCCCAAGGAGGAAGAATTCCTCCCAGCAGAGTGCCTTCGGACTGGAGCTACATCAACTTTTCCCTGAATCGCCAGTGCCAGCTTGCCCTGCAGATTTCAGAATCGCCAGCCCCCACAATCATGTGAGCCAATTCCTTAAAATAAATCTCTTTATATATATGTACACATTCTATTGCTTCTGTTTTTCTGGAGAACTCTGGCTAAGGAACCACACTATATTGTATGAATAAACCAACATGATAACTTAAAGGTCTTCAGAGCAGAAGTCTCTCTTATTATGACATCCTCAAGAAATAATTTGCTTCTTGGTTTGCTTAATATATCAACAATATAATTCTCATTATTTAAATCTCACTAGAAACAGAAAGAGTTAAATATAATTCTCATTATTTAAATCTCACTAGAAACAGAAAGAGTTAATTGCAGCGTTAATAATCAAACATTTGGCAAAATTCAACGTGTTGGTTCTATTTAAATAAACTAAATTGACTGTTGGTTCTCCTTGGATAGTGGGTTTATCAAGACAAGCAGATAACTGTCAAATATTGCAAAAAGTAATTTAAATAAAAATAAAACTCAAAAATTCACATCAAGCGCTCACCCATACATTCATTCACTAGCGAGTTACCAATATCTATATTTTCAACAGATTATGGGGTTTCTGTTTGTTTTTATGGGGAAAAAGGTATCAGAACAGCATTAACATATAAAGTGGAGAAGACGTTTTCCTCTTCTTAGGCAGTGCCAGTCACCTGCAGAATAAGAAAAACAAGGATTTGCTAAACTATAGGAAACATGACTCTGGCTTAATATGATTCATTTCTCACTGTAGGAAAGACAAAGGGGCGCATTGTTTCTTCTTTGTTATGGTGCAATGGAGATTTGATCATGGGTTACACTAAAAAATCGTGTTAGACAATGACTGTAATTGGAAACAGAACAGATCTCACAGAAGATAGGAGGGCAAGAAATCAAGCCGCAGTAGGAGGATATCTGGGAGTCAGTTAAATAAGTTCAAGTCTGAAGAGTCTGATTATTCTCATAACAAGGTGTTTATGAAATTGTCAGGGTCCTTATGGGTCAACTAGCTGTTGTTTTCAAGAATTTGAACAAGACTGGACATATTTCAAAAGACAAGAAAAGTGATTCTATTTTAGAAAGGAAATATTGGATAATTAGAGTAAAAACTTATTAGCTTAGCTGGAAAGAAAACCGAGAGAAAATCAAGGCCAAAATGATTTGCAAGATCCTTATAGAGGACAGGGCAATGGGTATTACCCTGCTTGCTTTCTTAAATAATAAATTTTTAAATAATAATTTAATCTATACTAAGGTAACAGCCCCAGCATGTTAGGGCAGAGTTACCATTTAATCTCTTACAAATGTATTTAAGATTCTGCATGACGGTCTCCCTTCATATTACAGAAAAATAAGTCCACATATAACAGCTATGATACTTGCTAATTTATCAAACATAATTGGAAAATGAGGTCTTCTCTTCTTCCCCCAGTAAATTTTCTAGATAAGACAGGAAAGGAGCTGGGGAAGGGACCCAGATGTCCATAGAGAGACAGAGTGGTGCAGTTACACAGTTACAGGTGCAGACTTGGTATTCAAACACCTCAAGTTTAAACCCTCATTCTGTTTCTTACAAGTAATAAGATCATAGGCAATTTACACAATCTTCCCAAGATTCATGCTCCTTATCTGTGAAATGGGAATAATAATGGTATCATCTAATGAAAAGTAAATGAGATTACAAAAGTAAAAGACTCGGCAGAGAGTGTGTTCAATTAATGACAGCTCTAGGTAATTTAATAATTTACTAACATTTATTTTTTCCACTAAATTGTGAGTTCCTCAGAACAAGGATTACACACTGATCTTATCACACCGCATAAAATACGAAGCCTAATGCAAAGTATGAGCTTGCTATAAATTCTATATTTCATATTTAGTATTCATATTTCACAGCTAATAATTTACATGGGGCAGATATTCCAAATAAAGGTAAAGAGGAGGAAACAGGACAGTGTTTGTGGGACATAAGCCAGTCTGGGGAAGCATGAAAAGAAAGGATATGTCTCATCTAACTGCTGGGAAGGGCCAATCAACTCTCCATTGGCCAAGACAAGCAGCAGTCAGACACTGGGGTAAGCAGATTAATAAAATGGCACCAGAGGCAGGAATGCGGGGATGAGCTTTATTCTTGACACAAGCACCTTCTACTCCAGCCTGTTTTATACTTCCTGTTGAAATCATAGACGTTTGCAACAAGAAACTGTAACCTGCTGGTGGATAGAAGCACTATGGTTGTATGTGCGTTTTACCACTAAGGAGAAATATGATAGCTGAGGCTGCATGGATGATTCTATACCTCAGAAGAACTGAAGATGAAAATCAGAAAGCCATTTATTCATTCCTACAACACTGTGGAATGCTGATTATGTACAGGATCCTAAGGATACAAAAATACATAAAACACAGTCCTTGCCTTCTGTCTATTCATTGGGAAGGGCTGACAGACAGACGTGTAAATAAAGTACAACCAAGTTGGATAGGAGCTGTAGAAATATGTACAAGTCTTTGTCAGTGCACTGAGAATGAAGGTCTTAGAGTGGACTTGATAGAGGAAGTGGTGTTTGACGGGTCCGTGTACTGGGTGGGTAAGCTATTCAGGGTGAAAAGAGTAGCATCAGTTACCCAGCACGAGCCTACACACAACACTAAGATTGTACCCTCAACCTGGGGCAGCTCCATGCTCCGATCTGGTACGTAGACCCATGCGCAGCTTTTACAATAACTCTTATTCACTGCTCCCAGAGGTTTCTTGCACTTTTAGGTTTAAGCTGTGTCAGTTGAGGTTGCTGGGAGTCCACCTTTATTGCGTTATATGGGTTAATAAATGGTTGAAGTGAGTGAGGGAGCAGTTATCAGTAGGCCATTATCAACCCTGGAGGAACTATCCAGGAATATTTCATTGTGATTGATACTGCATTCCAGCATCCTTGCATTTTTCCTTGACTTGGATAATGGAGACAATTATGCTAACTGAATTTAGAGAGGTGAAAGAAAGCCCAGAGGACTGAACCAGACCTTTTACAATCATGATGAAATTTACTAGGGATTAGAATAGATTCAGCTAGGTAAGCAGGGACGGATACTGGCATACTTAGGGAGAGAGGTCAAATTAAAGAAAAAGAAGGTGGACTTGACCATGCATAAAAAAATATGGGGGAAAAATGTATTAGAGTGATAGTATATAATAATTTTCCTACATGCTGTAAATTTTTAGAAGATTTCTTGACCTTGGCCAAAAAAAATCACATTTCTAAAAGAACTTCAGAAACTGGAGAGTAATTAGTACAGTGCCATGAAAATGTGTTCAGTGTTCTTCAGCTTTTCCCATCTCATTTCCCATAAACTACTCTCTTAAAGTATCCAGGTCCCACTATAATAGAAATACTAGGCTCACTTCTTTTAATTACTTTGATAAGTTTATAAGCATTCTGTTCTGTTAATGTCCTGTCAATTGTTATGGAAACCCAGTGCCCCACTTAGGCCACTGCTTCTCAATCCACCTGTGGTGATGAACTGTTTCTTTTGTTTTTTTATAAAGATTGGCACCTGAGCTAACATCTGTTGCCAATTGTTTTTCTTCTTCTTCTCCTCCCCAAAGCCCCCAGTACATAGTTGTATATTCCAGTTGTAGGTCCTTCTGGTTATGCTATGTGAGATGCCGCCTCAACATGACCTGCTAAGCAGTGCCATGTCTGCACCCAGGGTCTGAACTGGAGAAACCCTGGGCTGCCAAAGTGGAGCGTGCAAACTTAACCACTTGGCGATAGGGCCGGCCCCTAAACTGATTTTTATTTGTAATCCATTAAAGACCAATGCTTTTATAAGCTACTAAAAAATTTAATTACTAGGTAAAGGAAATTATAAAACCAGGCATAAAAAACACAAGTCCAAATTGTTTATTATTACATTCAACAGACATAAATTACTCTGTCAAATTGCTTATAAAAGCTTTTAAATGCTTACTTTCAATTTCTTTACATGTCTTGTCATGGACCAGCAACAAACAGCCATGGATCAACACAGATCTACAAACCACACTTGGAGTAGGACTCACTTAGGCCCTGGTGTACATACGTCGCTATCTGCAACCCCTGGTACAGCAGAAGGGGCAGTGCTGTGTAAGGATGTGGTGGTAAAACCAAAACTGGCGGTCAGGAGCCTCATGTTCTATCTGAACTCTTTTACTAACTAAAACTCTCTAGTGTTCCAGTTTTCTCACCTGAAAAATTATGAGATTAGATGATTTTAGCATTTCTGTCCAGCTCTAAAATGTTACATTTCTATGACTAAAGATTTAGAAATGAAGACTTCTGAAGAAAAACATGGGCTAGCTTATTTACCTTGGAGAAGAGAAAGTAGGAAGACTTACGTTGTTATTATACTTGCATGGATGACGTTTACCCTATTCCCCATGACCCACACAAAATTACATATAGATGTAGACATAATGATTCTGCCACCCAAATGACAACTTTAACTGTCTACAAATAATCGGAAAGACTGCAGTAAGCGTTAGCACATCTAAATCTTCGATTGCTATCTCCCTAATAATTGTAACTCTGGCACTGGTACCAGTTGTCTTATATATGAAGTTTTATAAAACTGAGAATCAGGATGACGTCCCATATTTCTTAAGCAGAGAACAGAAGGGCATAAACTTCAATTTTACTGTCAGTTATTTGTATATGTAATGCCCTTCTCTGTTTAAAGTATGTGTTGCTCAACTTTGGAACAGTTTATCAAGAAAGGTCACGAACTTTCCTTCTTTGAAGATCGTTAAAAAGAAAGCACTTTTTCTTTCCTGAAATGGTTTGGTGATGATCAATATAAAAGCAGAACAATGAACAAGACAGACTCCAGCATTGTGATTTGTTGTTGTTGAAGCTTTAACCTAAGAAAAAATTTGCTGATGATAATATTTAGTTTAATTCTGGAAATAATGATATTTCTATTCTTCAGCTCCAGTGCCTTTTTCTTTTCTTATGCCCAGGTTAGCTTCTCAAGCTCTCCATTTCTTCCATTAAGTATGTCCCCAAAGTTTCCCTCTCTCACTCCACTTCTGGTGCTGACTCTAGATTACTTCCTCTTTTATGTGCGTTATACCAGAAATTAGTCCTGAAGATACAGACAAAGTCATTAGAGTAGGGAACTGCTTTTCTGGATCACCAAGTATTGCACCCTGTGGAAAAATTATTCCAGCCCAGCCTTTCTTAACAATAACACATCATAGCCTGGAGGGTTCAGAAGTGAAAACAGTCTACTTCTGCTGTCTTCAAGAACCTCTGAAAAGAACTCTTTTTCAGCTACAGACAGAAAACTGGAAAATTATTGCCTAAATATCCATCCTACCAAGCTCTACACAGTAGAAATAAAAGGTCTGCCTTTGTTTGCGCAAAATGAAAATGTTGTACAGGGAAGACTCTGCGAAGGGATTCCAAGAAGTCCTCTGAGCCTGACCAGCCAGTTTTTTTCTTTCACGATTCCAAAGCCACTTGGAATCAAAGTTTCCAATTACTGACCGTGCTTGAGCATAGGGTATATCGAGTTATTGCTGTCTGATTAGATGAAAATGTGTTCCAAAAGTTCCTTCAATTCAACAAAATGTGTCCTAGCACCTATTAAGAGCAATCCACTTGTGTTGAGTAATATGAGTCACTACACTCCAGAGGCTCCAATCTAGGTGAGGAGAAAGATGCACATACACAGACTCTGAGAAGAGTGGTGAAAGAGGCTCAGACACCTAAGCGAGTGGAAGGAGAAATTGATTCAACGTAAGTAAGGATTCTTAGACACTGGGGCTTTAAGAATGAGTAAAAATCTTTTTTATTTTTCTACATCAAAAGTAATATACCTTGACTGTGGAAAATAAAAAAAGATAAAAATCACACATGATCCCATCACCTGAAAATAATTACTTTTAATGGTCAACATTTTTCTCTATAGGTATATAAGCATGAATACTCTTTAAAGAAAATGTAATAATCATCAGTGTATACTCCTTGTAATCTGCTTTTTTCCCTTAAACAGTTCATAATGAATGTTTTTCCATGTCATTAGCTATTCCTCTCCAATAGGTATGGCTCATAAGTTTCATGTTTCCTATTATTACTGATCCTGATTATGGCTGCTTACAACTTGGTGTTAAGAGGATTCTGAGACCACGTTCTAAGTGAGAAGGAATGCTTCTATCCATTTAGCATTATCTGCAAGTCCAGCTGAGTGGAGCTGTGCTACAAACACCAAATATTTGCTGATTCATTTCTATATCTTTTATTTATTTTTTAATTTTTTAATTTTTAATTTTCTTATTGCAGTAACATTGGATTATAACATTATATAACTTTCAAGTGTACATCATAATATATTTCAAAGTCTGTGCAGATTGCATCATGTTCACCACCCAAGGACTAATTACAATCCATCACCACACACGTGCCGAATCACCCCTTTCACCCTCCTCCCTCCCTTCTTCCCCTCTGTCAACCACCAATCCAATCTCTGTTGCTATGTGTTCATCGTTGTTTTTATCTTCTACTTATGAGTGAGATCACACGGTATTTGACTTTCTCCCTCTGACTTACTTCATTTAGCATAATACCCTCAAGGTCCATCCATATTGTCACAAATGGCTGGATTTCTTCATTTCTTATGGCTGAGTAGTATTCCATTGTGTACATATACTGCATCTTCTTTATCCATTCATCCCTTGATGGGCACCTAGGTTGCTTCCAAGTCTTGGCTATTGTGAATAATGCTGCAATGAACATAGGGGTTTATGTATCTTTATGCATTTGTGTTTTCAACTTGTTTGGATAAATACCCAGCAGTGGAATAGCAGGATAATATGATAGATCTATTCTTGATTTTCTGAGAACACTCCATACTACTTTCCATAGTGGATGCACCAGTTTGCCCTCCCACCAGCAGTGTAGGAGGGTTCCCTTCTCTCCACATCCTCTCCAATACTTATTGTTTCCTGTCTTGTTAATTATAGCCATTCTGACCAGAGTGAGGTGATATCTCATTGTAGTTTTGATTTGCATTTCCCTGTTAATGATGTTGAACATCTTCCTGTTGGCTATCTGTATGTTTTCTTTGGAGAAATCTCTTTTCAAATCTTTTGCCCATTTTTTAATTGGGTTGTTGATTTTGTTGTTGTTGAGACATATGAGTTCTTTATATAGTTTGCATATTAACCCTTTATCTGATATATGGTTTGCAAATATCTTCTCCCAATTGTTAGGTTGTGTTTTCATTTCATTGATGGTTTCCCTTGCTGTGCAGAAGCTTTTTAGTTTGATGTAGTTCCATTTGTTTATTTTTTCTATTGTTTCCTTTGCCCAGTCAGACAGTATTTGAAAAAATGCTGCTAAGACTGATGTCAAAGAACATACTGCCTATGTTTTCTTCCAGAAGTTTTATGGTTTCAGGTCTTACATTCCAGTCTTTAATCTATTTTGAGTTGATTTTTGCGCATGGTGTAAGATAATGGTCCACTTTCATTTTTTACATGTGGCTGTCCAGTTTTCAACAATGTTTTATGGTTTTCGGTGTACAGATCTTTCACCTCTTTGGTTAAGTTTATTCCTAGGTATTTTATTTTTTCTTACAATTGTAAATGAGACTGTATTCTTAATTTCTCTTTCTGCTACTTTGTTGTTAGTGTATAGAAACGCAACTGATTTTTGTCTGTTGATTTTGTATCCTGCAACTTGACTGTATTCATTTATTATTTCTAAAAGTTTTTTAGTGGATTCTTTAGGGTTTTCTATATTTAAATCATGTCATGTGCTAATAGTGACAGTTTCACTTCTTTTCCAATTTGGTTCCCTTTTATTTCTTTTTCTTGCCTGATTGCTCTGGCTAGGATTTCCAATATTATGTTAAATAAGAGTAGTGAAAGTGGGCATCTTTCTCTGGTTCCTGTTCTTAGAGGGATAGCTTTCAGTTTTCCTCCATTGAGAATGATATTAGCTGTGGGTTTGTAATATATGGCCTTTATTATGTTGGGGTATTTTCCTTCTATACTCATTTTATTTAGAGTTTTCATCACAAATGTTTGCTGTATCTTGTCAAATGTTTTCTCTGCATCTATTGAGATGATCATGTGATTTTTATTCTTCATTTTGTTAATGTGGTGTATCACATTGATTTGCAAATGTTGAACCATCCTTGCATCCCTGGAATGAATCCCACTGGATCATTATGTATGAGCTTTTCATGCATTCTTGTATTCGATTTGCTAGTATTTTGTTGAGGATTTTTGCATTGATGTTCATCAGTGATATTGGTCTGTATTTTCTTTTTTTGTGTGTCCTTGTCTGGTTTTGGTATCAGGTAATGTTGGCTTCATAGAATGAGTTAAGAATCTTCCCCTCCTCTTTAATTTTTTAGAAGAATTTGAGAAGGATAGGTATTGAGTCTTCTTTGAATATTTAGTAGAACTCACCATGGAAGCCATCTGGTCCTGGACTTTTATTTTTTGGGAGGTTTTTGATTACTGTTTCAATCTCTTTACTAGTGATTGATCTATTCAAATTCTCTACTTCTTCTTGATTCAGTTTTGGAAGGTTGTGTGATTCTAAGAATTTATTCATATCTTCTAGATTATCCAATTTGTTGTCATATAGCTTTTCATAGCATTCTCATAATCTTTTGTATTTCTGAGGTGTCTGTTGTAATTTCTCCTCTTTCGTGTCTGATTTTATTTATTTGAGGCTTCTCTCTTTTTTTCTTGGTGACTCTAGCTAAAGGTTTGTCAATTTTGTTTATCTTTTCAAAGAACCAGCTCTTGGTTTCATTGACTTTTTCTGTTGCTTTTTAGTCTCTATTTTGTTTATTTCTGCTCTGATTTTTATTATTTCCTTCCTCATGCTGATTTGGGGCTTTGTTTGGTCTTCTTTTTCCAGTTCCTTTAGGTGCACTGTTAGATTGTTTATGTGGGATTTTTCTTAATTGTTAAGGTAGCCCTGAATTGCTATAAACTTCACTCTTAGAACTGCTTTTGCTGTATCCTATAGATTTTGGTATGTCATATTCTCATTTTCATTTGTCTCCAGGTATTTTTTTATTTCTCCTTTAATTTCTCCATTGACCCAATTGTTGTTCAGTAGCATTTTGTTTAATTTCCACATTTTTGTGGCTTTTCTGATTTTCTTCCTGTAGTTGACTTCTAGTTTCATACCTTTGTGGTCAGAAAAGATGTGTGGTATTATTTCAGTCTTCTTAAATTTATTGAGACTTGTTTGGTGGTCTAATATGTGATCAATCCTGGAGAATGTTCCATGCACATTTGAAAAGAATGTGTATTCTGCAGATGTTGGATGGAAGGTTCTGTATATATCTACTAAGGTCATTTGGCTTTATGTGTCACTTAAGGCCAATGTTTCCTTATTGATCTTTTGTTTAGATGACCTACCCATTGGTTTAAGTGAAGTGTTAAAATCCCCTACTATTGTTGTGTTACTGCCTATTTCTCCTTTTATGTCTGTTAATAATTGCTTTATATATTTAGGTGCTCCTATGTTGGGGGCATAGATATTTACAAGTGTTGTATCCTCTTCTTGGATTGTTCCCTGTATCATTATGTAGTGCCCTTCTTTGTTTGTTGTTAAAGTTTTTGTTTTAAAATCTATTTTGCCTGGTATAAGTATTGCTGCCTCAGCTTTCTTTTATTTGCCGTTTGCGTCTTTTTCCATCCTTTCACTTTCAGTTTGTGATTGTCTTTCAGTCTGAAGTCTGTCTCTTGTATGCAGCATATATATGGGTCTTGTTTTTTTATCCAATGGGCCACCCTATTCCTTTTGATAGGTGCATTTAGTCTATTGACATTTAAATTAGCTATTGATAAATATATATTTATTGCCATGTTGTTACTTTTTTTCTGGGTGTTTTTAGTAGTTCTTCTCTGTTCCTTTCTTCTTCTCTTGCTCTCTTTTCAAGTGGTTTGATGGCTTTCTTTAGTAATGTGTTTGATTTCTTTCCTCCTACTTATTTGTTTACTTACTATAGGTTTCTGGTTTGTGATTACCATGAGGTTCATATATAAAATTATTTTCTACATATATAGAAACCTATATTGAGTTGCTAGTCTCTTTAATTTGACCTCTTTCTTAAAGCTCTACTGTTTCACTCCCCTCCTCCCACATTTTATGTTTTTGAAATCATATCTAATCTCTTATTTTGTGTCTATCCATTATCATTAAAATAGGTAATTTTAGTACTTTCATCTTTTAACCTTCATATTGTCTTCATAGGTGGTTGATCTGCTACCTTTACTGTATTTTTGCCTTTATCAGTGCTTTCATTGCCTTTTTTTTTTTCCGATAATTTTCTTATCCCTATTTGTGGTCTTCTCTTTCCCTTAAGTTCCTTTAGCATTTCTTGTACAATTGGTTTCTTGGTGATAAACTCCTTTAATTTTTGCTTGTCCAGGAAACTCTTGATCTCTCCTTCCGTTCTGAATGCTAAACTTGCTGGATAGAGCATTCTCAGCTGTAGGTTTTTTTCCTTTTAGCCCTTTAAATAGATTGTGCCACTGTTTTCTAGTCTGTAGGGTTTCAGCTGAAAAGTCCGCTGATAGCCTTATTGGCTTTCCTTTGTATGTCACTAGTTGCCTTTCTTTTGCAGCTTTTAGGGTTCTCTCTTTATCTTTAATTTTGGATATTTTAATTCTAATGTGTCAGTGTGGGCCTCTTTGGGTTTATCTTGTTTGGTACTCTGTGCTTCCTCTACCTGGAGGTCTGTTTCCTTAGGTTAAGAAAGTTTTCAGCTACTGTGTCTTCAAATAGATCCTCTGCCCCTTTTTCTCTCTCTTCTCCTTCTGGGACACCTATAATACAAATGTTAGTGCACTTGATATTGTTCCAGAGTTCCCTTAGACTATTCTCATTCTTTTTAATTCTTTTATCTTTTCAGCTTGGGTGTTTTCTTCTAGTCTTTTGTCCAGCTTGTTGATCTATTCTTCTGTATCATCTACTCTGCTATTGAGTCCCTCTAGTGAATTTTTCATTTCCAGTATTGTATTCTTCACTTCTGATTGCTTCTTTTTTATAATTTGCACTTCTTTGTTGATGTTCTCACTGTGTTCATCCAGTCTTCTCCCAATATCGTGATCATTCTTATGAGTTTTTGTTTGAACTCTTTGTCAGGTAGATTACTTATTTCTGTTTCATTTTGTTCTTTTTCTTGGGTTTTATCTTGTTACCTTGCTTAGAATGTGTTCCTTTGCCTTCTCATTATGCCTCTTTCTCTGTGCTTGTATCTATGTATTAGGTGAGTCAGCTATGTCTTCTGTTCTTCGAGAAGAGACCTTATCTAAGAGACAACTTTTGAGGCCCAGCAGTGTGCTTCTCTCTCATCACCAGTCCAAATGTTCCAGGAGTGACCCCTGTGAGGCCTATTTGAGCCCTTCTGCTGCAGCAGGGTTGCTCTTACTGCTGGTACCCAAGGAGTCTAGGCTTTCCACTACTCCCCGCCCCCTGACAAGCTGTTTGTAAATCAGGTTTGGGGAGTTTGAGCTGGTATGTGATCAGTTTTACAAATGTTTTAGGCAGCTCACAACTGCAAGGCGTAGGGGGATGTTCCAGGTGTCCCAGGCCCAACTAGCAATTACAAAGGTGAAGAGGACAGTATCTTAGCACACTTGTAAACCGTGAGCACACAAACGTTCTGTGATATACCATTATTAATTGTTGGTCTGTTACATACAGACCACTTCTGATAGAATATCTTTAAATCTCTTTCTATGATTGTGGACCTATCCAATTGTCTTTCTAATTCTGCCAATTTGGGTTTTACATATTTTGAGTCTATGATGTGAATGAAAAAACTATTATGATTATTATATCTTCTTGATGTGCTGTTCATTGTATTACTACATTGAGCCATTATCTCTAGTCATGCTTTTTGTTTTAAATTGTATTTTCCATATTGCTGTACAGCTTTTTATTTGTAAGTTGCTTATAGACGGATTATTAAAAATCTAATCTGATCATCTTTTTGTAGTAGTGAGTGTAATCCATTTACATTATTGTGATTTCAGATATATTTGGACTTATGACATCTTCATGTTTTCTGTCACCTTCCTGTTTCTTTTCTTTTTAATCCTTTGCCTTTGGTTAGTTTGATAAAATATTCTATATTTTCTACCCAAAACTTTGCTGGTTTTAAATCTTAGGTCTTAACCTTAAATTTTAACATATATAATTAAGTATAAATTGTTCTAAGAAAGCTTACAGTTATTCCACATTTTGATTCTCTTCCTGACAATGACAAGGACTCTGGCAGTCTTTTGCATCACCACTCCCATCTTATTATTTAGAAATTTTAGTATCAACAATTTTCAAAACAAAACTGTAGAGTTTTTTTTAACTGTACATAATTAAACCTACCAGCACATGTTATCAATTTCTGTGTTTGCTATCGTTTCTTGTATCCCTCACTTTCAGTTCACTTTTTGTCTTGCAGAGTTAACTGGAGTCTGTGGATCATAAACTCTTTAAGGCTTACAGTGACTGAAAATGTCTTATACTTCCCTACTTTTTTTTTTTTTTAAGGAAGATTAGCCCTAAGCTAACATCTGCCACCAATCCTCCTCGTTTTTTGCTGAAGAAGACTGGCCCTGAGCTAACATTGGTGCCCATCTTCCTCTACTTCATATGTGGGCCAGCTGCCACAGCATGGCTTGACAAGTAGTGCATAGGTCTATACCCGGGATCCAAACTGGCAAACCCTGGGTCACTGAAGCAGAACGTGAGAACTTAACTGCTGTGCCACTGGGCTGGCCCCCCACATTCTTGATTTATAGCTAAGTTAGATATAAATTTTAGATTGAAGATTATTTTCTCTCAATACATTGAAAATATTCCATTGCATTCTAGAATTTATCAGCCTAAGTTTCATTTCTCATTCCATTGTAGAGTAACTCTCCAATAGCTTTATATAACTTTTTTTTACTCTAACATTTTGCAGTTTTAGTTTAGTATCTAAGTATAGATTTATCATTGTTTATTTTGCTTGTTGCCAAGAGTTAATTTGATCTTAGCGCTCATTATTTCTTCAGTTTTGGAGAATTTTTAGCTGCTATCTTACCGGATATTGCTTCTTTGTCATTCTTTCAAATCTACCTATCAATCCATTCTCTTAACGGTCCTTTCATTTTGTTTGGATCTTTTTTCATGCTGTTCTCTGGGTTAACTCCTCAATACCATCTTCCAGTTCACTCATTTTTTCTCTATAAAGTTTATTCAATCTACTACGTGGTAGAGACTTTGCCATTCCTGTCAAGAATAGATTGAGTCTACATCCCTTCCTCATGAATCTGGGTCAGCCCTATGACTGGTTTGACCAATGGACTGTGGCAGAAGTGACACTGTACCAGCTCCAGTCCTTCAAGAGATCTGGCACTTCTGCTTTCATACTCTCTCAAGGAAACCAGCCATCATGCTTTAAAGATGCATGAGCTAGACTAAGGAATGATGAGACACCACATAGAGAGAAAAAAGTCACACAGTGAAACCCTGAGGCTTGTGAATGAAGACTTCTGGAAGCTTCTAGGCCAGCCAAAGGCAACCAAGTAAGACACCTCAGCCAAGGCTCCTAATTGAGCATTGCCCAAGGTCTTGACCCAGAATGTTGAGCAGACTGTTGTTTTAAGCCACCAACTTTTGGGATAGTTTCTGACACTGTAATAGATAACTGAAGTAATTACATTTTTATTTCAGTGACTATATTTTTCATTTCTAAGATTTATAATCAATTCTATTTCATGTCTACCTGTTTTAATTTCATTTTGGTCTGGTGTTAATAACTTGTTGCCTTTTTAAAATGGAAAACTTGTTTCATTCATCTCTTTGAACATCCTGAGCATACTGATTTTAAATCTTTTTCATCTGAAGCAAATTACGACTTTGACCATTGATTGTGTTGTCCGTCCATGCATTAGATTTCTTCATAACTATTTGTGAGTGGAGGGGTGAGGGTCAGATTACAAATACATTGTGAGTAAGAGGCTTTTTTTATTTTTTACTTTTCAATACCCCCCCCCCCCATATCCCTGCCAGTGATTTGGGGTCCTGTTTATGGAGATGTTATAGATTTTGGAAATTTGGTCACAGAACCAGGGATATCTTGGCTCAGTTACTGGTCCCATGGCTGTGTCTGTTTCCTTCTGCCTCCCTAAACTCAGAGCTTTTCAAAGCCCAAGCAGAAGTACATATAGCGTCTGTTTTTATTTTTAAGCTTTCTTTCACAAGGGAGGCAGTCTCACCCCAACCTCTGGCTTCTGACTCCCCTTGCCCCACCCCCCCTTTACCCAGCAAGATCCCAAATACCATGCAAGAATGACTAAGAGACCAATAAGCTAGAGATTCAGGCTGTTCACAGCATTGTGTTTCTACTACTTTCTCAATTCATGGTGATGTTTATTTTGTTTTTGAAATTGGCTCATTCCCCCGCCCCTTCTTTTTATATTCTATTGTTGCTATATGTTTGGGCCACAGAGAGTGATCAAATCACACACTTACTATGCCACCTGGGCTAGAAGTCCAGTACGTCATAGATTGAAATGTTTTCATCACGCATGAAGATCTTTCATATTCTTAGGAAGGACTTTCTATTCTACTGACCTCTGTTTTTCAGAGTGATTAGATTGGGCCTACATGGATGATACAGGATCATCTCCCTGTTTTAAGGTCCATAACCTTAATTACATCTGCAAAGTTCCTTCAAAGCAGCACCTAGATAAGTGTTTGATTAACTAACCAGAGGACAGGAATGAGGGAGCATCTTTAGGGTTCTACCTACCACAGTAATTGATGCCTGAAGCCATGTGTGGTAGGATTTAAAAAAAGTTATTTAAAACCAGAATTGAATGTAGGAACATTTGTCTTCTAAGGGGTAAAGAAGAGGCACGAGGAGATATAATTTATATCAAAGGAAAAATTAATCTGGACACTACTTCATTCCATTTTAATACAGTGCTAAGCGGAGACTGCTAAGAGGTGCCAAAAAGGATAAAAATCTAAATTACTTAGTATAATAATGAGGATAATTAAGGTGTGAGAAAGGTTTCAAGGTCAAGAGAAGCCTCAGGTATATGGCCAGAACTTGGAGTCTATGTAGAAATTGCCCATGTCTATTGGCCTTAAAAACCCTTACATTGGCCTCAAATTCTTACATTGACCCAAACCTTCAGTAAAGTCTGCCATCATAAAACTGTCTTCAGTGTGTGGTTCACAGAGAGAGCAAGGAATGGAGGCTAAGTTCTGCATCTTGACTTGTGTAGAACAGAGGCCAGAAGACCAGTCGGTTTTGTAGGCGAGACGCAATTGATACCAAACGTGCAGGAAGTTAGGACTTGGACCCAGAAGGGACCATGAGAACATCAGCCTCAGGATTCACAGTTATCTGAAAGAGGACCTGAGCCTTCCCATGGGGTGGGAGCTTGAGCCAATTTTGTTTTAGCTTTAAAGAAAATAACAGCCTCCTCTGAAATCTGAGTTATAGTTTAAGACAGTTCTCAATCTGGCAGAGTGTTAGTGTTACCTGGGGAGCTGTTAATAAAAACTCCCAGTACTTAGGCTACACCCCAGAACAACTAAATCAGATCCTCTGAGAGTAGGACCCAGGCACCGTAAGTATTTAAATCTTTCCCAGGTGATTCTAATGTACAGCCATGGCTGAGAACCACTGCTTTAAGCTGTGAAAGAATCTTGAAGGAATTCTTTCTTTTGAACTATGGGCACTTGAAGAGAAGTGAGTGAATCAGTACTCTTGGAGATGGGAGACAAAACACTGAATTGAGGGTATGAGAAGATGATTCAATTCTGTGGTGAAAGTGACTGAACGGGAACATAGAGGAGGCTTTCAAATTTGACTAACAGGAGGGCATCTTTTTGCTTTGAGAAGTGGATTAGAATGGTGGGGACAAAACTTGGACTACAGAGATTGGAAAAGTGAACGGGGGAGAGGAAGTAGAAGTAAATGGAGACTCATTTTTCAAGATATTAAAAGGGATGATGAAACAAAAGATGGAGGTCACCACAAGAAAAGAATGCCAAAATAACTAGGAAGCACAAATCCAGGAAGGAGCTTTAATAAACCAAAACCAAATTTGAATAGTGAGGACATTCTGACTATTCCTGACTCCACACATTTTTTTTTATAGTCATAAGTGAAAGGATTGGGAATCATGTTTGGACAAAAACGAAAAACACTCCTCCACTTTTCTCCATAGCATAGAGTGATAGAGATGAAAATTAATTACAGCACAAAGTATATTTAGCCATAATTTAATCAACATAACCATTATTTATAGGTGTCAATGGTTTGCTCTTGTATTCAATCTATCACACATTTGTGATAGGTTTTATAATGTAGACTACAAGACAATGATAATTTATTGAATTCAAGTAAGCAATTCATGCCCATGTGTGAATGACCTGAGTTTCTAAACCCCTTAGAGAGATTTCCCTTTTAAAATATAGAAAGCCTATTAATATAAATGAAGTTCTATTTGGCAAGGTGAAGAAGAAATGTGAAGAAGGCCTGCCACCAAGTGTGCCCTTTGGCGACATGAGTCTTTCTTTGAAGTCAATTCTGTAAACTGGCTATAACTCGTCTCTGCCTCCACTTCCGAACTCCAAATTGTCTAAGAAGGCCATTTTCCCCTGGTGGGTCCAAAGGTAGCCCAGGGTCCCACCAGAGATGATGGAGGAGGGCAGGAATGATAGCTATTCTCCTGTGTGAGTCAGTGCTACTTACAACTAGATTCAGAATATTTTTCAGGAATTTTATTCCAGGTACTTTGCAGGAAAAAAATACTAATATCCTTACAAGCCATGTGACAAGTTTGTATTTCACTATATTCTTATTCCCGAACAAGTCTTCAGAAGTCTCGCAGCCGCCCAGGACCACCTGGATCTTACCTACCTACAAATGCTTTTCTGTTTTCCTCTTGAATGCATGTGTCCTTCTGGAGAAGCAAAAACGTATTGGACTTCCAGTTCCTCATTGCCCCAGCTAGAGTTTTATGAAAAAATTAGAAGAGCCCTTGGGGAGAACAACTCTTCCTAACAGACCCGAGAGGAAGGACACTTAAGGTTTCCCTGAGGAGGTGCTGAGATGGGCTCAGTGGATAACCAGTTAGCCGTAGCCAGCCTTTGCCCAAGGGTTGGGAAAATTCCTCATCTACTGAATCACAGGTGAGCAGCAACCAGAGTTTTCAGAGTAGAAGTGTGGCATGTTTCCACCACATAGGAGAGACCCCTCAGTGACATAATTAATTAGGAGATCTTATTTGAAGATCAGTTATAAAAAGTAAAGTAATTTGAGATTTGATGGGAAGATTTGATTCCTTGAACAGAATTTCAATAGAACTTTGGAAGAGAGCTAATGCCCACAATACCAGAAATCATATTTTATAAATAATGACAATCTGTAGACCCTAGAGTAGTCTGTTTTTGTGATTTACAGTATGTTGCTCTCCTCCTTTGTTTTGTAATAATAGCCACCATTTATTGAATACCTTCCATGTGCTGGGTACAATACACAATTTGCCCTATTTCGTCTCTTCACATAACACCATAAGGTGAATATTTATGTCCCTGCTTATAGATGAGCAAATACTCAGACATGTTGGGTGGTTTACTCAAGGCCACATAGAAAATTAGTGACAGAGCTAAAATTTTGATCTCCTATCTAGTTGCCTCCAAAGTTTGCTTTCTATCATTATACATGTTACACTAATTTTCTATATGTTGAAAGGAGCATCACAACTATCTAAGAAAGAATATTTTCAATCCTCCATGCCAGCAGAATTTCAACTCAGTGCCACACAAAGCAATGAGCTTATCAGAAGGTTAGACGGAAGCTGAAGGAAGCTGCTGGTAAAAACAAGTCTACATAAAGGATAAGTAACATCTTATCTAGGCCTTCAAGGTGTGTTTCTAGAGAGATATGGATAGCATACCATTATTCTGGTTTAAGAGTAACAGGCCATTCATAATACCCTAGCTTTGACTCAAGAAATAATTTTAGAAATATTAGGCAAATTTATGAGGTTGACATGGAGGCTCAAAATAATAAGAGCAATCTTACTAGATTACATTGGAAATAAGAAAAGAATCCCTATTCTTTTCATCTTATGACCCTTGGGAGAAAATAGTAGTGAAGTTTAAGATTTTGAAATTGGTGTGATGTGGGGAGGGGATAATAAATTGCAAAAATTTAGTAAGGTAAATGGATTTGAGACCCCAAATTTAAGTTCTTTCTTTTGTACAGATTATTACTGAATTCCCTTTATATCATCAACCCTGTGCCAGGTGCTGTGTAGGTGGGCAAGATAAGTACATTACAATACTTCTCCTTCAAGAGGTTATAACCAGGAAGCAAGATGTAAATACAACAATGCCTAATTTAGTGCCAAAATAAGAAGTACTGTTAATAAAAGCTATCAAACTCAGAGAACAAAGAAAGAAATGAAGACTGGAATGTGCACTCACTCAACTAATGTATTTATTGATTACCTCCTGTGGGCCAAGCAAGGTAAGATAATTAATGCCATGGCTAACCAGTAGAAGCTTTCGAGAGGTGAGAAGTTTGAGGTGAACTGATAAAGACAGGAAATAGGCAGATAAAAGGAGAGTGACTTGCTAAAGAATAAAGATTTTTAAAGCAGCAAACTTACTACAGATTTAAACACTTTACATGTATTAATTCATTTAATCATCACAAAAACTCAGGTAGGTACTATTAGTATTTCCATTAAACATGACGAAGCTAGGCTCAGAAAGTTTAACCAATTAACTCCCTAAGGCACGCAAGTAGAAAGTGGTATAGCCAGATGCAAATGCAGCAAGTAAGAGTTTTAATTGCTTTTCTACCCAGGCTCTCAGGCCATGTTATTGAATACCTTCCATGTGCTGGGTACAATAAATAGTTCGTTTTATTTCATCTCTTCACATGACACCATAAGGTGAATATTTATGTCCCTACTTATAGATGAGCAAATACTCACACATGTTGGGTGGTTTACTCAAGGCCACACAGCAAATTGCAGGACCTGCCCATGCAAAGAACACAGTATTAGCATGCCTTAGCAAGTATTCATCAGAAGTTTGGGTAACATGAAGTTTCTTGTCTTAGACCGTGGTAGTTGTGATTAATCTCTACAACAATTGTTCTCAAACTTTAAGGAGCATCAGATCACCTGGAAGGCTTGTTAAAACATAGATAGCTGAACCCCACCCATAGAGTTTTCACCTCAGTGTGTCTGGCATGGGGCCCAAAAATTTGGTCTTCCAAACAAGTTCCCAGGTAGTGCTGATGCTGCTGGTCTGAAAGCCATTGATTAAGAAAACAAGTTCCCAACCTCCCCGACAAACCGCATATCTGGGGCCTTCCATCACTGAGGGTAAATTGGATATCTCTAGTTCCACATCCCAGGAATCTCAAACTCAAGTGTCTAGAATTGAAATCACTATCTTCTCATTGAAAATCTGCTCTTGTGTTTTTGCCATCTTAAGTGATGGCACAAGTTAACACTTAGTACTTTGGAAGCATCCCTGACTCTTTCTCCATCTACCCCCACCTAACCAAAGCACTATGTCATATTGATTCTCTCCTTTAAGTGCCTCTTTCAACAGATATTTATTAAGTACTACTCTGTGCTAGTCTAGACTGGATAAGACTGAAAGATATTGAATATCCCAAAATATGACCATCAGATAGCATCCCTTTCTGTAGTAAGGGAGAACATCACTTTCACAGAGTCAGCGATGTCACAGAAGAGAAAGTATTCACAGAGGTTGGGGGGGTCTAGGCTCAAGTGGTTTAAGAAAGGTCTTTCAAAGCAGAAAAGTGATTGGGATTGATGACATAATAGTGTACGATTGGTGGTCATAGTAAGATGAGGGTTCTGATAAGCAAACTGCTGTTTGATAACTGAGCTGTTTGCCTAGATGAGCAGACGATTGTTTCAGAAAAAATTTATTTGCAGGAATTACGTGACACAAATAGTGAAACTATTTTATAGTTTACAGCTTTATCTATTTTGGGCAAATGTTTCCTGGAACAAAATACTAACTCATGTTGACACAGGTGGTCTTTGCTTTCAGTCCTAATAACTATGTCACATTGATATAAGTGATCACAGTTCTCAAAGGACACTATGCCCTAGATTTAAGAAACTTCCATTCTGGTGAGCTGGCAGACAGGGTTTCAACAAAACACCTCTTTGTTAACACTGTTATTTATTATAAGGTAGAAAGGGCACAGATAAGAAGAAATATCTGAATCTTCCTATGGAAGTCTTCATAGTGGAGGTAGCATGGAGTTTGAATGGATAAGGGAGTGAGGACAATACCGTCCAGGTGGAGCAAGAGGACTATAAAAAGCCCCAGAGATGTGAGAGATCACAAAGCCATCTCCTTTGTATCAATACTCCCAAGCTTTAGTTCAGGCTCTCTTCTTTCTTCAAACTATTCAAAAATCTTGTAATTGACCCACCTGTCCCCAGTCATGTAAATGCTGCCAATGATGTCCTTATCTGTAACCCAGGCACTTTAGCTTCATCCCCTGGAGGGAGCAGAGTGTAGTGCTCCTCTGGGAAGGAGAAAAGATGATCAGGGAAGCACTCTGCCTCCTTCTCTGGCTGTGAAGTCCACAAGTGACTCCTTTTGCTGCCCAGTCTTCCATAGGAAAGGTATAGGTGCCCGCCATTATGAGGTGGGGGGTAGTATTTTCCCTTCTTTCTGTCCAGTGAACCCAAAAGCATAGGACCCCAAAGAAGATCCAAACAAGTCTTTACTTAAGGTTTCAGACAATAAAATACATATCATCGAGAGTGGTAGTGTGGGGTAAGGGTGGACTTTAAATGGCTTCACCTCCCTTATTTTAATCTAATCCCCATTCTAGAAGGTATTCACATGGATGTTCCCCCCAATGGCAGAGTGTCTCCCCATGGAATCCTTCTTCTCCTTTCCTCATGCTACCCTCTTCTTGCATCCCCTGTGCTTGGGGTGTTTCCTTGTTTTTCCTCCTCCCTTCTTGGATCGTGGACCTTCTCCCAGCAATTATCAGGCCTCTGGCCTCTTCTTGGGTCTTGGAAATCTTCTCAGTCTCCAAGTTGTATGTTGAAGGTTGCTGATTTTGAGTCATAAGTCAGTCATAGCCATTCTTTCCCCTATCCACTTCTATTCCAGGCTAAGGGGAGAAAGGGAATTTTCGGTGGTGAGGAGAAGAGAAAGGGCATTGGGAGTGGCTGTCCACTTTGTATTGCAGCTTAATTTTATTTTTCTGGTTTTCTTGAGAGGTATCTTTAAAAAAAATCAGAGATCTTATCCTGCAAGGGTCATTCTCCAGCCAATAACAGTCACTGAGTCTTTATATGAGATTCATATTTGTCGGTGTCGCAATCCAATGTACACATCAGGATAGATGCGGAGAGGGCTGATGGCCACTCTGAGTTTATCATAACCAGCATTTCAATATATACATAGCTTACAGCTCTTAAACATACACAGGTGTTCTGGATGAAGTAATTAGCGAATGCCAAGAATTCTTAGTGATTTCTCAAGGAGCCCTCCCTTGGCCTCTGTTTTGATATTATCATGTTATTGCTGTGCTCCTATATTTTTATCTCGGAGCAGGCAAGGTCTCTTAGGCAATGGTCCCTCCTGCTCCCGATATCAATATTGTTTCTCCATCTGTGCCCCCCCGGGCGGCCGCCGCCTGTCTTAGATTGCCCCCCCAGGGGGTCTTACCCGTCATTGGCTAACCGGCCTTCTCACCTCTGGGTCACAGTTTGTTGGCAAGCTTTTTCCAGTGATTATTAACCCTTCCTGTGTCAGGGGCGGCTACAAATTCCCTCTCCTAATGTTCGTTCTTATTTTGCTTTGAATATTTTTTAAAGTATCTCCCTCCTTAGCAACCTGAATAACATTACAAATCCATGAACCTAGACTCAGAAGGTGTCATGTCCAGTCACTGCTTCTCAATTCCTGGCCTCCTCTCCCTCAACTGCAGTGGGGAGAGACAAGGACAGCCCTACTACATATCTCAACCTCTGCCTGAGGCACATCTTCAATCTCTGGCCTAAAGGATCAAGTCCAAACTTCTTGTCAAAGCATAGGCTCTGACGAAGAACTGGCCCTGCCTCTTCTCCACCCCATCTCCAATTACCTTCCACAAATAATGAATGCAACAGCAATATGAAACCACTAGTCTTTATGGTTCCCACCTCCTAGGCCTTTGAGAGTTCTACTTCCTCTGCCTGGAGTCCTTTCACAAACATTGTCTACCTGGCAAACGCCTATCCATGGATCAAAACACCTTGGAGGCACAATCTCCTCTTCGAAGCCTTCCCTGATCAGCCCCTCATAATCATTCTCTCTGCTATATTATCTCTATACCTCATACACAACTTTTATTATTATTAGCTTCCATTTGTTGAGTGTGTCTGTTTTATTCCAGAGATGATAAAACAAAAGTTATTTAGGAAGAGTCGAGTAGCTTACTTAAATCCACAAAATTAAAGCAAGACGCAGGATTTTCATCAAGGCTTGTCTAGCTCCAAAGTCTATACATTATCCACTGCCACATTCTACCTCCTATTTCTGCATGTATTATTTGTTTATATCATATATTATTTGTTTATATCAGTTTCCCCCATATACACCTCTTGACTGAGATTAACTGAAAACAGGAACAATGTTTTATTCATCTTTGCATCACCAGTACCTGGAATATAATATGCATTCAATAAATGTTTGTGGAACTGAGCTGAACTCTTTTTTAAATGCAAATCCTATTAGTTGTATTCAATATTGCTCTATCTTCTTTTCATTGATTAATTCTTGGTATTTATCTAAATTTATCTTCTTCATTTTGGATCATTAAAAAGAGGTTCAATGGGATGTTTTTCAAATTCATTACCTCCCAAAAGGGTAATGAACCAAAGAGCAGGATTGTCATCACTTTAATAGTGATGTACTTGATTCAAGCAATCATTTCTAGACATGCTTTAGGAAGCAGAATATTAGCTCTCCAGTTGCCAAATTCCAAATCTTGACTTAGCAGGAAGAGGCCCAATTCGGGGAAAGAATTTTTATCATTGACTTCAAGCAAACATACTTAAGCTACAGTTGGCACATCTTCTCTGTATGCTCAGGATTTTTACAGATGGGGTCACATTGTAATTGTATCTTCTCCTATAAGCTATTGATGATGATATGCATGCTCTTCATGTACGGGAAGGTGACCCGACTTACTCACAATTGATAAAGCATATATGCACTTTGAGTTATTTCCAGCGAGGAGGAACAATTTGTGCTCAACCATTTAGCTGTCTCCCCAAGTTTCCACAGAGGAAAACAACATGGCCTAAGGGAAAGACAGAGTCTGACTTGATGAAAACTCTTCGTGGACGTAACCTATAAATATAATCTTAATGCATCAGGCTCAAATCCAGTACAGATTTCCCCCTCTATCCAAAAGTAGAGATTTCCTTTGAAACCATTCAAAAGCCAAAATGGCGTAAAGTGAAGAAGCAATTACTATTCATTTATATGGGAAAAATTTCTGAGCATTCCCAGACCTGAAAAACAACCTACCAAATCATATCAAATAACACATAAAACCTAAAATAACACCAGTATACAGTAAAAGCAGGAATGATATGATAAATACACAGCCTATATAAAGTAGAAATAATGTCTGTACAGTGTAGTGTCACTTACCAGAATCGGGAAGCCAGCGAGCACACTGGAAGGCTGAGTGGTGGCAGTGGTGGTGATGGGGTGTTGGGCTCAGCCATCAGAGGTTGGGGTGGTGGAAGGTACAGGAGATGGGGTGTAGGAGAGAGAGGAAGAGAGTCATCTATCAACATCTCATTGTCGTCTGAACCCATCAGGGCAGGCAGGTCACTGACATCTACACCTTTTATGTCTGCCTGCCTCCATGTCCAAGGTCAAGGTTCATCATCTGCTGTGGTTGATGTGGCTGATGCAAAAGCTTGAAATATGATGGTATGCTTGACTGCTTAACCTTATAACGCTTTGATACAAAACAAACGCTGAACGCTATTTTCGTTTTTCTCCTTTTTCTGTAAAAGCAAAAATCCTCTTCGAATTTCTTTCATTTAGCAAAAACAGGCACTAATGTAGGTCTCTAGTAAAAGCAAAGTGACGTAAAGCAAACTTTCAGACAGCAGGGGAAACCTGTATTTAACTACCTTCTCTCAGCCCCTACATCCCACACATTCTCCTCCATAAAATCAGCTAGAATTCTCCGCGTGGGAAGGAAGGGAGATGGGGAGGAAGAGAGACTCGCACCTGAGAAGCCATATCAGAATATCAATAGCACGTGTGGCAGTTTCCCACCATGTGATTCTGATCAAGCATCCCTGCCACGGGTTGACTCCCAGCCCCCTGCTGAGAGTGTCCCTGTCACAGAGGTTTACTCCAGTGGAGGATTTGGACATTCAGAGATTTAGCTGAAATGCATGTGAATAGATTACTACTAAGAGATTTACTTTGAAATATTTTGAGAGTAACTCTCCTGAGATGCTGAAAACACTTCAACCTCGACATTTCGGTAAAAAGAGGTGAGTATTCCACTTCAAAAATACTGAAAATGGGGTTCTTTGGGGGTCTTTTAAGTGTAACGATCCTCATTAAAAATATCACAGCCCAATGCCTTCCTTCTTTTCCTTTACTCGTAGGGCCTAAGTATGGTCAGAGTTGGTCCTCCAGCCACCCTCTCAGTCACCCGCAGTGGCGAACAAAGCACCTTACTTGGCCTTTTATCTTCTTAGGCCTTTTTGGGAGTCCCCAAAAGGAAGACTATCTTGCGCATAATCACTCATACTTGGAACACTGCATGTTCTCTCTTCTAAATTTTACAAACCAAGTGTCAGGTGAAGTTATCTTGTTCTGCAAGAGGCAAACAAAATTTGGTTTGAACACAATGTAACACGTCTCCAAATGTCTCCAGTAATCCTGTGGCCTGCTAGAACCGAATGTCCCTGCTGCCGCTTAGAGCAGCTCAGTCTCTCTCCAGATTGGCCATGCCCCAAAGCCCTACTCACAGACACCTTGGGCTCCCCACCCAGTGCGGGTGACTCTCCCCTCACCTCCATGCTTTAGAGCAGTGGTTCTCAAATTGTTGTCCCAGGACCAGCAGCATCAGCATGACCTGGGAAGTTGTTAGAAATGCAAATTCTTGGGCCTGTACCCAGACTTACGGAATCAGAATGCCTGGTAGGGGCAGGCCCAGCAATCTGCGTTTCAACAACCCTAGTTGATTCTCATGCTCACTGAAATTTGGGAGTCCCTGCTTTAGAGCAGAACAGCTCAAGGTGTGGTCCATAGACCTGCAGCATCAGACGAACTGGGAGCTTATTAAAACCCAAAATCTCTGGCCATATATCTCAGAATTCTGTTTTAACAAGCCCTCCAGGTGATTCTCATGCCTGCTAAAGTTTGAGAAGCATTTCCCTTCACTGTTACTCACTCCTGGCGCTCCTCACCTAGTCTTTTTTAGCACAGGAGCAGAGGGGCTGGAGACCTAGAAATATGGTTCTTTCACATTTATCCCCTTCCCTACGCACACAGGTAATGCTAGCATTTTTGATGTGATGGGTCAACCACTACTAGGGTTTGCTGCTGAGTCTAGCCTACCCTGACAGATCATTTCTTTGCATAAAGAAATATTTCTCTCAAGAGGCTGATAGCATCCCCAACGATTCTTTGACAGCTGAGAAGTCTTTGCCTGCACAGAGCACAGAGAAAGAAAAAAAATTACCTCTGGGATAGGGGCTAAAGGGAGAGAGTTTGTCAAACTGCACACAAATAGCATTGATGAATCTTAGCAGACTCAATCAGAACACCCTGTTACAAATTGAAGGATAGAAGAAATATTCAGAAAGGAATTACCATATGTGAATATGCTGGGTTTGGTTCGACTTTGTAAACTGTATTGCATTTTATTTGATGAGATGGTAAATTTTCAATAGAAACAGAAAATATAAAAATATTAAGATGCAAAAAAAGAATTCACTGTGTCTCCAGTTTTTCTCTTCATAATGGCACAAAGTGGAAGCAATGGACTCAAAATAACCCAGGAGGCCTGGAACACATGGGGAATATAAAATATTGATTTGGAAGGCTGGAAGGGCTGCCTTAAGAGCAGGTATCAGATAATCATGGAAAAGATGAAGCAAGAAGACAATCCACCAGGTAAAGAGAAAGCCATACAGAAATGGGGATTGGGTCAGCATGGAAAATTTCAGTTCTCTCATGCAATTTAATGACAAAGTTAATGTAAGTCATTTCTTAGTTAATTTCCATTACAATAACCTCATAGTTTCATAGATGGCTAACAGCTATATGCCATCATTTAGCTATTATCAAAGTTCTAAGAGATCTTGGAGGGAATCTGCCAAATCAAACAATATTTTGCACAGCCAGTCACCCAGAGAACATGTAAATTTGGGCACTGGCTTGAATGTTGCATTGTGGATCCCAGTTTTAACTATGTCTGTGTTCTTTCAACAGAGTTCTGTGCACATATTAGGGGTATAATATAAAACCAAAAAGTAAACTAGTATTAACTGATGTTTATTGAAATGTTTAAATATATACGTATATTCAACTAAAAGAGGTGGAAGATGTTTTCTAAGTTTACTCCAGTGAGTATTTTATCAAACCTATTTCCTTGATTTCTTGCCCCATTCTTTTCCACATTGCATAATGCTTCTCTAAAATTTGTCATGGCCTATTTCCTTCTGCATGAACAGAATTCTTTATTACATTTCATCTGATTTAGGAAAGCAACAGCATTTCTTGTAGCACATGAAAGTGGAGTCCGTGGCCTAAGCATATGCAGTCTGTTTTTATTAGCATAGTAATTTGATTATTCTGGGTATAGGAATGACTAAAATTTGCATAATTCAAAGAAATATGGCAAAGATGGCCAATTAGGATACACAAATTATTTTCCTAGAACTCCAAAGAGACAGGAATTATCAAAAACTACTGTAACAGCTAAATCAGCTGCTAATGACCAGATGATGGAATGACAGACCATAAATATGTGCTGCATACCACTACAGCCTTCAAAATATGTGCTCTCCCCCTTTTTCTTTCTTTCTTTTTTTTTTTTTTTAGGAAGATTAGCCCTGAGCTAACTGCTGCCAATCCTCCTTATTTTCGCTGAGGAAGACAGGCTCTGAGCTAACATCCATGCCTATCTTCCTCTACTTTATATGTGGGATGCCTATCAAGCATGGCTTTTGCCAAGCGGTGCCATGTCCGCACCAGGGATCCGAAGTGGCAAACCCCAGGCCGCCAAAGCGGAACGTGCGCACTTAACCACTGCGCCACTGGGCCGGCCAATATTTCTTACTTTTTGATGGTATGTGCAGGCAGACCTTTACAAACCTTTCTTTTAAAGTATACATCAGTTCCAGGAATTCAGTTTCCCCTGAACCTCAGATTCATTTCACGGGAGCAGCAAGTTCATATGCCACTGAGGATAGAGAATTGGAAAGAGGAACACCAGAAAAGGGGACATGTCATAGAATTATCTTATGATTTGTCAAGAAATAAGTATGGGCACCCACTTTTTAATCCTATGCATGCCCCCTAAAAAAGTATAGCCTAAGGGCCTATGACTAACATCCACTGTTATACACTTGGCTTTATAATTTAATATTTAGAAAGCTCTTATTTATCAGAGATGGTGGGACATTGACTGTGACACGTCAATTCTCAGAATTCTTTGGAAAGTACTTTCCACTTACAGATACTTTTCTTGTTGAAGAAAAGCACCCTCCAAAGAAAGTTTAAAAGAGAACCCAGATGAATATTTTTTTAGATGGTCCACAATAAGTCCTGATTTCAGCATATTCCACAGCTCCCCAGAGCTGAAAAGCTAAAGACAGTGCTACAATATCATATTTCAAAAGTAGCACAGGGCTCGGCTGCTAAAGGAAAAAAAGGGGTTTTTATTTCAGAAGCATACAATATCATGAATAACATTGTCATCCAGAAAGAATGAGCTGGTGGGCACCATTCTATGTTGTAACTAAGCACACTGGCTGGACGGCGAATTGTGAATGCAGTCCGGCCCACCCAACTTAAGTTGACATTTTGTACAGACTAGAAGAAATGCCTGGTATGAGATCAATAGAGAAGTAATTAAAATAAAAGGCTCTTAATGATTGTAAATGAAGCTGAGGACACCAACTCTGATCTTAGTAAACTAGAGCTGTGACTCTAGGGCCCTGGTCTGTTAACATCTGTTTCTTGGGTAGGAATGTTTTTCTTGCAAAATAGCAGTGCTCCATGAATCAACAGCTTCCAAAGGAACTATTTCAAGCTATCCAACCTTGGGTCTCAGACTTGAAAAATCTCATTGATCTTTGGTGAAATCTCAGTTATATAAGTGGGAAGTTATTTTTAAAGTCATACCAGATGCTACAGTTCATCCTCATTGCTCCCACGTGGATGTGCACTGTTTATTCAGAATTCAGCCAAAGCCCTGAAATAAAAAAGTTAAGTAGGACTCCCTGACAAACATAGAGAATACATTTGCGTGAAATGGGTCTGTAAATATTCCTTTTAGTTTTATTATTTGGCTGCTGGCTTTTGAGCTCACACACACAAAAGCAACCTCAGAGATTTTCCTTAGAAGGCACATGGTTTTCATTCTGGAACTGACAGCAGGATTTCTGCTTAATTTAAATTGTTTTCAGTCTCCTTAGTGAGACTAAAACATTAACGGATAAACTACAACCCTAGCTTATCATTTTGCCAGAAGAAATGTGAAGTAGCCTATGCTGTCAGAAGTAATCTTTGGAAACACAAAAATGGTAATTAACTTAGTTAAACTGGAACTCAAATTAAAAGGAATTTTTATTGCCGTTTTGTATCCATGATTGAAGGGTTCTTCCCACTGTGTTTTTCTTCTGTAACTTAGGGTTAGAATTTGATCATTAGTGAAGGAAGCTAAAGAAATGTTCAATTATCAGATCTCACTGAGAAAGTAAGGCTCTGACTTTATTTGGGATATGTCAAAGACTACAAAGTCTATGTCAAAATCACGTAGACTTATCTTATGTTTCTCCAAAGAATGTATTTATTCACTTTTGTATCCCTAGCACTGAGAACAGTAACTAAGAAGTACTCAATAAATGAATGAATGAGGGATTGTACCTCAGTTATCAAAAGAATCTCATTTTTTAAAGACATAACTATCCCTCTTTTGTTTTCTAATAAGTCAATTGGTGAGCATCCTTGCTTGGTGAGTAAGTCATCAGTATTACTCCCTATTATGCAGTTTCATGTATGTCACCTATTACTGCCTTCAACATATATTTTATGATTAATAAACACTACTAATTATTATTTACTATCTATTTCCATATAGAACTATCAATACTATTATTTACCATATTTTCATGTAGAACTACTACTGTATCTTTAAATGAAATTGAGTAACTCCTTAAAATTCTCTAATCCTATATAATGCTCAGGATAATGTCAACCTCCTTGCCAAGGCCTACAAAGCCCTCCAGGATTAAGCTTTTGTCTCTATTTCGAACCTTATCTCCAACCATTCCTCCTTGTCTTCTCCACTGCAGGTCATTCTCACTTTAGGAATTCTGGCTTTCAATAAAGGTGAAGTAGCTTATATCAGACTAGCCCTCCTGTTGGTAACAACTAGAAACTCTGTGGAAAAGAACTACTGTTTGAAGCCACGGAAGAGTGACAAAATCATCACAAACTAAAGGAGATTCCATCTTTGAAAGAGGAGAACCACATTGTTGGAGATCCACACTTATATGCTTTTCCCCTAATGGCACTTCCCAGTCTACAGCCCAGGGTAGATAGAACTTGAGGAAAACATTAGCTTGAGGAGTCAGGGGAGACACTCAGGGGCTGCCAGAGTGGCTAGAAGTTGAGAGGGGGAAATTCTGTAAAGGAGAGTAACAAATGAGAAAAGCCCCAAATCTATGTATAACACCACTCAGATCCTTGACTGACTCCTAAACTGCAGATATATACAGTATTGGGGAAAGGCAACAGTTAGAAGAAACTTCAGTGAATGCACAGTCAGATTTTGAAATTAGAGCTCTGCCAAGTAAGAGTGGATTGATAAACACGTCAGGATTTCCATTAAAGTCCCAGAAGCACCACATTTTAAGATTAAAAACTACAAACCAGGGAGCCGGCCAGGTGGTACAGTGGTTAAGTTTACACATTCTGCTTCAGCAGCCTGGGGTTCGCCAGTTCAGATCCCAGGCATGGACTTACACACCTTTTGTCAAGCCATGCTGTGGCAGGCATCCCACATATAAAGTAGAGGAAGATGGGCATGGATGCTAGCTCAGGGCCAGTCTTCCTCAGCGAAAAGAGGAGGCCTGGTGGCAGATGTTAGCTCAGGGCTAATCTTCCTTAAAAAAAAACAACAAAACCACAAACCAGGACTAAGTGTGACTTGCCAACAATTAAACCTCCTGATAGAAAAAAAAATTACACTCTTCAGAGGAAGACAATAAGATAATATAATCCAGAGTCTCTATGATGTATCAATACAACATCCAATATGCAATCAATGTGGACAGACATATGAACAAATTGAAAAATATGACCCATAGTCAAGAGAAAAAAAATAGTTGCTAGACAAAGACAAACCAGATGTTAAAATTAGTAGACAACTTCAAAATAACTGCAATAAACATTACATAATCTATAAGAAAAATTGCATATAGTAGGCAAAGAGATATGGAATTTCAGAACAGATTTGGAAATTTTAAAATAAATAAATATCTTTAAATGGAAAAAATTCAATGGATGAAATTCATAATAGATCAGATATAATAGAAGATATAATAGAAGAAAAAATCAGTGAACTTGAAGACAGTCAAAAGAAATTATCCATACTGAAGCACAGAGGGAAGCATGATTGAAAAGATAATGAGCAAAGCCTCCGCGAACTTGGGACACATAGTAATTGGAATCCTAGAGAAAGAAAGGTGAGGGGGAGTGGGGCAAACAGAAAGAGAGAAGAGACATTTGAATTCAGTGTTAAACTCAGTCCAATCTGAAAATCTAAGTAGTTTCTACAGGTAGCAGTGTTCAATCTTTCTTGGATAAAAAATGCTATTTCCCAAACATTCTCCCTTTTCTTGGGTTCTTTTCCCAAGGTGATGCCTAGATGTATGGTGGCATCAATTGGCTGACCTTGTGGCAGAGAAGGATCAAGGTCCTCAGGCACAGGGTCCTCTGATCTTTGGGATGACATCCCAGATATCATCCTAGGATGTCTACATGAATGCAGCTGCCCATTCTGGCACTCACAACTAAAGCTTGTGTTTAATGGAACTCTTGTCTGCCATTGGCAGGACAGAGGCTGACTGGGCCTCACCTCAACTCCCTTTCCTACTGACTCTCAAGTATTGCCACATTCTTCTTCCAGCCTCTAGGTCCATTGGTTCAACATCAGGTTCTGCTGCTATGATAGACTTGCTGGCTCAACTCTGCATTATTGCCACTCTGGGACCCTGAGCTTCACAGACTCCTTCCTGATCGCTGAGCAATCTCACAGATGTGGCCCAGGGTCCAAGATGGTACAGATACAAACAGAAAGCTGACCACATTTCAGAGTCCCAAATAAGGAGCAAGATGACACCTTCCACTGCCCCGTATCCCTCCCTACATTCTCCACTCCCAAACCTACTGGTACTCTCTGACTTATCTCACACCCTCTAGACTTTAGCTTGGACAGAAGAAACCCTTCTTCTTACTTTCTTGGCAATCTCTAAAAAAATTCTCAGGCCAGGAAAGGGTATCGTACTGCCTGTAGTTTATATCCTTCTCCCTGTGTCATTAAGAACCATCTTGTGGCTTCATTATCAAAGGCAGAAGGGGAAACGTCTCTATTCTACAGAAGAATGCCACAAGTAGAGTTCTACAAACTTAATACCTGAACTATTAAGAGCAGGGGGAGGATAAAGAAAATTGAGAAATCCTGTCTTAAGACAATTGCCTGGCTATTGTGTTCCTTTAGAATCTTACGTGGCAAAACAGAAGCTATTTATTATGTCTTTGCATTCCTTTTCCAACAAACTCTGATCTCTCCCTAGACATTTGGACTGCTGAAGCTGACGAGGACAAAAAGAGAAACGAGGGTGAGGAAGAGAGAGAGAGAGGTACAGTAATACTTTTCAAAACATTACTCCTACTCTATAATTTATTTTGTTTATGACCATGCAATATGAACAGAGCTGCAAGGAATAAATCCATTTCAGGATAACTGTAATAGTCATATGAGTCTTGAAGCCCCTTGCATTTCAGACAGAGTTCATTAGCATAGAATGCTCAGATTAGGGAAGAGTATAGCTCTGGTCACAAGCCTCATGATAACGCCTTATGAAAGTGACTCCTGTTTTCCCCAACTCTCTGAATCTGTGTCACTATATCGAATTTAAGCTTCTCAGGATGGAAGAAAGAATAATTTGGAGAAAATAGTATCTCAGCCCAGAAACTTCCTGTAGATTCTTCTCTCCATCATTAACTTTTACCTCTGCTGGTCATTAAAACTGTATCACATTCCATTCATATCAAACCTTGAATTATGGGTCACATTGTCACACTAAATTATGACTGTTTTTAATTCCCAAGTATTGTTTATTATTTAAGGAATTCCCACTCTTTTTTCAAAAATGTGTTCTCAATTGTATCTAGAGAGAAATTTTCAAATTTACTTATAATAATCAGTAAAAGAAGATTTGGCCTAATGATTGATGGCATGCTCATCTAGAGACAGGCGTTCATGGGATTTATGTCAAACAGAATAATTTCAGACTTCCACATTTTTATTTTATATATATATATATATATATATATATCTCACAGAACAAATCCCCTTGGGAGCAGTGAATTTCAGATGTGTTGTCTCTGCTGGTTTATTAATGACACTGTCTGGTGGGCATCGATGAGTCACACAGGGCTGCGACAGATTCCTGTCTTTCCTTAAATTTCTTATTCTGGTTTATATCAACATAGCAAGGTAGAAAACGACCTTAGGCTGATGTAGCAGCTGAGTTTTATGTGTATAACTAAAGTTCTAAATATTTAATGTACAGAGTTCTTTCTAATTTCAGAAGAAATATGAAGTCAGGGCTTCCGAAATCCCACAAGCTCGTCTATCCTTTTAAATCCAAAAGTGAAGGATTATGGTTCAAGTGACTTCAAGTTGGAATTAAATGGTTCGAAGAAATACGACCATTTCAGAAAAAAACATACTTTTTCTGAAAAGAAAAGAAGAAATTTTTAAATGTGTATTTTTTATACATAGTAGCCATAATATTTCCTGTGATCAGAGGAGTATGACATAAAGCTCAACAGCACCGTGAAAAACAAAGTCATTCCTCAGAAATGAGGTGTAGTATCTTTTATTGCATAAATAAGAACTATTAGAAAATATTGAAAATCTTTTCCTATAATAAAAATATTAATATATATTATTATGAAAAACATCACAGCTTCTCTCTTCCTTAAGTTTTCATATCTATTGCAATGTTTAGTCTACCTCCATATATTTGCTTTTATAAAAAGAGTATAAAAAAATAAAAATTCACTTAACAAATGCTGTAGCTTTAGCTGTAAAAATTCCCTAGGTCAAAAAAAGAAAGCAGGACAAGTTTGAACCTCCCCAAAATAGTTATATATACATTACTTCTTTGGTCTCCTAACTGTGTCTACCTGGAAAACCAAATGCCCTAAAGGTTACACACGCAAAAATATTTTAAAGCTGGTTAGAATTATTTAATGAGAAAATCCATGTCTCCTTCAGGTAATAGGGACTGATTAGGCATAAAAAGTGGCAGAAGATATCCAGCTTTCTTCTGCTAGGAGATTATCTGAGTACAGAGCCTGAGGGATCTTTGACTAAAGCATGCAAAATGAGGATTTATTTAGGTAACATCAAGCCTATCTATTCAAATAATATCAGGTATTTGGGCAAGGCAATCACTATCATTCCAGTGTTTTAAAAAAGGAAATACCCTTTACATTATTAGAAGCTTCCATCTCACAAACAATTCAGGAACTAGTTTTCCAGTATTTTTCTTAAATCACATTTAAGTCACTGAATCCTACAAATAAGTCTAATTAGCATAAAATGAACACATTTTAAAGATATTTTAAATATAAAATAGCACTGAAAACTGAGGCCTAGCCAGATACCGACTTAAAATTGACTAAACTATTTCAAATGCTATGTCTTTAAATTAATTTATGTTGAACACAGTGGGAACCAGAGTCAATTCTGGTTGCTATGACAACAGACACTGAAAATTTAAAGATCCAGCAGCAGGCTCAATTCCCTGCAAAGGGGACTATTTTACATTAAAATTACATACCACTGCAACAGTGTTGAGGAAACATGTTAAAACAGATACACATGCAAGCCATCTTTTTTTGTTAAGACAACTTAATTAGTATATGTGAGATACCATGTTTATCATTTTAACTTAAATTTCCTCTTAGCTAGATTTAAAGAGTGAATTAGAATCTAAATTTCGGAAGGCAAGCAACTAATTATCCAAATGTTACACTAGGGAAAGGAAAGATATCTAAACTAACCATGTAATAAAAACATTACACAGTATCGGTCTACAATATTTGCTTTGCAGATGTATCCTTGGCTGGTGGGCCATTCTCAAAAGATGGAAACGTAAAAGAACAACAACAAAACAGGGACAGGCATTCATACGAATCACTGAATTTTTTAGCTTGACAAAATGTATTATGTTTTCTCTAAAGAGTCTCTTAATTGGCTGTAAAATTACTGGATTTGAAAACGATTGTGTTTTGTGTCATCCCAATACAGTTTTTATGGGGTCAAGGCTCATCAGTTCTACCAAACAAATATACCCACTCAAGTAGCCCAAAAAACAGTCACAGTGTGTATATAAACCAAATGGAGGGACATGAGATGTGAGGGGCTGTCAATGGATGTGTGCTGAAGAAGAGAGGAACGTAGAGGTCTTAGAAGTGGCATTCCTTCCTGTCTCCTTCCATTGGAGCATGAAGGGCAAGGAATGACTTCTGGGTTGTGGCGAAATGCACATCATGAGAAGCCAGTTTCCCAATCTGTCTTTAAAAATACTCACACACACACGTTTTTGTCAGACAGGCCATTTTCTTGTTGTTTAGTCTGTGAAAATGTAATACTACTCTTGAGCTGGATCATCTTGAGACACTGATTAAAATTGGTTCCCTTTGGGGTGTCCCTGATGCCAAGAATTAATTATATTTGAAATACAGAGATTTCCTTTTTTGTATTCTTTTTGTAATTTTCAAATTAGATTATTTAATTAAGTTTCTTGTTTTCAAATCTTGTTTGAAGAAGGAACAGAAGATGGGGAAGATTATAGAAAGAAAAGAATTATTTCCCTCTCCTTAAGCAGGTCCTCTATTCTAAAGATTTCCTTAGCACACAAGAATTCTAAGTGTACAAAGGATCTCAAATGTCTAAGGAATATTTATTCAGTTCATTGACCCTATTTTTTACAGTTTATAGGGATGCCTAAAAATTCCATTTTATTTGCCATCCAAACTTTCCTATTCCACAAAGACAGAATTAAAGAGAAAGAAAACACTATTTAGATCCAAAATACACAGTGTCCTTGGAATATAGACTGTGGAGACAAAAATCAATGAGAATGTCTACATTTCAAATAAATTTTAAAGAGATGGAAAATCAAACAATTTTAATATGTGAAATCCAATAGTCCGCCTCCCACTCTGAAATTATAGGATATTAATTATGTTGAAAACATGTTCACCATCAGAATAAATATTACCCATGGTGACTCAAAGTAAGAAAATTTTTCTATGAAAAAAGTACATGGGATCAAAAATATCAAAATTCATTCATGTTATATAAGTTTTCATTTGTTTCTTTTCAAGTGGTTTGGAAATAAAGAATGTGCTAAGATCCAGTGGGTAGAGAACTATAAACAAGATTCTAATTTTGTATTTTTAAAATCATGTGTTTATATAATCTACATGTAACAGTGTGTTCCATTAAAACCATCCTTCAGTCTTCAAGAGTCCTCTTTAGGTATTTATAGGCCTTGGGATAGGCTCCAACTATTAGAGTTTGCAATGACTTTTCGCACATTGCCATTCAACTTATCAGCAACAACATTTATAGATGTGCTACATGGCATAAGAAATTATTTTTATTTAATTTTTACCTCTTAGAAATCATTCAGTGTCCATGTATAGTAAATAATACAAAGATATTTAATTTTACTAATTTGGTGTTACAGTTGAAGAGATATATTGCCTCCCTTTAATCGTTCTAAAAAAAATCAATGTATTTTGAACATTTGTCATGAGCAAGGCATGTAAAGGATATAGTCTACTAAGGGTGATAAGAGTAATATACTGATATTGACTGTGCAAACAATGCTGAGACCAGGTAGCAAAAATTATTTTTGCCTGAACACCTCAGGAAGGAGTTTCTGGAAGAGGTAGCATTTGTTCTAAAGCTTGAATTTGCAGAGTGTAGGGACCTATACAGATGGAAAGGAAGGACATTTCAGGAAGTAGAGCCAGTCCAAACAAAGACAAAACAGAGGGACATGTATACTGTTCCAGAAATCCTACAGGAATCCATTGGTGGAGTGAGGTCCTGTCCAAGAAAATCCCAAATCCCAGTCTGAGGGACGTGAAATTTGTTTTTTAGGCAAGAAGATTTTGGAGCAGACAAATGACAAAATATAAGGCGTTCTTCAGTAAAATTCACATGGCAACAGCCTGTAGATGGACAGGAGTGGGAAGACATGAACTGAGGAAGCAAGTGAGAAGACGTGGTCTAAGTGAGGTAAGAAGAGATCCGGACTAGGGTGATAGCAGGAGAGACAGGGCAAATGGCATTTAGAAATATTGCAGAGGTAAAATGAAGAGGAAAGGCCAATTTGATATCCCCACCTCTAAGGGTTAAGAGATTTATATGTCAAAGAACATGAATATATCAGAATAGAAGACATTAAATCACACCACGTTTTGGAAGTGCCGAGCAAATAATGTCTTCATTTTGTCTGTAGATGATGCGCTCTTCCTTTTGATTCCCTGGCCCCCGTCCTCTGCTAACTAAGCAGGAAACAAGTGAACTAAACAGCCAATTGTTTAAAGCTTAATAAAATACAAAATTTTAACAGTCCCTTTAGGTGGTGCATAGTCTTCATGGGATAAAAAATAAAAAATGTTCTTTCTCTTAGATAATCTCGCTTTCCCTCTTCTTTGATCCATAGGAGGTGAATGGATGTACGAGTGGAGAGGTGTGGAAACTTTGTTACATGACATTGTGGTGTTGGGGACCTATGGGATCTTTATGCTATCTTTTCATCCTCTGTCCTTGGGTGATATGCCTGATCTGTCTGATCTCATGCCTGTGGGCCTCCAGTGCAGAAGCCTGGAAACTCTTAAATTTGAGTTTAGTTCTCTTGGCTCAAGTGATGCTCCTGCTGATTGTTCCTGGCTACCCAGAACCCACTTAAGCTTCTACTTTGAACCCACCGGAGGTCTGCTTTGGACTCCCATTCAGCCCCAGCTCAGGCTGTCCACTCAGCTATGGAGCCATCTTGCCACTGCTGCACCAAACCCCTCTGGAAAGCTGCTAAATTAGACTCATATCTACACCTCAGGGTAAACAAGTATAGGTGGGGAAAGCTACACATCAGGACCTGAGTGACTGGTCATGCTAGAGACCATCAAACTTACTTGAATATGACTGCAATCTGTGTCAGTGTGGACAGTTGATGTGGGAAACAAGAGTCCTCTTCTATCCCTATAATATCCTCACTTACTAATGTATGTGTCACTCTCCAGGCCAAGTCCAAATAAGTGAAAATCTGGGCAGACATCTAAATATCTCTGCTCCTGGCCCTTCTCTCTCTTATTCTTCTTATAATATTGCAGGGCCAGAAAGACAACTTTTCATTTACATCTCTTATATCCTAGCTGCCTTCTCCCAGGCTCCATCTAAGCCCCATGATGGACAAAGGCTGAGGCCTCCAGCTCTGTTGTTATGGTAGCATATTAACACCATGGTACAAGAAACTCTGTTGTTAATATGGCAACAGAGGAAATCAAAGGAATTTAGAAAATCTATTCTCAATGATATTAACTTTCTGTGCAATCCTATTTTGCATGTCAAAAGCTGAATATTAACTGGATAGCTTAATCTCCCAGAGAGATGGATGCCTCAAGTGGACTAGTTGGAAGGTCTCTACCAAGAAAAATAACAGAAAAAGCACATTAATATCTTTCAAAATATTACTCATGTCGCAAATGGATTTTTTAGTAATCTGTGCAATTAAAATTACATAGCATTTCCAAAATGAATAATTATGGGGACTTAAAAAATGTTCACAATAAATATCGCATATGCTACTTGAAATTGATACTCATTGAAGTCTTTAAATAACATCTATGTTCGTTCTATATAAATATTGAATAAACACAGTTGTGCTGTGTCTAACACTAGGTATGAAATCAGAAATAGAGTTGGTGCTTTAGTCAGCAGGTCAAATGATTTAGTGAATTTCAATTGTCAAAATTTGATTGACTATCTGATATACATACTGAAGTTATTAAAGGGGGAGAAGGAAAAGGTTTGGAATGGAAACATTTAATTCAGGTTGATAACACTTGCCTCAGTGCCCTTTTCTTTCTCTTTGTTGTTTCTTCCTTTAGGTCTCTATTTCTTTTTCACTTACGCTTGGTATTCATTAAACTCTCTTCCTTAATTTCTCATTTATCTATGCTTCTCTCCTACAATAAGGTAGAAGATACCACCCAAATGGCAAACTTCAATTGTTTGGGTCTCCACAATGTCCCAGCAAAGCATAGGAAGTACCCAATCAGAGTATCTATTCTGTTTTTTTTTAAGTCATCTTCCTTTGGATGAGAGTTTCCACATCTTGCTAAACCCCCTTTGAAGGAAGGCAGTTTTATAGTATGATGACACATACGATATAATTGTATATGCCACTCCATTGCAACACAGTGGAACAGAAAGCCCAATGAACGTTAAGTCAAAAGAGTTCACCTGTTGCTCCAGCCCTGATATTTACAATCTATGTAACCATGGGCAACACACTTCATCCCTCCATTTCCTCTTCTGTAAAATATGAATGACAGTATCTGTCCTGACTTCACAGCATGGCTGTGAGAAAGAAAACCAAGATCACATTGCTTCTGACAATTCTCAGTAAATTTTAAACAGCTGTAGACACGGTTGGGCATTATTTTTACCTCCATCGCTGTAGCTGGTGCTAAGGTATGTAGCCATATTCCCTCAGCACTCACTTCTGCACACCAAAGGCCACTCACTGAAAACACCTGTGACTCTGGCGATAAGCAAAAGCTTGGCCCCCTCCTAGCAAGCAGGAAGTGCCGGTTACTGATCTCAGAAGTAGCCATCAGCCATTGACGAAAGAGAGAGTGGTGGACAGAACAGCTCAGCTTGCTTGCCCCTCAGGTGGAATAACTTGAGGTGCTCCTTCTGCAGGGCCTCCTGGAATTTCCCCAAGAGAATGAGCCCCACTTCCTTGATGATAAACTCCTTATTGGTTTCCTTTCCTTCCCTAACTCACCCACTCGCCTGCTGCTGTTGCCTGGGATGACCTTGAATAAACCTCTTGCACTTGAATCCTTGTCTCACAGCTTGCTGCATGGGGAAATCATACAAAGGCAGGATCTCTTGACCAGGCCTTGCCTTCTTTGTCTGCCTGGGAGAAGTCTCTGAGGCCTGGAAGCCTAAATCACACAGACGTTCAAGACTGAAGTGCTCTCGTTTATCCCTTTTAATCTTTCAATTAAAACCACAATGACAAATTTTCCGTTAACAAAATACAGTGGGTGATTTTCCCTTAGGTGACTCATCGTGAAGTCTAGCCGACAGACCATTTTGAGAAGGTCAGCGAGCTCTGACTTAGCCCATCCTCCTGGGCGCATACTTAGAATCAGCAGGTTCTTCTGCCCAAACCTGTTTTATACAGAACAATAACTTCAGCTGTGTAACTAAAAAGATCTTCACTATCTAAAGGCCGTAGGATTTTAAAAGTACCAACTTCCGGAGCACCATTGGTCCAAATTTCATGTTGCGTTCACATTTGTACAAAAAGTAGTATCAAGCCTTTCTTTTTGATTAATAAAAGAAACACTTTCTCAAAATATGTGTGTGTGTGTTTTAAGTGTTCTTCTAACTGGAAATCTCAGCTCTAACTATGAAGTTAGGAAGACCTGGGTTCGAATCCTGACTGCAACCCTCACTAGCTATGACACTAGGCATATTCTTGTCCCGCTAGGCCTTCTTTTCTTTTTTCCCTAAATTATAAACAATAAAAGAACCTAGGGGTTACAGTGGCCTTTAGGAACAAATGAAATAAGATTTGTACAGCCTAACACATAGTAAGTATTCATGTTAATTTATTAAAAAGGAATCTGGTAAACTTCATTCACTCCTTCAATTAATGTTTATTGAGTATCTGTTTATTGCTAGACCCTGTGATGAATAAAATACAGTCTTTCTCCTACTTTCCAAGAGCTTATGGTCTATTTGGAAGATAGACACTTTTTTAAAGGAATAATTAGTTAAAACATACAAGGGCCCAGCCCTGTGGCCAAGTGGTTAAGGTTCTGCGTGCTCCACTTTGGTGGCCCAGGTTCCTGGGTTCAGATCCAGGTATGGACTTACTCCACTCACCAGCCAAACTGTGGAGGTGTCCCACATACAAAAAAATAGAGGAAGATTGGCACAGATATTAGCTCAAGGCTAACCTTCCTCCAGCAGAAAAAGAGGATTGGCAGCAGATGTTAGCTCAGGGTGAATCTTCCTCAGCAAAAAAAAAAGCATATGAAACATTATATCATATTCAATAAACCATTTCATATTAGTATTAAATTAGATAACTATAATGGAAACTATTTTTTTCTTGAATACAGCAACAGTGAAAATGCTAACCATAATTTCCATGCTTTATAGACCAAAGTAGTATTCAGATATTTATATCTACTTATCCTATGTTGAGCAGATGAAATTTCATAACCTTGTAATTCTTAAAAGCCATTCTCTTTCCATTACCAGAGTACTAATGTTTGGATGGGTGATACTGAAGGAAATGAGAATGACAATGTCATTCAACCCTGGGTCATGGTAAACGTGAAGAGAAAATTATAACCATGTAGGGCTTTGTAGTGGTCCAAGAGAAATGGATTGCTGGTCTGCCTAACTTATCAACTCGACTAAAATTACCATCAGTGTCATAAACTGATAACAATTGACTAAGTGGTTAGGAGTCTGTGAAGTTTAATATTCTCCTGCCAAAAATACCTTGTAATATGTTGATCACTGTACCAAAAGCTCACCATGCTTCCTGTTCTACACTTTTCCAGCGTGTTCTGTTCTTATCTAAGAGAGAGTTTTGTGTATATATTTGCATGCTCTTGACCCAGCTTCCCCCAAACCTGCTAATTTCCGTAGCTGACCCTCACATGCCATTCCTCACATGGGGCGCACACAGCACACGCGCCCTCCCAGACCTCTCTCACACCCCTTGAGGATGAGCAGAGTGCCATTTGCTGGGATTACTCATGAGAGGAAGAGTGTGTGATGAAGTGGCTCGGGCTCTGCCAGCAGGTTTAGTGAGGTGTTTAATTGAGACGAGAAGAGATGTAGCTGACACTTAACTCAACCATGACACATTCATCTTCTAACACCTGGCTCTCAGACCTAATTTTTAAACTGTGCCTGGTGCCCTGTAAGAATATCTCCAACTTCTTAAAAGAATGATAAAAGGATGTCTTTTAGTACTTGGAAGGTCGATCAAGCCTTCATTTTAATCTTGCCTTCTCATTTTTGCAGGAGTGAACATTTAATTTTTTAAAGAACAATTTGTCTATAAGACATACATTTTTAATAACTATTTATTCCCACTTGAGAACAATTGTAAACTCCTTAATTTTAGCTTTTAAATCTCAGAGATATCTTTTATGACAAACATGACTTTATTTCTGCTCTTGAAATAAGCATTACCTTTTCATTTATGAAGAAGAAAAGGATCAATTCTCCAATTAAACATCAAGCTGACCATCTATTGTAATTCTAGAAGGAGCTTTTCCCGAATGATTTTAGAATAAAGTCCTTACATTTGAAAAGAACTTGGGAAATATCTTTTCCAGTATAACTGACTCTTTCATATTTATAAATTCAAGCAACTGTTTATTGGGGGTGGAGAAATACCAAAAGAACAAGGAGGAGGTGGCAAGAAGCCAAAGAACCAACACCACTGCTTTTTTAAAAACACAAAGGAGTCAAGAAAACAGAGCCTTGAGCAACTAAGGGTGAGGAGGTGCCAGTGCGTTGGCATGGTCCTACAGGTTGCTATCATCTTTTTTTTTTTTAAAGATTTTATTTTTCCTTTTTCTCCCAAAGCCCCCTGGTACACAGTTGTGTATTTTTAGTTGTAGGTCCTTCTAGTTGTGGCATGTGGGATGCCGCCTCAGCATGGCCTGATGAGCGGTGCCATGTGTGTGCCCAGGATTCCAACTGGTGAAACCCTGGGCTGCCAAAGCAGAGCACGCGAACTTAACCACTCGGCCATGAGGCCGGCCCCAGTTGCTATCATCTTGGTCTGCACCTGCAGGATGTCCTCCACGGAGTCATCGATGTGGCAGAAGAGGTTCAGATCCACCACGGATCATCCCAGTTCACCGGTACAGACAAAATGAAGAACATTGGAAAAGTTTAGGCCGGAAAGAAACATGTTTAACTGAAACAATTCAAGGTTATGACTAGCATCTCAATTATACACAGACAACCTGTGAGAGGAGGGACTGGAAAGAAATGGCAGGTCACAGGGTTTGAGGAAGAGTAGCTTGTTTTCTGATTTCTTTGAAAAGTATGGCTCCCAGCTAGACAACTACTGTGACTCACTGGTGGAACCTGCACTATTTACAAACTCTGAGTACAAACTCTTCATTTTACAAGTTAGAACCCTGAAGCCCAACTTTCCCAAGATAAATCACTATTTAGTGGCAGAGCTGGATTAGAATCCAAATTTTCTGCCTCCTTTCGTCTCTCTTTTCACTCCACCTTGGCTAAAGTACATCAAGGATCTGAATAGTTTTATTATAATTCAAAACAGTTTCCTTTTTAATTTATTGAGTAGATGCTATCTTTCAGGCATTATGATAGGAACTTTATCTAGAATTTTCCAGTTAATTTCATAATGGCTTAATTGAGACAGATACTGTTATATCTATATTGCATGAATAAAGCAATGCTCAAAGATATTGAATTATGTGCAGCATAAAAACAAACCACTAGTAACTGACAAAACCACCATTTGGATCTATGTCTGTCTAAATTCCACTAGAAGTAAGGGGCAGATTGTGAAGATTCACTGTGGCCAAGAGATCTACGTCGGCACCCTCTCATCATCTCCATTAGTGTGGTCTTAGTTCAGGGTCTTATTGTTGCTTAAACTATTGCAACAGCTTCCCAACCAGCCTGTTTTCATTGCTTCCTTGTCAGTCCATCTTCTACACTCACAATAGAATCATATTTTTAAATGCATAACTCACCATAAAATTCTCCTGTTATTTAAGTCCACACAGTTAGTAAATATTAGAGTGAGAACCAGACACCCTGGATTTTCTAACTATTAGTTCTTTTAGATATGAGGCTCTTTTTACTCTTCCTTATTAATTAATAGAAATATAATAGTACTTAGCAATATAATCATAATTGCAATCACCCCTTACGACACCTTGAACTCTAAGGACAGTTTCTGAAATGTTATACAGGTCGAAGATAAAGTTGTAGGTCTAATCTGGCTGTATATGATATTAAGCCATTGCAGGTGCCTGGAGAAGAAACAGTGATTAATTAAAAACCCAGACAAGGACAGTATAAGGTTATGAGATAATCTCATTTATAAACATAGATATAGAAACATTAGCAAACTGACGTCAAAAAAACTCTTGTGACTAAATTATATTTATTCCACTGACGTCAAAAAAAATACTTGTGACTAAGTTATATTTATTCCACGAATTCAAGGATGGTTTGAGTTAGAAAACCTAGTATGGCAACTAAACACATTAACAGATTAAAGAAGAAAAACCGTATGGTCATCTCCATAGACGGAGAAAGAAAGGTTTTCTAAAATTTACCACCTGATCATAATAAAATTTTGAGCAAACTTGAAATGGAATTGAGTTAATGACAGAGGTTTAATTCTAGACACGTGACTAAATAAATTAGTAGTGACTAAATCACTAGGCAGAAGCCTGAAAGAAATTATACACTGTGTAATGCTGTAAGTAGTCTGTAAAAAGCACCTTTAAGCAGGGATTTTTAACTTATCCTGGTAACTAGAGATTAAGAAGGAGGTAAAACTTTTTCGTATTTTCAAATCACCTTCCATGTTAAACAAATTATTCAATACTCTCATGTAGTATAGTTTTATCACTCTGGGAGGTTGCACAGTCAAGAGAGCTCTACTGGCCACTGTAAGTCAGTTTTCAACTTCCAGGGCTTCAGTTTGGTATGGATGGAAGTCAGGCCAAAAAGAAGAGGAAAAGGGCTGAGGAGAGCCTGGGCCATATTCATATATATATATATATATATATATATATATATATATATATATGACCATACTGAATACTCTTAATGGGCAGAGTGACACAAACTACTTTTTATCACTGCCACTCATTATTCCAATAGCAGGAACAAATCATATAATCTTTACTTTTGCCTTCCAAGTAATAAATTCCAACATAAAGACCACATCAAAAATTTCAGAAATGTAATCCTCTATAAGGAGAAAGGAGGAAAAAAATCCAGCTGTTTATTAAAAAAAAAATCCACCTGTTTGTTACTGGATCATAAACCTAATTGCTAAGAAAAATTAGGAAACTATATGATAAGATTGATTTAATATGGGAGAAGAACTCTTATTCTAATTTGTCATTTGGGGGAGTCTATGTTGCCAAGTTATATGATTATGATGACAAGCAGTGGCAATGAATTATTTCTGTAAACACTGTAAATATAGTAAGTTTATGAGAATACTTTCTCATATGGGAGAGGGTAATAAATGCAGAGACCAGCTGTATACAATGTTACAGATAGAAATGCAAGCAGTATGTTTGCAGAACAATAAATAAAACATTTTGGCTGGAGCAAGGTGTTTGTGTATGGAATAATGAAGAAGTTGATAAGGTCAGTGTTATGGACTGAATGTTTGTGTCCCCTCGAAATTCATATGTTGAAATCCTACCCCTCAATGTGATAGTATTGGGAGGTGGGGCCTTTGGGAAGTGATTGGGTCATGAGGGCAGAGCCCTCATGACTGGGATTAACGCCCTTAGAAGAAGATATGCTAGAGAGCTCGCTCTCTCCCTCACGCTCACCCTCTCCCTGGCACTTGCCCCCATCCTTCTCTCTCTCTCTCTTTCTCTCTCCCCCACCGTGTAAGGATACAGCAAGAAGATGGCCATTTGCACACCAGGAAGAGGGGTCTCACCAGACAAAGCATCTACCAGCACCTTGATCTTGTACTTCCCGGCCTCCAGAACTGTGAGAAACAATGTTTGTTGTTTAAGCCGCTCAGTCTATGGTATTTGTTATAGCAGCCCAAACTGACTGACGGGTCCAAGAGAACATCACAAATGTGGAGCTGAAAGAAAACACTTTGAAAAGTTTACAAAGCAAATGAAAATGTTACTATATATTATTTTTAGCTATTTTATTATGCCCTTTTCCAGGAAGGACATTCCCTGTGATGCAGTATGAGGAATTTCTGCTCCTGCCTCCTCCCAAATTGTCCCCTTCGGAGACTTCCTGAACCCAGGCAAAATAAATCTGTCACTCAAAAACTGGAAGCTAACAAAAGGGTCTGTAAGGGTGTGGTGGGCAGAGCTCGGAGAGATTCCCGAAACAATTGTACCTGAAAGCGGGGAGTCATTTAGGGACCGTAAAACCAGGTTTACTCCTACAGCTCTGGTTCTTTATTGCTAACACTCACGCTCCCTATCAAAAATGGCCCAGTTTGGACAATAAATTGTATGGTGATCCAACTTATTGGCTGCCCACAGAGCACCTATGGCTGGGGCCTTGGGCAAGGAGGCAATACTAAAGCCAGTTCGGGCTGAATTGTCGTAAGTAGGAAGTCATCCAGAGCACCCTCTAAACTGCTTTGTAGAGATTTTTTAAAAGAACAAATAGATTATATGAAGGCAGGGCAGGAGCAGTAATCTATAAAAGTATTAAGTGAGCTTAATGCAAAAATGCAACAAGAGCACTCTGATAAAATATACTTGGCATGATTTTTAAATTTCTTACTTACAGCCTCCAAAAGTACTACAGCAAATTTTGGAGAGAATGAATTAGAGTAACAGCTCACACTAATGGGCATTCTTCATGGGAGAGGCACCAGGCTAAGAAACAACAGCATTACAAGTAGACCTACCACTTACAGACAATCAGGCACCTTTCTAGGGAATTTATAGTATCACTTCATTGAATCCTTGTCGAAATCCTGTGCAGTAGGTACTATAATTCTGTCCAATTTGCATGTGAGGCAACAGGGGCACAAAGAGGTTAGTTCACCCAAGGACTCACAGTGGGGAAGTAATAGAGTAAAAACCCAGGCAGTTCAACCTCATAGTCTGCTTTTTTAACCACAAAGCTAGAATAACTCACAATATGAACAAAAGCCACAGCGCCTCAATTTCATGTTCATTAGATGGATACTTTTGTTAGAAAATAGTAATTTTTGGTACCAGGTCCAACCTGGCACTTTCTGACTCCAGAGTAGGTGCTATTCTGTTCCCTGTGCAAACACTGGCCCATGGGTCTCTAATAGGTATTTTTAGATAGCTCCAAGACAATTTTATCTCTGATGTGTGTCCCTGAGACAGCAGGATATCCAAGAAAAGAACTGTCAACACTCTCTAACAGGTTTCTAATCTGGAACTAAAGATTTTATTTGATATATTTCTTGGGCCTACAAGATACTTGATTCCAATCCCTAAAGATATTGACACTGAGATTCTATCCATCAGTATTGTCCAGGCAGATATGAAAAATGGCTTTGACATTGTGTCAGTTAGGAATGCTTCCAGCTACGAGTAACAGAAATCCCAACTGACAGTGGCTTAAACAAATTGGGGTTATTTTTCCACAACCAAAACATCTAGAGTTATGTGGTTTTGACATTTTTACTGCTGTTCAAAAATGCTGTCAGGAGTCCAGGCTCTTCCTGTCTTTCGGCTTTCTATCTCGAGCGTGTTGGTCTCCATCAATCTTCTTACTTCATGATCTCAAGATGGCCACTACAGTTTCATATCATGCTGTGTTCAAGGTAGGAAGAAGAGGGAAAGCAGTTTGTACAAACTGCATTTAACCCTTCCCTCAGCAGACTTTAGAATACATCTTTTGGTTACCTCTAGCCAAAAGGAGTATGTGGATTTCTAGCCTCTGGGAGGTGGACGACAGAGATGGAGGTTGGGAATGTGTGTGTGGTTAGCCAACCAAATGTCTGCCCCAGGAACCAAGACATGGCTTGAGATCTACCAGTTGGTGTGAACTCTACCCTTTCCCTCCACACAGAACAGAATACAGGAAATAGGGAAGGCATCTGCTGTCTCCACATTCTTAGAGACACAACTTTTCTTCCTCGCTCCAACCCAATATGTCTTTGCTCATAGAGAACAATGCTCATCAAATCTTTTACTGTTGTTTCCAGCTATAGAATGAGTGTAACACCTTTCCTATCTCCCTTCCCCTCCTCCCCCATCAATCTGAGAAGCTATGAACTTGAATGTCATTATTAATTAAGAGCATTATTAATATTGATACGTGCATGTGTGGAAGAATAGACATATATCATTGGTGGTTGTTGCTGGGGGATGACAGGGTCATCCTTCCCTCTGTGCATATACATTTCTTTATCACTTGAATTTTTTAATACAAGCATACATTACTCTTTTAACCTGTAAAAGCAATGTAGATAGAAATAGACAGTTATTAAATTTCTCACTAGCTTTTCATGCTTTAGGCAGAATAACCCCAGTTCAATAAATCTTCCTGAGGGTCTTATTTTCTAACCAACTTTGTGGTTTATCCCTGAACCTTCAATGAGTTCTTCAGATATTCTTCAGTAATAAACAAGTTTGCATGACTTAATCCACTCAAGTCAGATTACTAAAGTGCTAAAACATTTACAAGCCTTCCTCCCTCTTGCAAATGAAGTTGACTAGCTTCCTCTCTGAAGAAGTGCCCATGTATCCCCGGAATGTGCTGACCTTGCACAAGCATTGCTTGCCTTCTAGCTGTCAGGTTACCACAGCTGTTGGTTTGTGAAAAGTGACAGGCTTCAGTACAAACTATTCTATAGGGAAGCATCCTAAACTCTGTGCATCAAGCTGGATATATTTCCTTTGATTGATAAGCCTTTCAGTTGTTGTTGTTAGGAAGCTTGGCCCTGAGCTAACATCTGTTGCCAATCTTCCTCTTTTTTTTTCTCCCCAAAGCCCCAGTACATAGTTGTGTATCCTAGTGGTAAGTCATTCTAGTTCTTCTATGTGGGACGCCACCACAGCGTGGCTTGATGAGCAGTGAGTAGGTCTGTGCCCAGGATCGGAACTGGTGAACCCTGGGTCACTGAAGCAGAGTGTGCAAACTTAACCACTTGACCACAGGGCTGGCCCCAGCTTCTTTCTCTTTACTACTGTTAGAGAGGAGAAAACTTCCCCCTGCCTGCCTTGGTTATTTCATCTGGTCTGATAATTAAATCGACACAAGATATCTAAACAAGAGAGAAAAAACACACATTTAATTTCATACGTACAGGAACTCCAAAGATATGAGGCTCAGAGCAGTGACCAATAGAGGCAGCTTTTATGCCTTTTAGACAAAGAAATAATAAATTTGTGAAGAATTGACACAATAAAGAAGTTTGGGCTTGGGGTAGTAAATTAGTAAAGAAGTAACAAGTTTTGTTTATACAAGCTTCTCAGCCCTGAATTTTCTGTTTCTGGTGATAAGGATGTCTTTCTACCTCCTGGCACAGGGAGGGTACCTTTCACATGGGAGATTGTTTTCCTGCTTTCTGGGGGACAAAGGAGCGTCAGAGTGTTCTTCTTGTATTGGCTATTTCTCAAGTAACTAATTCAAAATAATCAATATGCCACTTTGGCATATTTAGAGGCAGCCTGCCCTGATCTCCATCACTAACCATACTAGGATGACTCTAAGGTTTCATGCTTGTATGCCTAGGAGAATGATAGATCAATATTTATTCATGGATATGGTAAATATAGAAGGAAAGGAATACTGGTGACAAAGGAGGGTATCTCCCACACTTACCAATAAAAAGAAATTAAACACTTTCCATCTGGTACTTGCTTTTTTATTCTATAGAGAGAGAATATTTTCCTATCTTTGATACAGATAATATTTGTGCTGTAACAATCTATAGTAAATTTTTTGTCTTTTTTGCTTATTTGATGCTCTATTTTTATGATACCCATGTAAAGTATGTAGACAAAAGTGTTGTAATAATATATTTCCAGTCATTTTAACTATCCTAAAGTAGTTGGGAAAGAGTAAATAGCAAAAATGCTCTTTGAGTATGCCAATATCAAAACACTAAAACCCAGGAGTTTCTTCAAGACATCATCTTTGTCTTCACTCAGGGCTATTTGTTATACCTTGTCACCTAGTTACAACAATCTTGATTAGTAGTGATGATAATGATGAAGAAGATGCTGGCAATAGCTACATATCCTGGACACTGGCATAGGAATGTAATGTTATTTCTAATTATCCTGATAACCGCTTAAAATATCCTAAGAGTAGACATCACTTACCCTCATTTTATAGATGAGAAACCGAGATTGAGGGGTTAATTCACTCAAGCTAGTAGAGGAAAATCTGGTTCCAACAGAGCTATCTACTATACTACCCAGTTATTATTTATGTTCCTCTGTGTTGCATCCTTGGCCTTCTGCTTTTCTCATGCAACATTTACTCATAAGATAAGTGAACTCGTCCAAATTTATGGCTGCAACCATTACCTGGGAGCTAATGACTCCTAGAACTACCTTCCAGTTCAGCTTTCTTTCCTGATTTCTTGATCTGTGTCTCTTACTGCCCCCAGGACATCCTTACTTCAACGTCCAACAGTTACCTCCTACTCAACGTCTCCAGAATTAATACCGCATCTTCTCTATTCCCTCTGCATACTTGTTCCTCCTCTTCTAGTCCTTATGTTCCAAAAGAGCAATATCATACACCTAGGTACCCAAGCCAGGAGGTATCCTGGACATTTCCCTCTCCTTCAACCTTCACATCCAATTGAATACTGAATCCTATTGATCCTACCTCTTTCATGGTTCTTGAACCTCCAAATCCACTCTCTCTTCTCTACCTCCACAGCCAGTGTCTTAGTAACCTCTTTCTACTATTTTGCCTAGTTTACTGCAACAGAGTCCAAGATGCTAATGCCATTCCACACTCAGCCTGCGCTTTTTAAAAAATTGTTTAACTTCTCATGTAAATGTCTCCATCCCTTAAAACATGAAAGCAGAATGAGACAAGTAAATTTTCTAACTTGATTTCTTAAGCTGAATATAGTGAATTAACTATTATTACTAGATGGTTTCAGGTTTGTTATGAGAGGAATTTTTCAATTCTTTTCTTTTACCTGTTAATTTTGGACTGTATACATTATATACATTGTATACTTTGGTCAAAGTATCTTAATGTTTTATTTCTCACAATACCTAGTCTCTTATCTTACCCTCTAAAAGCCCATGCTCCAAATGGCTGCCATAATGACCTTTTCTAAAATACAACTCTGATTCTCTCATGGTCCTGCATAATTCTTTCATAGGCTCCTCATTACTTCCAAGACAAAAATCCAAAATCTTTAGTTGATGCAAAAAAAGCAGCCTGAGGCCGTTTTCTGGAAAGACAACTGACATAGCCCATTAGGACATTACTAAATTATGTTCAAAATGATGACCTAAAATCATACAGTGAGGGAACAGTTCTATCCACCATATTGAAGAAGTTAAGAAAATTCCATTTAAAGAGATTTCCTGGAGAAATGTTTACATGCGAGTGCCTAAATAAATAAATGCCAGTAAATTAGAAAATTATGTCACTGTACTTTCAGATTTTACAAGATGGGAAAACTTACATGAGAAGTTAAATAAATTCTTAAAAAATACAGGATTAGTCGGGAGTGGCATGAGGTGTTGAATACAGGTCATAAGGGAAATTAAACATTAAAAGACTTAGACTAGCTTTACACAGTACAGGAAAAACTGACAAAATTACGGAATGTAATAAATTAAAAGTTGCCCAGTCATTACCTAATCCAGAGGTCACACTGCAGGTCAGATTTGCCTGAAGATAGATTTTATCTGGTCTGTACAAATTTTTAAAACGTCTGAATTTTATTATCCTTAGCCCTCTTTCTGTCTCATCCACTGACCAGTGTCAGTCCATGAACTGATAATGGTCTGCAACAAGTGAACTACAGAAATTGAGATTCAGCTTTAAGAAATTGTTTTAGCAAGTTGGCAAACTAATCCTATGTCTGTTGAATCCACACAGATAGTTTGAAATGCCCTGGTCTGGTTTACCACAATCCCCACCATGCCCTATTCTTACTTTAGGCCAGTTTCATTCAAATACCAGGTCCTTGGTGGCATTTTAGTTGAGGCCTCTTCTCCCATTCAGTTAAATGCCTTCACATATGAGGCTGAGACCTACAACAGTTACGGTAAGTGTCTTGCCAAAGTCTTGAAGAATCTCACCTATCTCCACATATTGGATAAATTCAGTAATACTTGACTGTTGACTTATAATTTCTAAGCCCCTCAAAAGACTGACAGTAAAACAGATGTCTAATTCAAATCTGTTATTAGTTAGCTCAATACAAATCATGTTAGATCAGATACAAATCATGTGCTACCTTCTTTCCAGCAGACAGTGAGACCAGAATTCATGGAGGATTGAAGAGACCTGGTGGGGGCTAGAAGCAAGCTCAAACGGTTGCATGTTGCAGACAGCAAGTGTAACTTCAAAACCATTCTAAGTCTTCTTTTCTTGATTTATCCATCTTTCAAACCAATGTGATCATCTGATTCCAGGTGCCAAGAATTTGGTTCCCTGTAATAATTTTCTTAGCAATTTCAGCTTACTGAAGTATACCACACCTCTGAATGCTACAACGCACAGAGCAATACTCTGATATTCCAGAGCAATTACCTCGCCTACACCCAAAACACATCCAGTTCTTACCCAGAATAAAGCTAAGAGCAGAAATCTTTCCTAATGATTACCAAGTCTTTTCAACTGTGTTAAATACAAACTTAATCACTTGACTTCTTTCTTTGACCTGTCATCAACATAATTTTAAAGACCTGTCCCCTCACACACTGATTCATCTCAAGCTTATTACAAGTAATAAGAATGTGGAGTTGAGATTCACAACCATCCATATGTTAGTTGGAAGAAGAAAATCAAGACTAAGAGAAAGTGGAAGCATAGCTGGAAGGCTAATCTTCAAGATTAATTCCAGATTCAAATCCATGAGTGTTTCAGGGACGGGTTACAAATTTGAATCCTGGACAGTGTTGTAGAAAAGTTGGGTTCTCAATTCACGAATGAAGTCACAAAAGGCTGAGTGTTCACACATAATACCTCTCAATATGCTAACACAAAAGAGGCACATGAGAAATATTTATTTAGTGCATAAATGGATGAATCAATCAATTAATCAATCAACAAACTTGCTGTAAGGCTCTCTTGAAAGATTCCCCATGAGGTGGTTCTTTTCACAAACCATCCCTCCTCCCTCAAGCCCAGACTCTGTAAGGTGCCTGCCTCACCTCTACAATGCCAGACATGTGCTGTCAGTCTACCATCAGTTACTGGAGTGCCCACAGTCAAGTACCATAGACCTTCTGCACTGAGGGTAAATGGGACTCTGTTGCGCCTGGCAGGCAGCCCTGTCTGGGAGCTGACAACTACATAGAATTGACTGACAAGCTTCTGCAAGTAGACATGGAGCTAATGAGCCAACATTCCCAACATTGCCAAGGCAATGTAGAGAAGGGATATGGCCAATTAAAAAACAACAACAAATAAAGAAATTTTCCATATCTTGGTTCACGTTCTTTATGTTCTTTTCCACACAAAGGTCTGCCTTCAAAGAGCCATTATATAGGGAAAATTAATTTCATTTTCATCGATCATTGTGAAACCCACACCTTAAAGTAATTCTAGACTGTAAATTCAGGAAGAGTTACCCAACTAAAAATTGGTTGACTCAATCCTGGCCATCAGAGGAGCAACAGATGTTGTAGCCAGGCCGCCCTCACACTGTGCCAGAAAATTAAGTCATGATTTTAAACAGATTGCAATATTCCAAATGGAGTCACTCTTATCTTAACAACCAACACTACAAAGTTGCTGGGGGGAAAATTGTTTTACAGAGAGGACAAAGAATACTGTCTAGGTATCCTGAAAGACCAGGTGTTTTCTGGTGAACTCAAAGACCAGAACCACACGTATTCAGAGCTACAAGTAATTTCCACAATATGAATATGCCTCTGCAGGTTGGTACCAAATAAGCACAAGGAGGAAGGTACAGTATTTGTTTCCAGCTTGCTACAAGATGTTTTTATTGCAAAGTCACTGGTAAGTGGTGAGATTTTTACTCAATAACATTGTTTGCAACCAGCATGGAATGCCTGATAAAGGTAGGAGGTAGCTTTACCATCATCCTTCATACAGCACTTACGAAATTGTCACCTATAAAGGATGCTGCCCTGTGCACTAAGCAACAAAGTGATTCACATGCTCTGGGGCAGCAGTAGCCAAGTGCTCTACCCTTCACCTCTACCCATGGCTAAGGAACCTTCTATGAAGTGAGACAAGGCTTCCAAAACTCTTCCTTACACCACAGGATGCAGATGCCTAAAATCTGAAAATTTGTTATTTTGTGTATTACATGTAAATTTCAAAATAATCAAAGGTTTAAGCTATGATCTAGTTATAAGTTATAACTCAGAAATCTTAAGTTACCAGATTCTTATCTAAAAGTTGGTCTTAATGATCTGAGAAAAAGAGACCATGAGAATATTGGGCACCAAAGTAGATATTAGTCACAAAAAGAGGATGAGGGGAAAGCTGACATGCCAAGCACAACGTGCCTGCCTTGCATTAGCTGTGTCCCTAATGAGGAGAGACACAGGCCCAGAATCCCCAATCCCCAAACCCTGCCACCTGCATGGATGCCCAAGAAGTCGGGTGCACAGCAGTCGAGGCAAATGAATTCTTAATTACCAGTTAAGACCACAGCCCCAAACCTCTGGGTTATCTTACATCTCGGCCAGCCTAGGTGAATTTTGAGGACTCTTTGGCCCTCCGGGTACACAGTGTGCTATAAGCCACCCTTACCTAGGTTCTACCACGTCTCCCAGCGGGTGGTCTCCAGCTGCCGGGGGGGGGGGGGGGGGGGTGGGGGGGGGAGGTCCCGTGGCAGAGCAGCCCTGTAGCATCTGACTGCACCTCTTGGGAAAGGAGAGAGAGAAAAGATCCAAAAGAGAGATCGTTCAAGAGACCCAAAGGAATGACCTGCAGGTGAGAGCGCTTATCTTTCCTCCTCTCTCTCACTAAATGAACGTGCTTCACTCACAGCAGAATTCAAACGCCTGGGGTTGGTGGGGAAAGTGGAAGCGGGGATTTTGGGTAGGGAGGCAGTGAAAGAGGAAAGAATGGAGGCTGAAGCGTAGATCTCTCTCTAAAGACTAGAGTATGTCAAGAACGCTTTGAATTTTCACTTGACTATAGATAAGCGCGTGGAAAACAGAAGACGGAGCTCCCGCTTACTCTTCAGCTGCTGCTCCACTTATACGGACTCAAGAGCGCACATTCCACTCTTGGCCTCGCCTCTGAACAAAGCTAGTGTATTTTCCTCAGTAATTGTAGTGGACGGAGCAGAACTGGTTTGAAACTGACTTGAATGTTTCTTGAATTAATCCATTAGTTAATTAATGCAGTACCCAAGAACTTGAAGCACAACTTCTTGATCTGTAAATAGACGTTTCTAAAAGCATTTTTTCTTAATTTCTTAATTCACAAATACCACAATTGATAAATTGCTTACTTAACAATTTTAAATTTATAATTATCTACAAAATATTTTTAAGAACAATTCATAAATTTCTTAAATATATAATTCTGCCATGTTATGCAACCAAACTTCAGTTTTCTATTACTTAATCTACACATAAATCCGTACAGGTGGATCCTGCTTTACCTATGTCTCAACCATAATTTGATTCATGTCTCTTCTGTGATTGGATCTTATTAAAAAAAAGAGCCCCAATAAATGCAAGACTTTTTTTGTTTTTCTGAGGAAGAGTGGGCCTAAGCTAACATCCATGCCCATCTTCCTCTACCAGATATGTGGGACACCTGCCACAGCATGGCTTGATAAGTGGTGAGTAGGTTCACGCCCAGGATCCGAACTGGCAAACCCAGGCCACTGAAGTGAAGGGTGCAAACGTAACCACTACACCACCAGGCCGGCCCCTATACAAGTCTTTTTTTAATCATGATACATTTATTTTCCAATGAGTATTTGGACCATTGTTTTACAGTTTGAAAGCATGGGAAATAGGTACAAGGTGTCAAGAGGAAGACGCTTCTATCACCTTTCTGTTCTCTGAACGGCTCTATGTAAACGGTAGGTAAAATCTTTCTCAAGCTACCTCTAGTCTGTGATCCTACTACAGAGACAGCTCCTCCAGCAACAGTAGAACAAGAAATTTTAACAGAATTGTTTCACCACTGTTCTCTGGAAGGCTATTTGAAAGAACCAGGAAGAAAAAGGACCCAGCGTTACTACCCTTCCATTTTAGGTTTGCTTTTACAAGGATTGCTATTTTGTAAAGTAAGTAATGTGTGGAGAGGGACAAAGATGGCAGCTATGTATGTACCACCCCTCTCCTGAGGCGGTAGCTATAACAGAAACACTAGAATCATAGAGCAAAGTTACAGATTAACTAGGTAAAAACTCCCAAAGTGCAAGCTTAGCTCAAATACTGTTCACACCAAACCCTGCAGATTCTAGCAGCCTGCTCCCACCTAGATATGCTAATGACCTTGCTGTGATGTGATCCCATTTCATAGGTAGATAGATAGACAGACAGACAGATAGAAAACCTGTTTAAAATTGTACCCTCAACATAGTACATGTTCCATGTATTAAAAGAAGACTAAGGCGTGTTTTAGAATTTTTGTCATATGTAGGTGTTATTAGAGAAAAGAGGTTTTCTTATATTTTCTGCTCTGCTTTTATATCATTTGTAAAATGCTATCAGTTTGGTCAATTTTGCTTTTATTTTCAGTCATTTTTCTCCAGTCTTTGTTCAAATGCAGTGTCTGAGTTGGGGTGCTAAGGCCTTGAATAGTGCTTTCCCACACACAGGGACCAGTGAGTGTTAAAAGCAAGCAGGGTGCAATAATGCAACTAAATGCTGTATCCATTTGTGATTCAAAGTTAATCAAAATCCAAAGCAGGAAAATTCTTCCCACCTCATCCACAGCAGCAGCATAATTTCATAGGCGCACACTCACCCTGTCACCACTGACAGCCTCTGATAACCAGGCATGGGCTCTTCAAGTTGTGCAAGATTTTAGTGATCAGATATTATTAGTGAACATAATGCAAGCTTTTATCTTTATGAATCACAATCATGCTTTTATTAGAAGACTACTTTCATCAAAAAGTTGAGAAATTCAGTCATAACATTGGCTGGAAAAAAACAAAAATGTGGCAATGTGAACAGGCCTTTGTCCTGAACTCTTTCCTTCCATTTATATTTAACTAGTGTTTATTGAATGCCTAACATGTGCCAGTGACAATGCTAAACATCTAACACGCAATATTTTTTTTAATCCTCACAAAACCCTTTGAGGTCAGTAGTCTTGTCTTATTTTACAGATGAGGAAACTGGGGCCCAAGGCTATACAGCAATAAAGTAGTGGTGCCAGGATTCTGCCTCCATCACCATTCTCTTAACGTCATAATATGCTTCCCAGCAGTCCCTGTGTTTCCCAAAGGAGAGCTGGTGCACTGTCTGCCACTGAGCTTTGGATGGGCCCGTGTGGCCCATTTCAGCTCTGAATAGCTGTAAAAGGATTCGTTCACTCCAACTGTTCACATTTCTCATGACCTGAGAAAATTGGAATGTTCAAATACAAATTGCAGACTACTCCAGCAAGGGCCCAACAGTCTACATTTTTCATACAGCAGGAAGATAGGAAGATTTTTGTGAAGCTAATGAAGCTTCACCTTCAGAGTCCTCCACTTTCCTGCACACTTTCATGGCCCTGAGAGGTTTTAGTGAGGCGTTCATATGATTCTTTGTATTCTAAAATTTGCAAGATAAATATTTTAATTGCAACCAATTAATACCATTGTCCCTTTCCACTCTGACTTTGCTGCCATCACACTGCCCTCTGTGTTTGGTGGCACTGAAGTAGCCATGAGCATATTGAGAACCAGCAAAAGGAAATCTGAGATGCAAATTCATTCAATAGGGGTGTAGTGTGGTTCCCAGCGACATGTGTATCTACATAGGTTTGTGCATTGCCCGTCATCCTAATGCAGATGGCTTCCAGAAATGGCTAATTGAGGATTCCTCCGCAGGAAAAGTACAAGGTCTAAGGTTTTATTGTGACTTAACTATATGAGTAGTGGAAAAATGAGGATTGAAAATCCAGAGCCAGAACCTAGTTTATGGAAAGTTCTCCTAACCATCAGACATATAGAATTGTAACAAGAGGAACAAATTCTCATCAATGACTGATCAAGACTGAAGTTTTCTCATGTTGGAAATATAACCAATAATACAGCATATGCAATTATAAACGCACACTTTTATGGAATGGTCCAAAAAAGAATTTATCAGAATTCCTGAATTTGTAGGTCATAAACCTGAAGCAGTGCTACAAAAAACCAATGTGTAAACAAATGTAAAGTCACATGTTTTATTAATTCCAATGTATTAGATCACATCCTAGTATATGTAATGTACTGTCCTGATGAAGATCAGAGGTTTCAGATGAAATGTCAGCTCTAAAAAGAGCTGAAATCTTGCCATTTGGGACAACATGGATGGACCTTGAGGGTACTATGCTAAGCGAAATAAGTCAGACAGAAAAAGTCAATCTATGATTTCACTCATAAGCAGAAGATTAACAACAAGAACAACAAACAAACACATAGATACAGAGATTAGATTGGTGGTTACCAGCAGGAAAGCAGGGAGGGAAGAGGGCAAAAGTGGTGACAGGGCACATGTGTGGCGACGGATGATAATTAATCTTTGGGTGGTGAACATGATGTAGTCTATACAGAAATTGAAATACGAGGTACACTAGAAATTTAGATAAAGTTATAAGCCAATGTTAGCGCAATTAAAAAAAAGAGCTGAAATAAATCACTTTGCCATATTACCTGCAAAAATGCAACAGGAATAATTATGGGGTTTATACAAATAAAGTTTTCCTTGAAAAAGAAAAAAATGCTACCAAGGTACCAAAATGCCCTGAAGAGACATGTATTTCTATGACCAAGTTCCTATACTTGTTTATTCAATGTCTATTATATGAGTAATTTGATTACATGATTAAGTAGCCCATTACAGCATAGCACTAATTCTGGAGTACATTTGACTTGCTCTTGTATATTCCTCAATTTTAGATTCCTTTTTCATTTTTTCAGAATTATTGAGCATACTAAAATTTAAATGTATCAAGAAGAAAGTATCCAAGTTGAAGCCAAAATCATAAATCAAAAGAAAATATTTGTGATACTTGTTAGCTGTTTTTTTAAAAAAAATTGGGGCTGCCCTGTGATGGAGTGGTTAAGTTTGGCACACTCTGCTTTGGCATCCTGGGTTCGCGGGTTTGGATCCCTAGCATGGACTTACATCACTCATCAGCCATGCTGTAGCAGCAATCCACATACAAAATAGATGAATATTGGCACAGATGTTCGTTCAGGGCTAATCTTCCTCCAGCAAAAAAAAGAGGAAAATTGGCAATGGATGTCAGCTCAGGGCAAATCTTCCTTAGCAAAACCCAAAAAATTTTAATTTGTTGTGATTTATTATTCTAAATAAATATTCATTTTCATGCATACTTTTCTATTTGTAATTTTATATTCTTTTTCTTATATGGGGTCCCATCAAATTAAGTTTCAGGCTGCACGAAACCTGTATCTGCCACTGAATGAAACCAGCTCCAAAGGCCATGGTTTACCTGGCCTTCTGGGCAGAGCACAGCTGACTCTGGGGAAGGCAGGCTCGGGCCATCCTCACTTCAGTGTATAGTTCCACAAGCCCTTATCCCAATGGCAAAATTCTAAAGTTCTGAAAACTTAAACGTATGCTTATTATTTGGCATCGAAACTCATTTGGCAACAATAACTAGCTGGAACTGGCATAAGCTTATTTATAAGCTGAATTAATCTCATGTCGTATGAATAGTTATACATTTTGTTGTGGAAATACTAAAAATTTGAATTTAAGATGATGTCCAATTTCCACTGGGGATTTTCAGAATTTATTTTTAAAAACTAAACAAAAAATTTTGTTTTTAAATTCTGAAACACGGCGGGTCCCAAGGGTTACAGACGAGGAATTTGGGATCTGTGCCTATTTTCCCACAGTTGCCTCCCTTGGGCAGGGACCTATGGAGTCAAGCGGTCTGTTGAGGATTGTGATAGTTTTGAGAATATTTGATAGTATTTGACTAGTAGACTCATGGATATCCAGTCCCCGCCCTGGGTTCCAGAAGATGCTGTTCATAAAAGAAAACTGACGACATGGAGGCAAAATTCCTCTTATTATTGGGGGTTGCTGAATTAACACTAATGCAAACCTGGAGATGTAGCATGTAGCTTGGGCTTGAGATCTACATCAGACCTACGACACCTCTAAGCCAAAGAAAGGACCAGCACACTTAGGCACACACTAGCTGTGCGACCTTGGGCAAAATCCTCCATGAAAAAATGTCCTTCCCTATAAAATATTATGTTATATTTACCTACTTTATGTTTATATATAACATAGGCATACTTTATATTTACATATAATAAAGCTATAAATATAAATATATTAAATAACTATAAATGTAATATGTAAATTTATTTTTTATATTTAAAACATAAATATATACCTATATTATAGGTTTGTTTTGAGATTTAGGTGGTATGATACCGGTAACATACTTAAAACTGTGTCTTAAACACTTAAAACACATAGTAAGCACCTAGAAAAGGTTAGCAATTATTATTATATTATAGATGTGGACAGAGAGTAACAATAACACCCCAGGAAAGGCCCACATCCACTTCCAACCCCACTGCCTCAGAGCTATATTAGCTCAGTCATAAAAATGTAGCCCTGACTCAACCAGATGTTTGTACATCAGCGTTCACAGCAGTATTATTCACAATAGGCAAAAGGTAGAAACAACCCAAATGTTCATCAACAAATGAATGGATAAAGAAATTGCGGTATATGCAGACAAGGGAATTTTATTTAGACTTAAAAAGGAATGAAGTTCTGACATAGGCTGCAACATGGGTGAATCTTGGAGACATTATGCTAAGTGAAATAAACCAGACACAAAAGGACAAACATTGTATGATTCCACTTACATGAGGTACCTAGAGTAGTTAAATTCATAGAGACAGAAAGTAGAATGCTGGCTGCTGAGGGCTGGAGGGGAGGAGAATAGGGAGTTACTGCTTAACGGGCAAAGAGCTTCGGTTTGGGAAGATGAAACAGTTCTTGAGAAGGATGGTGACAATGATTGCACAACAATGTGAATGTACTTAATGCCACCAAACTGTACACTTATAAACAGTTAAAATTGTTAATTTTATATTTCGTATTTTTTTCACAATGATGAAAAGAAAGGAAACAAACAAATGTAGCCTTGGCTCTCTGCTCAACCTGTTTGTGAAGGTCCTCTGGCCCGCTGATAAGTCTGCCTCTAATTGCTTCTGACAGTCAGGAGGAGTTTCTCACGTAAGCTCGGTAACAAGTCTGTGGAGCTGTAGCAGAGTGCACATGACTTTTTTCTGTTCTGCCCCATCCGTTATGCACTGAACACCATCTCCTACTGGAACCTAAAGTAATGGATTCAAGATGTCAAAACAAAATTGAGAGTAAATCATCTCCTTTTGGTTTATCCTTCTATAAAGAGTATACCGAATCATGACTCTCCTTCCATAAAATCTTGGAGAGTTTTTAGTAAAATATTTCTTTCTGTTTTTGATTATAATCCTTCAATCTTTGCCCCAAACCTCTCCATCCTGTACTCAGACACACTGAACTCATTACTGTACTGTACCCAAAACTGCTTCTCCCCTCACCCCCCATTTGATTACTCTTGTAGGTCTGCTGCTCTCTTTCCTTAGGATGAGGTATGGCTGATATTCAGCTGGTATACATCACTACAGTAAAGCAGTTAATTAAATACTGAAACGATCTGCAAGAGCTGCACGGGGCTGCTGTGCTGTGACTCTGAGTGCCTCCTCCCACCTCCCCAACCAACTCGCCCACACCCTCCTCCAGGACCCCTCAAACCTGGCAATATTCCAGCAACGAGGAGTCAGCACATGTCACGGGCAGGGCTGGCAGGACCTCACCTCACACTCCAAGCCAGTGTTCTGAGTGGCCAATGCTACGTCTTACTGGTTGTGAAATATTTTGAATTTACCCATGGATGAGATATTCTCCCAGCTGGTTCCTTAGTCTCTTAGAGATTGCCCTGTTAATTCATCAGACATGCTCTACTTCATTAGTCATGAGGGAAAAACAAATTAAAACTACAATGAGGTGGTATAGCGGTTAAGTTCCCATGCTCCACTTCAGTGGCCCAGGGTTCGCTGGTTTGGATCCCAGGTGCAGACCTACACATCGCTTATCAAGTCATGCTGTGGCAGGCATCCCACATATAAAGGAGAGGAAGATGGGCACAGATGTTAGCTCAGGGTCAATCTTCCTCAGCAAAAAAAGAAAAAGAGAGAGAGAGGAGGATTGGTGGCAGATGTTAGCTCAGGGCTAATCTCCCCCCCACCCCCCAAAAAAGAAAACTACAATGAGATACCACCACACATCCTACAGAATGACTAAAACTAAAAAGACAGAAAATGCTAAGAGTTGACAAGGATATAGAGCAACTGCAATTCCCGTACACTGCTGGTGGGAGTACAACTACTTTGGGAAACTGGTTGGTGATATTTACTAAAGCTGAACATGTATATATAGGTATAGCCCAGGACCCAGTAATTCTACTCCAGGCAGTAAACCCTTTCTCTCCCCACACTTCTCTTCTTCATCTTTCGAAAGAGAAACATTTACCCAGGCTCATCATCTACCTACAAGGAGACCACAGATGCTGGCTGTATTCCCTCCTCAGATCTGCGGTAGGCAAGCATTTTGATGTGCACAGCTTTAGCCCAATCCCGGTGCCTCACAGGCCTTATAATGCAGCTCTTTTGTACCAAAGTAGAATTTTCTACCACCTCCCCTGCCTGGTTTTCTGATTTAATAAAGTTTATAAAAATATCAGCATCCAGTGTGGATTGGATTGGAAAGCTTTTTCTTTCTATGTTCCACTTTTCTTTATCAACCAGGATCCAATGAGCACTCTTAATTCCTCTCTCTCTTTCTGGATGAAAAGATGAAGCAAGGACAAGCATTTGAGCCACCTTAAAAAGCAGCATCCAGGGGCCGGCCCTGTGGCGGAGTGGTTAAGTTTGCATGCTCCACTGTGGTGGCCCAGGGTTTCGCTGGTTCGGATCCTGGGTGCGGACATGGCACCACTCGTCAGGCCACGTTGAGGCAGCATCCCACGTGCCACAACTAGAAGGACCACAACTAGAATATACGACTATGTACTGGGGGAATTTGGGGAGAAAAAAAAATATCGGCAACAGTTGTTAGCTCAGGTGCCAATCTTTCAAAAAAAAAAAAAAAAGCAGAATCCACACATTAAAGGGCTACCTGAACAATTTTCTGGTGGGTAGAGGTCAGGATAAACATGTAACCTAGCTATTTTTTCCCCAATCCAGCTCTAGCTTCCTCATATTTCATAAAACATATCCCAGATTTTGACATTAGCTTTTCTGATAATCTTAGCTTTCAGTAGTAAGTTCTATCTTCTTCTGGGTTTCTAACGACATTTAGTGGAAATATTGGGGAAGCAACGGCAAGTACTCCAAGCTAGACACCATTTGAAACAGAAATGTTTTCCTTTTTTAGAATACCCTGCAAAAGATCACAAACTCCTGTCTTATAAATGTACGTATTCCCCCCAACCCTCAATCCCCAAAACCTTTCTGGTAAGGCTTGATCCAGCTATTCAGCCTTTGCTTCATCATATTTTATATTGGTACTGCTGAAAATGCTAACGGAACCTCTAGTCTTTTCTAGAATCTGACTCATTATATTTTCTTCTAGGATAAAACTTTAATTTATTATATCTGCCTATGTGATGTACTAGCATATATTAGGCTTGCCCTTGCCCTTCACACATTTGTAATAAAGCACTTTCCCATATGAGACCCAAAGAGTTCTTCCCCTTCCAACTATGCTGAAACACATTTGCCAGCTGGCTGTTCACCAAAATTTAGCCTTCACTTTGCATTGTATGAGATTATTACTGGCAATATTTCCCATCTCTTTTTGCATCTCGCTGAAGCTGTATGACTACTTCTCGCCAAAGGAACATGAATAGAAGTGGTGAGTATGACTTCTGGGCCAATGAGCATAAGAAGTAGGTGCACCTTCTCCATGATATTTTTTAAATCTCCTTTCACTAGCTGAATCAGAAAAGTCTGAGGCCCTTACTGATGGTAGAGCCACGAGATGGAAGGAGCCTGGGTCTCTGAATCATTATATTGAGGAAAGACTCTTGCCTAACTGAAACATCTACATTGGACTATAATGAGAAGGAGAAATAAATTTCTATTACGTTAAGCACTGAAATTTGGGAGTTTATTTGTTATAGATACTAACTTTAACTAAATTAGGGACTGAGGTTCATTCTACCCTTCACCTTTTGTTCTAACCACTATCTGGTGTGGGTTCATTAGGGTCCATGTGTCACAGATGCCAGACATAATTATCTCAATAGCCTTACATCAGGCCTGGAAATTTTTTATCTCTTCTTCTTTTGAAACCTGTACTCTATTGCCTTTATTTCAAGCTCTATTTCCAATGTGAGATTATTTTCAAAATAGAAGGCACTGGCATTCAAAGACCAATGGCTGACCAAGCCCTTTCTGATTTCGATTTTTTATTTCACCACTTCTCATTCATTCCTCAAGGGCTGCCTCCCACCAACCATTTCAGGCCAGGAGGATGATCTTTTACAATATCAAAACACCTTCAAACCACAGTGGCAACAACAGACTCAATTTCCACCAAGAGCCAAAAAGAGTCTCTCTCTTACCTTTAGTAATCGAAATATCTGGCAATAACCCAGCTGTTTAGATATTCAGGGTAGACCTTTTGTCTTCTGATGGTTACAAGAAGCTGTAATTAATACCCCAAAGACACTGATACCATACTCATCCCTTTCTGAAAACCAGTCAAATCCAGACATGTCAGGTAGAAGACTGCCTGGGCGTGTTAGTCATACAAAAACTACTTTCACATACATAACTTAGAGAGCAAAGTGTAATATTGGCTTCAACTCTAAGGCATGGCCATGTTCCAGTACCTTACTTTTAGAAATGTGCTCTCACCATTTGACATCAAAGTTGGTATGCAGGTGGTGCCCATGGAATTTTCCCGTCAGCCAACTGTGCCTATAAGGGAGATAGGCTTCAAATGAAACCTTACGAGCTTTGATCATCACCCAGTGCTTGTGCCACGTACCTGCCCTTTCCTACTTGTCTGCCCTCCAAGAGACACAATGGCTTCCCTTAGGCAAAAGTGACACCACAATAGCTATTACAGGAAGGAAGAGATATTCATCACCAGAATATTTTAGCAAATGAATCACAACAGACTGATGGCATAACTCTCATTCTAAGGCCAAGAACAAGAATTACATGGTTTATTTTAAGACAGCAGAAGAGTAAAAAACAGATTGAAAAACATATGATATCCCCTCCAGCTCAAAGCTCTACAAACAGCAATGGCATTTGCAAAGTTCTGCGTGTCTTCTCAAATGTGCTTTCAGTTTAATGTGTGTTGACATCTTTCACTGTGTGCAGAATTAACTGGAAGAACAACATTTTGTGCTTTTTTTTCCTTTTGCAACAGGACGAGAAGAATAAGGAAAGAGCCCAGCAATCTGTATTTACACTGACCAGCCATATACTGTGAATGGACACTAAGATATGGTTTGCCTTCAGTGGTTCCAAATTAGTGTAATGAAAACATGCTTATCCCTGGAGCCATTAAATCAGTACAAGCAGAAAAGATGCAGTAGCCACAGCCTCTCCTTATATTCTCCTCTGGAGCAGAGGCAAATAAAATAAACAAGTGAGATGATTGGAAAAGAATTTTCTTTTCCAAAACAAATAAATGGTAAAGAAACTGACTGAGTGCCGAACTTCACAGAACCATGCAAAGAACGGGAGCTTCAAACTGTAATTTTAAAAATAGTGAAGTGAAAAATTAAGGGGCTCTAACATGAAACAAATTTAGGAAGAAAGAGAAAGAAATGGCATGCCAAGAACTGTACTGATTAGGAAGTGGGCAATTTAATTTCTTCAGGAGAGTAAATCTCCAACATGAATTAATTTGCTTCACGCTGAGTCCTGCTGGTTTTTCTTCTTTCCTCAATCACTGTTTATTTCACAAAATCAGCACTCACCTATCTTCTTTGATTATTTAATTTCAGGAGGATTTTCCTTTCACAAAGCAGTTAGCACTGCGAAGCTCAGCTCTGCATGTAATGTGTAAACACATTATAATGGCCTGCCTAGGTGTGGGGATTATTTATTTCATCTTGGAGACAACGTGGTTTCGATGCTCCACTTCCTCTCTAGTGAAATCTCTCAGTGACATTCCTGAATCCGCTTCCCACAGTGTGCATCTTTCATTGACATTTACCAAATGCAGAGATTCTGATGCAAAATCAGGAAAGCAATATTCAAACCGTGAAATATATATTTTCATTTCTAAAGGGGAAGTGGGTCACGGGATATAGCTGATGGAACTAGTAAATAATAGACAAAATAGCATTTTAAAATGAAGATTGGCATTGATTTTTTCTTTACTAACATCTCTGTAGGTGTCTAAACTCTTCTGAGTTCTCATTTTATGCACACGGGTCAGTATAAAAGCAAGGTTTATTAGGATCCAAGGCTATAACATTTTTTTTAAAAAAAGAGGCTGGCATCTCAGTGGGTTTCTTTTGGCAGAATATTTAAATAAAGATTATTTGAAATATGATACAAACGTTTAGAAATAAACAACTAAATCTCCTCTAAGAAGTGTCAGTTTGTTTTTCACTTTGCCTCAAGGACAAGCGTGACTATATAGCCTTTTCCTTTTGTCTTTATTTCTGCTTCTTTACTGTTTCTGATTAGTGACCTCAGTCAAGACTCATTGCTCATTGCAAAGGCTGCTAATGGATTGTTTGAACCTGAATGTATTAGGATGGAATATTCCTTCTTCTCAGACCCAAGGCCGGGGTTTTTCTACTCCCAGTCCATCCTAGCCAGAGTTCTAGATAATGATGATTGGGTTATTCAAACTGATAATTGTGTTTTTCCACTTTTTAAAATAAAGCTCCCCCTTATCATGTTCTATGTAATGATATTTGTAATCTTTACATTCAATAGCAAGCCATCAGGCTGCCCCAATTTGAGCCAAGGCATTTTCTTATCAAAATCCATCACAGGAGAGATAGGATTGTGAAAAGATTCGTGGAGGTCTTCACAGTGAACTTTAACCAGGAGATCGCCCCTCAGATTATTAGCCTATTGTGATTACATTTATATTTTTCACTCATGTGCTTTGTCACTTTAGAGACAAGAAAATGCTATTCATTGTTGCTAGGAGATGGGTGGCTATGGCAACAGTGTGGGACAGAGCCAGATGGAGTGCCTATAGCATAGTCAGGTTTCAGCTCTTTTTTTGATCTCTAAGTGACTCCATGGCAGTCCTGAGCAAGGAAGCCCCAAATCACTGCCTCTTCAGCTTGTTTCAAAAGATGTGCCACATGGTTTCTCCTCACACGTCGGCTCTCTCCATTTAACAAGAGTCTTTTTGGTGCTTAACTATACACCACGAGGTTGTTTGAAAAAGAAAAAAGCTGGATAACAAGGGGGATTATCACTATTTAACTGTGTTTTCATACTGTTATTAATTTAATTCAGATCTAGTGCCATATGCTTCCCTTCATCATTCCACTGAACTCCCAGTGACTTTCATGGAACTTCCATGCAAAGAATGAAGGCAACATATGGTTCTAATAGTGGTTTGTTCATTCCTCAAAGATTTATAGGTTTTTTAAAGTCATTAATCATTATCGTTAAGACATCCTTCAATGTCTTCAGAAGGGAGCACTTTCACTGATGTGAAGGCGTTCTCACTACACAGCCATATCTAGAAAGAAAAATGTTTCTTTTTTCTTTAAAAACTGGGATCCAAGAGAAAAATATTGACTTGTTCCTCTTATAATCAAGTAAGAAGGCAACAAATTACAGTCATAAAGGAACATAGTGGTATATCTATTATTCTAAAAATAATTTGCTTATCGGGCCATGAAAGTCTTAATCGATTTACTCAGCATTTTCCTCATGTCACTCCTCAAAAAACTGATTCCCTATTACGCATCACAGCAAATTCAACCTCCTAGGCCAGGTCCTCCTCTCCCTGTGCCGCTCGATCCATCCAGCATAATTTATTCTCCTGTATAACTCTTTCCTCTGATCAGATGAGAGGAATTATCTCATTATCTCTCTTTTTCACCCCCACCTCCACTACTATTATACAGATTATCTCTCCGTCTATTTCTTTGTCTTTGCTGCTGCCATTTCCTAAAATGCCTTCTCTATCTTGAATGCTCATTTTGGCTCAAATATTTATCCAGTGCCTACTATGTGCCTGGGCTCATGGTAGTGCTAGCCTCTGAAGAAAAGCATAATGAGAGCTCCACACCATCTAAAGAGGGCAACAGATCCATAAAAATTAACAATGGATGTCATTTTTGAATTGTTCACTACATGCAGGACTCATTGAGACACTATTCCTTATTTAATACTCAGAAAAACTCTGTGTTGTTATTATCATTTCCAGCTAACAAATGGAAGACCTGAGGCCTTGCTCAGGGGTAAAGGGTAAATGATTTGCCCAAAGTCAGGGAGCCAATTAGCAGTAAAGCTGAGACCAGAACCCATGTCTGTGTCATTTCAAAGACGATACTTACTCACGCCACTGTTTCGACACAATGAGATACTTTCAATAATGTAAATGTGTATTTTTCAAGGATAGGAACCACTAGGGGAGAGAGTGATCAGCTCCATTAGGGAGGGTCAGAGAAGAGTTCCCAGGTTCGGAAAGTGTTCACTTATATATAAGGAGTTTGACAGTGTATGTAGCAGACATTTTTGGGAAAGGGTTGAACTTAGACATTTAAGTCCTTTTCAGCTTCTTTTATTATCAGTCCTCTCAACTCTCCCATTTCCCTTTTTCAACGTGCAACTCAGTGCTCACCTCTTCCATATGCCAATCTGTACGTTAACCCTTGTTCATCTCATTCTTCTCTAAACTCCGATGACACTCCTTCAGCGGCATCCCCCTTAGGTCTTGACCAGATATTGTCTTGTGCTGCTCCCATTTTCTGGACCATGCAAACGTTGAGGGAAGGAGCCACACCTTTTATCTATTGTGTGTCTTCCAAGGCACCTACAGCTGTGTCAGGGACATAGCAGTTGGTCTGCACGGTGATCAGTCTTCACGGCTGTATCATGCTTATAGTTTGTAAACTCTTTCATTTATTCAGGCTTCTTAGATCTTTACAATCCCAGTGAAGTATGCTGGCTTGCTGTTTTAATCCCCATTTTGCAGATTAAAGGAAACTATAATTCAGAGTAGTTCATTGGAAAACCCAGCATCACCGTGGCGATAAATAAATGAAACATCCAGGAAAATAATCTAAGCACTCTGTCCACCATCCAATTCTTAACTCAGAGAATTATTGATAGATGGATTACTACTAAACCTATATTATTCTCTTTCTCTTCATATGAGTGTCCAACTAGTTTTATCTCAGAGAGGGGAACTGCAAAATATTTCACTTAAGCCATTCAACAATTTGATAGTTGAACCAAGAGCAAAAAAGGGATTTTGAAAATGTGCACAAAGTAGCATGGTGGCTTCTCTTGTCCACATGAGATTCCTGGAAGAACCAGCTTAACAAGTCTCATATCGACTGGAAACAGCAGGTGGGTATTTCCCAGCCATCTGCTGACTTCTCCAGTTGAGAGCCCTTGAGAAAGTCACTAACATGGTCATGAAAAGGATGAATGGTTCTGCTCATTAATCAAAGACTGCGGGGAGGTAACCAAACTTGACTCTCCCTGCTGAAGGCTGGGCACACAGTCAAAGCCCAGAGGGAGGGTACAACTTAGGATAAAATGTCTCCTCTACTCAGCACAAAGTTTGCTTTCCCTAAAATGGAAAAACCCTCAGCCAGTGGCTTTAGGAGTATCCACTGTGAACACATCCCGAATGAAGGCAGGAGCCCCAGCTGAGCCCTTTTCAGGCCCCCTTGCCAGAACACTGTTTTATCTCATCTGAAGTCAAGCCTGAAATTTTCTTTCCATTTTAAACTCATGAGCCAACAGGAAAACTTGTTAAAAAGCATTCACTGAGTCTCATAGGGCTTCTTGAATCTTCCATCTGGCCTGCTCTTCTGCCCCTAGATCCAGTGATAATTCTCCAACATTGACCATTGGGACAGAATTCAAAGGAAAAGTATGAGTGCCCCTCACTGATGGTTCTGGTTAGGACCTTGACGCTTAGCTGCTTCGAAGCGTGTCTGCATTTAACATGCCCCATTCTCTTCCTTCTCTCTTCCACATTATTCTACACATGCTGTTCTCCCCATGACTTTAAGAGAAGAAATTTGTCATATTTTTTTATTTCTCCACTGCCTCCTTTCCATAACATTGGCACCCTACTTTACATATAATATACGATCATTAAACAGGAGGAAAAAAATATTTACTAAAGATAAGTCATTGTAGTCAACTGAAGGGGAAAAAATAAAATTGGAAAAAAGTATGGAAAATATTCAATCTCACTAGTAAACAAACAAAAAAGCTGTACGCTACTTTCACCTATATTTTTGGCAAAAGATCATTTTAATTTCTTTTTTCTTCCTTTTTTAAAGAATTTATTTGGTATTTTGTAATGAGACTTCTCAGTGGTTCATGCAAGAATATCGTGGCCCAGGGCTGCAAGAGCCACTTTGTAAGTAAATTGCCAGAGGGTATTTAATCCTAATCAAATTCTTAATGACATGCTGTTCTCTGCTTCATGACCAGATACCCAACCAGGGGGAAATGGCTTCTTATCCTTGACTTTGTCACAGCAGCTTTCCAAGTTTCCCCTGTTCCGGTCTCTTTTGATCCTGGTGATGATTTCTTCCTCTCTGTTGGATCTCTCAGCTGTCTAGTTCACACCACGCAGGAGAGTTTTGAGCCAGTCTTGGTACACACCCTGCTCCCAACCCATTCCAGTTCATTGTCCTCTACTGGCCATTGTGGCCACTGCAGTGCCCACCTCACACCCAGCTTTAAACGTGACTATATACTAACTGATCTTGATTTTCCTCTTCTCTGCTAAGAAAAAAATAACTCACATAAAGTATTTTTGATGTTTTAACAATGCCAGAACAATTCTTGTTTTTTCAGTCATTGTATCCCAGTTTGGGGGGCCTTGGAAGAGGAATTGAAAATCTATTCTGTACCTGCACACAAGTTATTGGCAGAAAAGCATTAACTTGCCTCAAGAGCACTTCAATTAGTTCTCAAAGTATGTCTTTCTTACACTGCCTTCTCCGCATTTTTTTCTGTGAAGAATACATTATTTTCTTCCTTGAAAGGCCATGGCACTAAGAAATGAGATGAAAGAAGCAGACACAGTACGCATCCATGTTACCTTGGAAATTATTGAATGTGCTTCTCCCTAGTTCCCTTTCCTTTGAGCTTCTAGCTGTTATAAATGTTACTTTCCATAGACTACTAAAGATTCCCTTTGAAGTAACCTGGGCGCTTCCAAATCAGTCAAAGTCTATTTTTTAAAGATGGCAGGAATATTTTGTCTTAACGTTTTAAAATACATTTTAACGGAACCCACTTTCTTGGTGGCATGGATCAGTTTTATAAATTACATTGTCAGAGCTTCAATTTTATTTATGCCAAATTGAGAGTATAAATAACATGTACAAATGAATCCTCAGAAAACTCAAGTACCACAGTATATACCTAGGTTCCTATTTGTTTCCCTACCACCATCACATGCAAGGATAGATAGATTAAGCCTGGAGTAAATTCCTATATTCTTGCATTTTCCTATACAATCTCTGGTCATGATCATTATAAACAGAAAGGATCACTCAAGGGCAGGTAACCAGACAGAAAATAGGCAAAGCAAAGAGCTGTATTATCTTCAGATTAGATTGAATAATTGAGTTAACAATATATTTTCTATTATTTTTGTAGATTAATATTTCTGATAAAACAGTTGATCAATAATGCACTCTAAAGCATACACCTAAAGAAAATCTATTTTTAAGTTTACAAGCTTTATTGTTATTATTCACCTTGATTTAATGTAACTTCTTAAAGAGTTTGGGAAAATCAATCACAATTTATATTGTAAACTCTTTTGAAAGTGATATACAAAATGGGCTTCCAGCACAAAAATGGGGTTTCATACTGGCCTTGGTTCAATAGATGGCTTTTATTCAAAAATAAGTCAGTGTATTTGTTGACATCAATAAGATTTGTTTTTAATTCCCTTCACTATAGTGCTTAGGCATTCTTACTGTTAAGAATTCCAAGATGCTGTTTGAAGAAGTGAAGAATTCCAAGGTGGTCTATGTATTTCCTAAGAAAATGAGCTTGGCAAATAGGTCACTAAGTCAGGTTTTGCTCTATAAATTGATAGTAAAGTGATAGTTTCTGTCTATTTACTACCTAATTTTCTCTTTATTTCTCAATAAAATTAAAAAGTGGGCAGATTCACTCAGCAAAGCATTAAAACACATTCTCAAGTGAATCTACAGTTAAATTTAATTGAGAAGAAATACAAAATTAGCCTCTTTAACCCCTAATAGGCTAACTGTAATATTCAGCATATAATGGGACAGTCATAATTTCAAATGTTCGGTCCACTGATGCATCCCAGTTTTTGGTTCAAGATATGTGATTACTCCACCCATATGATTGTGTGGATTGAATTCGGCTGGCTTACTTTCAATTAGCACAGAAATATTCATATCCAGAGGTTAGCTGGAGAGTAATATATGCCAACTATATATGAGGCAATTCTGAGAAAATGTTGTAATCTTTGCATTATGGCCTTACTGTCCTCTTATATTGACAATTTCTGATTGCAGAGATTAATTGCAACATCTTTCGGGAGGTAATTCATCTTGACTCTGTATACTAAAACCCAGCAAGGTGGTGTGGTGCGAAGTACATGCCATCCTGTGATCAAAGGAGTTCAATTCAAAATGTTCAAATCAAATTTTTAATAGAGCAAACTAAATCACGTGATCAAATGTCACGTACTCTGACACCTTCTCTCTCCCCTGCCCTAAAATAATGGACTTCAAAGCCAGAGAGACACGGCTCCATCATTTGCTAGCATCGGGATATTTGTGAAACTTAGTTAACCTCCAGAACTTTGTTTCCTCAATGGAAAATGGGGTGAAGAGTTTACAGAATTGCCAGCAGCTTTAAATGACCTGAAGAAGTGTGAGGACACCTGACACATTGCCTGGCCTATTATAGATAGCCAATAAATGTTAGTTTTATTTTCCCATCTCCAAAATACTTTTGTAATAAGTCCCTTAATTGTCATTTGAACCTTGTATTTTACATAAAATCCCTAACTTTGAGATACTTTTACAATTTAGATACCAATCTTCTCAATAAAGTTGACTGCTAGCTCTTCTGTGTGATTTCAAAGCAACAGAAAGTCCCCTTGACTTCAAAAACACTTTTCTTGGCTATGCTCATGCCTGAAGCTTCTCTTACAGGTGACAAAGGCATTTATTTCAAAATTATAGGTAAATCCAAAAATATAAATCCCCTGGAGAGAGACAGCACCATGACTTAAATTCATACTGGTTTTACAGGACTGATAACAGACACTTTCCTTTGATGGATGAAGGAGAGTAGGAGTGACAGCACAAGGGAAATGCAGGAACCTGGGTTGGGAAGAGGGTCCCCAGAGGGAGGAAAATGGTTTTGAAATAAGAGACAAAGTCAAAGCCAAATTTCAGCGGCACTTTCCCTTCAGACCAGATCCTGGTGATAGGATTTACCTCACAATGACTTAAAAACACACACACACGAACTTTTGCCTGATGGTAGCAGAGAATCCGGTTTAAATTATAGACTTATTTTGATTGTGGTGATATTTTCTGTTGTTATTGATCAACCCAGGGCATTTAGATGATCAGAGATTATATAATTAGGAATATGTCAGTGTCCACGGTTGACAGATTTTGCCCAAAGGTGTTGCTGGTACATTGAGCTCATGTGTCTTTAACATTCATAGTTCAGTGTTGTGAATTGGTGTTTTCAGGCCTGTTTTCCCCATGGTTGGAGGAATGAGTAAATGAACTACTGAGAGGAACTAGCAGAGACACCTCAGAAAGTATTAAATATCAAGGTTTTCAAACCAATCTGCGTTTCCAACCCTGCCCTCTGGAATGGCTAAGGGCTGCACTGGATGCTCTGAAATTATTTTGGGCCCACCAGGCACTCGACCAAAGAAAGAACCAAAGGAAGGAACAGTTTTGGTTTTTTAAAAGCCCACCGTTAATGACTCTTTGTGGCTCGCTTCAGCCCAAGACACATAACCCACTGCTCTAGTTAGGAGCAGTGGCCTGGTGGAAAGATATCAGGTGATTTAAGCAAATTCTGAAAGCACCAAGCTGTCAGACTGGAGTATTTATGGTCTTCGATTGCAAGCATCCAAAGAACAAAGACCATGTCATGTGTATTCTGAACCAGCACTCTGTGGATACTCAGCGAGTATTAAACAATAACATTTTGTTGTAGAAGGCCTTTAAATGTCCTCTCTGACAGTCAGGCCAGGCTCCTTAAATGGCACTGCATATTTCGTATTTATTCTGAACCCAGGGCCTTCCTTGTGGTAAAAGAGTCTTCCTCTTACCCATCCCCCAAAGTTCATAAAAGCTTAGTCATCCTTCAGTAGGAGGCTAAACACAATTTCTTTCTAGAAGCTTTCTCTGGTTACTCCAGCCCACACCCAGCACTTCTTTTGTAATTAAAGACAGTAGGATGATTTTGTGCTTTGCACTCATTGTTTTTCCTTGTGTTAGTCTTGATTTTAGTCCATTTTTTCAGTTGTGCTATCAGTTCACTGGGGTGAGGATCATGCCTTATCATTCTAATACCAATCCTATTCCCATTTATTCTTAGCCCATGGTATGTGACTTTTTAAAAATAAATAATTCGATTAATTTAAAACCAGTTGGATTATTAAAATCTACATATAAACATTTTTTCTGTTTTTTTCCTCCCAAATTCATACATTGAAGTCCTAACCCCCCACGTGACTGCATTTGGCGACAGGGCCTCTGAGGAGGTGACAGAGGTTCAATGAGGTCATAGGGTAGAGTCCTAACTCGATAGGGCTGGTGCCCTTATTAGAAGAGGAAGAGACACCAGAGCTCGGTCTCTGCACCACGCAAGGATCAAGAAGGCTGCCATCTCAAGCCAGGAGAAGAGTCTGCACCAGAAACCAGCCCTGCCAGACTTTGATCTGGAACTTCCAGCCTCCAGAACTGTGAGAATAAATTTCTGTGTTCAAGCCGCCCAGTCCATGGTATTTTGTTATGGCAGCCCAGGCAGACTCATACTCCATTAAAACAAAAATAAATAAATAAATCTGTTTTGAGGAAGCGATATGCAAATCCAATATGTACGTTTTCAATTTAGAGAAAGAACTACATTCAAAGCCATAAGAAATCAATCTTTGGTTTAAGCGTACAAAGATAAAAAATCTTTGCACAATTCTGGTAGAAAACTTTGCCTTGTACTTCCAGTTGTGTAGTGCCAATGTTAGAAAAAGATCATGAAAAAAACTGAAGAAATTCCTTATAAATTCATGAAGGAAAACAAAGTCAAACTAAACATTTACAAAACAAAACCACTAATAATAAAGTAATAATCACTACATAATGTTTACATAACTTTTAAAAAAATTTTATTAAAAGCTTGCATAAGTAATACCTTTCAAATGTTGGCATCAATTTAAAAGATCTAAGATCAGAGGCCACCCTGTGGTCAAGTGGTTAGGTTCACGCGCTTCACTTCGGCAGCCCAGGGTTTCACAGGTTCGCTCCTTGGCACGGACATGGCACTGCTCATCAGGCCATGCTGAGGTGGTGTCCCACATGCCACAACCAGAAGGACCTACAGTTAGAATATACAACTATGTACTGGGGGGCTTTGGGTAGAAGAAGAAGAAAAGAAAAATAAGGGAGATTAGCAACAGATGTTTGCTCAGGTGCCAATCTTTAAAAAAAAAAATCTAAGATCATCTTGAAGACCTGAGCCCAACCGTCTTTGGTCACCAGTAGGGGGCAGCAAGGCACACCAGATGCCTCAGTGTCTGAAACTTGAGGCAGGCTTGCCAGGGTAGTTAGGAAGTGTCCAGGGGAGCAACGTGAGGCACGGCAGCATCAAATATGCAGAAAAAAAGAAACCTGTAAGCCGGGACCTGGCACCAAAAGGAGGAGATGGCGGGAACACACACATCAAAATTTCATGCTCACCAATGGAAAGCTCTGGGCTGGAGCTAAGAATGTTTATGCTTCTAGAAATCAGTATGTGTCAGCAATTCCTTAATTCTCCTACCAAATTCAGTACAGAATATTTGGGATTATCCTGCCCTGATTTCTCACAGTTAAATCTGAGTGCTTTTCCTTTCTCTTCTGCTAATCGCCTGTAAGCCTGCATGGAAAGAAGCTCCATAACAGTTTGAATCGTTCAGTGGTCTACAGTGAAGGGTAAGTTGACTGTTTTCACCACGGGAAAAGAGAAGAGGAACTTTCAGCAGCACACAACTGTAAACAAAGTAGTTTGTTCCAAAGGTAGACTAGCCCTTGCCTATCAGAATATGCCCAGAGAGTTAGGCCCTGAAAGAAACTAAGCTAGAGCTAAAAGATATCAGGCAATGAGAAAATTTAGAATTATTTAATTCCTCACTAGTTTCACTATAGCAATATGGCACCCCTTTGTAGCTACTATGCATTTCATAAATGTAGAGAAAGTCAATAAATACTTTGCTGGTTAGTCAAAAAAGTTTGTGAGATGATAGATCAATTTTCTCACTTAGCCACAAAGTAAGGGCTTACAGCTTTCCCAACTTATTGAACATACTTATAATGTTTCTGTGCAGAATGTTTCAATGCTGAAAAGATTATAGGGAGCCAGAAGGAAAAGCTCAGAGCTTATTTTCCGCAGGATGTATGTCCAACTCTGACTTCCTTGCTCTTTCTCCCCTGATCAAAGTCCATATGTCGATCAGGTTGGAAGGACCAACTTCCACCCAGGACCACGATACAAAAAAAGGAGGAGGAGGAGAAGGGGGAGAAAAAGCAAGCCAACAAACAAACAATATACCAATACATATCACCGCATCTGACAGCACCAAGATTGACGCTAAATTTTCAGAAATGAAAGCTGATACATATTCTGCCTTTGCTGCTCTGACCATCTTCATCTCAGAAACGTGAGCAGACTCCTCTGTTGGGATTAAGGGAAGAGATTTCCCTTCAAGACTTGATTTCAGCCTGCAGTGAATTTTTATGACCAAGTTATTAACCCCTGAAAAATGGGATTTATAATGGAAATACTGATAGATTCTTAATGGTCACCATGCTGGCAGGCACCTATATATTAGCCTTAATAGTGTCAAATTGTGAAACTAAAGTGATTGAAAACCTACTAATTTACACTTAAGGAATCCCTGCTTCAGTAGTTTTTGCTATCTCCCTCATTTGAATGATTTTTCAGGCTGTACTAAAGCTGAGTGTCCTATATTTGTGAGAACGAGAGCTACAATACTATAGGGTTTTGTAAACATCATAAACTTAGAACAGCATATTTATTTCTGAATGGCTCAAGACTCTGTGGTCCTTTTCTATTTAGGAAATTTACCTGCATAAAAATCTTGAGTTCTCCAGCCATAAATTCTACAGCCTGAGGCCTTTCTCCTTTTCCTCCCATTTTTATACATTTTATTCTTCTTACTAGTGGCTCATTGAACAGCTGAAGGGGATAACAATGTAATTTCACGAACAGTGACCAAAAAGAAAAAAAATATCCTTGACTTGGGTGGATAAGCAGACTCTCCACGCTGTTAGTAGAATTACAGCTGGATGCCAGACTTTCATTGGCTTGATCTCATTACATAACCTATTCCCTGCAACTGTCTTCTGTTATGGTCTGTTTTATGCGACCTGACAGTGCGTATACAGATATAGCAGTAAATACATGCCGCCAATGCTTAAACAAAAATTTTCCCTATCATCATGTTTATCAGGATGAATGTGTTTCCAGAGAGATTCTTCTCCCTGAGTTGATATTAGCAGAGCAAGGCAAATGTCATCCCTCCTTCCTCAAGGGGCTCTTCGGAAGCTCATTTGGCATTTAAAAACATTGAACATGGTTGAATGGATCCAGATGCATTCTCTAACAGAAGTTATAGAAACATGGAGAACAGCTTCATCCTATCAAGTATTATACTATTTCAGGGCGATTCTGACACAGAGCAGGAAATGTAAAGGACTTTTGCCCCGAACGAAGTGTAGCTTACAGCACAAGGAAAATCAAATCAGGCACTAGAGAAAATTTTGAAATCCCATGCTTAAAAGCTTTGGGGCTGTGGGAAGCCATTTCTCACTGATGGTATGTTTTTCAAGAACGATTAGAACAAAATCATGCAAATATCATAGATTGAGAAATACAATGCTAGTTCTGATTTCCGAGGCATGTGTTTAAAAATCAAACAGCACCTATAGAAAATAACAATAGGATCAGGATGCACGCAGTACATGCATGCCGCTCCCTTACAAATACTATCCTAAACAGAATTTGCATGGATGGAGTTTTCCCTCAGCCTTTACAAGCCACTAGAAACAATGCAGGAATTTCAAGTAACCACCCAGCTTTCCATTTTCCATCACTGAAAGGCTTACCCTTTGCGTGCAAACCTCTAGCTGTGGCTGACGGCTGTAAGCCCATTATATTTCAACTGCCATCTGGCAGCGGAGATTCAATCCATTGCTTCAATCACAGTGGCCTGTCTTCTCTAGCTCTGGGAATTGCACTAAAGTGCATGATTTAAATGTCTTCACTGTCAAATTATTGTTGTTTTGTTCATCAAGATAAATTTAAAAAAAAAAAACCATTGGGGAAAAAGACATGCCCTAAAGTATATTATTTGTTGTAGGGAAGGAAAGTATTTGAAAAATCAGCAGTGGCTGAGAGACCTCAAATTACTTTTATTCATAATTCTAGGTTTTCTAAGTGTGAGGTAACAGAATAATAATTACCAAATAAGCCAAATCTTTAATATATAAAAGGCCAAATTCAAATATTTGGGTAGGAAAATGCAGTGTTTTAAATAATTAGAAGTTTATAAAGTCCTTGTCTTTCTGCTCAGCTCCCTCCCAAGGTCATTTCTCACTCATTTTACAGTATATTTGTTGGGCAGTTGTTCTGTACCAGGCACTGAGCGAGGCAATGGGAACAGAAAGAAAAATAAGACGTAGTCCTTGCCTCCTAGACACTGGAGGAAGTAAGAGAACAGCCTTTGATTTATGACAGACTGTAATTTACCAATTCTTTGTCACAAAAGAAAACACAGCTGACAGTGGGAACTGGAAAAAACGTGGCTGCCAGCTTTGTATAATCTCGCCCGTAGTTTCCCTGCACACCAGAGGATGCCTGCAGTAGTTCTCAACCTTTCACTTACCTAGCTGCACCTGCAGGACGTGACACTCCCCTAACAGCACTGGTAACTCACTTTGCAGTAACTTTCAATGCGGCGGCGGGGGGTGGGGGGGGTGGGGGGGAGTTGCGGAATGGGGAAGGAGAGAGCTTCAGAGTGTCCACAACACTCTGTGTTTGAAAAAGGCCCAGAGTTGGTTTTGATTGTGCCCTTCATCCTCCTGGAGAATCACTGCTCTACATGCAGAATTGAACTGTACGAGGGGGACGAGTTTCCATATCTGTCCCCTATGTAATTAAGAAAGACAGTTGAGGAGCTAACTAGGAGCTTTACTAACAATGAGCCTTATGTATCAATCAGCCCACTTCACTCTCTCCATTCCAGGGAACTCAGGCTTTCTACTTATGAAGAGCAGATCCTCTCTCGTATCTCGTCACATGACTCTCCCAAATTCTTTGGCTCCAACATTTTTCTAGGTTTTCCTTCAAACAATACAGACAATTTTCAGATTCGGGATTTGGGGATTCTGATTCCACTTCTGGGAGAATTCCAACAGAATATCTGGTAAAGCCCAGGACCCTAAAGGCCAGGTCTCCAGGGCTAGTCAGAGAATGAGACTCACTCAGACACAACTATAAAATGGAAGTTTGAATAAATCAGATTCAACATACGAAAGAAGGAATGAAAAAAGAATAGAAGGGGCAGAAGCTATCATAAGTTACTGCGTTTGGTTACTAAATTCTGATCTCTCCATTGGATTGTAGAAACAAAAGTCAGGGAGGGAGAAGATAGGAAAAAAAATTAAAAGATTTCTGCAAAGGATATTGGTTGATAAAAAGGTATGCAAGAGATAAACCCTGCCACCTTCTCCTCTCCATTCCCCAGAGTAAAGCTAGAGGGAGATCTGACCATTTTACACCTTCTTAACCCTTCTGTGGTTCTATCATCTACAGAATGACAGCCAACCAACCAGCCTATCCAGTGTGGGGTGGGGAGGGAGGTGGGTGGCAGTCCATGCCCTGAGCTCCACATGCCTGGTCCTGTCACAGTTTTGCTAAGTCGGGCAAAACTTAACTGCTTGCAATTGTGTCTCCACCCCCTTGCCTCCTATGCCCCATGCTGTTTTCTGCCTCCACGCTTTTGCTCCTCCTATTCCATCTGCTAGGGCCCCCCCCCCCCTTCCTTGGTTTGGCTGGTTCTTACCTATTCAACAAGACTTACTATGGTCATCTCCTCTAGGAAGCATCCCTATTTTCCCAGGTTGGTCAAAGGCTTCCTTTCTTCTATTCCTACAGCACCCCAAATACACCTAATGTTTTATTGCTTACTATATTTATATTTAAATTATGTGTTTCTGTATATGTTTCTTCATCTAGAACTGTGAATTCTTCAAGGCTAATGAGCTACGTACAATGCCTGGAACATAATGGACTTCACGTAAGTTGGGTTTTTATCTGTTTACTAAGCTGAAAAACAAACATTAAGGGAAAAATCCTCTTTTAATATCAGGGGAAAACTTGTCGACAAGATAATGTTGAGTATATCAATGAAAGTCTATGAATTTACATTTCTGGATGTCACAAAAATACAAAGTCAAATGTCATCAAAGCTGAAGATCCTCAAACACATACAGGTTTCCCTGCTGTCTGAAAGTAGAGCATTCCTAGGGAACCTCTCGTAAACTGCAATGGTGTAAAGTGAAGAAGCATTTATCTACATAGGAAAAAATTTTGAGCTTTCTCAGACCCAAAAAATAATCTACCAAATCATACCAAATAACACATAGCACCTAAATAACACTAACATGTAGTAAAAGCAGGAATGATATGATAAATACACAGCCTATATAAAGTAGTGACAAACAAATGGCAAGCAATAGGATATACTGGAGTATATTAGGAAGCCTTTTGGTGTAAACCTAATTCAGCCTGATCTTGTTTTCCCGAAAGAGCCTAATATGGCTGTTGAGCATGCATTGTACATCTGCCTTAAGCATTTGCTATGTCCCAGAGACAAGAACAAATGCCCTTAAGATAAAGAGGCAGCTTCCCCCACATTGGCATTTCCTTAAGGATAAGCATCTCTCCCTCGGCTAGGAACTGATTGCTGCACCCACCCTGTGACCCCACCCAGCTTGAGGCCACAGACCTGCTTCCTGCTGTGTCCATCAATCGCTGTACCGACAGGGCAATCTCATGACTATTGTAAAAGGGACATTTCAATCATATGTGATACGTGCTCTTCGATGGTATATAACCACTCCGTACACCCCCACTTCTTTGGTGCCCTTCTTTCGTTGGGGAAGGAAGGCCCTAAGCTAAGCTAGTCCTCAGATCTAGCTCATAATAAACTCATCTCAATTTTCATTTATAGATTCTTTATGGATTATTTTCATCAACAGTAGAAATAATGTCTGTACAGTGTAGTCTCACTTACCAGAATTGGGAAACCAGCAAGCACACAGGAAGGCTGAGAGGCGGCGGTGGTGGTGATGAGGTGTTGGGCTCAGTTGACGGAGGTTGGGGTGGTGGGAGGTACAGGAGATGGGGGTGTAAGAGAGAGAGGAAGAGGGTCATCTATTAACATCTCATTGTCTTCTGAATCCATCAGGGCAGGCAGGTCACTGATGTCTACACCTTTTATGTCTGCTGCCTCCATGTCCAAGGTCAAGGTTTGTCATCTGCTGTGGATGATGTGGCTGATGCGAAGGCTTGAAATATGACAGTATGCTTGACTGCTTAGCCTCTATAATGGCTCACTGCAACACAAAAGCTGTTTTTGCTTTTTGCCATTTTTTGTAAAAGCAAAAATCCTCTTCGGATTTCTTTGGGTTAGTGAAAACAGATACTAATGTAGGTCTTTCATAAAAGCGAAGTGGAGTACACCCCACACCCGTGTCTGTTATCATGCCAGGTGAGGCAGGCTGGCCTGGAGGTTAAGATCGGGCTCTGGAGACCACTCCCTGATTTCACCTGCTCCACCAGCTGCCAGCTGAGGAGCCTTGAGCAAGTTGCTGAGCCACTTTCGCCTCAGTCCTTCATCTGCGAAATAGGGGCAATAATTGAGTTATTGTGAGGCTTAAACAAGCCTCACATGTAAAACACTTATTAAATTAAATACATGTAAAACACTTACTAAAGCTTATTACTATTACTATTGCAGTCTTTTTTCTCCCTTACGGTTTCGTTTCTCCATGTGTTGTATTATCTCCATCCACTGTGGCCATCATCTATTGAGTGGTACAGCATACTGCATAAATTACTACTAATCCTCACAGCCCCGTAATGGAAGTATTGTTAGCTGCCATTTTGGACAATGACATTGAAGCTCAGAGAGATTAAGTATATTACCCACAGTAACACCACTAGTAAGTGGTGGATCCAGGAAATAAAGCCAAAGCTAGCCACCTCCAAGTCAGCACTATTTCACAACACAAAGATGCTTTCTCAACTCCCCAGGAAAAATAGAATGTGGGAGTTGAGAAAGCAGAATAAAATAGAATTGTATGGGTTTTATAAGTTCTATAGTCTTCTAGAATGTGGTTTTATGATTTCAACCAACCTAGAAAATTTTCCTACCCAAAAGCATTGCCTCTTTCACCTCCTAAAGCTTGATGATCCTTAAACAGGCAATAGCATTTCTGGCTCTACATTCAGAAATGAAACAAAAAAAAAAGAGTATTCCTGAGAAATAATAAGTTAATATTCGTACTAAAGTGTTAACGATAAATATGAAGTCCCTTCCTGAAAGCAATCTCAGTAGAAAGCATCAAAGGAAATGTATGAAGTTACTTTACCGCTGAAGGCAGAAAAAAATGAAAGGCAATTCTTTAATACCAAGGTAGTTGTTTTTTAACCTCCTTTTATTTTTCTTATTATTTCTGATGATTTGCTGAAAGCTATGAAAATCTTGCCAGAAATATGCTCAAAAGCACACATACTCATTCATTCCAACTTTTGAATGTCTTGTCAGGGGATTAACAACTCATAAAGCTCAAACCTAGATTTCAGCTCAGGGATCCCTGGCTGGGGGCCAATGAGGCCAACACAAAGATTTTGCAGCAGAGACTAATATGGGAAAAGGAAGGCTTGAAAAGTCTTAAGGAGGCCAATTCAAGCTGTTTTTATTTCTCATAGACTTACCACCAGTATTACAGATTCTTTTCTACTAACTTGGAAATGCCCCCAAATTTTTCCACACTGTGTTCAGGTTAAGAACTGATGACCTTGGGGCCGGCCCTGTGGCCAAGTGGTTAAGTTTGCGTGCTCCGCTTCAGCGGCCCAGGGTTAGCCGGTTTGAACCCTGGATGCGGACCTACACACCGCTCATCAAGCCATGCTGAATCGACATCCCACATAGAAGAGCTAGAAGGACTTACAACTAGGATAAACAACTAGGTACTGGGGCTTTGGGGAGGGAAAAAAAAAGATTGGCAACAGATGTTAGCTCAGGGCCAATCTTACAAACAAATTTAAAAAAAGAACTAATGACCTGAAACATTAAATAATACGCACCACCCACAACCCCTGACACTCGTTTCATTATGCTTCAAAATGTGGGGTAAAATTTGTGTTAAACAAGGCTTTCTTGACCACATGTAACACATTCTGATGAAGCTAAAGAAAGGGAGTAGAGCACTGGACTCTGGAAGTTATATGAATATTAATTGTCTTGGAAATATGAGAGAAGCATCAGGGTTTCCTCTGTTAGGTACAGTAGAGCTCGTCTCTCTTTCTCTCCCACTCCAGCCCAGACTCAGTCTGCACCTGCTACAGTATGCCATCCAGGAGAGACCAGTGACCCAGTCTTTCACACTTGTCTGTGCACTATGAATTCTGAGGAAGATTTCCATTTATCCATTCATTCCCTTGGACAAACTGAGCTCATATGCCATTGGAGTTGCTGCTAACGTTTTTCCATATGGGCTTCCTTAGAGACTTCAAAACGGAACAGACGAGAGAGAAACTATTCAACCTTGAAGGTCAGGTCACAATGCTCCTCGAAGGAGCACCACTGAGGGTTATGGGGAAGCCATTGACTCCAAATATCAGATGTTACTTTTCATATGGCTTTCATGTGTATCCGTAACTCAGCTAGCAAGAACTGTGTCACCGGCTGTCACCACCGTGGTAACCACAGGCCAGGCTATAGGAAAAAGAATGCTAACCACCTGGTGACTCTGGTTCAGCACAATTTTGCAATATTAAAATCATAATATATAGGGTTGTTCCATTTTTATTAAGTGTTCATGACTTTGCTCTGAACCAAAAGACAGATGGGCAGGAATGTAAGAAACAATGTAGCCATTTAGTGAGTGAAATGGCATCAAAACATGTGCTAGAATTGTGCTTGTGAAGAACATTTAGATGAAGCACTTACAATGTCACTAAAATAATGCCCCCAATTTTTTTTTAATCATAGTTCAAAAAGCTATAGCAGACCATCAATGAAAGAAATATCAAGCAGATGTTTCCCTTATTTCCAAATATATTTAGAATTCTGAGGGAAAACCACAAAGGGTGATTTTATTATGCACCTGTCGTTGTCAACATCTGGCACCAGCTCTTGCCAATCCATCAACTCCACAACGTCTCTCCTTCCAGCTCACAGAGAGACTGTAAATAAACCCAGAGTGCAGGGTATGGCTTTTCCTTTTTCTTTTTCTTTCTTATCTATCTTCTTGCTTTTCTTTTTTTTGTTTTGTTTTGTTTTTTATAGCAAGAAGGAAGCAACGCAGAAAACAACAAACGTCTGTTTGTACCACTTATAAACTATTAGTACATGTGCCTCCTAAAGAAGGAATTACAAATGCAGTTAGAGGCAGTAGGATGAGAGAATTAAAATTCTTTCTGAGCAAAAATGAGTTGTCTAGTATTCGCCAATCTTCCATTCACTCATTCTTTTAACAGGCATTTTTTTACTAACTACTAGTACACAGTACATAGCACAGTGCATTAGGGCCTATGGCTACACAAAATAAACATACACAGTCCTTGCTCTCATGCAAGACAGGGTATGCACTCAGTGAGCTATTGTCAAAGTCTATAAGTAGGGGCTCAAGACCTGCTGTGATCTTATTTGAAAGACTTTCATTTATGTGAACTGGGAGGAATATTTTCAGGTAGCAGAACAGGAAATAAGAGAAAACATTCTACCAATTATTCCATGGAAAGAGAGAGAGATCAAATTCCATTACAAAGGACATAGTTATTATCCAAATTATTTTGTTATTTTTGGACTCTGGATAAGTGGATCATTGATTAAAGATCAGAAGTTTGTTTTTGTAAAAGAAAAAACTGTTTTATTATCACACTTGTTATACTGGACTCCTTTGCACAACAGATTTTTTTTTTTTTTTTTGAGGAAGATTCGCCCTGAGCTAACATCTGTGTCAATCTTCCTCTGCTTTATATGTGGGATGCCTCCACAGCATGGCTGATGAATGGAGTAGGTCTGCACCCAGGATCTAACCCTGCCAAAAGCAGAGCGCCGAGGACTTTAACCACTCGGCCATGGGGCCAATCTCACAACAGATTTTTTTAAGCCACTTTTTCTTGATTGTCTAAAATCTTATTAAAAATTTCAAGTAAGTAAAAAGATTAGACTTGCATTAATTAATCATCCTCCCATTTGGGGGAACTTGTACACACACACACCTGTACAATTTCTAAATAGGAGGTCAGGATGTGTGTTAGGACTCTTCATTTCAAATGGAGAAACTTGACTTGAACTAACTTAGGGTATAAATAGAGACATCATTAACTGGTAACAAATGAAAGGGGAAGCATGGCTAGAGCAGGGACTGACACATCTTGGAGATTCTTTTACTCTCTGATCTCTGCTTCTTTCTGTATCTAGCCACCGCTTAATTTCTCCTATGGCAGGTAAGTCTTTCCATGCTGTATGGGACTTGAATATTGGCAGCAAGCTCTGGGTTCACATCATTTCAGATTCTCCATCAAAAAGAAGACTTTCTTTTCTACCATTCTTGATTCTTTCTCAACCTAGCGTTAGTCTGAAACTTCTCTAAAACGTACTATTGAAGTGTCGGCCTCTGACTCATCAGTAAAGTCAGTGAGGCCAGGTCAGTTTGGAAGAAAGGAAGCTCCAATTCAGACCATGTGGTGATAGTTGGGATGCGGGTGGGAGGGAAACAGAGAGAAGTTCTGCAAAGGTAGGAAGAGCTGGTCCTCCAAAGAGGGATATGCTAAACAGACAAGTAATGACCCTAAATGTGGCTTAGATATCACAAAATATTTTATGCTATTGTGAGTGGGTTTTTTTCTTTTATTATTTTTTTTTTTTTTTGAGGAAGATTAGCCCTGAGCTAACATTCACTGCCAATCCTCCTCTTTTTACTGAGGAGGATCAGCCCTGAGCTAACATCTGTGCCCGTCTTCCTCTACTTGACATGTGGGACGCCCACCACAGCATGGTTTGAGGAGCAGTACGTAGGTCTGCACCTGGGATCTGAACCCACGAACCCTGGGCCACCAAAGCGGAGCACGTAAACTTAACTGCTGTGCCATTGGGCCAGCCCCTATTGTGAGTGTTTTTATCAGAGCTTTGTAGTTTCTCTGCAGAGTATGTTCATTTGTTACTGATAAGGGAGTTCTAGTTTTGGAAATAATGGAATTCTATCTGGGGATATTACTCGATTCTTTATATTTTGTAACATTTTATTTATACTTATTTAACCTCAATAACAGTGTTAAAATACTTCGCTATTGTAGTGATAGTTGTGGAATAGCTAAAAAATATGTGCTTACAATGCCAGTAATTAAAAGCAACACATTAGAGATTTGGGCCATTTCTAGTACAGCATATTTCTTTAAACATTTGCAATGAACCTAGATTCTTTTTAAAAGTGCTTCTAATAAATTTAGACAGATCTCTTCTTATATTTCAATTTCTTTCTATATTGTTACAATCAAAATGCCTTGCTCAAACTGCACTTTCTACCATGATTTAGGGAAAAGAAACATACTTTCAGATAATTTTAGCTTTCTAAATGACAATTCCTTTCTAGTTCAAACTGGAATTGACTCAAATAAGTGAAAATCAGTTTCATTATTTTCCATTTCTATAATGCCCTCCACTCTCATTTTTTTAATGTCATGAGCTAGCTATTTATTCTCTATTTTCTTCACTTTTATTCCAAATGGATTCCTACGCATAGCTTCTAATTTCCTAGATCTGAGATTTTTAATTTCTTAAAGTCTAGATTAGATTCCTAATTTTGAAACTTATAGCATAAAAGCCTAGAAAGGGTCAGACAGCTGAATGTAATTAAGATTGATTGGCCAATTCAACAATAAAAACAACAAGCCAGATAAGGGGTTAGTGGTTGCGCCAAGCAAGTAAGAAAGAATCAAATTACCTAGTAGCTGGAATAAAACCCCTGAATTTTGAAAGACTGGTGATATAATGAACTTGCAAGTGGGGTGTCAACATCTATTAAGATGTACTAGAGTGTGCTCTTTTGGGGCCCGAGGAGATACAATACGCCTGCTAGGAAGATCTGGGGAGACATGTTCAACCACAAACAGTAAACTGAAACTCACTCCATATCGAGTGGGGGATCCTAGGACGTTTCCGCATAAACACAGAGCCCCTGGTTCTCAGAACTGTGGATAGCAGAGTTTCACAAAGGTTTCATACACTGTTCCATAAAATCCAGTGCACACGCTGCTAGCGGTCATGTGATAATTTTACACAGAACATTTTTCTTTTACTTTTACTCGACTTTTAATGTATTTACTTTAATACAAACACGAGGATTGTATATTGGAAAACATATATATCATGCCCGTTTTAATGGATAATTTGTTAATACTAAGATTGAAGTAGATCTTCAAGAGAAAAAAGGGATCAACTTAAGGAAAAATATTCAGTATTCAGTTGTTCATTCTACAGATATTAAGCAGGTGGCCAGCGGTGACCTCTTTGAGAAGGTGAGATCTGAGCAGACCTGGAGAAGGTGAGGGAGTGGGCCAAGGAGCTATCTGGGGAAGAGCGTTCCACGTCGAGGGCAGAGATAGAACAGAAGCCCTAACGCAGGAGGGGCTGGCATGTGGGAGGATCAGTAGGGCGGCCAGTGTGGCTAGAGAAGAGCAAGAGAGGAGATCAGAGAGATACGGGGAGTCAGATCATGTAGGGCCTTCTAGGTGGGCGACTGTATAATTTATCATACAATCTGGGACACTTATTAGGGTAAAAGAGGACATGTTTCTTTAATAATTACACCAAAGAGGCGTGCATAAACTGGGGCTATCCCAGGCAAACAAACAGTGGGTCACTCTACTTATAGGACAATGTAAGGACTTTGGCTTTTACTTTGAGTAAAATGAGAGCCACTGCAGATTTTTTTTTTTTTTAAGATTTTATTTTTTTCCTTTTTCTCCCCTAAGCCACCCAGTACATAGTTGTATATTCTTAGTTGTGAGTCCTTCTAGTTGTGGCATGTGGGACGCCGCCTCAGCATGGCTCGATGAGCGGTGCCATGTTCCCACCCAGGATTCGAACCGACGAAACACTGGGCCACCTGCAGCAGAGCGCGCGGACTTAACCACTCGGCCACAGGGCCGGCCCCCACTGCAAATGTTTTTAAAGGATCATCCTTGATGCTATGTTGAGAATAGACTGAGAAGAGTGGAGTAGGTGTAAAAACAGACAGTAGATGATAATTCAGGTGATACGAGCATATGATTCTGGAAAGCCCTGTTCTAGCATGTGGCACTGTTAATCCTCTTGATCCAGAATAATTCTAAAAAGTCCCTTGAATAGGAGTTGCCATGATAAGCCGAAAGAGTTTGTTCCACACCCAAGAGATTATCTCTTACCTTCTAAAGCACTGGGGTAAGTACTAGAAATATAAAAATTGAAACCATAGACCAAAACTCAAGAGATTTGATTGGGGAGATAGAACACATATTTAAATGACATAATAAACCCTCAAAGATTATGATTTGGGAATACTAACAGCTCGGTGTGTTATTCTCCTCCTGAAGTTAGAGGAGGAAGGAGAAAAGACATCCTGGGCAGACACTAGCAGATGAGCTATTTCAAACAACTCACATCCCATTTCTCTTCTGAAGCTCTGATAAACCCCAAAGAGAGTGTGTCTAGTTTTAAAGCTTGGAAAAGCTTCCTGGGTGATGCTAATATTAGCCCTTAGGTTGAGAACCACTCACCAGAGTGACAGCACATTGAATTATAGGATATTCTTTTGGGAACTGTGTTCCTCATTTCAGAATTAAAAATCAGAGTACAGATACACCCCACCACGAGGTGCTAAATATAGAAAAATTGAGAACAGAATAAGCAAAGAAAATGGGTTGAGCCAAGTTTTCAATCATATAAGACAATGTAACGAGATAGATAGATAGATAGATAGATAGATAGATAGATAGATAGAAAGAAAGAAAGAAATAGGTATATACATGTACTAGTCTGCTCAGGCTGCCATAACAAGATACCACAAACTGAGTGATTTAAACATTTATTTTCTCACAGTTCTGGAGGCCAGAAGTCCAAGACCAAGGAGCCTTCAGGGCTGCTTTCTGCTGACAGCGCTCTTCCTGGCTTGCTTACAGCCACTTTCTCACTGTGTCCTCACATGGCACCTTCTCTGTACAAGCAGAGAGAGAGATCTCTGATGTCTTTTCATCTTCTTGTTAGGACCTCAGTCTTTCAGATTAGAGCCCCACCCTTATGACTTCATTTAACCTTAATTTGCCCCCTAAAGTCCCTATCTCCAAATCCTGTCACATTGGGGGTTAGGGCTTCAACATATGAATTTTGAGGGGACACAATTCTGTCCATAACATATATATCTATAAATGTCTATATAACTATATCATCTGTATATCTAAATCTAAATCTAAACCCATCCATCCATCTATTTATCTACTAAACTGCTGGCTACAAGTAACTCAGTAGGGAAATAAGTGCTTTGAATCGCTACGTCCAAGCTAGTTGCTGCAGCTCTTCTCATGGGCAGCAAGCCTGTCACTTTGAGAAGGAATTGATTTCACTTTGACTGCATTTAATTAACACGGGCCCGAAAGAAATAAATCTTTTGTGTGTGTTTGTCCAAGAGCTAATTTGGAGAAAAGAGCTCTGACTCAGAATGGCTGCCAAGTTATACAGCCTGGGTGCACCTCAGGAGTGAGACATGGGCAAAAATCCTCGTCTCTCTCAGAGCCCTCATCAGTTCTGGACACGAGTGTAGTGCCTAATAAATGCACCAGTAGTAATTCTCGGTAGAAGTAAATGTGCCTCTCCTCACCTTTCTCTAGCACAAGACGATAATTTCACTGACTTCTGTCCTACTCACCGATCTCTTTTCCCAATTGCTGTGCTGGGTGATGGGACAGTTCATCACCTTTTTCCCAATTTGGGTCTTAGCTCTCCCTTTAATTAGCTTATATTTTACTAGAATGAACTGAACTTGCCACCTTTAAGCTCTCACTTTAAATTGATCTAAACTCTTTTGCATGATACATCTATTCTTCTTTATTTCTTCCAACTGAATCTTACAAATTGAATATTGTCTGCGTACTTGAAGAAAGAAGTTCAGTGCCTCTCTCTGCAGCTCTTCTGTCTTGTGGACAACAGGGATTCTAAAATGTGTTGATGATAAATCCTCCTTTGAAAGGAATTTAGAGAATTTTCAGGTTGGAATGCACATTAAATGTAGAACGTAAATTCTTCGTTTTACAGATGAGGAAACTGTGGCCAACAGAGATTCCATGGTCTGCTCAGAATTGCTCAGTGAATTAATGTCAGAGCGAAAACTAGAACTCAGGGAACTTAATTCCAAATCAAAACAATTTTGTACTAAGAAAAGGATCATACTGAAATGTTTTAAGAGATAATTACTCACTTCCTGGATTAGAAATCTAGAGACAAATGTCCCACCCCTGTTAAACGATTGCCACTGAGAAATCATACGCTCTTTTGTCATCATTTCTTTTATATGCAAAATGAAAGAAATAGTCTTCTCAACCATTTTCAAGGGATATACAAATTCACAGTACAAATGTTATGGGCCAAGGACAGTCACAAATGGAATTCTGTGATATTCTTTGGTATGTGTCTGCCAAGAGCAGAGTTGATAGGCATGATCTTCATACTATATTTTTAAAAGAGGAATGCACTACCAAACGTAGAAACTTGTTCAGGCAAATAACAATGTAGAATGTGCCAAGATGTGATATCCTGGCCAAATAAAAGTCAATTCACAAATAAATGTTTCTTGAAATTGAAGTTTCAGTGGATTTAAGTCCCTACTTGTGTGATCTGATCATTGTCATGAATAACATGAAAATGATTATGATGATGATGGAGATGACAATAGTTTACATTAACTTGGTACAATATGCCAAGTACTATTTCAAGCATTTTACATTTATTTGACCCTCAGAAAAGCTATATAATACAGGTATAATTACTATTATTCTTTTTTTTAAACATCTTTCATAAAAGATTTGGGTGCGTAGGGGGTGAAATTTTATAAGACCAATGAAAAAGAGAAAGGCTAAGAGGAATGCCCTGGAGAGGAAGCCTACCTTTGGTATATGTAAGAGTAGGGACTCTTGGCTACATGGGAAGAAAATCTAGCTCAAACCAGCTTAGTTAAAATGAAAATGTATTGGCTGGTATAAACCAAAAGCTGGTTCCAAAGGCTCATATGGCGTCCTCAGCATTTGGTGTCTCTCCATCTTTTGGGTCTGCTTTCCTCTGTGATGATTTCATTCAGGTCAGCTCTTCCTGGAGGACTGGAGAGAGTCAACCACGGCTCTAGGCTTAGATCTCATCACTTTAGCAATCTCATCAAAAAGAGAACTTTTCTATTCCAATCATCAAAATTTTAGTACCATGTTGGAGTTTCACGGGACCCATGCCCATCAAATTGGGCCCAACCTCATCACTGTGCCCATGGAGCTACAATATGATTCACCAGAACTGGGTCATGGGCGTATTCCTAATGCTAACCATCCTCCAAAAAAAATCAGTTTCTCTTACTGGATGAAGGGAGAATGATACTGGGGAAGCAAAAGTCAAAGTCGTCCACCACAGCACAGAAATAGGTACACAAATATGCAGAGAAAGAGGGAAATTGTTAAATATTGGTATAAGGAGCTCAGGTAAGAAAGTTAGTTTAGGAGATGCAGAAAGCACATAGGAAGGAAAAGGAAAAGTTAGAGTAGAGTATAAAGGGTGTTCTGTCATTATGCACATAAAAAATCAGAGTGGATGGGGCTGGTTTAGTTGCAGCGGTTAAATTCGCACACTCTGCTTCGGCAGCCTGGGGTCCGCCAGTTCAGATCCCGGGCATGGACCTACACACCACTCCTCAAGCCATGCTGTAGCAGGCATCCTACTTATAAAGTAGAGGAAGATGGGCACAGATGTTAGCTCAGGGCCAGTCTTCCTAAGCAAAAAGAGGAGGGTTGGCTGCAAATGTTAGCTCAGGGCTAATCTTCCTCAAAAAAAATCATAGTGGGATTTAAGAGAAATATTATGACTTTCATTCTGCATGGGGCTTTGCCCTAATCTTTGGGCTCTATGGAAATTAAAATACTACACTCTATTGGATTCTGCATTAAATAAACTAATAGGATGTAGCATCAGCTCCCAAATTCAACCCAATGCAACAACCAAGCTATTTGTGAAGCACCATGTTAAACAATAACAGATTGATGAAGAAGACAGATATAACCAACTACAACTCAGAATAGACTATGATAAGTACTATAACAGGAATGCTGATAAAGTTCTTTGTGGGGAGGGGATCTGGAGAAGTTGTTAAAGAGGGACAGAAGGTGACAAGGAAAGGCATCATGGAAGAAGTGACATCTGAACCAGGCCTTGAAAGATGGGAAGCATCTTGACATAAGAGATTGCAGGGACAGTGTTTATAGTAAGAGAACAAAGGCAAAGAGGTAAAAATAGTGACTAGTGGCCTGAGAGTAGAATGATTGAAGGGATTACATAAGGAGATGAGGGTGGTGAATGTAGTTGGTGAATAGAGTACGGATGCCATACTGGGGGATTAAAATTCTTCAGGCAAAGAGGGACAATTGAGGAAATCTTCAAGTATCTGCAGAGTCTCATGAGCTGTGCAGCAGGTCTATAGAGTTGTCCTATAGGAAGAATGTTCTGGCAGCAGCAGTGTGAAAGATAGATTGGAAGAAACAAGCCAGAGGCAAGGAATCCCACTGGGAGTTTATGGCAAAATTCTGAGTGTAATAGTAATGGAAATGAAGAAAGTAATAAAGGAAAGAGATGAGAAATTGAAGCAAGTGGTATTTTGGGGTAGAATCTGCAGGACTTGTCAATAATTGGTTGTGACACTTGAAATAGGAAGAGAGAAAAACATTTTCAAGACTAGGAACTTGGAGAATGGTGATGCCATTGAGGAAACTAGATATTACAGAAGGGAAGCAAGTTTGTATGTGTGTGTCTGCTTTGTGTGTGTAAGTGGGGTGTGGGGGCGTGGGATTGGGCAAAGGGAGAAGAATGACCTTACAGCAGAGAGGAAATAAAGGCATGATGGGAAGGTATTGTATGAGGTAGTAGAAACAGACAACCTTCTGCAATGTGTGAATGTTAAGACACAATACATAGTATATTTAGACTTTCTTAAATGTTATTTATGTTTTCTAGTCACTAACTCTGAATCAGACTCGTATAAAATGAAGTTGAAAAAATGCTAACTAAATCTACTTTTATTTTCCCCACTGCACCTTCTTAATAATCTTGAACCCTTGCCGTCTATACCTGCTGCTTTTTTTGCATTAAATGAGCCTAAGCTTTTAAGAACTAGTTCTATAATCCATGCAAAGTTTACTTGATTTTCTGTTGTTTCTTAAAAACCAATTCTTGACTTATGCAAGTCTCCACTTTCTTCTCTCTAAAGACGTTGGAGAAGTAAATATTTAGTGAATATGCCCTTATCCTCTGACACAAGCTCTCTAGTTTGCTTTTAAAACACCCTGTGATTTCTTTCATCTTAAAACTAGCCAGGGGGAGAGGAATACATAGGAGGTGATCACTTGAAATCAAACATCATTTTTTGAAAAATGTCAAGCACTTGTTTTGAGTGAGATTCTGACTGGAGAGGGAAAGGAAGCAAGTGACCTGACAGTAGCATGCGTAAGGGATGGCTTCAGGGATTAGAATGCCCTGGCAAGTCTTCCTCTAGCCTCTATGTTCTCACATCAGGAACATTCCCTGAAGAATTCATCCCAGATTTAACAGGATAAACAGTATGCACTGAGATGAGAATACATCAGGGAGCCTGAAATGACTCTAGGTTAACTATCAAAGCTAGAAATGCTCATTAAAGCTGCAACTTCCTTCCCCTAATCCAAGATGTTGGGGCATTAACTGAAGACTCAGTGAATGGGAATACAGCAGCAGCACAGAGAAACCGACCCAGAAAGGAACAAAGAGAGCTGGGACTAAGGGAGAAGGTGGGATAAAGGGTAAAATAAAGGTGAACATTGCCCTTAAAGATAAAGCAGTCACATTTAAAAAGAAGAAATAATTATTCCACACGTAGTGGATCTTGCCTTCCCAACTACCTCTTTCCTATTCATGATTGTTTGTGAAGCTCTAATGTTTTCCTACTCCTTCTCAGTTGACTTGGAGTTAAGTCCTTATAAAGTTTACCAATGTCAAAAAAAATCCCATTTTCCTTCCCGGCGATTGGCTTAAAAATGAATATCCAACACCATTCTGGCCCATCAGATGAGGGGAAATCTGCTGAGTGGCTTCTAGGTGAAGTTTCCTTGCTGTTGAGAACAGGAGCACAAAGAGGGATGTCCATTAGTCATCCCCCTCCCCGTATTCTCTTACATGGTGTCAAGTCTGCATGTGATGACATCTAGAACTTGGGCAGCCATCATCTCCCCCTTAGGGGTGCTTGTCAAGGACAGAGTCAGACAGTAGGGCAGAAACCAGAAGAGCTTGGGTTCTTGAGGATTTCATTTAATTGCTGAATTAACCAATCTGGAAGCCACCTGTTATAATTACTAGAATTTACTTTAAAACACTTCAGCACATACATTGTGATGTTATGTGAATGTAGCTTGAGTTGAGCTCTAAGCATTCTCACCAAAGATTCTCTGTCCAGGAATGGTCAAAGAACATGGCAACTAAGAACACAGGAGTGGGCTGCTGGCATTCTCATCAGGAAGTCTATGCTCCAGAAGGACTATTACAAGCACTTCTGTTACCTGTATCTTGCTCAATAACCCATACTTGGCTGATTAGCATACTAAATGTCAGCAAAGGGCTTTTAGTGATAAAAATAGCAGCCAGGTGACTAGCATGATGAATGTTAAAATTGGGCTGTTACTGGTGAAATTAAAGGTATTCAAGCTATGTGGATTAGCTAAAATTATTTTATAGACACCTACTCTTGCATGAATAGAGAATAAGAATCTAGCAAGGTCAGAAGCCTATACTACTTGGGATTTTACTCCAAGCTAAATTCCTAAACAAGATAGACCCTAGTCCCATAGTCCCTATGGAATCTAGAATTCTGGCTGTCTGCAGCCAGCTGTAAGCATGGCAGAATCTTGTCTCAGGAATGTTGGCAATTGCCTTCAATGACTCTTTCATACACAATGGTGATCGAGATGCTAAAAGGGTAGGAAGTTGGGACTTCCTCAAGCCTAGACAACAGATTACGTGAACTCTTTTCATTCACTTGCTCACTAATAACTGTTTAGTACAATAAATATTTGTAAGAGCGTCAGTGTACTTCGATTATTTTGCAACACCACCCAACTTTGGGGCTGCTTATTTTGAGAATAATACATTTTATTTATTGTTTAAACCAGCTGAATCAGGATTTCCTATTACTTGTTGCTGACAGCATCCTAACTGATGTACCACAACACCACCACCATTTCACCAGTTATTTCTGCAATTTACCTTGTAGTTTGAGGCATATATGTTACAGGAAAGGTTTTTTTAATCTTAAAAAATGTGTTGTAGGGGCTGGCCTGGTAGAGTAGTGGTTAAGTTAGTGTGCTCCATTCAGCAGCCCAGGGTTCGTGGATTCAGATCCCGAGCACGGACCTACACACTGCTCATCAAGTCACACTGTGGCAGCATCCTACATACAGAAAAAATAGAGGAAGTTTGGCACAGATGTTAGCTCAGGGACAATCTTCCTCCTCCCCACCCCCCACCAAAAATATGTTGTAGGAGAAAATGCAATGGGATGGGAAATCAAGAGATGAAGTTTGAGACCCCATCCTGAGATAGCCTTGGATATGTCATTCAACCTCTTTGAGCTTGAGGAACAGCCAAAGTAGCAAATGAGGAACAGCGAGTCAGGTGGCCTGGGTTTAATCCTGGCTTCATCACTTAACTAGTTGTGTGATCTCTCTGTGCCTCAATTTCCTTATCTATAAAATGTGCTAGTACCTATTTATAGCATTGTTAGGAGGATTAAATGAGACATGCTATGTTCAACCCTCAGCACAATGCTTGGCATGGTAAATACTAAATAAATATCATCATTATTATCTCTAAAATGAGTATCAGTCTAAATGGTCACCTTCTTCATCCTCTTTCTAGAATTTTTCCATTTTACTTTTATTGTTTTACTCTCCAAAGAGACCATTAGACAAGAAAGGTAAAATTCATCTATTCTAAATTCAGCATAATCCTTGTGTTAGACAATGTCACTCACTCCCTTATTTATACACCCAAACATTTTTTGAGTGCCTACTGTAAACAAGGCACTGGGCTAAACATAGGGGAGATCTCTGAGGAGCTCTCAGTTCACAGAGAACCAGGAATACCTATTTTTCCCCAAAACTTAAATTTCTGTTGGCCCAGGCATCCCCAACTTTCATAACAATTCTTTCTCAAAACAGGTCTTTGATACAAATTTGTGTTGCCTGTTATACAAATCTGCGTTCCAACTTTGAGCCCCTCATTCAACATGGAAGTTAACATTCATCTCTTTGCAGTTGGTGAGGGAACAATAGCTGCAACCAATGAAAAGCCTGAAGAGAACTAAAGGGAACAGGGAACCAATGCAATTACAAAGGCTTTTGGTGCCATTGTCCACAATCACAGTTACTGGTGATCTGACACAGCCACACCAGTGAGACCTCCTACACAAGTGAAATAAAGTGGCAAAAAGAGGGTCTAGGACAAGCAGCCTCTTTAAAATTATTAACTCTTTTTTTTTTTTTGGCTGAGGATGATTAACCCTGAGCTAACATCTAATGCCAATCTTCCTCTTGTTGCTGAGGAAAATTCACCCTGAGCTAACATCCGTTGCCAATCTTCCTCTTTTTGTGTGTGAGCCACCACCACAGGATGGCCATTGACGAATGATGTAGGTCTGCATCCAGGAACGGAACCTGGGCTATTGAAGTAGTGTGCTAAACTTCACCACTAGGCCAGGGGGGCTCACCCATAAAATTAGTAACTCTTTCTTTCTCTCTTCTCCATAGGGCTCAATTTAAATTTACTCCTTAGCAAAGAAAGCCAATATTTTCCCCTTTAATCATAAAACCCTGCTTATAAATTGGCCTCTTTTTATCAGATGCAGTCTACTACGTGTGAGAGCACAGTAAGTTTTGGCAATGCAAAAAAAACACCCATGTGTTTGGAACCCACTGTGTTGTACACACTTGAAACACCATCTGCAGGCAGCCTTTCCCTCTCCAACTTGTCAGAGTGAGTGGCAGGAGAGATTCAGGAGCTGAGATGCTTCGTTAACTGGCGGTGAGCCTGCCAGTACAAGGGAAACATCTGGACCAGCCAAATCTGGTGAAAATTAAACAGTTAACTGAGTCTGAACACATAAGCAAGTGAGAGTCTCAATGTCCTTAAAACAAAACCTGTGCCTCTAAAACTCCTAATTGACATCTCCATATCTTAGCATCCACTGCAAGTACCGGGATCACCGGAGAGTAGTTTAAATCTGTGGCTACACGTTGGAGATGAGTCTTAGGTTTTTAGATTGTTAGTGGCTTAAGGGGAGTGTGGGAGGAAGCTGAGAACCAGTCTTGTCCTTGTCCTGATCTTTCTTCACCTTTCTCCCTGGTGAGAAAACAATGAATTATCTCGGCATGGACACTATTTTGAAATTTTCTCCTGAAATAATCTCTAAAGAAAAAGTGTTTATGATAGGAGGTTTTGTGAACTACAAGTAATTTTTTTTAATCGAAACCCTCTACTTTTGCACACATTGAAGCAGATTGATCCTCTCAGTGTGATTCCTGAGTTTCATTCCAGCTAGAGTGGTTGCCAGCCAATAAATCACGGGGACACAGTCCACGTGGGCTTAGTCATGCAATACGCCAAGACTTCTATTAATGATGTCTGCTGGGGAAATGGAGTCAGGAAGAGAGGTTCAGGAAAGACCAGGGTTCATGGCTCAAAGAGTGACCAACACTCTGAACCATGTTTCCAAAGCGTCAGGGTGAACTCTGACTCCAACCAGACCAGAACTAACACCTAACAGGCAAGGGACATAGGAGACAGGAGTTTCTAGGCTGTGGGTGACAATTCTGGTTGAGAAAAAGATATGAACCAGTAACCACAGGTGCAGGAAGCAAGAATATTATGAGATAACCAAGATATTCAGGCTCCAAATAAGTGAGCTGGTGTTAGGGCTGTATTCCAGATGGGTACTTGTAACGCAAATAGAGCATCTGCTGATGTGAGTATATCACAGTGCAGGTTGAAAAGAAAGCTGCAATATGGTGATCAGGCAGATCCTTAGGGTGTCAACTCAGGGACCCTCAGCTTCTAGAAGCAGGACAAATTCCAAACCTCCACTTGTAGGAGGCAGAGGCATCCCGTTTTATGTAGTGGCCAACTCAACCAGTATTTCCTAGATGGATTGACCCTGTTTGCAGCCCTCAGTGAAAGTTGCTGAACAAGATCTGGAAAGACAGGACTAGCATCTGGCAGGACTTTGTTCCTGAACCTCTCCACACCCATAAGCATTTCACCCTTGGCCTAGGTCTCTCTTTATCTCCTCATTATTGGTACTTGGCCACCAGCCTACAAGTTGAAATCTGTTACCTGTTTTAATTTGAAAGTCTTGACTGCATCTATACACACACCTGAGTAGACTGTCCTTATAAAGTTATCTATCATCTCAATCCCACCTCTTAGCCCATAATTATATTGACCCCACTCTCAGCATGAAGACAATTAAATATCCAGTGTAACCACTGAGCTGACACAATTAGCAGTAAATAGAAATAAATTAGGGTGAGGCCTTGCTTTAAGATGTCACAATCAACATTTTCTTCTCAAGTAATTAAAGAAGAATAGAAAAATCTGGAGATAAAAACAGTGGATTGAATAACGTTTCCATGAGTCATTGGCATACCTCTAAAAATGACACATAATGCTAAGTTTTGAGTCCTAGAGATGTTCATGTATTTGGCAAATGCTAGGGAAACATCAGAAACTTTTGGGCTGAGGTCAACTCTCTCTAAGTGTGTCACTCCTGCTCCACGTGATCTGTTGATGATTTAACATGTTTAACAGGGAAGTTAATAAAAAAAAAAAAATACTTACTGGTTTTAGCTTGCAGTTCATTCACACCCACTCCTAAAAAGGAGAATATGGTGTTCCTAAAATCCGTTTCACAATAGACTGTGTTGATCAACTCATGAGGAGGGGCAGGGTGGGGAGGAAATTTCAAAAGAGAAAGGTATGGGAAAGAGGTTTTGGTGGACTTAGGGAAATAGCAGAGATTGCACCCAGGGTAGCTGGCAGGGCCCTGAAGAATGGTTGGGTATCTCCCCTAACCCCTCAGAAAAGCTGCAAACTAGGCTGAAACTGACGACCTCATCACAGATCCCATGCACAAGCAGGGCAGGTAAAGAGTCGAAGGAGCTTAGACTCCTTAGGAGAAAGAGTCCAAGGGTATCTGCACTGACCAGAGAGTAGCAAAGTTGAGAATACTGTCTCTCCTTCTCTCCTCTTTGAGACTGCTTCAAACTCTTGCACTTTAGCATGACCCTGAAGGAAAGGGAGTCACATTACTGACTGAAATTGAATTTCTAGCCATCCCCGAAGAATAGGGGCTTTATAGGCAAATATAATTTGTTTTAATGGTAGATTGTAAAATTTTTTCCATCCAAGTTTTGAGGATGATAAAATTTATATCCCTGCCCAGGTTACAAACTAAGAGTATCATCCGCCTTTGTGTTTGTATAAGGAAAAAAGGATACAAATAATACATCCTAGCAGGTAGTTTGTTAAAAAAAAAAAAGAGAATTAGGCAATGTAGGAGAATGGCTCCTCCCTGGTGCCCTGGCGACTTTGCACAGATCCACATGAGCCACACAGGCAAAGGCTTGAACTGGAGCCTCTCTGAGCAGGGGCAGAATGCCTTGTGATCCTCCCAGAACAGGTGCGAATGGGAGGCTGGTGAGGCAATACCTGGGGGCCATCTCCCACCTGCCTTTCTATCTTCCCCAGGAGGCTGGCATGAGACAGTTTCTCATGGCCTCTGGGATTCTGATGAAGTAGAGGATTTCTGCCCCGCTTCCTTCAGGGTATAATGGCGGACTATGAAACCGCTTAGCGACAGTCTAACAGTGGCTGCTCAGCAGTGGAGTATCCCACGATGTGCAATCCAGTCCTTCAACTCCTTTGGTTTTGGTGGCATTCTTTTTGGTGTGTCTGAATAAGACCTGGCAGCTGGAATCTTTAGTTACTCTTCCTTTTTCAGTCTATGTAAGTAATAAACTCTCTAAATCTAAGAGTGGTTTGTTGTCAAATGAGTCAGGTTTTGGCCCTGGCCTTGCCTTGTCTTCTGGCTTGAAAGAAGAAAAAGCAAAATCGAGAAAAAGGAGCATGGAAAGCTATCCATGAAAGTTCACTCTACAGTAAACTTCTTATCAACAGTTAGGGAAAACTTAGTAAAGGAAATGGCCGTTGTTTTTAACTCCCACTCTGTCTACACACCTGGAATATGTGAGCCATCCCTGACCAGATGAACACTGTAGCATGTTCTCCCAAGTTGGCTGATGTGGACAGTCATGCCTGAGTGATGGTGTGCCTGCAATAACTGGGACTGGAGACTATGATGCCTGCATGGAAGAATACTGAGTATTCTCCCTATTCTTAACTTTATCATTATTGGTTTTTCTATTTTAATGTTCAATGTAATGAAATAGAAGTACATTTTATTAAAAGTAGGGTTCATTTTGCTTTCCTGTTCCTATATTCCAATTGACGTAATGAAGGTTGAGAAAATGAAAGGAAAAGACTTTACGCCAAGGCAAAAAACATGTTTCTAAAACTGTGCTTCCTCCTTGCCCACATAAACAGGAGGCACTATCCCAGTTAAAGGGCAGAGCTACAACTGACATAGAGTAATATTTACTAAAATTCATATTATGTGCCGGACCTTGTATTATGTGCATCACTGAAAAAAAATAAACAAACAAAAATTTCATTGAATCCTTATGGCTATCTTTCGAGAGTTGTTAACGGAGCCCCTCACCACTTTCTTTCACATCTATTTAGTTTAGCTGGTGGCAAAGGCTTAAAGAAGAAAACTATAAAGTTAGAGAGTGAAACCTTAGAATACACACACACACACACATTCATGTGTATAAAAACAAATGTTTTTTCAAATATTTTATTTTATTTTATTTTATTCTATTGGTGGGGAAGATTGGCCCTGAGCTAATATCTGTGCCAGTATTCTCCCATTTTGCATGTGGGATGCTGCCACAGCATGGCTTGATGGGTGATGTGTAGGTCCCCACCCAGGATCTGAACCTGTGAACCCTGGGCCACCAAATCAGAGTGCGCAAACTTAACAACTATGCTGCTGTACCAGCCCTTAAACATAAATTTTGACATTTGACTTATCTCAAGGAATGAGATGTAAGTGAAAATGTTAATGCATTTAAGAAACCATCTAGAATAACATTTCAATTAGAGATAGGTTGCTTCCATGAAACGTGCTTTCCTAGTTTAAGAACTATAAGTATACTTCTTTTCCATACAAAACGGTATTCTTTCTTCTGAAGTATAGTCTCATATGCTTTCATATATAAGATGACAAAGAGTATACTTTTGTACTTTCATTGTTTTTCACTTTCATTGTTCCTTTAGAAAAATTAAGTTGTTGCCATCGCTCAGTAAAGGTTTGTAGCAAGGTTTATTTCACCTGTGCTAAGAGACAAACTAACAATAACTCTCAATCAAGAAGTTACTATTGCTTCTGAATATACCACTCCAACCCCTGCCCCACTCCCAGCAGTGACTGATATATGTTATTATGACATAAATGGAAGCAAAAAGGCAATGAGGCCAAAGAAAACCTGTGAATCTGAATTTTTTACCCTGCCCCTGGCACCCTAGCCTCAGTTAAATGCTCTGACATGGAGATGAATGGCAAAACCATATATGCCATTAAGTTATTATGAAATTTCTTTAGTTTTAAATCAATCTTAGACAGAAAAGTGCAAATATTCAATCATTCATTCCCTCCCCAGCAAATATTTATTCAGCCTATACTATACACCAGGCTCAGCCAATTAGAAAATCTAGGGCATGTTGCTGAGTTTGGGTGATTGACAATGCTTCTAAGGCCATCTTAAGTAGCCTAAGAAATTAGAAAATATCCCTAGAAAGCTGAACTCTCTACTCTTAAATTCAATGACTTTATAAGAAAACTACTGTGGCTCTAGCAGAAAAACTCCATTTATTATGTTCTTAATGGAAATTCCTCCATTTTCAATTTGTCATTGGGCAGAGGAAAGGCAAGTTAACTTTATTAGTAAGTTGGCTGGTTAGAACACTTAAATGATCTTAGGTAGGCCAAAGGGCACGTGACAAATGCGGTGATACTCCAGACTTCAGGGGTGAAGAGAATGTACAGTTCTACAATTTATTAATAATAAAAGTGCAACAACAAAAGTAGCTGTAATTTATTAGTTGTTTTTTATGTGTGAGTGACTGTGCAGAGGGCTTTACTTATAATCCTGACTCTTCTATAAACAAAGAAAGATATCTTGTGACTCTACACAACATGAACACAGCACATTTTCACTAGGAGACTACATTTCTTTATCTATGTCTTTACTGGGATGCATTGCCCTGTGAAGATGTATAGGTCCAGAATTATCTTACACATATGACTCAAGAAACACAGGCCCATGAAGAGGTCACATACATATTTGGCAACAGAAACATTCAAAATGTAAATTATCATCAAACCAATCAATTAGGGCAGTAGTTCTCAACTGAGGGTGATTTGTCACAACTGGGATAGTGTTGCTGGCACCCAGTGGGTAAAGGCCTGGGATGCTACTGAACATATCACAATGAACAGGACATGCTTCTATGGCAAAGAATTTTATGGTCCTAATTGTCACAAGTTCCAGGATTGAGAAACCCTGAGTTAGACTAATAGTACCGTAAGTGTGATGAATACGAAGTATCCACCGATTATGTCAACCCAGGTTTGTACGAGTATAAGGAAAAGTTACACTCAGATCAATTATTCAGTGTTTCTGCTCCTGAACAGGTAAGCATGACTTTAGTGATCACAAATAGAAAACCTGCAAAACTTCCTTAGAAAATGAGCAGGAAAAATAGGTTTTTATAAGGATATTCCATAGCCTCCCATCTTCATAATAAGAATTGATTGTAGGAGACAAATTCTAGAATTTTTACCTTCTGTTTTCATATTAGGTACATTGAAATTATTTATTTAAAGCCCATGATGTACAGAGCGTTAGAGAAATTTGGTTGAAACCATGGGACTTTTTAACTTTCAAAAGAAGGAAAGATATGCTCCTGCTGTCAAGGAGTTCATTGGCCTCCCCTATTCTGCCTAGCGTTCCGTCCTTTGACATATTGTTGTGAGAAAAAAGCTAAAATTATGCCAAACAACATTCACTTAAAGATGGTGTCTGGGCTATCAGTTAGTAAGATAATAATTATTGTAACCTCCAAAGTTACATGACTATATCATAAACTTTGAAATTACTAGAGACCCGACTCAAGATTTCATATCTAATTACGTCTATTTCTTTATTTAAAATTTAGGTCCGTTTTTTCCCCTAGGAAATGTTAAAGAGAGGTAACACATTTTAGATTGGACCCAGTGGATTTGAACCCCCCACACACACATGCAGGTGCACATACACACACCAGACTAGAATGATTGCCATTTCAGCATATTGCTTAAACCTCAAATTACTACTGTAACTCTGACATCCAATATTTGGAGTTACAAGTATTGCTGTTGTCCAATGTCAGCGTTTTAGAATTGAGAAGTAATAGGGAGATTTGATTTCCTTCTTATCTGGAAGTAGAGGAAAAAGCATAATTCCATAATTCCATTTTATTTCTAATTTTAAATATTCTTTAACAATATGAAAATAATTTGTTGTCTACTTGAAAACAAACAAGGAGAACTCTACTTTCCATGGGATATCAGTATCCTCAACTTGAACAGATCATATGATTCTTCATGTTAAGCCTCAGACAGGAAATTACCATTTGAACTTCAAGCCAAGGGTCTAATTTGTTTCTGAACTGGAGTCTAGCATTAAATACGATATAGTGCCAGGCATCATATCTGGTTTTAGTTCAGGGTCAAGATAGTCAATGGAATCTTAGAGATTAAGGAAAATAGGAATCCCTTCACGTACACCAGACACTGGAGATGTAATAACTTGTTACAGAAATATGATTGTTTTAATCTTTCTTTCAGATACCACGGTACACAAATTGCATACATATTTAACAAAGATTTGAACAAATATTTAACCAATATTAACAAGTATTTGCCAAAAGGATTATCATTATTGCTAAATCTGTTAAACGATCCAGCTAACTGAGTAATTTTTCAGAATATTTATACATGTCAAGCCTAGTATATAACAGATGCAGTACAGTACATTAATTCTCTAAAGTGTCTCCATAGGTCAATGGAATAATAAACCCCAGTCATTTATTATAAAGATGGAATGCCAATGTGATTTTCTTGGGACTCTAAACCATACTACTTCTACCCTGAAAATATTGAATGATTTATACTTCAAAGATAAACTATCAACACATAGATTATGCTTTCCAGTGTTGGTAAATGTGAAATAACAATAAGGCAATGGTCATAAAACCATATTTCTCTGTTTATATTACATTACAGACATGAAAATAAACCCTAGGACTTAAAGAGAAATTCAGATGGCTTTAGAGCATTTAGGCATAGACATATGCCTCTTTTTCTGTTTCAGTTTATTTGGTTTTCATAAGATCTTATTTATGAGATATGCTGAGAACCTTTGCTGTAGAGTGTCTTTTGTTTTCTTGATCTAGAGACGTGAAAAGTAAGTGAATATAAAGGATATGGCAAAGGGGGAAGAAATGCCATTCATTCAAGATAATGTAAAATTTCTTCTCTAACAAATTACAACATTAATGATTTTTGACACTAATTTCAGGGCTAAAGAAATCCTTTAAGGGCTGATAGAAAAAAATGTCTGGTTGTTTAACTTGTCATCATTTATTACAAATCCAAAGGTTCTGACTATCTTGGGATAGAAATTTTTTTATTTCTACAAAAAGAGAGAAATTACAACTTAAATTTCTTCTCAAATATTCCCCACAAACACTAGTATGAAACCAAGTAATCAAGTTCAATATTAGCACATCTTACTATCATGGAAATTAAATAGATTTCTAAATCATGGCCTGTAGTTTTAAGGATATTATATTCTTTTCACATGTATTGTGATGGTAGTAATTACCAGATTATAAACATTTCTTCTACAAACATTTACTGAACACCTACTATGTGCCAGACACATTGCTAGCCTTTGCAATGCATGGCTTACCTCTAACTTAGCACTTTTCACATATTACAAGAATGATTTGTTCTCTTACCTGTTTTCTCAACTAGACTTATACTCCTTGAAAGCAAAATCATTGTCAGCAGAGTCCTTGCCACTAACAACTTCCCAGACAAGGAGAGTCTTGAACAAAATTTTGAAAACCACTAATGGTAATTATAGTATTAATAATAATTATAATATTAATAAGGAGAGGAGGAAATATGAAGGATTGTTAGTTGTCAATGTTCTGTGTCTATTTTCCTGTTTAATCCTTATCATAACTCTATGAGGTAGGTAACATTACAGATCCCACTTTAAATATTAGTAAATCAAGATGCAAAGGTGTTAGCATCAAGGTCTTAACTTGATCAAAGTCATCCAAGATATAGAAGGGAGTGGGTAGAAAGAAGCAGAGGAGGGGGCCGGCCCCGTGGCCAAGTGGTTAAGTTCATGTGCTCTGTTTTGGCGGCCCAGGGATTCGCAGGTTCGAATCCTGGGCGAAGACATGGCACCGCTCATCAAGCCATGTTGAGGCAGCATCCCACACACCACAGCTAGAAGGACCCACAACTAAAAATATACAACTATGTACCAGGGGGCTTTGGAGAGAAAAAGGAAAAATTTTTTTAAAAATCTTAAAAAAAAAAAAAAAAGAAGCAGAGGAAGGAGGGAGAGGTGTCTGTGGTCCATCCACAATGAAGCATTTAGATAGGTATATCTGGACCTTGGAAGCCAGGGGTCTGGTTTGTAGACATAGATTTAGGAGGCTTTGACATCAGTGTAATAATTAAATGCTTGAACATGTATAACGAGGACACCAAAGAAGAATATGAGGGCTGAGTAGAAAATGTACAGAATACAAAGGGGAAAATATCATGAAAACAAACAAAGGAGAAAATTCTGTCAATAAAGAGGGATTGAAGTGTCAAATTCTGCAGGAGAGATGAAATAGGTGGAGAGGGGCAAGAACACAATCATTTGAGAACCAGGGGACCATTTGTAAAGTCATAGAATTGGGTGTGTTACAAGGCAAAAGCCAAAGCTTAGAACTGTGGAAAGACACAATGGAGACATGGAGTGAAAACTCTTCTATGGAGAAACTTGGCTATAAAAGAAAGAGTATAGAAGTAAGGGCAATGTAAGATAAAGGAAAGATATTTTATGTTTTTAATTTGGGAGATACGTAAATATGTTTATGCACTGAGGGTAGCTCCGTAACTTCTAGTAACTAGGGAGACATTTGAGATGGAGAAAGACAATTGATGCAGGAGGTTGGAGATCATGGGGTCCAAAGCAAAGGTGGAAAAATTAGGAAAAGCTGGAGCCCCTGCAAAGAAGAGCTTCAGAAGTAAATGTGGATGAGTTAAGCCATAAGCTAGGTCACTAAACAAACAAACATACTGGAAAAGAATATTTGCACTTCATATTACAGACAGCTACTCTCCTAATATATGCAGGGCTCCTTGAACTCCATATAAAGATGACCAACAATCAATAAAAACAGGCACGTGATTTGACTGGACAGTTCACAGGAAAGCAAATATGATTGGCTCTTAAACCAACATATAAAAGGATACTTAATTTCACCCATAACAAGGTAAATGCAAATGAAAAGTATACTGAGATATTATTTTTCATCTACCAGATTGGCAAAAAATAAAAAAGTTTGACAACTTTGAACTCCTATGTTACTGTTATAACTTTAAGGAAGGAAATTTTGCAACACATAAAAATTACAAATTTATTTATCCTTTGAACCAGAAAACCCACCTCTGAGAGTCTGTGCTATCCTGAACCCAAGATGGGCTTGGACTGCCAGGATTCCTTTTCATTTTTCAGATTCTGAACTTCTTAGACCCCAAAACCCCTGTCATTTGAAACGATTCCTGTTTTTAATAAGAAGATATTTATATCACTTACGTACAAAATAACATATATACAAGGTGATTTGCAGCAGCATTATTTATAACAGCAAAAGACTAGAATTATCTCGTGTCCATCAATATTGAACTGATCAAATAGCTTATGACATAGACTATGTAGCTGTGAAAAAGAAATATATATGCATGTATACACATACATATATTCTGTGTAGTGATATATTATCACAGTATATGATATAGAGTACCCAGGATAGATTATTAATTTAAAAAAGAACCATGATGCAGAACAATGAATATAGTAGCCTTTATTTGTGAAAGGAAAGGGGTAAAGTAAGAATATGCATTTGTGTATGCTTGTATTTACGTGAAGAAACACAAATAAGAACCCGAAGACACATCCTTACCAAAAAGGGCAAGAAAGGGAAGAGGGTTAACAAGAACAGATGAGAAAATGAGACTTCCCAGTGTGTATCTATTTATATCACTCTGATCTTTGAATAATTTAACTGTTACCTTTTAAAAAATTAGAGCGCTGAAAGAAAAATGAAATAAAATCTATCGTTTGCATTCCTAACCTTTTTCGTGATCAAATCAGTGGATGCTGCAGAGAAGTTATTCTCAGCCATAATGCTCTGAAACGTTTTGTCTCTATCAGATGTGAAGTATTCTGTATAATAAAATATCAAGGTTTAGGAATAATTTCTAAAAATAAATTATAGGAGAGCCAATGTTTTCCCCAATATTCTCATGTAGTTAATATTCCATGTGCTTTCTTGAGTAGGAGAGAAAGAAGAGTTACAACTCCGTGCCAGGAATATGGAGGTGCAGTCCTTTTGGCCTCTGTTGGCCACAGGGCAGCCCACAAGCTGGATGTACCTGGGGACTGTGACTCGTATGTGAATACTATGGTTACATTTTGTTGCAGAGGGAAAACAAGTTTAGCAAATGCTGCTGTAGGGTTCCCAAAAAAGATGTTTAAGCTACAAATCTCAAATTTGTTTGTGTCACACTGTTACAATGTGAGAGACAATTCTTAGCAATTTCTACCCTCAGAACAGGAAGTCAAGGGCTCACGAACACGTTACCCTAAACCCAAGAAGGACCTCAGCTGCCCAGTTCCCTTTTGCTCAGGCTCTGAACTTCTTAGACACAAAAGTCCAGGTCTTTGGAAATATATTTTGCTTTTCAGTAAGAAGAAGGATATTTACATTGGAAGCCATGAAGTTGTACAGCCAAATAATTTTTTTTTAGTCTCGTGTTCAAATGAATTCTGAGGGAGAGAAAAAAAAAATCATTTTTCACAGAAGTTACTTGTATATCATTCCCAAAGAATAAGTGCTTTCAACTCTGCTGCCTATAGCTCTCAGCTAGTGAAATTTCTGCAGCAGATATTTTCTTCTAGAAAGTGTAAAATAAATAAACAAAATCTGTCTCAGTATGTCTGGTGGCTTGAATGCTAGGTAGTAGCCTTGATTTAGAGTCACAAGTTAGCTTAGCTCTGTAGACCCAAAACCTAAAAGAAATTGAACATTAAATAAATAAGAATTTGCCCCCAGATGGAGAAGTTGATCTACAACAGGGCTATGGTTCCTTAATCTGTAAAATTAAGAATTAGGGACTAGATTAAGTCTATAGTTCTCACTAGCTTAAACACTCTATGATTCTCCTTCCTCTTGGTTGGGCTAGGAAAGAAAGCTACATTTTCAGGTGGTCTTTACTCAGGAGACCTATATCTCAAATCACGCTACTCATTGCAATAGACAAGAAATTATAAGGCTTAAACTCTACTTCTTGCCTTGAAGAACTTTCAGAAACATTCTTGAATGTAGTAGGGGAGCCCTCCACAGTACAGAACCCTGAAAAAGGAGAATCTTCTTTTTGTTTTAAGTTTTTCTAGAATTCAGAAGCATTATCATTGTGTCATAGCCTGAGTGAGCAATATAAGGTTTCTTTTCACAATTCAAGTTGAGAAATATCATTATGAGGGAAAAAATTCAAAGTAGTCTAACAGTGTTCCTCCGAGGTGGTCTGCAACTTTTGCCCTTTCTTAATTGAATATTGAAAAATCTGAAAAAATACAGTTGGAAGAAAATAGGTTTTATCTCTTTATTAACTTTAGATGTTTCTCCCAGAAAAGAGAGAGAGATTGTTGGCAGAAAATAATGAAAACACAAGGTCTTTTGCTGTGTGCTGGAATAATTTCTCCTGAGACGATAAATGTGAAATGCAGATAAGGACCATCAAGATGCAGCCTATTTGCTTTTTTTATTTAAAGAAAATTGTGTTTCTGTTCCATTCCTATCCATCCTTGCTATGAAGTAACTGTCAACCCAGAGATCTGGAAGCTTTAGTTAAATAATGTAGACTTAATTACTTTGATGCCCTTTAGGTATCTAATGCATGCTGTAGATGATTGCACTCTCATTTTATCACTGGCAGGTACAAAATAATAGGTCCATCTTCAAAAGACGTGGTCTTAGCAGGACTAGTATTTTTACTTTTAGTATCCAGAGTACTGGAATAAAGGAAATTGCTAAATATGACTTAAAGTGGAAATGTGCATATATTTACTCATTGCAAGCACTAAGTCACTTAGGGGATTTCTTTCAACACTGCCTTTTAACAGAACCAGATTTTCCTACTTGAAATAGCAACTTGGTAATAGTCCTACTGTTAATGGAAAAGGAAGGAACTTCTTGGGCCATCTCTGTGCCATGTAGTCCACTGGAACCAGCATATCAAATATTTCATGTGTTTTAAGACATATCTTATCACATTGTAAATCAGGGTCAGGATGCACCTTACATTAGGTAGTGAATCAGTTTATTCGGCAATGTTTTCTTTTTTATTGGTACATAAAATGACAGTGCAACTTTTTGATCATGAAGAATGGTAGATTACTGATGCTTTTGCTGTCTCATATGGTAAGAGCCATTCATAAGAGAGGATTATTTATTTCGTAGAATGGGCTAAACAGATAAAGAATTAAACTCAGCATATGTTTCCCTCAGGTACTAAGGGATGCTAATAGCCAAACACACAGTAAAGACTGCAATGTCCTGCAGTAAACTGAATCATAGCTTCCCAAGGATGTCCACATTCAGATCCCTAGAATCTGTGACAATGTTACCCAACAAAGCAAAAGGGATTTTGCAGATGTGATTACATTAATTACTTTAAGATAGGGAGATTGTTCTGGATTATCTGGGCGGGCTCAGTGTAATCGCAAAGGTCCTTATTACAGGGAGGCAGGAAGACCAGAGTTGAGAGAGAAGATTTAAGGATGGAAGAAAAGGTTGGAGCGATGTACTTTGAAGTTAGAGGAAGGGGCCATGAGCCAAGGAACGAAGGGATCCTTTAAAAGCTAGAATTTCCTCTAAAGTCTCGAGGAATGCAGCTTTGCTCACATCTTGATTTAAGACTTATTTCAGATTTCTGAACTCCAGAACTCTAAGATAAATAAATTTGTGTTGTTTTAAGTCTGTAAATTTGTGTAATTTTTTACAGCAGCAATAGGAAGCTGATAGAATCCTAAGAGACATCCTCTGAAAAATACAAAATATTTTTACGATCCTCCTGATTGTCTCAAAATATACATACATACTAGTAATTCCTCTCCTATTTTATAAAAGGATGCAGAGCTCAAAAAAAAACATAGAACAATGGATGGACAGAAGTATGGGTAGATGAGTAGGTATATAATAAAGCAAAAACAGCAACACGCTAATTGTAGAATCTAGATGTGGGTTTTACTGTACATTTTTTCTTTCAACATATATATATATGTTTGTTTTCCTGAGGAAGATTCACCCAAAGCTAACATCCATTGCCAGTCTTCTTCTCTTTGCATGTGACCTGCCGCTGCAGGATGACCACTCACAGATAAGTGGCGTAGGTCTGCGCCCGGGAACGGAGCCTGGGCCACCAAAGCAGAGTGCTCTCAACTTAACCACTAAGCCACCAGGGCTGGCCCTTGACTTTTCTTTATTTTTTAAACATTTTATAATAAGATGTCAGAAGGGTAAAATGATGCATATTCAACAACCTTAAAATAGAAGTGATACTATTCTTTGAAAAAAAATCGGATTTTAGCGAAGTGATTCTCCAAAAGCATAAGCTTCTGCATGACTTATACAGTGCAATTGGGTTAAATTACAACTTTTGTTTTAGTCCTAATTTTCAGTTATGATGGGTTTTTTTAATATTTAAAGTAGAAAACTTGAGTGAAAAACTGGTTCTTTTTCTTCATTAAGAATAATTTTTTCCTAAAGAATGACTTTTAAGACACTAAAAGAAATCACATGGAGAATTTAACAATATATACTGAAGGATATGCTTGCTGACATTCTTATGTTAGCAAAAGAATTCTAAAACACCCTTAATATTTCCCATTCTAGGAAAAAACGTGAAGTAGAATTTGCCTTTGATTCTCCTCCACTCTCTCTATCAGTACCCACTTTCTTGATTTCTGCCTCTCACTCTCTCTCTACAAAGAGCTTTGCTCTGCATCACAGCTGGAAAATGAACACGTAGTTCTTCCTCATATTCAGGGTGGGTTTTTTTTTTTTTCACCAAGATTCATTTTAATAGGCTTCTCTTAAAAATTTTAGTGCCTTCAGTCCCTACAGTGAATGACTGAATAATGGCAGGCTTCCAGGTCCTATGATGTGCCACAAAATATCTCTGAATCTCCAAATCATGAAGCCAGGCTTACTTCCAAAATCAGTTCATGAGGTTAGCACGGCAGCGGATAACAGCTCCTGCTCCCTGGCTAATAAGTGAAATCACAGAGGAACTGTAAAGTAGACTATTATTTCCTGATTATTTCCATGACTTTTTATTCGCAGTTATGCTCACAGTCCACAGCACTGCTTCTAAAATTTTAGGAAAAGTAAAGCACAATTAATAGAAACAATAAGCTATAAAACTTTTATCCCACCTTTAAATTCAGTGACTGATTTTAATTATCACACTTATATCTCAATTGGTTAATTGTATTTAATTTTTTTCATATTCCCGCTACTTGTTTCATTATACCTATTATCCTCCCAAAATTGCCTATAACCTACAGTAGAGTATCTTCAGAAATTAGCCAATTAAACAAAGGCACAGACCATTAAGTAACTTAATTGTTTGTTCAATGGACTTTGCCAGTTCATTTTAAATTATCTTATTTTAAAAATTCACTTAAATGTATGGCAAACATGTGTACTCCTTGGTCTCAACTGAAAACTATACTCTGTTATTATACCTCTTAAACATCATCCTTGATTACTATTGATAATATTTTCCTCCTTTTAGGCTTTAAACTGAGCTCCTCCAGAAAAGGCTGCTTTATAACTTCACCTTCTTTGTTAGTAATATAAAGAATAGGGTTCTCTCTTTGGCTGTCTTTCTTTTTTTTTAATTGCAGTGGATTAGAGTCCTCAGCTGGGTCCCAAGTGCTACTCAGCTATTCTTTTATTTAACTCTAACTGATTCCCTATTGCACTTGCCACAGTAATTGTTTGAAAATGCATCTCAAGGCCCCTAACCCACACCTGTCATCCTTACTCTTAGTAACTTTGCCATCCACCTGAATGACAAAGACAACCAAAGCCCTCTGAAGCAAATTTCTATTCCAGTATCTACCCACCATTTCAAATTTTCTAAGAATCTTATTCTTTTTTTCGTGCCTCTGTGAGCTCAAGGCAGGAATCTCATTGCCTTCTAAGACTAATTCTTCCACTACATGGGAAGAAACTCTGCTTTACCTGTACCATTTACCCTGTACAAACAAGTAGATACCTCCTTTGCACATGTAGCACACCAGAAACAGGGCTCAAATATTTAAATCTGACTTTACTGAAGGCTAGAGGCTAATGAAAGAGAAAAACATTCCAGAGGTATGTGTAATTGGAGGGCCTGATTTGCAATATAATTGACTCATCTTCAGTTTATGGCCCACGACGGGGTCCCCTCTTCTTGGCTTACTAGACCATCAACATAGAAACCAACAGCATTTGGGAGCACGCATCTGGATAAAAGGCCTCCTCAGGAAGAGGCCAAGACAGTGGGACCCAAAGAGAGATAAGTGTTTTCTCTCTTGCCTTCCCTGGGGACCAACTTCAGAGTATTATTTTCTTTTCTTCTCAAGACTGACACCAGGAATGTCCACTCTATCGTGACAACACCATGTGTTCTAGCCACATAAATTGTGTTTGCCCCAATTCTATAAATACCTTCCTTATTCTAATTTATAGTCTCTCTTTTTTTCTGGAATGTATTTCTTCTGCTTCTCCTTCTGTCAATGATCTACCCATTCCTTAGGCACATTTGCAACTTTTGTTTCCTCCACACCACCTTCTCAGGATCTCTTTGTCCTCTAATTGCACTTATTTGTTCCTCATCTAATGTAGGTGACTCTTGGTCTATAGGATATTAGTCTGCTGTATATTTGGCTGCCCCTGTCACTTCACTACTCTCACTGTACTAAACTCTTGGATAGTAGGAACTCAGTCTTTTTCATAATAATAATAATATCCACAATTCTATATAACATTATTATAATTTATACTTACTTGTCCTAGTTCCTTCAGCCTGCTTTAACAAAAATACCACAGACTGGGTTGCCTGTAAACAACAGAAATTTACTTCTATGGATCTGGGAGCTGGAAAGTCCAAGATTAAATGATCAGCAGATTTAGTGTCTAGTGAGGATTTGCTTTCTGATTTATAGATGGCTCTCCTCTCACTGTGTCTTCACCTGGAGGAAGAAGCAAGGGAGCTCTCTGGGGTTTCTTTTATAATAGGATTAGTGCCCACATGATCTAATCACCTTCCAAAGGCCCCACCTCCAAATACCATCACGTTGGGGATTTGGTTTCAACACGTGAATTTTGGGAGGACACAAACATTCAGTCTGGACATGGCATACTGGACAGTTATGTATCAGATGGTCTGCTAAGCACTTTAAATGCATTATCTCATCTAATCTTTACCACAACCATAAGAAGTAGGTTCTATTATTAGCTCCATTTTACAAATGACAAAATAGGGGAACAAAGAGTTCAATAACTTGCCCAGATTCACACACGCAGTAAAGATGGAGCCAGGCTTTATGTGTAAGCATCTAACTACAATGCTCTTGCTATTGTCCCCTACACAACTCCACAGCGATTTCTTTCACTCACAAGCACTCCATAAATGTTGGTTGACATTGGAGTTGAATTGGCCCTTCCGCTTAAAGCAAGATAAGTTTTATCTCTCAACTATTTTCCAAAAGAAAGAAAGAATTGAACTTTAAAAACAAAGTGCATCAAAAAGCCCACTGTAAATCCAAGACCTCAGCCAACAAGAAAAAGCACAGTTTTGGTTCATTTGGAATATCAACATAAGGGTTATTGGCTTTTAGTTAAAAAAAAAATGTATGAAAAAATAATGAATGAGTGAAAATTTACAGACTATGCAAAGCCACTTACATTTTCATTATTCACACACACACACACACACACACACACACATTCATACACAACTAAGTTACATTAACAAGCCTCTGATTGAGCAGAGTGTGTTACCATAACATGTCACCATTTTATTTAACTTTGCCAGTAAACAGTAGTGATCTCCATAGTACTTTAGTTTTCAAGCCCCAAAGTTAATTTAGAGCTATGTTTTTGAAATGAATCACCTCTTGTGGGCATTCTTGATGAATGCCTCACCATGTTGACTAAAACAAGATAAACTTGAATTTTCTTAACAAAAATAAAAGATGATCCATAGTTTTGATGGACAATATGTGAAAAAAACTGGACCCAGGCAGGAACAAGTTGCTGATGAAGCTTTCGATGATCTTTTAACAAAAAGATTTCAGGACCAATTGAACTTTTTGTCTAAGTGAAAGCATCTTTCTTTTCTCAAATAATTAGGGAAGAGTATAATATCAAGACAATAACTGTCAAGTCCATCCACCTAAATCGAGCTTATGAGACTAGAATATAAAAATATATATAAACAAGAGGCAGAAAGTAAAGCATTTTATTGGATGGGCATTTATAATTCAATATCAAATGTTTTTTAAATATCTCCTCATTTCCCAAATTGTTTCCACATAATTGTTTTTGTTTTCCTTTGAGTGCATTTTAAAGGAAAGGGGAATTGTGAATACTACCATATTAGCTGCTGCACAGAAAAAATTTTTGTTCCAATTGTTAAGGGTAGATATTAGAGATGAGAAGTATTGCATCCTCTTCTTTAGCTCATTCCAACACTGCTCAACTTTTTCTGCTATGCTTTACTTGTGCAGACACAAAAATGCAATAGAATATAGAAATCCTAAACACTAGTTTGGAATTGGTATGGTTTGTAGATTATTAACTTTTAAAATCAATCTGGGGGCTGGCCTGGTGGCCTAGTGGTTAAGTTTGTGTGCTCCACTTCCGTGGCTCAGAGTTCGCAGGTTCGGATCCCAGGGTCAGACCTACACACCACTCATCAAGCCATGCTGTGGCAGTGTCCCACATACAAAATAGAGGAAAATTGCAGTAGATGTTAGCTCAGGGGTAATCTTCCTCTCCCCATCAAAAAAAAAAAGAATCAATTTGTTCCTCTCCTTAACATTAGTGGCTCAGCACATCAATTTATGAGAACTGTGCCCTGATGGATGGAGAATCTGGATCTCGGCAGGATTCTTCTTCTACTAGAAGCAATGAAATGTAGGATGAGCTACTAGGGGGTAGGTTGAGGGGAGGATGGAGGGCAAGGGTGAGAAATTGCCAGAGAAAACATCACGAACTGTTCTTAAACCTGCAGGAACTTATGGGATAACTTCCATCCTTAAAAGACATCTTTGAATGTTTTCATGCTTTCTTGTTGCCAGCAGTGTCTTCTGTTGAAATAAGATAATTTCTGTAATTTCATACCTCAGAAGAGCAAGAAAAAAGTAGAGACATTGGCATATTCTTTCCAAGATACCAAACAAAAGAGAATGACAGCCTGAGTTGAGGACAGAGAAAAGTGGCAAGCTTTGCATATGCTGTGGCCTCAGATAGCCTGCCATACATTCTGTTAGGTGGGTGCTCTTTATATGCCTAAAGCAAATATCTGTGTGAGGCAGATACATAAAACACGATAAGGTGACCGGAGTTTACTGACAAAGTACCTAAGGCAGCAGAATTTCTTTTTAAACATTTCTGAGTTACAAGCAGTTTGTCGATTACATGAAGAACGATGTATGGGTGTAAAAATATTCCAGGTCTTTATAAAATGAACTGTGTCTATTTTTTCTGAGGAAACAATGAAGCTGAGGGGCCAAAAAGCAGGGCGTGGAATAATGATGCTGCTAACTAGTTTCATGAAATAAAAAGCTTTAAGCTAATATTAGATTTTAAAATATATATATTTATATATGTATTTCACAGGTTTCATCGTCCAATCCTCCACAGATGGTACAATTTCCTTTAAAAATGTGTTTCTTGTTGAGTTTATTATTCAGGTTTCTATCCCCAAGGGATTTAAGCAAAGGATGAGAAACTTTTATTAATGCCTAAAATATGGCTCATCTCATTGCAGTGACATGAATGCCAATAAAAAGAGAAAGAACCAGACATTGCATTTTTTATCAAATATTGAAATAGAGATTATCTAGTAGATGCAGTTTTTTCCAGGAGCTTATGGAGAGTGATTTGTATGTATCTGACAGAGATCTGAGCATCCTCCACTTTGTATGCACACTTGCACATATTTTAAACAAAAATGCCATCCCGCTTTCAACGTCCTGGGCCTCCAGCCAAATCGACCAGAGCCCCTCCACCAGACATCACTCCTCAGGTCGTCACAGGTCATGTAAAGCACAGCAACTTGCAAACGAAGGACAGACACCCATGGCCACATTCTCTTGTTTCCTCCTCTCCTGCTCTATTTGGTGTTCTTTTATGCCATTCATGTGAAAATTCTGAGCTTATTCTTCCAGAAATTCCACAGGTTTTAACCAGCTACCTATCCAATAATATACACCTGCTCACCTACTTTCTCTCAGCTGAGAGTCTGCCTCCGAGTGCTCTCATGAGCCTGTCACCTTGACAATCTTCTGTGCTTCCCGTTTCCTCTCAGCTGCGTATAAATTCCCAGCTGCTCAATACAGTGTGAGACATGACAGTATTTCATGTCTTCCGAATTTCAGTGTAGTCCTAGTTAGACTATAAAAATAAGAGGAGATGGTTTAAAGCAGCTGTTCTCAAAGGTCTTGGTCTCCGCATCGCTTCATACTCTTAAAAATTATTGAGAACCCCAAAGAACTTTTGTTTAGGTGAATAATATCTGTTGATATTTATCGCATTAGAAAGCAAAACTGAGAAAATTGTAAATATTTATTTATTAGTTCATTTAAAAACTAACCATCATAAACCCATTACATGGTAACACTAATAAGGTATTTATGAAAAAATACCCTATTTTTTTCTACAATGAAAGAAATTTGGGGAGAAGAATGTAATTATTTACATTTTCGCAAATCTCTTTGCTGTCTGACAATAGGCAGAATTAAATGTAAATTCTGGCTTCTCTATCTGCTTCTACAGTTAATCTATCACATGCCATATAGATTCTGGAAAACTCTGCTGTACATTTGTGAGTGAGAGTGATAAAGACAAATAACTGTTTTATTATAGTCTAACTTCACTAATTGTGGGATCTTTCATAGGTTGTGTGGCATAAACCTGAAAGCATCTCGGCATCGCTCAGCCGTCTCTGAATTTCACTTTGAGAATCTCTGGAATAAAGGAACCTGGGAAAGGAGCGCTTGGGAGACAGCGCAGTGCCTCCTACAGGTGAAGAACAGAATCCTCTTGAAGTGAAAATAATTTCACGGACTCTCCAATGCTTACTTAAATTATCTCCAATATAACATAAACTAAAAACTAAATGGAAATTCCATTGCATAAGCACTTGGACAACTATTAAATTGAAATTGAAAGTTATAAAGTAAATATAAACAAAAAATAAAATTTAAATTCTTGACATTGACTTAATGTGACAGATGATTTTTGCTGAAACAAAATTGCCCATTCTTACATGAATATAATATTCACTGCTCGAATAGCAAGGTTCTTCAGCATGCATGTACTATCATGTGCTATGTGCAACACATTTCTCTCTCCTTTTTTTTTGAGGACGATTAGCCCTGAGCTAATATCCACTGCTAATCCTCCTCTTTTTGCTGAGGAAGATTGGCCCTGAGCTAACATCTGTGCCCATCTTCCTCTGTTTTACATGTGGGACACCTGCCACCGCATGGCTTGATGAGTGCTGCGTAGGTCTAGACCCAGGATCCAAACCAGTGAACCCCGGGCCGCCAAAGCAGAGTGCATGAACTTAACCGCTACGCCACTGGCCGGCCCCTCTCTCCGGCTTTTGTTCTTTCTTTCTCACTGGAACTCAGGTGCACAAAACTGGATAAATTGTAATCTTTAGTTCAGTACATATTCTCATCATTGTTTCATTCATGATCCTCTTTTAGTTAGCTAGTTAATTTTGACGTTGTTATAAACAAAGCAAATCCACCACTCAAAATAGAACTTAGAATCTTGACAATAATTTCCTCTAACGAGGGGAGTTGGCCCCATGGCCAAGTTCCCACTCTCCGCTTTGGTGGCCAAAGGTGTCGCTGGTTTGGATCCTGGGCGCAGACCTAGCACAGCTCATCAGACCATGCTGAGACGACATCCCACATAGCACAACCAGAACGACCTACAACTAGAATATACAACTATGTACGGGGGGGCTTTGAGGAGAAGAAGAAGAAGACAAACAAGATTGGCAAGAGATGTTAGCTCAGGGACCAATCTTTAAAAAAATAATAATAATAATTTCCTCTAACGATACAGCCTATCATCCTAAATTCTGTATTAATCATCTTTTTTGCTTTTTTTTTTTTTTTTGAGGAAAGGTTTGCAGGTGAATAGTCAGAAAACAAAAAAGAAATGTTGCAGGAGAAATAGACAAATCCCCAACAATAGTTGGAGACTTCAACATCCCTCTTTCAGCAATGACTAGAACAACTAGACAGAAAATCAGCATGAATATAGAAGAATTCAACATCACAATCAATCAACAGGATCTAATCAACACGTAAAACACTCCACTTTTCACATTAAAATCAACTAGTCCATCTTGCATTTTAAAAGAATCTTTTACCCAAGAACGGTTCAGTAACATCATAGAGTCATTTGAAAACTATTGTTCACTGGGTTATGCAAATCTTCCAAATGTTGACACATTTCATCATACGATATTAAAAAAATTACATTTGTTAGTATCACTGAACTTTAAAAAAGTCTTTAAGCATTGGCAAATACAAGTTTTCCAAAATTCTAATTTTTGTTTCAGATTTTGGTATTTATCATTGGCAACAAATACTGTTATTTATTTTCCTTGAAATCACAGGCCCACAGAGTTCATTTTCTAGAAAATATCTGCCAAACATGTAAGTCTACATAACTACATTTTCTCTGCCAATTTTTTTCAAGTAAAAATAGTATCGCATGGAAAAAGCAGCTATTTCAGCTCACAACTCCAACAACTGCACAAGTGTTTTTCCTTGTGACAATAGTCCCTGAGTATGCAGAAGTACTTCATGAGTGCTTTGCATTTGGTCGCACTGAACATGAAAAAAATGGGCATTCAAGTATTAAATGTAATAAAGTTATTTGTTACTGGTACATCGTTGACATTCTTAAGTGAAAATGGAATTAATTTGTTTTTAATGTGAGTGCGTGGCTATGAAAAAGAGAATGATTATTAATACAATTTGGGGCCACTGACTAGATTCATATTGAGGAACCAGCAGTTTTACCCATCATTTCTTTAGCACGATCATTGCAACAACAACACAGTGAAAAGGACAAATAATGTCTTAGTGTTTTTATTAAAGTAGTTTGACTTCATGGACCGGCCCAGAAAGTGTAAGAGACCCCCAGAGTTCTAGGGACCACATTTTTGCCAGCCACTGCTCTGTTAGAACAAATTGTTTACTTCGATAGTTCAGCTAGTGTTTCCTGGCTACTAGAACAAAGTAACTAGCACATAGTAGGTGTTCAACACATATTTGCTGGATAAAGAATGAATGGATGAATGAATTAGCCCTGTGGACACTTGGTTGAAATTCCTTTAGACACTAGAAATGTACAAAGGCAAAGAATTCATGCATGAATTAGTTAATTCATCTTTTTGAATACTGCCTAACCCCTGAGAAAAGAAATAAGAAATTGTTCTAGTCTGAGGTCTAGTGTATAAAGTTAGAGGCAAATAAATGAGGACCCATAATATGAATACAAAACAGAGATATTAATAAAGCATCTTAGAAACCATGTGTTCTTTCTTATCTCAAAATTCCATGCAAGTCCAAAGGGAGATGGTAGTAGCCCTTTTATTATTAAGATGAATTAGGTGATAAATTCATTATAAATATATAGGCTTTATTATTACTTTATAAGAATCTGTTAAACCAGATTATCCCAGGGGAGGGAGAGAAAAAATGCCCGTAACAGTATCCCTTTGGCATTATTACCCAAACATCTAACATAGTTATTATGATTATTTTTGATATAGATTAAGTGCCAGTAGACAACACTCTGTGCATTAGGTTGTATTCTTTAATAAACTGTGCTTATATTTTTATTATAAAACATGCCACTTCTTCACCTAAAACACAGGAAGAGCCAGTTGTTTACACAAAGTAGTTATTAGAATAAAAACAAGATTCAAATCTTCTCCTTTGAATAGCCCTATCAAAGGAGGCTGCAATGTATAGTACAGTACACAATGTCTAGTCACAGGCAGCAATCTACCATTCACAGGAAGCAACGTACGGTCAAGAGTTCGGGGTTAGAAGGAACAAAATAAGGGTTAGAATCCAAACTCCACTCCTTTCTAGACCCGTTAAGTCCCTCAGTGAGATTTTGATTTATCTAATCCTGAGTTCCCCCATGTGTAAAAAGGAGAAGATACATTAATTTCATTTCAGAGAATTTTTGTGAGTTTCAAATACAGTAATGATGTGAAAGTGGCTTACAAATTATAAGGAAAAATCAAAGGATAGCAATATTTATTACTACTTTTCCAATTCAGGCTGAGTTTGGTTACACCTAAACAGTCTTCTTAAGTCATATCAATATTGGAAAAGAAAAAAGTTTTTAATTATGAATATTAAACTAAAGGAAAATGCCTCATTTTTGAGGATAAAGAGTACTGGCAATTTCAACAGTCATTTCCCGTTGCCAAACTGATGAGCTCTAGATCATCCATGTTCTAAGACTCCCAACAAAAGCAGAAAAAAGGAATTTTAAGATCCAAGATAGCAAATGAAGAAAAGATTAATTGCAATTTACTAATCACTGAAAAAATACCTATTGGACATTTAATAGGTAGCTACTATATATGACCACATTAAGGTAATATATTTTGTCCTCTCTTTAAAATATTTTTTGCATGGAAAGTATGTCTATTTGTCATGTAGTCAATTATCTCCCACAGCATGAGACCATTCCCAATATATGCACATGAGAGTAATAACATAGTATACTGTTTGTTTGAAAGTAATAGGTACACTAGAATATTTTACCATGTTGACTTACCTTTAATGTCCCAGTTTTAAAAAGGCTCTTTAAGATTGTGAACAAGCAATAGAGTATGAATGCTCCAGCATACAGCACTGATTCAATTACTTAGAACGTTAAGTACATTGGGAAATCTTTCTTTTTATTTTATTTTCCTCACAGACGCAAGGGGAAAGAAGCTATAGCGATCATTTCTTGTCTTAGTCTGAGCACCCCTGTGGAGAGGATCCAAGCGTGAAGTTTCCTTTGAAGTGAATGGAATCTCCACACTCAGATCAGCTCTGAGGATATATGACGAGAACAAGAAACTGGCCGCACGAAAACAGACATTAGCATTTAAATGAGGCTAAGCTTAAAAGAAAATTTATGCATCAAAAAATACTAAGATTTGAAAACTAAGATATGATTTTTCAGTACTCCTGGGTCAAACCACCTTGCATTAGAAGCAGATCTTTCTCAAGTCTTACACAAAGAAAACAACAATAGAAAAAGTTCAAAAAGCTTAAAGATGAGTTGAGAAATAATGGACCTATATCATATTGAAATATCACAGATGTCAGGTATTCCTATTATGGGTACACACACAAGTCTGGCAACATCCATGCATTGCCTGTGTCCCAAAACTTGATTTTCATTCTGTATTTAATACTAGTGGACTGGCAAAGGAAAAAACATCACAAAACAATATTCCAGTTAAGAATTCAAGCATAAATCTTGCTGGTGTGAGTAAATCCAGCATAAGAAATATAATCTTCTTTGAATGCAAAGTGTATCTGCTATCTATAAAACCAAAATAGAAACCAGAATCGGAGTTATTTCAGCAGTATCCATCATATGTCAATCAAGAGCTAGTTTTTGAATAATATCGCTGTTAAAGACACTGCTCAGCTGAGTTTGTTATGGTTCTTGATTTTGATGTTTATACATAAAAAAATAGCTAACTGTATAAGGCAATACATGTTGAGCATGAAAAATTCTTTGAGAGAAGAGGATCATAGTCAGCTAAGATGGCCTGGAAAGGCTTCCTAGATAGTTCTAGAAGGATGGAGAGCACTTAGCTCAGCAGGTAGAGTGTTGAGGTCCTCTACATAGAGGGAGGTCCGCAAGCAGTGGCTTGGAAATAGGCTAGGAGAGTGAGTTTGGAAGATAGGAAGAAGATCAACTGGACCAGAGTAAAGGGTCCTGTTAGTGCCTGGTGAGAGATAAAGGAGGGAAAGAAGGCTGGCGTCAGAGTGGAGAGGTCTCCCCATGAAAGATCTCTCACGGCAAGTCATAGACCAACAGAATCATACATTGAAGGGGACAGTGGTGACGATCAGGTCCAACTTACCAGATAACCCTTGATTCCATCTTCAAGCACCAATGACAAACTGGCATCCAGCTTTTGATTGAAGAATGATGCATAATTGATGGGCATATTGTTCTGAAAGCGAGCTCCTTATCTTTCTTAGGGCCCTGGCCTTTTCCCCTTACATATATCATGAATTCATATATAGTCATGCCCAGCACAACGATGTTTTAGTCGACGATGGACTGCATATATGATGGCGGTCTCATAAGATTAGTACCATATAGCCTAGGTGCATGGTAGGCTATACCATCTAGTTTATGTGAGTATATTCTATGATGTTTGCACAACACGAAACCGCCTAATGACACATTTCTCAGAATGTATGCCCATCGTTAAGTGATGCGTGACTATAATACGAACCCCCAAATTGTACTTTAATGAATGACTGAATAACATACTCAGTGCCAGGAGACTTCAAGGAATGCAGATGGAATTAGCCATGAAAAGCATTATAGAAAAGAAAGATATCAACAGGCTTTGAAGAATGGGTAGTATTTAGGAAGAAGAGAGGAAAGGGATGGATTCTGGGCAGGGAGGTTTTAGGAGCAAAAGCTCAAAGGTGAAAAAAGAACATGTATTAAGTGGGAAAAAACTACAAAGATCAGCCTATTTAGCACAAAGAGTTTTCGTTGAGAAGTGGCGAATATGAAGGCCCTTGAAAAGGTGTCTAAAGAGTTTGGATTTGTTGATGCAGACAACATCTATACAGCAAGCATATAGAACTTGCTATAGTAAGTTCTTGAGTAAAATTAGTGTTTAGGAGGTGAGGAAAATACATGTTGAAAGTAGCACTTTAGGAAGACCAGGCTAACCGTAGTGGATAGGATAGACTGATTTAGAAAAAACTGAAGGCAGAAACATCAGTTAAGAGTCTTTTTAATTAGAAAAGTAATGAGGATGAAATTAGTGCAACCACTTTGGAAAACAATTTGGCATTACCTGGTAGAGCTGCACAGGCACATATTCCACTGCCCAGCAATTCTGCTCCTTGGCATAATCCCTAAAGAAACTCTTCACATATGGATGAGAAGATATGGATATGAATGTTTCCTGCATTATTATTTGTATCAGTAAAATCCTCTCAAATATTCATTAACAGTAGAAGAAATACACTGTAGTATATTCATACGGAGCAACGAAAATGAGTGAACTACAGCTCCATCAACATGTAAGAACCTGCGAAATATAATGTTGACCGGAAAAAAACAATTCACAAGAGAATTTTATATATTACCTTGTTAATTATATATATACACATTAAATATTTATCCATGTGTGTATACATATATGAAGTCTCTTGTGAATTGTTTTGACAGCATATTTCATTTTTATAAATTTCAAAAACATATAAAACAATTATATTTTTGTTTAGGAATACATACAAACGTGGAAAACCTGTGAGGAATGGTAAGGGGATGATAATAAAGTTCAGGATGTTATTTACTTTTGGGGAAAGGGGGAATGCATGACTGAGGAGGGACGCACAGGACCTTTCTGAGGCTCTGGCAATATTCTATTTCTTAAACTTGGCATGTATATCTGAGCTTATTTTGCTATTATTTAATGTTATAGGTACATTTTATAAATCTTCGGTAGTTGTGATATATTTCACAAGTTGAAAACAAATAATAAGGACTTGATCTAGGGTGATCATAGTGGGCATATAAGGAAATACATGTGTGGTGAGATTCATGACTCATTTGGGTAAGATTACAAGAAGAGTAAATTTTGTACTAGCAACCCCAGAGGATAAACTCTGCAAATCAACAACGCACTAAAACTGTTACGTGGATTTGGAACGAAAGAATAACAATTCTGGAAGTCTTCTGCCTAGGTTTTTTGACAAAGCTGACTTGGTAGACGCAAAGGAGGGTGCAAACTGTAGAGGCATGCTCAGCCACAAACTTTCATCTACTCAGAAGTACGATGATGAAGGGGTTCAGCACTAGCCTCCCCAAAATGTGCTGCTTTGGCATGTGGATTACTTTAAGCTGAAGTCAATTAAAGCCCAAAAGACTGAGGAAGAGTTCTTTTATCTCCCCCTTACCTGCCTAAAAGAATTTAGATAAAGGGCATGTTCCAGAAAGAGAATAATCACAAAAGATAACTACAAAAAATATGAGCTAGGTGTGGCAGACTAGGGGGACCTTAGCAAGGCCTGCTTATTTCTGCATGGCATGACAAACATTTGATTACCAAACACTTATTCTTCCCTTCATCCTGTGAATTGTCTTCCTTCCCTTTGTGGTCCCAGACCCCAACCCCCTTCTTCTTAGCTCGAATGGCATACCAGCCTCAATGGCCTGACTGTCAGGGAGGCTCTATTGTCTTTGTAGGGCTCCTGTACGTATGTAATTAAATTAATTTTGCTCCTGTTAATCTGTCTTATGTCAATTTAATTAATAGACCAGCCAAAAGAACATAGAAGGATAGGAAAATTTTCCTTCCCTACAATGCAATAAGGCTCTCCGAATGTGAACTGCAACATGTTGACCTTTCATTCCACTCCTCTTCTGTCTCACCAATTTCATACTTATCGCTGATTCTCTTATGAGTTATAGAATTTCTCTTTCACTTTCCCCAAAATATTTACGGAAAATGAAAACTCATGATATGTCTCCCTATGGTATCATGATTTATAATGAGAAATATTTATATTTGGTCATTCAGATGACCAAAATATATTTCTCATGTATATTTAGTTTTCATTCACAGTTCCTGGCTCACAGCTCCCAAAACCCATGGAATCTCCTGAGCAGTAAGAGCAATGGCAGCATCTTTTGTTATAATGTTTGCTCTCTTGTTCTCAGTTCCTGAAAATACCTCAGAGCTGTAGTAAAGTTGGAATGGGTGTCTTGTTATTCATAACAAGGCCCTTTCCACCACAACTAGGTTTATGTTAATGAGGTGACTTTTGGAAAGCACCTAAGGATGAGAGCTGGCTGCCAGGGGAACCAACTGTGATCAGAGGGTTGGAACTTTCAGTCCTACCCCTTGATTTCTGGGGAAGGGACGGGGGCTTGTGGTTGAATCAATGCCAATTATCAATGGCCAATAAGTTAATCAATTAATAGTATGTAATGAAGCCTCCATAAAAACCCAAAAGGAGGGTGTTTGAAGAGCTTCCAGGCTGGGAAGCCGGAATGCTTCCACACACCACTGTGCCTGTCCCCAAGCTCCACAAGGACAGAAGCTCCTTTGTTTGTGGCCTTGGCCACCCTATGTATGGCTTCATCTGGCTGTTGATTTGTATCATTTAACATCCTTTGTAATAAATTGGTTTCCTTAGTTCTATGAAGCATTCTAGCAAATTAATCAAACCTAAGGAGGGGATTGTGGGAACTTCTGATTTATAGCCAGTTGATCAGACATATAGGTAACAACCTGGACTTACAATTGGCATCCTGAGTTGGAGAGGGTCGGTGGAACCTCCAATTTGTAATCAGTGGGTCGGAAGCCCAGTAACAACCTGGGGTTGTGATTGGCCTCTGAAGCGGAAGGCAATCTTGCGAGACTAACCCCTTTACCTGTAGAATCTGATGCTATCTCCAGGTAGATGGCGTCAGAATTGAGTTCAACTGAGTTAAATTCTCAGACACCTTGCTGTGTCCTAGAATTGCCTTTTGGTGTGGGGAAGACCCCACACATGTACATTGAAGTTGGAGTCCAGGTACCTAAAATACTCTCTCTCTCCCTCCTTTTTATCTTTCTTTCTTCATCCAATATTTATTCAAGCTAAATGTCAATCCCACACAAGATACTGAGAACCAAAGGTGACAAGGCATGGGTCTTAGCATTTATTCAAGATTTATTGGATGTATTGCTTTTCTACTGCTGTTGTAACAAGTTACCATTAACTTAGCATCTTAGAATACACAAGTTTTTTATTTTATAATTCTATAGATGAGAGTCCAAAGTGGGTTTCACCAGGCCAAAATCAAAGTGTTGGCAGGACTGCATTTTTTTCTGGAGGCTGTGGGGGGGTTTCTATATTCCTGCTCATTTAGGTTGCTGGTAGACTTTAGTTTCATGGGGTCGTAGGACTGAGGACCCTGTTTCCTTGCTGGTTGTTGACCAGGGGTCATTTTCAGCTTCTAGACCCACTTTCATTCCTTGGCTTGTGGTCTCCTTTGTTTTGTTTTCAAACTCAGAAATGGCAGTTTAGTCTTTCTTATGTCTCATCTCTTCTGCTTCTTCTTCCATCATTGAATCTTTCTGACCAACTTTCCTGCCATCCTCATCCACTTTGAAGGACTCACATGATTAGACAGGGCCCACTCAGATAATGCAAGAAAATCTCCCCATCTCAAAGTCCTCAACCTTAATCACATCTGCAAAGTCCCTTTTGCCAAGTAAGGTAACATATTCACAGGTTCTGAGAATTAGGGTGTGGATGTCTTTGGAAGCCATTATTCTGCCTACCAAAATGGATTATTTAGAACTTGTGAAATGAAAAACAAAAGCCACATACTTATTAATGTATAGCCATGAAGCGATGATTAAGGGAGCAGCCATGGTAAGAAAGGATGAGAACTATCATTTAATTCAGTATATTTCTCTAATTTTTTTTTTCTAAGAAGACAGCAGCACGCAATAAGTGAGGGGCATAGCACAGTGCCTGACATATAGTAAACATTCAACAAATAGGAGATCTCTTGTAACCCAAATGCCCTCGATAATCTCACCCTCAGATGCCTTCTCTTTAATATTCAAACAGTACAGTCATGCATTGCTTCATGATGGTTGCGTTCTGAGAAACGTTTCATTAGGTGACTTCACCATTGTGCGAACATCATAGAGCAGACTACAGAGGAACAAAATTTGCCACCTCAAAATGTGTCTTTTTAACATAAGGTTGATTATTTTGAAGAAACAAAGACTCAGAAAGTTTTTCTTGTTACCTCTCCCTTAACTGTGTAAAAGAATTCCGATAAAAATACATGTCTCAGGAAGGGAGGTCTCACCTTAGCACAACATGAGCTAGGTGACAGACTGGGAGGAAGCTAGAAAAGCTTGTTTATTGGGCTCCCGTCTGTGTTCTTCTGTTTCTCTGTGGCCAAACACTTGTTTTCCAAATATTTGCTACTTTTCAGCTACTTGTGAATTGCCTTTCTTCCCTTTGAAGTCCCTGACTCTCCCTACTCCCAGCATCTTCTTCTGTCTTTGGCTGAGGATGGTATTTAAGGTGAGGGCTTTGGCCATTTTGGCAAGCTACTTAGTTTTCCTGGGTTTCTCCCATGTATACATGTTATTAAACTTTTGTTTTCCTCCTGTTAATCTGTCTCATGTCAAGTTAATTCTTAGACTAGCCCAGATGAACCCAGAAGGGCAGAGGAAAATTTATTCCTCCTTTACAGTACTGACACAGACCTAGCTGGTATAGCCCACTACACACCTAGGCTATATGGTACTAATCTAATGTGACTGCTTGTCGTGTATGTGGTTTGGTTGTTGACCAAAACGTGGTGCATGACTGTAATACAATCCTCCATCTAGTTAGATTGATAGGAAGGGCTGCCTTTTACCACATCCCCCTTCCCAGACAATGTAAGGATCATTACATATTCCACAAATCAGTCCTGGGATTCCTCCTTCCCTCTCCTTCTGCGCTGCTCCCCCTGGCTGCTCTGCAGATCACACCACCATCACTTCCCTGCTGCTGCAGGTGCCTCTCACTGCTTTGCCCTAAGAATTGACCCACACCCTTCCCTTCATTCTCCAAAACTCAGCAAAGATAGGATATGGGGATGAGAAAATGGATACAATGCAGACAGGGAGACTTAAACTTGGATATTCGTTATTGCTGTGCACAGAGTCCATTACCAGTACCCACAACATCACAATCCTCCTACTGACCATCTCTCTCTGATTGTTCTGCTGGCACCAATGTGGCTGCCACTGACTAGAGTACACTTTGACCAGTCCCTCCATACCTGCTTCAGGTATTCAGGCATTCAGTGTCTCAGGTGTCCTTTCCTAAGGAGGTTCAGGCCTTCATCTCAGGAGGGGGAAAATGCCCACCGGTGCCTCCTCCCAGCACCACACCCTCCACCAAGAGCAACAGCATAGTGCCTGGCTGCCCGAGCATCAAGAAAATGCTGGTGTTTTAAAAAAGTTGTTTCTTGTAGCCACCAATATTTCAGAAACATATGGGTCTAAGCTCAAAGCAGTTCCTTGCATTAATTTTTGCATTACTTTTTTCATAGGATAATCTCATGTTATTTTTAAGGAAACTTGCAGTTCTCCAGGCCAACCCCTCACTGTGTATTGGAAACACTGAGACCCAGAGAGGAGAAGTGATGTGCATGTCACACAAGTCATTAGCAATAGGTGCACAATAATGAGAATTGGGTATTCTGACTTCCTGTATGCTACTTTGAAAAGCTTTTCTTCTATTCACTATAAGAACAAAAATTTTCAACACCTTTATGTGGTTTTTTTTTTACTGCTAAATATGATCGGAAAATCTATGTCATTCTTTATACAATTGGGGACTTTTCTTGTTGAAACCAAATCTCTAATGCCATGCCACTAACAACCTAAAATAGAGATGCAAATCTCCAGCTGCAAAATGAAAAGAAAATACAAATATGATGAGAAAGAAAACTATTTGGGTAGCAAATATACTTCATTTTCAGTTTTCAAGGCTCTGAAAAGAAACAGAATGCTATGAGAAAGGATGCAGATTATGCCTTTTGAAAATAACACTGATTATTATTCCAACACTAAATGTATTACATGCTTATTTTGGAAAATCCAGAAAAGTATAATGATTCTTTTTTTTTAATTCAACAAAATTGAGATCATACACTCAAATATTTTCAAAGAATCTATCAGTCCTTCTAATTTCATTTACATGTACTAACAACTTTTTGTATACTTGTAGCTTGAAAAATACATGGCATTCCCACTTTTTATTAGGAAATTAAATTAGTCCATCTGGTGAGAAATTAACTGAATTTTTTTATTGGAAAAAAATCAAAACTTGTGGAGTAGCCTTGGAGACACTAATTTCCAGAAATTTCTAGTGATTCAGTGGTATTCTAGCCTTCATCTCTACTATACCAACTTTTTACACTGCTAGTAACCTCTCCAAATAAGGCAGTGAAGAAAAGCAGTATTCCTTAGACTTTACTTGACCTTATAATCTCTATTGTCCATTCAAACACTATTAGCTTATTTAACTTCTCCAATATAGTCATGTGCTGCATGACGACGTTTCAGTCAACAACAGACCACATATACAACAGTGGTCCCATAAGGCTGGTACCATATAGCCCAGATGCGTAGTAGGCTATACCATATAGGTTTGTGTAAGGGCACTCTATAATGTTTGCACAAGGAGGAAACCGCCCAACAATGCATTTCTCAGAACATATCCCTGTCATTAAGCGACACATATAAAACCCATCATGTATTCTCTTTGGGGTTAGATTATTTTCATTCCACAAGCATATTCAAAGTATTAACTACTTATGTGAAATTGCCAGCAGCACTTTAACACTTTTTTCAGAATCAAACGTTTGCTTCTTCATTGGTGCTGAATCTACATAAAATTGATGATGGGACAACTGGGGTTCTCCTAGTAATTATTTTGTTTCTAAACCTTGGGCTTTATAGAAAGAATTAATAAAAGCATGTATCTGTTTTTTAACTGCCAAATTGGTTAATGGTTTAACAGCTCAAGGGGGTGACTTGTGGGAATGTAAGAGTTAGAAGGTTCGATTTCCCCCAAGTCTGTTTTCCTGCAGTGATCTATGGCTTTGATTTCAGTAACAAATCCACCAAAATGAGGGGAGGTCATGGAATTTCCTTGTGAGCCAGCCTTGCTGTCTTAGCCAGAAAGCTAGGTAGAGAGAACATCACATGGAAAATCAAACTAATTTTCTAGATTAAAAATAGTAAAAAACTGCACCTAACAGGTAGATTCGTTCAGATTAAGTCATTCATTAAAAAAGAATCTGTTTATTTTTATTTGCTAGATGTTTATACTCTACCAGTGGCTACCCTGACTGCACATAAAAACCTCTTAGGGAATTAAATGAACACCTATCCTCAGGCTCCACCCCCAGAGAGTCTTGATCATTTGGTCTGAGGCCAGGTTGAGGCACCAGGATTTTTAAAGATTTTTAAAGCTCCCCTGATGATTTTAATGTGAAGTCAGGATTGAGTATCACTATGTCAAGCCACTAGGACTGAAATGTACTTTTCTCCTCTGAATAAGGGGATTGTGTGAAATTAGAGAGACCAATTCCTGGGGAAGGGGGGGATATATGAATCACAATCAGGCCCTGCAAGTGTCAAGCAAAGTCTGGGCAAGGAAGACCTGTGGAGCCAAGAATTAAAAATGAGTGATGCCCTTTGTACTGTAATGATAATACATTCTACTCTCTGGGAAGCTATTAAAATATTCCTCTTAAGAATTTTTTTCAAGTCTATTTTAAAGTATCACAAGAGAAAGTAATATGAGGTATTCCAGAAGGCTCTGTGTACTTAACCTGGCAGAGCTTTCTGCAAAATATTTTGATATTTTATTTATGTGTGCATCGTGCAGTGAAAGAGGGGAGAATAGGAGTCTGCCTGGGAAAAGAAAGAAAGAATTTTCGCATTTGCATTACATCAAGGAAGTTTGGGCCTAACTACCTCTTATTGCACTTTTCAAATCTTGAGGTCTATTTGATGCATAAATTTCATAAAAGTCTAGTCTCATTTAAATGATAATTTATGTCCTTAGAATGCCATTTCTTGCCTTGTTCTTCTGCACACCCCTGGAGCTGATCAGAGTGTGATGATCCTTTTGTTTTCAAAGGAAACTTCATGTTTATGGTTTTCTCTACAGGGTTTAGTAGAGGAAGACAAGCAAATAGTCCCATAGTGTTTCTGCCAGTTAAGGGGGAAAATTTTTCCTCCCATATATATCATGATAGGTAATTGAATTAGTACTCCAGTAGGAAAGGGTTTGCTATTTCATACTCCTATAGTTTTTTCTTAACACCATGAAATTAAAGACATGCCAGCATGGAGCTGCATATTCCTGATCACTTTCAAATAAGCAATGTACTATATTATTTCTTTTATGTGCTTTTATAGCACATGCTGTGCAAGATAATTGACTCCATGACAGATGTCTATATTTCAGAGGAAAATTTATTTGTGAAAGAACAAACATGTATTACTTTAACACGGGGCTATTCATTATGTGGCCCACAGGTGCTTTTTGACGACTTGTAAATTGAAATTAATATTTTCTCTTATCGTTATGAATATGCATAAGCAAATTCGACTGTTTGATATAACCAATTTGAAGCTTACTCTACGATTTGAATGTAACCTGTTCTCATTCCAGGTTGGGTGCCCTTAGACCCTATTTGAAGTGCTGTGGAATGAGGAAGAGCACAATTTTCTTTCTTTGTAAAGAAGCCTGCTCGCCACCGGACTCATTTTTACAATGAAATGACTACCAGAAAAGTCTGCAAATGAGGAGTATAGGAAAGATTCTCCATGGATCTTCCTTTACTCTGTCATTTCTACTCAAAATGTCACTTTTCCAAGACAAACACTAGTAGGCAACAGCACCCAAAGTCCCTAACACTTCTGTTTGAGGTGGACTGGCTTGGAGAACTGGCAGTATTAGGTGGACAAGGCTGCTGTGAAGGCAAATTGAAAAAAAGGCGAGGTTTACTGAGGAATGTCCATCTCCATCTTAACACTGCCTGAGACCAATTCTACTGGCTCTAAATAAACTCTCCCATTCTTTTTGGCCACTAGAATTTTTCCCAGGAAAAAAGTAGATCCTTTATCCCCATCAGCTGACTGGACACTTTTTGGAATCAGATTGTACCAGGAATATAAAATTAAAATAACTAATAGATGCAGAGGGATTACCATATTCAGAAAGGATGTAAGTTTAATAAGGTTCCGTTTGAGAGATGACTTTCCTCTTAATGAGAAGAGAAGGAGAAACTTTTTACTCAGGCAGGTCTCTTCCAGACTCTTGAACTTTCCATGGCTTAGCCTTTTGTGCCCTAGAGGAAGTAAGGGAAGAAAAGGAGATATTATAATTAAATTGGAGGTAATCTTTACAAAAGTAAAACTGGGACACTAAGGACTGGCTTTGTAACGACACTTCTAGAGTGCAGAGTCATCCTCAGGTGAGCTGGAGCCCTGAGGCCAGGAGAAAGGAGTCTTCTCACCCACGAAGTGGGGGCGTTTGGCTCCTCTCCATAAGTACATGTGGAGCTTGCGCTCAGTGGCTGGACTGGCATGGCCGGAGGCTGGAACGTCTGAGCTCTTGGCTTAGCGCTGGTTTCCTCACGCACACTGGCTCTCTGTCAGCACAGCTGAAGCTGTGGCTGTGCCCACTAGGACCTCGAGGATGTGCGAAGGTTGCCATTAGGCAACACTGGAAGTGTTGTGCCATCCATTCTCTCACATTTTAAGGTAAAATTGTGGTCACCCACTGAACAGGAAAATTATCTTGACATAAAAATGCACTGAACTGAACTTAAAAATAAGCCTTAGGACTCCTGTCCTTCCCCATGTCCTTCTCCTCTCTCCAAAAATGACTTCTTATTTAAGGGAGGGTCCCAAGTGCTTGCTTTAGTTAATAACGCAGACCAGGAGGGAGGGATACCTAAAGCACAGCGGGATCGACAATGTAAACTGACCCAGCTCTGTTTTCTTGCCTCTTGTCAGTGACCATCACTTCCCAACATGAATTGCTCATTACCGGCCAAGAGCTTGGGGTCATCAGCCTTCCTTGGAATTTAGGTTGGGAGGTGGCGCGGGCCAGGCATGCTCTAAGTCCTGACGTTTATCCTTGACTCGCCACTGCTCACTGGGAATTCTGTTGGGAGGCGGTCCCAATTTTCCAATCTAGCCACGGCAAGCATCCGTGGTTTCCCTAGGAAGAAATGGATTTTCTTTCTGGGAGTTTCCCTATGGCTGGAGGGCTTTGCCTCTTTCATTACAGCTCCTTTTCTGAGTACTCATTCGGTTCGCACTTTTCTTCCTTGCCCTCAGTCCGCTGGCTTCTCCGTCCTCATCTTCTTCAGCGTCCCTCTTCCCAGCCTGCTCCCGTCCCCATCCCCCAACCTGAAGACCCCAGTAGGAGGAGGTGCCTGGAAAGACCAGTGCACTGCAGCGGGGATCCGTGCTGAGCTGGGAGAGGAGAAGTTGGGGGAAGGGAGGATGAGACTTCAGGAGATGAAAAGTGGCTGGCTCTGAGGGAAAAGGCGCGGTGGACACACCCGAGGTTACTTGCAGGGAGGTAAAGGCACTGGCGAACACCTGCCCTCGAATTTAACACGTATCAATCTGTGTGTGGGGTCAGTAATGCACAGTATAAGCCACTTGGGTCTAAAACCTCCGGCGGGAACTTCCCAGATCCCCAGCTCCCTTTTTGCTCCTGCTTTGGGGTGAGGCGGGGAGGGGGTTGGCTCCTGGGTTCCCTGCCTGCAGTTTAGCGGCGAAGTGGTCAGATGTGCGCCCCGGGCGCGCTGCGGGCTTTAAAAGGTTTCGAAAAAAGAGATGTGCAGACAGAGGTGGGAAGCAAAGCTAGGAGAGGGGGTGCCCCCGGGCCTGGGATGCGGGCAGAGAAGCACTGCGAAGACCTGAGCGAGGTGGCCCGAATCCAGGGACAGAGCAGGGGTGTGTATGTGAACGGAGATTACACCTTTTCCACAGGTTCCAGCCTGGTGCCCCGCCTGCCAGTTCTGCATATTCTCTTCGCCAGAGTCCCCAACCCGAGGCGGTAGCAGGGGGGAGGGGTCTTTGGTTCTCCCGGGAAATGTCCTCCCAGCCCCGCGCTGGGCGGAGGAAGAGTCAGACATTTTCCTGGGCCTCTCTCCGGGCAGCCGGCGTGGCCACCTCGTAGGGTTGCTTTTGGGGACTCGGGCGGAGCAGAGGGCGACTTTCAGGTCCGGCCTTCACCCCCTTCCCCGGAGCTCACGGGCGAGAGTTCCAGCTCTTGGCCACCCCCTACCCGCACGTGAGTCCAAACACCCACGACAAGCGATTCCCGCAGGGAAACCCCAGGACGCTGCGCGCGGCCAGGAGGTGACTCTGCAGGGACCTCGTTCCCAACGCCCGCGGCCCCCGCACCCGAGGGAGCAGGGGCGGAGCGGAGGCGGCGGGCGCGGGGCGGGCTCGGGGGCGGCCGGGAGCCGTTCGCGGGGGGGGAGCCTGCGAGCTGTCCCCAGGAGTCGAGGGCGAGCGGCGGCCGGGCTGGGCCCGCGCGCAGGAGGAGGGAGCCCCCGCCGCCGCGGCGGCCGCCGCGTGCTCAGCCTGTCCCCGCCCCGGGATCGGAGCCTCCTAACTAACTCCGCCCGCCGCCCGCCGCCCGCCGCCCGCCGCCGCCGGCTTCCGTCCCGGACCGTGCCCGCCGCCGCGCAGGTTGGTGCCGCCGGCGCCGCGGGGCGGGCAGGGCCAGGGTGAGGGCGGGAGCGGGGAGGGGGCTCGGGAAGTTGGGCGGATGCTGGGCCGGGACGGGGATCCTGCTGCCGCGCCTCCCTCCGCTTCCCGGCGCGCGAGGCGGTTTTTGATTTCCTCCCGGGCTGCTCGGGTCGCGGGGAATCCAGCGCCGCGGCCCGGGAGGGTCTCGGAGACTGAGGCTTCCTCGCGCTCCCCAGACCTCTGACCTCCCCATCCCCCGACCTTGGCCAATTCGCGAGATGTCACCCTCCCCTCCTGTCCTTCTCACCTTCGCACCTCTCCATGCGCCCTCACCCTATGGGGACATTGCTCATTCGCCCTTTCTACCCTCAACTTGGAGAACTCTCTGTAACGCTGGGAAAGCCTCCTCCGTACCCCGGCCCGCCCCCAGGACTAGTTTTGGGGGGAAGTCGGGGCCGCCGCGCGGAGAGAGGGGCCGGAGCGGAGGAGCGCCCTGGGGTGCCTGAGCCCGGCCAGTGCCGGGAAGCGGTGGAAATTCCCTCCTCTTCTCTCCCGCCCTGTCCGGCGCTGCTCTCCTTCCTGCCGCTCTTGCCAGACAGAGTGTAACACGCCGGCGAAGGGTGATCGCAGAGGCAGGATGGAAAGTAGCCACCACTTGGAGTTAAATTGGGATTTATGTCTGGTTTCAGTCACTTTCCCATCCTTGTGGCCTCTGGGACGCTCTGTGTTCTCCCCTGCAAAATGTGCGTCTGCTCTGCCCACCGCTGAGGGTCGTTGTGACGATCCAGCGGGATGACCTGGGTGTATTGCTTGATTTTGAGCCGTGGTCTCTGGTCTTGCGAAGCTGCCTTATGGCAGGTCCTGTGTTCTGATCGTCTGAGTTCACGTCCTTCGGCTGAGATGTGATTATGTCTCTTTAGGTGTTTTGGCCAATAGCTTTATTGGGATAAAAGACTCGTATGTCTGGATTTGGTCATTAGTGTTCAGAGTTGAAATTGTCTCTTTCTTGTCGAACCCTATGTGCAAAGCTGGGCCTTACATCTTTCTGTGGCCGTGAGAATTCAAATAGCAGAAGAACGTTATTGGCCCCAGTCTTTGGAAATAAGAACTGCGTTTGCTTCAGATGTTTGCCAATCTTTACAATCACTTTTTCATCTTAAGTGCAAATTTAATTTTGCTTCTAATTTTAATAATTCAGGAAGTAGACCTTTATTCTAGTAAAGTAAGTTCAGACATTTAGCCCAAACAAATGACATGTACCCTATCCTTTCTAAATGTTCAGTTTAAAATCTCAGGCACAAGAAGCGTTGTTAGCACCATTTAAATTACTTTATGAAGACAGCAAGTAAATGGCCCAAGAAAGTCAGCTTTAGACTTTTTTTTCCCTTGAAGATTGGCACCTGAGCTAACAACTGTTGCCGATCTTTTTTTTTTTTTTTTCTGCTTTTTTACTCTCCAGATCCCCCCAGTATATAGTTGTATATTTTAGTTGTGGGTCCTTCTAGTTGTGGCATGTGGGATGCCGCCTCACTGTGGCCTGATGAGTGGTGCCATGTCCACGCCCAGGATCCAAACTGGTGAAACCCTGGGCAGCAGAAGCAGAGCGTGGGAACTTAACCACTCGGCCATGGGTCGGCCCCTCAGCTTTAGACTTGATGTTGAATAGCTAAGTCCAGACTTTTCTGAGTTCCTGTATTGTGCAATGCATTGTGCTATGTGCTTCTAAAGATAGAAAAATATAGAATATATTCCTTGTCCTAAAGGGACTTCCAATCTAACTTAGAAACTAATATTTTTATTTCACCTTTTTTTTTTTTTTGAGGAAGATCAGCCCCGAGCTAACTACTGTCAATCCTCCTCTTTTTGCTGAGGAAGACTGGCCCTGAGCTAACATCTGTGCCCATCTTCCTCTACTTTATATGTGGGACGCCTACCACAGCATAGCTTTTGCCATGCGGTGCCATGTCCACACCCGGGATCCAGGTCTGCAAACCCTGGCCGCTGAGAAGCAGAATGTGCGAACTTAACTGCTGCGCCACCGGGCTGGCCCCTATTTATGTGAACATCAAATATTTTCTAGTGACTATGTATGGCAAGTAGAATGATGTCAAGAATACATTATCACAGGTCCTATAAGATCGTTATTTGGTGAATCTGTTTAATAGATTGGAACAAATAGCAGATTTAGCTAAGCCGTTGTTTTCTGAAATAACATTTCAAATGCTTCTACTTCATCAAATGGGAGGCATACTTGGAAATAAAGTGAATTCTGTATTATTAGGATGAAAGCTCAGGAAGGTGACCATACATGTGTGATGTGGTAATCAAATGTTAAAAGCTGTAGAAATTTCAATTCTAACTAAGGTCAATAAGTCAATTTGTGATGCCCATATACAACTTTTTCCCAACTCCTTGAGAAAGGAAATTATATTATAATGCCTAGAAAAAAACCCCAGAGATTGAATGGAATATTTTTAATAAGTCGAAATTTCAACACTTAAAGTCTTAGTGGGCCTTGGAGTGACTCTGGAAATTTGACTTAAAAAGTTCCAAGATTCTTAATGAGAGTTTTCTTTTAACCATCTTTTAAGAGTTGTCATGGCGCAAAGAAGGGGCAAGAATTCCACCTGGAAAAGATTGACCAGCCTAGGTTGCATTTGGTGTGACTCAGTGACATCGTCGATGCTTTTCCTGCTCCTGGGAAGAATTCATCCATCTGCTGGATCCCGGGAGAATTTCTTAGGTTTTACATACCGGCTGGCTTTGAGAGCTTGGATTCAGCTCATGCCGTGAGGCAGGCCAGCTGAGGGGCAGCCTGAGGGATGTGAAGTTAACTCTACTCTTGGCCTTGTTGCTCAGTACCTTTGTTTGTGAAATGAGAGTAAAGATCCTGTCATTGCCCTCGGACTGTGTGATTTGGTGTAATAGTCGTGAATATCAAGCCAAAAAGTTTCTTGTGTAGAAACTTTCCTCACCCCTTTAACTCCTTGAGCCAATAAAAGCTACTTGTTAAAACTACATACAAGTAGCTTTAAAAAGGGTTCTGAATAAAGTTGGTGGTGTCGTGTGCTCTCAAGTTTTCTGGAACAAGTTTTGGTCATCTCTATCTCCTACAATATGCTGACTGATGTAGAGAATATCCAAGGTTGAACAGCTAGTTGGTAGCAGTGGTAGAACTATAATTCTGATTGCCTGATAAATAGTTCTGTGGTTTCTCCTTACCCTCTGAGGTCTCTTATCACCTAGGGCACATTAAAAATCTCACATTTGTAAATTATGTATGATTAAAAATTTTGGCTTTGGTTTCTCATGGGCCTGGATTTGAATCCTCCCCAGGTATTTACTAGTCCTATAACCCTGGGCAAGTTACTTAAACTCCCAAGTCCTCAATTTTCTCATCTTTAAAATGGGAATCATGAAAGTACTTAGCTCAAGTACTATCGTAAGGATTAAATGAGCTAATGGATGTGAAGAGCTTAGCATATTGCCTCTTATTTAGTACATACCTACTATTCAAGTGGTTGTTTGACTTTCTTGGGGATGGGGAGATGACATTTCAAAGGTCCAAATTTAGAAAATAAATAAATAAATACATAAAAACATAAATATACACCCCCCCAAATATTTTGCATTAGCCATTCCTCAGCTAACTTTTATTTCATTTATTTATTCGAGAATTGTTTATTGAACTTCTGCTATGTGTTGGGCCTTTTCCTAGTACTGGCACACAATGGTGTACAAGACAATCATAGTCACTCTCGTATGACCTAAAAGTCTGAGGAGGGATGCATACTTGTAAACAGAAAATTACAATCTCATGCGATTCATGTCATGATGGGAGTAATGCTGAGAACCACAGAAGACAGACAGATGGGATGGTGGGGGCCTGGGTGGGTGGGTGTCATACAGTGCATCATCTCATACTTGTTGGGGTTGGTGGTGATCAGAGAAGACTTCCCACGAATACACTACGACCTGAAGAATGAGTGATAGCAGCTGAAGAGGCTGGAGGACTGAAGAGTGTTCCAGACCAAGGGGAACAGCGCATGATGCATTAGAATGGAAGTCAGGTAGATAATGTAAGAGAATAAATAAATGAGAGCAGGAGGGAGAGGTGTGGCAACCTGGAGAAGCCAGGCTTTGTCTAAAGGGAACAGTAGATACTCAGCTCCAGCCAAGTGTTCTGAGCTTGGGAAGCAGGCCAAGTGTTGCCAGATGCCCCGGTTTTTTAAGAGGAGCTTAGAATTCATATTTTATAAATGTGAAATCTCCCAAAATGTGAAATGGCCCAAATGCTTTTTAAACTATTGTGCGGGCCAAACCGGACACATTTATAGTTGGAATTCAACCCAGGGCCACCACTTTATGACCTCTGCATTTAAGGAAATGCAAGAAGTTTAGTGTGGCTAAAGGAATGCATCTTACAAGGAGAGGTGAGGGAAGTGCCTACAGGGAGGGGCAGGGCCACATCATTCAGGGCCTTTTGGAACTTGCTAAGGAGGATTGGCTTAATCCTAAAAGCAGCAGGTGACGTGAAAGATTGAAACAAAGAATTATATACTTAGATTTTTGCTTACAAAATGCATTCTGCCCACTGCATGAAGAATGCCTGGGAAGAAGCTGTAGCAGAAGCAGGAAAACCATTTAGAAAGCTGTTGCAATGGTCCTAGCAAGAAATAAGTATGGCTAGAAGCAGGTGTTCAAGCTGGATGGAGAGAGATGGGTGGATTTCAGAGAGAGATGATACGTCTACTGTTGGGAGATATTTTTTCATTAGTCACTCAGGTTTCTGCACGTCTTGTTAGCAGAGACAGTGATTGCTTTCATTCCAGACTATGTTTTCAGGGACATTTGGAAGATAGACCTAGGTAGTCTTTCCCTCTGGAGTGAAGGGCAGGTAGGCTTACTGTCAAGTACAAAAGATTTGGGTACTCTAAGCTCAGAGTTCCCCTTCTGTAATGCAAATTATTGAGTTCACAGGTATCTCCTGCCCTCTTCCCATTGTACCATGACAGTTGGGCTTCAGGGAACTGGGGCAACCATGCTGATACTCCTGCTACTGCTGTTTCTGTGAGTAATGTCGTATATGTCTCTGACCTGGGAATCTCATGTCTTCTTCCAGTATCCATGAAACAAATAATGCTTATTTGTTCGATTGCAAGTGGGGCAAAATCTTGGATCCTTTCCTTTCTTTAAAGCTACTAGCCACATTGTTTGTTTAAATTTGTTTAAATTAATTATTTATTAAAAAATAAAAAATGTTAATTCTTTAGTCTCACTAGCCACATGTCTAGCGCTTAATAGCCATATGTGACTAGTGGCTACTGTAGTGGGCAGAGCAGATATAGAACATTTCTATTGTTGCAGAAAGTTGTATGGGACGTTGCCGGTTTAAAGCTTCAGTTTTTTTTGTGTGTTGTTGGGTGAGTACAGGTGGTAGAAGTTGTTGATTTTGACAGCATAAAAATGATGCTTGTTTTTGTGTTGGGTTCGTAGGAGTTCTTGTATACAAAGGAAATATTTCAGTTTGGATAATCAGTACAGTTTATCAGTACTGTTCAGGTCTGTTGAGAAAAAAAGAAGTAGAAAATTATCTACAGTGTCGGTTTGGAGACTGGGCAGACTGGAGCCATGTGGCAGCAGAAGTTCCATGTATATATGGCATTCCTCCAAATCACGTGTGATTGTCAGATTAGGATCTGTGCCCAAAGGAGCTTGAACTTCTGAACACTGTCTTCAGCTTCATCTGCTAGCCATGCTTAGCGTGAAAGAACCAGAGCGGCACATTCGCGGGGAAGTTCTGGAACACAGCCAGTCCACCAGCACCCAGGGAGCGCCTGCTGCAGCCCAGCTGTGCTGCCCGAACTCACAAAAAGGATGGAGGACAGGAACAAGCTTTCCACATTGCTCTTGTTTGGGGAGTTTAAGAGGACAGCCTCGAGAAAAGGGGGAACTGGACTCAAAGAGAAAAACAAGTAGTACTTCAAAGTGCAACTTTAAGAGATCCAGCAGAGGTGGGGGAAAATTCAAGAAACAATAAAAGCAGCAGATCTGCTTCCCTATCAGATGGGAGAAGCTGGTTTTGAGGAGGGCATGGACCACAGTTCTGGGAAGTGAAAGCACAACAGTCTTTCTGTCATTCTTTCTGTCATTCTGTAGGTCCAGCCAACAGCAGCTGCAGCCACAAAGGACAGTTTTCTACCTGCATTGTGTTGACTGCTAGTCATGTCGTTACAACATGAGCAAAACAAAGGACAGTGGTAGAAATTTTAAAAAGTGAAGGCGGAGGCCGTGGAAGAATCATACTACCACCTGCTATTTCCATGGCTAAAAATTGCACTATAAAACATTTCAGATATTAAGAATTTCATTTACGTATGCCAGAAGAAATTTGCTTTAAAATAGTACCTATTTGTAGTGCAATAAGATTTTACTCATATAAAGACTAATTCAAACTTTTAAAAATCTGAGTTTTAGAATATTTCAAAACTTGAATTATTTTTAAGTGCTTATATATATAACCCAGAACCTGCTGAGGGTGTTACTTTTAGAACTCTTTTGAGGAAAACATTTATAAAGAGATGTTAATTTTGAAGTAGAATGATAATTGTGCATATCTAGAAGCTTCTATAGTGTTTAAAGGAAACTTGTGTAGGTTATACATAGACCTCTTGTTTACACTACTAATCGCATCAACAAACCCATATTTTCACAGATGCTCCTCAAGTCTCAGTAAATTCTGAGACAGCCAAGGTCATGTGCTATTAGGGTTTGTACCAATGTTGAGTCCTATGCATAAATTCCTCAATTAGTGAGGTTTTACACCATGTAGTGTTTCAACACTACTTTGCTAAATGTCTTTTTTTAAATTGCGAATTTAAAAATCTTGTTTCTGAGGGGGGTGGAAGAGGTGGGTTATCCCTCTACATTCTCCCCTCCCTGCCCCCCTAAATCTGGTAATGTCGGTTGTTCAGCGAGTGTGCTTTCATTTTCCCCTTTCTGTTTTGTCTGCCACAGTTTTTATCAGTGTATGCTACAGGCTTGCATTTCCTTGTGCCTCCATTCTCTTCATATAAACAGCATGAAATTGGAAATAATCCTTGTCTGTTGTGTTTCTGAAGATCAGAATTTTCACCAGTTTCATGCTGTCCTTGCTCAGGCAGCGTGTGGTAAATCATCTGGGAAGGCTGGCTCCAGTAAAACTGGACTCTGCGTTGGAACTGTTGGTGTGCCTGCCTCAGAAACAAACCGAGGGGACGTGCTGTTTATTGCATGAGTCACTGATGGGTTCAAATCAAAGGAAATTATACTAGATTGCTTTTCACGCACATCAGTGTCACAGTTTCTTTTAAAAGAAGCCTGAAATAAGGAAATACAAATAAACATAAACTAATAAGCTCTTTCTTTCTCCCAGAGAATTTAGAGTTATGTGGATTCTAGTGTTAGGTGATTAAAACAGTAACAATGAGGGTTACAAATTAGGCCTTGTCCTTTAACCTGAGATTTCCTGTGGTGCCCAGAACTTTTTAGTGTGTACATTTCCTCAAGTCGCACATGAGTGACTTTAATCAGGAGCAAAGTGGGTTCTTTCTATTATATGCCATTTCCTGCATGGCCCTTGCCTCACTTAGCTATTACTGTATGCCTAATTGACCACAGCGAAATGTCCTTAAAACATTTTCCAGGGGAGTAAGGACTTTTTGGAGAATTTTCATAAAGGAAAATGCCAAGGAGAAGGAAAGTTTGAATGGTTTCTTTGCAGATATGAATGTTTCCAGAGAGACTGATGAGTCAAGGAGTTGTTAATAGGATATGTAAATGTAACCTTTCACCTAGTTCTGTCATTACTTAAGTCATAACTAGGTGGTTCTAGCAGATTGTTTGAGCTGGTTCTTGTCTACTTCCTTAATGAAACAGACTTTCTTGGTTCCATGCTTTTCCAGTCTCTAGTCAGTGCTGTTTCAAAGTCTGCATTGTCCTAGGCTTCCCTTCCCCTTCTGTTTTAATAGCAGCTCGTCATCATATTATAGATTTTCATTAATATTTTTGTCCTCAGCTTTACTTACGTATTTGTGGAAAGTTTTTATATCTGTGTATTTGATATTGACTGCTAGCTCTTTGGTTTCTAATAGGGTGCCTTCTTTCACTTATTCAACAAATATTTATTCGCGGCCAGCCATGTGCCAAGCACTATTCTTGACCCTAGAGATTTGCTAGTGAGCAAAAATTCAAGGTCTCTGCCATCATGGAGCGAAGAGTCCAAGATGTAGACAATCATTAATTAAGAAAAAAACATGGCCGTTAGTAATCACATGCTTACAAACAGAGGTAAATGCTCTGAATAGAGCAATACAGTTTTGTGGGCTGGTATAACAGAGGAGGTGACACTTGATTGATATCTGAAGCGTGAGTAGGAGAATTTGAGAGCGGGTGCGAAGAAGAGTGGTGCAGACGGCAGAGGGAAGTTGGTGCAGAGGCCCTGCGACAGAAAGGAGCAGAGTGAAATCAGGTGACTGAGGAGAATCAAGGGGCGAGTGGAGATGAGGCTGGACACCTAGGCTGGGGCCAGTCCATATAGGGTCTTCCTGGCCACAATGAGAATTTAGTCTTTATCTTAAACACCATGGAGAGTATTTTAAGTAGGGGCTGGTGACTCCATGAGATTTGTGTTTTGATAAGATCATCTGTAGTGGAATGAATTGGAGGGGGCCTCAGGGGGGCAGTGGGAAGAAGTTGGGTGGCTGCTGCATTAATCCAAGCAGAAATGACAGGAGATCCTAGGCTGTTGTATATACTGGGAAGCGGCAGTGAAGATGGACTAAAAAGTGTTTTAGGGGATAACTTCAATTGTATTTGGGAATAAGATGAGATTTTCTTTTATTCATTCAACAAATACATAATGAGTCCCTACTTTATGCCAAGCTTTGTGTCAGGCTCTGGGAATACAGCTGTGAACAAGATGTGCTAGATCCCTGTACTCATGGAGTTTATGCATTAATGGGAGTGACAGCTAACCAATAAGTAAAAGAGTAAATATAATTTCAGGTAATAGTAAGTCCTGTAAAGAAAAATGGAGCAGTATAAGGGAATGGAGAATGACAGGGGAGGGTCTTCTCATACAGAGTAGTCCAGAAAGACCTTTCTGAAGAGGTGGCATTTGAACAAAGACCCAAATGAAGTGGGCGAGCTAACCATGTAAAAATCCTCTACCAAGCAGCAGGAACGAGTAGAAAGTCGTGAGGCTGGAACAAGGACCCCACACCCTCAAAGAATACCAGGAAGGCCATTGTCCGCTTGTCTAGAAGTATGGAAGGCAGGGAAGAAAGAAAGGTGTCAAGGATGTCTTGCTAGTAGCTGAAACTTGAAGGATGTAGATAGAGTCATTATGTTCTCTATAATCACGACTGGTTTTTCAAAGCCGCACACTGCACCAGCTGTAATCCCTGGTTGCTTGGCCATTAAACTGTTTTTAACACGGCTACTGGAACAGCTTCCTTCACATCACATCTTGCTAGAAAGTTGACAGAGGTAGCTAACTGCGCGTCCATCATGTCAATGATGACCCTTTGATCAGCCCGGTGAAAGGGCCCCTCCCTTATCTTAACTGCATTTCCCGTTACAACTCTCTGGATTTCTCCAATTAGTCATTTGAAGGCCTTCCTCCAGTATTTGTTTAGGCTTCCACATAGCGTATTGTTTTCTCCTTACTGTTACATGTATTCACCACGGTGCCTCTTCCTTTTCTATTAGTCTATTTCCATCTCTTCCTTCAAGGTTGAGTTCACAAGTTATGGGTTACCCTTTCTACCAGTTTCTTCTCATTTATTCCACCTCACCTGGGTCACTGAGCCTCTCAGCCTACTTGATATGTGTGATATTGTTTTCGTCTTTCTTCCTTCAGTCGCTGAAGGGCACTACTTTGAAGTGCTATTGTTGTTTCGAGTTAGAATATTTATGATTCTATTCTTTCCTCCCAGAAAAGATTTGGCACTAATACTAGCTCTGCCATGTGTATATGTGACACTGGCCAACATGCCACTCTCTGAGGTTCCAGTTTCTTATCGGTAAGATGAGGTAATGAGCCTCCCCTATTTCGTTCACAGTGTGGTTGTGAGGAGTAAATAAAGTAAAACACAGAAAATGTTTTTTTTTTTTAAGATTTTCTTTTTCCTTTTTCTCTCTCCAAAGCCCCCTGGCACATAGCTGTGTACTTTTAGTTGTGGGTCCTTCTAGTTGTGGCATGTGGGATGCTGCCTCAGCAAGGCCTGATGAGCGGTGCCATGTCCACGCCCAGGACTCGAACCGGCGAAACCCTGGGCCACAGAAGCGGAGCGCGTGAACTTAGCCACGGGGCCGGCCCTGAGAAAATGTGTTTTAAACAAATGCAAGACATTATTTTTAATATTTTTGATGGGTATGTTTCATATCCTCATCTAAATTGCAAGTTTCTCACCCCGGTTCCCGTAGTGCAGAATCCCATGTGTGCTGCAGGAATTCTGTGAGGCTTCTTGAGCTTCCAGCCCTATTATGCAAGCTTGGAACAGCTCAATCCATGACATGTTTAGTTTCCTAGGGCTGCTGTAACAAAAGACCACAAACTGAGTGACTTAAACCACAGAAATTTGTTGTCTCATAGTTCTGGAGGCTGTGGGATCCATGCATTTAGCAGGGTTGGTACCCTCTGAGAGCTGTGAAGGAGAATCTGTTCTAATTCTCTCCCTTAGCTTCTGGTAGCCCCAGGAGTTCCTGGGCTTGTAGATGGAATTCTCCCTGTGTCTTCACATTGCCTTTCCTCTATGACTCCCATCCATGTTTCCCCTTTTTATAAGGACAGAGTCATTGGATTGCAGCCCACCCTAATGAGCTAATCTTAATTTGATCATCTGCAAAGACCTTATTTCCAAATAAGGTCACATTCACAAGTACTAGATGTCAATTAAGATTTTAACATCTTTTTAGGGGACGCAATTCAACCCGTATCAGCATGATTCAATACACTTACAAGAAAGGGTAGTCACAAACATGGTAAATTACAATCATGTTTCACTGAACGACAAGGATACATTCTGAGAAATCTGTCCTTACGAGATTTTGTCATTGTATGGACATCATAGAATACACTTACACAAACCTAAATGGTATAGCCTACTACACACCTAGCCTTTTGGTGCTAATCTTGTGGGACCACTGTTGTATATGCGGTCCTCCGTTGACCAAAATGTCGTTATGCGGTGCATGACCGTGGTCTGTATTACTAGAATGATTCATAGAGGGATGAATTCTGTATGTAAGAGCTACTTTCCTGTGTGATACAGGGAAAAATAAATGAAATACTTGGTAAAAGTTACATGTGAAATTCTGGTTGTTCATATATGCTTATTTTAGAGTTCTGCAAGTCCTGTTAACTTCAAACTGGTATAAATTAGAGCAGAGAGGGCCAGCCAAGAGAAAGAACAAAAGAACCCAATAACTTTTCTTCCAAATTTTAATAGTACATTCAGTTATTGTACTGATGAGAGTGGAAAAAAATATGTAATCCTTGTGCTTATTCATATAATGTTTTTTTTTTTTTGAGGAAGATTAGTTTTGAGCTAACATCTGCTGCCAATCCTCCTCTTTTTGCTGAGGAAGACTGGCCCTGAGCTAACATCTGTGCCCATCTTTCTCTACTTTATATGTGGACGCCTACCACAGCATGGCTTGTCAAGCGGTGCCATGTCTGCACCTGGAATCTGAACCGGCAAACCCCAGGCTGCGGAAGCAGAAAGTGTGCACTTAACCGATGCGCCACTGGGCTGGCCCTATTCATATAATCTTTATGTGGACTTTTTTTGTGTGAAAAGTCTAATTTCTTCAATTGGTTTTTTTGGCCCAGCAAACTTCCTTTTGACTTTCTAGAAGGCCACATGTGTCCTATGACACAGACTGACCCCTCTCTGGTAAATACCCACAAAGGTCTGTGGTTTTTATCTTATTAGATGCCCCAGGCTTGATTGATAAAACTCACTCTTCTCTTAGACTGAATGAGACTAAAAAAACTCATTGATGTTATATTGTTTTTTTCTCATGAGTTTCTTTTTTGTTTGTTTTTGTTTTGTTCTTTTTTGATAGCGCAGGGAAGAATTTGATACATTTTTACGTGGTGATGTTGGAGAATACCTAAGTGCATCTCTTGTAGAGTTTTATCAGATTTGGCATTAAGATGGTCCATTTTGGGGCCAGGCCTAGTGGCATGGTGGTTAAGGTTGGTGTACTCCACTTCTGTGGCCCAGACTGGGTTCCTAGGTGCAGACCTGCACTGTTAGTCTGTCAGTGGCCATACTGTGGTGGCAGGCAGCGGCTCGAATGCAGAAAGAGGAAAATTCGCAACAGATGTTAGGTCAGGGCCAATCTTCCTCAGCAAAAAAAGAAAAAAGAAAAAAGAAAAAAAATATGGTCTGTTTTGTCTGGTGAGCATGCATTAGTTTTCATATGGCCTCTTATCCTAGCATTTAGGGCAGCCTTTGCTTTAGGGACATTGAGGGAGGTACCTGCAGCTGGTGTGGTGGTATTCTCCTGTGTACTTGGCTGATCAGTTTAAAAGTGTAACCATCTTTTATTTTCTAACAATCTGGCACATAGATCACATTTGAGAAACCTATTGTAGAAAGTAATTCAGATTTAGTGAATAGAAATTGAACACTTGACCTTTACCTGAAAAAGTGGCTATTTTTTTTGTCAACCAGAAGAGTTTTCTTAGCACAGCTCCCACATTCCAAATAACTATGTGGTAGAGAAGGTTTTTAATTGTTGAGCTTTCATTAATTTGCTTCATTATTATTGTTGCGTCAAGATTTTCACTAAAGGAAAAATGGCCATAGGTTGTTTTTTCTGCTTATATTTTTTGTAAAAAATTTTTTACAGAAAAAGACAAGGTTTCATTGTGTTATTGTTGTTATTCAGGTTTCATTGTTATTGTAGAAACAAATTTCCCCTTGGTAGCCTATCAAGTAGATATTACCCGGCGAAAAAAACGTTTTGATCTTAATCTTCCAAATCTAATAGAAACTATAAAAGAGTGAAAAAGTTATATGAAATTATAAAAGAGTGAAAAAGTTATATGAAAAGGATAAAATAATGGACAGGAGATTAAATTTATTGCTACCTTAAGCTTCACCGTCTGCAAATTTTGATTCTTCCTTGTTCTTAAGTAAAGTTTTTGACAAATATTTTCCCTTCTAAACATAAATACCAGAAGGTCAAAACAGTTACTGAAATGATGACATCAGCCAAAAAATGTGTTGAAGAGAGAACGTGCTGGATAGAAAATTTCATGGGGTGAGGAGTGGGGTGGAGGGCAGGTGAGGGGGTGGGGGTTAGGGCAGGACATTTTAAAGAAGTGTATTTATTCTCAGAGTTGGGAAAGACCTTGTTTCTGGCTGTTTTCAGTGTTCTTTTGGATGTTTTTATTTTTGCAATCTTCCATTGTTGGTCCAAGTTAAAATATTTACATGTATATTCTTTCTCCCTAAAACACGAGCTTCACGCCACACCTGGGACCATCTGGTGTTTTGTGTAATGTCAGCGTCCAGGAGAGGTTATTTGACCCCCGAGTGCTTGGCCACTAGGTTCCAGTGCAGTTGATAAGCTCATTACACCAGTTGTCTTATTTGGTGAATTCCGTACACTTTTCCTGAGGTATAAATATAAGAAATACATATACTTGAAAACTACAGGGGTTTTTTCAAGGTGGTTAAAGGTATGGACTTGAAAGTCAGACAGCCTTGGGTTCAAACCCCAGGACTGACATTTACCATCTGTATGACTTTAGAGAAGAGACTTACCCTCTCTCTGCCTGTTTCCTCATCTCTGACATCAAATAATCATAAAGATTAATAACTGGCCTTTATGGTATTTATTATACGCCAGACATAGTTCTAAGCACGTCCCATATTTTTAACACATTTAATTCTCACAACAACCCTGTGAGGTAGCTACTGTTATCTTTATTTATAAATAAGGAAAATGAGGTGCACAGAGGTTAAAATAATTTGCTCAAGGTCACATAGGTATTAGTGGTGGGGCCAGGATTTGAATCCACAGTTTGTGGTGTGGGGGCCTGCATCCCAGGGGAATAAATAAGCTGATCATGAAGTGCACTTAGAATGGAGGCTGGCCCATGGCAAGCACTCCTCCCCATCAATCACTGTTACTGCTACAACTACCCTGATGGCGACAACTACTATTATTACTGTCAACGTTGTCCACTCAAATTCATACCTAATCATATTTTAATAATAGTCCATCATTTCCCCAAACACTCTCTATAGACTCTGAAAAGTGGCTTTAATAGTGTCTCTCCTGTTTGTTTTTCCCAAGGCAGTAACACTTGCATTGGTTCTCAGAGGCCTTTACATTTGTTTTTAAACTTGATTTTTTAGCTTGTTCATATAATAAAGTATTTTGTACAGTGGAACCATTTGAAGGTTGCAGCTGTGTAGTAAAATAAAAAGCCATGAAGTTTTGGTTAAGCTTTTTGGGAGTTATAAACTCCTGGTGGCCATTTTAGATTCTCTCCAAAAAAGTTAGGCCCTGTAGCAATTTAAAACCTTTATTTTTCAGTACAGTGCATAGTCCATTTCAGAGGGGTAAGGCTTAAGGGTGGTTGGGAACTATATCACCTAATAGCTTTTTTTTCCATGTCTAAAGATTAGAATTCTCTTATAATAATCATTTAGGATGCCTTTTAGAAATGAAAATAAACTCGGTTGCCAGGCGGGAATGAAATTGAAAATCTTTGTCGTCAGTGCTACATTCGAAGCAGGGGAAGCATAGAGGATGGGAGGAAGAGCAGTCCCCTCTGCATTTGCGGATTTAACCAATGGCGAATGCAGAAGCTTACAATGGCTGCTTCTGCACTGAACATCTACAGACTTTTTTCTTGTCATTATCCCCTAAACAATACAGTATAACAACTATTTCCATGGCATTTACGTTGTGGGGGTATTATACGTAACCTCGATGTGATTTGAAGTATACAGGAGGATGTGCGTAGGTTATATGCAAATATGGTGCCATTTTATGTAAGGGTCGTGAGCATCGTGGATATTGCTATCCGTGGGTGTCCTAGAACCAATACCCTGTGGATGCGAGGGATGACTGTAGTTTTGTTTTATTTATTTATTTATTTATTTGAGGAAGATTAGCCCTGAGCTAACATCTGCCATCAATCCTCCTCTTTTTGCCGAGGAAGACTGGCACTGAGCTAACATCCCTACCCATCTTCCTCTGCTTTATATGTGGGACGCCTGCCACAGCATGGCTTGACAAGCAGTGTGTAGGTCCGCACCTGGGATCTGAACCGGCAAACCCCAGGCTGCCAAAGTGGAATGTGTGAACTTAACCATTGCGCCACTGGGCTGGCTCCCAGTTTTCTTTTTTAAAGCGTAACCCTTCTGGGGTTTCAGCTCACCAACTTTGTAATGTTAACCAAGCAGTTTTTCACTTGTACGACAAACTTAGTGGTGACGATGTTTTTGGCTCCTTCCCGTAAGCACCGTGTACTCATGCCTGGTGGCTTAGTCTAGAGTTTTCAACTACAGAAACACAAAGGGAGGAAAGTCTGGGGGAGGGACCTTTTAGCATCCTGAGAAGAAGAGGAAATTGATGTTTACACTGCTGTCAGCTAGAATTTTGAAGCCTGTCAAAAATAAAATTAGACTGTATACCCCGGTTTTTATAAAGAGAAGCCTAATGCCAACTGGAAAATAGCGTCCTGGAAGGGTTTATGACCGAGTGGCTCTGTAGCCCGCTCAGAGGCTGTGGTGCATTAGAAGGTCTGGGGCTGGGTTTAAAAGAAGAAATATTTATGTGTTTTCATTCTAGTAAACTATGGACATTGGTACCAAATTAATTGCTCTCATTTATTGAGATAATTTGTATAGAGGAGAAGAAAACCAGCTTTCTGGCATTAGACATTTGAGTCAAGTCTTGGATCTGTCTCTTACTAGCTGTGTGACCTTGGACAAATTACCGACCCTCTCAGTACGTACGCTTTATCTTCTTTTAAAACAGGGATATGCTAGTACCTATTTCATATAGTGTGGTGGTTGTAATTATTCTTTGAGGTGAGGCATATAAAATGTTATATGCGTATAAGATGCATACAAAATGCCTGGCACATGGTCAACTGCTTAGTAAATATTAGATGCTATTCTTATTATATGTTGTATACCTAACCTAGAGTCCCTCTAATGCTTTCTATAACCTTGCAAGGCAATTCATTATCCCTGTTTCACGGAAGAGAAAATTGAGGCTCACAAATGTGAAGGGCTTTGCATGTGAAGGCGTGTGGCAGTGGTCTTTCCTTTGCCCTCCTCTTCATCCTGGTGATTGTGCTCTGTCCATCAACTCCCAGTTTGTGAGGTAGAGCAAAAGGGGATTGCGATTTGTTTATGTCTCAAAATTATGTGCTAGGAGGCTTATGCAATTCCCGAGACACATGCATTTTTCTCAGACTTGTGAAATACATAGGCTCCTTTCAAAGGAAAACATCCTCACTTACTTCCAGTTTGACTTAACTATGTTTGTCATAATGTTACATAAATATATTCCAGTGTGGAGTAAATGTCTTAGTTTATAGCACTTACACAGTTATAAAATAAAGCAGATTTATAAATTAAATGCCAACAAAACTTTGAAACCAATAAAATTCAAGTAATGGCATTAATTCATGTGACAGATGTGTTATTTTGCTGAAAGTAAACTGTCCATTTTGGGTTCATCCATACTCAGGATGGATTTTGTTTAATCTGTGTCCACCTTTTGATTTCATGATATTAATGTATTGTAAACCTAGAATATCTGTAGTTTCGTATGGTTCAACCTAAGAAAAAAGTCTTTTTAAATAAATATATTATAACTTGGTAGTAATAACTTGAAGATTTTGTTTGATAGTTCCGAATAATAGGACTTCAGGAATACTGGTTTTAATGGATGTTACTTGATAAACCTGAAAAGCTGTCTTATTCTCTTTGGAGTCCTTCTTGAAGTGTGGCCCTCACGCTGCTCCTGGCCCTGAGCTTAGGGTCTGGTGTCAGACTTCCTGGGGTCACACTGCTGCAACAATATGTTTTACATTAAAACTTAGGTGAATTTTACACTTCTTTGTGATAAACCAAAAGTACTGGCTCAACAATTATGAAAATAAAAAGTTCTTGCTGTGCATCTTATTTAATTGCCGTTTACAGTGACAGTGTAGAAGAGAGCCCAGTTTACCACATCCCATATCAGGAGTCGGAAAACATTTTCTATAAAGGGCCAATGGGGTAAATAGTTTAGGCTTTGCAGACCACATACAATCTCTGTTGCAACTACGTAACTCTGCCTTTACAGCATGAAAGCAGCCATAGACAGTACATGCAACTTTATTTATGGACATTGGAATGTAAAAGTCATATAATTTTCACATGTCACAAAATATTAATGCTTGTTTTAATTTTTTTCCACAGTTTAAAAATATAAAAACTGGTCAGTCGTAGCTTGCAGGCCGTACTAAAACAGACTGTGGGGCATTTTTGAGGGCCTAGATTGTTGAGGGCTGCCCTGGATGACATTTGATAGAGTACAAAGGTATCTCCTTTTTCCTTTTGTTCGTGGAGGCAGTGTAGTGTGGTGATTAAGACCGCAGCTCTGAAGGGATGTGACCTTTTGTGACTCAGATTTCTCATGTGGAAAATTTTTCTTTGTACCTCAAACAGTTGTGGGAGATGAAATAAGACACTGGACATATAACATATAACACGGAGAAGTAGTCTGTAGCTTTAGTTCTTGCTGTTTCCTTAATTACTATTGAGGTTGTATAGTTTTTCACATGGATATGGGCCATTTAAAATTTTTTATTTGTTCTTTTGTGACTTCTACATTTATATCTGATACTTGTTCTTTATATGTTGACACAATATCTATTTATATATTAAGGTTATCATCCTATTATCAGATATTTTGCAAATCTTTTTTTTTCTGTTTGCCTTCTGGTTTTGTAGTGGTGGGTTTTTTTTTTTAATGGGAGATATGATCTTTCATTTTTGTATATTTCAGTTATTACAATTATTGAAGAAAATTCAACATTTATCTTCTCCATAATTTTTTTTTTCTTTCTTTCTTTATTGTTTTGCTGAGGAAGATTGGCCCTAAGCTAACATCTGTTGCCAATCTTCCTCTTTTTGCTTGAGGAAGATTGGCCCTGAGCTAACATCTGTGCTGATCTTCCTCTAGTTAGTGTGTGGGATGCTGCCACTGCATGGCTTGATGATGAGTGGTGTGTAGGTTTGTGCCCAGGATCTAAACCTGTGAACCCCAGGTCACCGAAGCACAGCACACAACCCCAACCACTATGGCACTGGGCTGGCTCCTAGCATTTTTACTTTTATAAAAATATTCTCAATCTAAGATCAGGTAATATTTACCTATATTTTTATTCTAGTTGCTTTATAATTTCACATTTAGTAATTTAACATCTTACCTATTTAGTTCTGGAATTGAATTTTATGTATGTCATGCTGTAAATATCTAAATGTGTATTTTTTACATAGATTATACAAATTAGTTCAGCACCATTAATTCAATAGTTATTTCTTCCCCACTGATTTAAAATGCCACTTTTATCAGACTCTAGATAATTTAGTTGAATGGAATTTGGCCTGAAAAAATTTTTAAAACTCGGCTGTCAATATGACACTATGCTCTGATCATTAGTATTGGTAATTTGATGTAATATGAAGCAGTTTTTGTTACTTTTAAGAATTTTTACCTATCTTTTAAATGTAAAAAGTCACAAAGTTTATCGTCTTAACCATTTTTAAGTATAAAGTTTACTAGTGTTAAGAATATTCACATTGTTGTGCAACCGATCTCCAGAACTCTTTTATCTTGCAAAACTGAAACTCTATACCCCTTAGTCACCAACTTTCCACATCTTCCTCCCCCCAGCCCTGGTATCCAGCATTCTACTTTATGTTGCTGTGAATTTGAGTACTGTGGAAACCTCATAAAGGGAATCATATAGTATTTGACTTTTTGTAACTGGTTTATTTCATTTAGCATAATGTCCACTTAGAACTTTTTAAAAACTTTTTTTCCTTTTTTTAATATCTTGCTAATTCTGGGTGAAATAGAAATGTTTTAAAATCTGGTGTCTCTGATCTGATGGGATGGTGGATGTCCTTTATGTTTTGTAGCTTTGGATTTATCTCAAAGAGCATGGATATGTTTAGTAGGAAAAAAAGTGTTGCAAGAATTCTGCTGTTGGACATTTAGGTTGTTCCTAACAAGATGAGGCCCCTAACCAATCGACAAGCTAGGAGAATCAGATAGAGGCCACCATGATCCACATGCCGCAGCCTCGCGACGTTCCCGGGTTTATGCATGCGCCCTAGCACCCGGGAGTCCACTGAAGGTGACCCTAGCCACCTTACCATAGTAAAAATCACCCCCGGGGTGGAGAGCTAGCATGCTACTGATGTGTGCATTGCATGTATCAGTAGCATGCTATGTGATATCGCAGGTGCAAGCACAACCCCAGCTCTACATGCATGACAAGGTTCCCCCCCCCCCCCCCCCCCCCCCCCCCCACGAAAAGGCCCCCCCCCCCCCCCCCCCGCAACCTTTGCCTAATAAAAGACCCACAGTCTTGTTCCCTAATGAGCTGGTCACCTGCCCCTTTCCTTTCTTCACTGGTTCTCGTGTGCCTTTCCTGTGCACCAGCTAATAAACTTTTACTTTTCTACTCCGGTTTGTTGTCTCTCTTGATTTCCATCCTGGGGGACAACAAGAACCCAATGTGCTGGTAACATTTTGGCAACCACGAAGGGATGGGACAGGATGGGACTTTCTTGAGTCTCTGTGGAAAATTAGACGGGCTGGAACTGGACTGGCCTGGCCGCCTGAATGTGGACATAAGTGGCCTCAGCCAAACCTTTGTTTCTTAAAGTCTCCCTCTTTTCTTTCTCTCTCTCTCTCTCTCTATCTTGTCCTCTTTAGGACAATTTTCTCACCTCTTGTCTCAGCGGCGCCATGAGCCTTTGGGTCAGTCATTAGCTCGACAGTCTGGTTTTTCTGGTTTCAGAGAGTCCATGTTCCAACTCTGGGAGCTCTCCTTTGGTTCTAGGCCTGACCACCTTGGCAACCCCAAGTGAGGTGCACTTTCTTGGTGTTCCTGCTTTCTGGGTCAGTCCTTTGACTGGAGAATAGAATCATACTGTGCTTATTGTTTTGTAATCTCTCATCTGTTGACTCACCATTTGCATTTTAATCTAATTTGTGGCTCCATGTCTGTTGCCCCTTTTTCTCCTTTCAAGTGATCTGGTAGAAATGACCTAAATTTTCTTTTTATATCATTGTTTAAATGTCTGTTTCTCTGTCCCCCCTCCCTTCCCTTTAATTTTTTTTTTTGAGGAAGATTAGCCCTGAGCTAACTGCTGCCAATCCTCCTCTTTTTGCTGAGGAAGACTGACCCTGAGCTAACATCCATGCCCATCCTCCTCCACTTTATATGTGGGATACCTACTACAGCATGGCATGCCTAGCGGTGCCATGTCTGCACCTGGGATCCGAACTGGTGAACCCCAGGCCGCCAAAGCAGTGTGTGTGCACTTAACTGCTGCGCCACCGGGCCGGCCCCCCTTCCCTTTAATTTTTTAATCCACCTGGTTGTGTGAGTTGTGTGTGTGTGTGTGTGTGTGTGTGTGTAGATCTGTGTAGTATGAGGTATAATTGAAATTTGATCCCTTCTCCACTTTTCTTAGAATAATTTAGAGCACAGCCTATTTCTTCCCCATTGATTTGTGATTTTTCTTTTATCCTGTGTAAATACTGAGCAAGATTTCCTGAGAAGTTTATAAGTTTATGCTTCTCCAATGGTATGTATGTCTATTTTTCTTCAAGTACCACATTGATCTCATTTTTGTAGCTTGAAAATAGGTTGTAATGACTGGTAAGTTGTACTTTCTAATCATTCTTTTTCTTTTGATTAGCTTTCTTCTCATTTATTATTCCTGATCATTGATTCTTAACCAGTGTTGTGTGTCAGAATTATCTGGAAGCTTTGGCAAAATATACGTCATCTTTGCAACTTATAATTTAGTTAAGTCTAAGGTGGGACACAGGCGTGTGTGTTCTGAGAAAACTCCCTGACGGATTCTGATATGTGTCCAGGTTTAAGAACCACTGTTCAATGATGTTAGCATTGTTCTCTTCCACCTTGAGATTTTTAATGGAATTACATTAAAATTAGCAATTAATTTTGGGAGAAATAACTCTTTACAGTATTTAGTTTTCTCATACTGGGTAACAATATGTATTTTCCATTGTTGCTTAACTGCAATTGTTGCTATCAGCAAAATTTTGTTGATTTTCTTTGTTTGTATCTCACATTTCTTATTAAGGTTATTTTTCTTATTAGGGTTATTCTTACATATTAAGGGTTTTTTGTTGTTTTAAATAATTTTGTGAATGGGCGCTTCTTCCCTCTTTCTCCTGTTTTCTAACTTGTTTTTGTGGGTGTGCAGAAAAGTTTGTGTGGGAGAGAGAGGAGAAATGTTTATATTGTAGGGCAGTTTTCTTTGCATGGAACTTCATCTTAGTTGAAGTAGAGCTTTTTCAAAATTACTATGTAGCAATAAAAATAGTAATGTGAAAATGGAAAAAGTGAAGCAACACAGATGACATGAGAGGGAAAAGGGTTTTTCTGTGAACTGAAGACTGTTCGAGTCACTTTCTCATTGACACCTACCTGGACTACTCGAAGTTTGCAAACCTTCACCTCTAATTCTTGATCCCTTTGCCTTGCTCTCTTTTTTTCCTCATAGAACTTGTTATTGTCTAACATATTATATAATTTACTTAAACATTTTTCCCCTTATTGTCTGTCCCCACTGAAATTGAAGCTTTATTGGGCTGGGGTTTTTAGAACGCTGTCTGAAACATAGTGAGTATTCTCTAAATTTTAGATGAATGAATAAAACTTTAGGTGGAGAAAAATCAAGTGTTTAAGTGAGGGTTTCTGAATAGAGTGACGTAATTGTTTGAGTAAGGGTGAGAAACCTGTTTCTACTAGAGAATTTAAAAAATGAGCCCAAATGAGGCTTTTTGTTCCCAGAAAGGATCTGTGGGAAAAGTGCACATTCAGAAAACAGCCTTTCAGCTAAGAGGTAAGTGATTTATATTTGAATATGTGAGGAACAGGAAATGTCTCTGTTTCTTATGTGAGGTCTTTTATTTTCTCTCATAAATAGAGAGCAAATTGGTTTAGCCCCTCTTTTATTTCCCCTACAAAATAGAGGTCATTGAAGTTATCTTTTTCCATTTTTATAGATGAAAATAAAAAAGAGAGAAAGTTGTTTTGCTATGTCAGAGATTAATATGGGATAGTTCTGTTTATTTCTTCTGTGGTGCTGTCAATGAAAGGTCATCTCCCAAATGTCTCTCTGCCCTTGGGAGACCTGCAGTCATTTCTTCTGGAGGCAGTCACTGTGTTAATTGTGACTTAACACTTGAATGGCATTGTGCCATCTTGGCGTAAGCAGATTGGATAGCTGGTTAAAAAAAAAATATATATATATATATGTATATATGTGTATATATATATAAAATCCGTAACTGTAATATAAAAGGGCGATACAAATCAAGTAGTTTATAATAAAATAATATGTATTTCAATATGTAAATGCTTAGTTACAATTACACGAGAAGACATAATGAAGTACTCAGAAGCACCTCTTGGACCCCCAACTAGATGGAAAAAGTTCAAAGGAGAAAGCCTGCATCACAGAAAATTCAAAGGAGACCTGGGAGGATTGCCTTTCAGCTTCTCGGCTCCCCACATATTCTTTTCTTTGTATTTGTTCCATTTTCCCCTCTAGTACTTGCATATTGCTCTTCTGCAGTCTCCTTGATTTTGCCCTGTACTTGTGTTTATATGTTTGTATTTGTTCTGTCTCCTCTTTGAGGTAGTAACATTGTCAAAAGCAGACAGTTTGTCTTCTACTTTATAATTCTCTAGAGCTTTCATTCTGTACAGTGTTTTAAACAAGAAGCACTCAATTAATTTTTGCCTCACAAGTAAACAAGAGGGAAAATTGAGGTTTCAGGAAGGAGATTGTAATATTACCAAAAATTACATTAAGGAGTCAGAGTAATCAGAACAGACATTTGGTCTCCCTGGCATTTAGAGTGAGATGAAAACTAGACCCCATATGAATGGATGAAATGAGTTGTAGGACTGCTCAACTAGATTATTGTTGTTGTTCCCTTCCAAAGCCTGGTCTGTGGCATTTTGTTCCACAAGAAATTCTAGACCTGTGGTGATTTAATTTTGCCAAATTAGAAACCTCTGAAATGACTCATTCTCATTTTCATTCACTTTGTTTTTACATGCAAGATTGTATAGACAAACAGCTGAACGAATGAAGTTTAGTTTTCCAATGGGTTGGCAATGACAATTTTCTCAGTTTGTCCTTGTTGTGGTTCCCATGGTAAGATGCTATATGTTGATGCTGTACAGGTCAGTGTATGGTTGGAGGGAATACTTGGTGTGAATTTGAATTAGACAGTCCCCAGTACTTGGTGATCTATGGATAACATGGATCTAAGATCACAATAGAAGAGAATGATCTGTAGTGGAGACCTCCTGGACTTCCCATCAGACGACCCTGGGCTCCTCTGTGGGCCTCCAGCTTGACTTTTATAAAATGAAGGAGTTGAATGAGGTAATCAGTAAAGCAAAGATTCTCAAACCCTATTGGATCCATGGCCTCCTTTTTATAGCATGTTTTGTAGTGTCCTCTTTACTACTATGAAATGAGTTTCACGTCTAATATAACCTGCCTTCATGCATAAATAAAATATATGTGTATATATATCCCCTAACTGTAATACAAAAGAGCAATACAAATCAAGTAGTTTATAATAAAATAATATATATTTTAATATGTAAATGCTAAGTTTCCATTACAACGGGAAGATGTAATGAAGTATTCGGAGGCTTATGCCTCTACGTAGAATAACGGTGTCTGTGAGCCCACAATTGCAGGTTGATGTCTTGGTAGTATTGGCCACTCAAATACTATGAATGGCATTGTTGTTGGTGATGTTATTTTTCCTGAATGTTGAGCAACTGTCGGCAAAGTTCCAAATCAAACAAAATACTGTCTTCTCTTGCTTTGCACAGTTTCCTTTCTAAACACAGGAGTTATTAAACTGTGCAAAAATTTCTTTGTGTTTGTATGTAAAATGGAATTAGGTTCTAGGCTTAGATAATCATAAACAGGTTTATCACCTATGTCATTTGTGGGACATTTGAAAGTTGAGTAGGATATGGTATAGTACTTCATTCAGAAGGACTGTCTTGCACATTGCATGATGTATCTCTGGGCCCCTGCCGACTAATGCCACGCCAACCTCACACCAACTCTGATGACTGGATTTCCAAATCGCCCTCTGGAGGCAGTACTGCCCCTATGGAAAACCATTGCTCCAGGGCAGAGTTTCCAAGCCTCAGTGCTTTTAACAATCTGGGGCAGGGAGTTCTTTGTTGTGGGGGGCTATCCTGTGCATTGGAGGATATTTAGCAGCCTCCCTGGCTTCTCCCCACTCAATGCCAGTGCCCTCCCCTAGCTGTGATGACCAAAAATGACTTCATACATTGTCGTATGTCTCCTGGGGGTAAAATTGCCCCAGGTTGAGAAGCACTACTCTGAGATCTCTACCAGCTCCAAAAATCTGTCATCAGAATAGTATAATATTTGTTAATATGGATAAAAACATTACATTCTGCACTTATAGGTATTATTGATTTTTCTGCCCAGCTCAACTAGTAAAGGGAGCTTTAACTAATTCTTCATTCTTGGTTTTCTGGTCATTTAACATTGGGATTATTTTATTGCCTGGCTTTGGATGGGTGGGGAGTATATACAGTACAGGATGATAAATTTTGTAGTACGAGAGCATGGAGAAGGAGAATTTCAAGAAAAACTGCCCCAAGAAGGCCCTTTGATAAGTAGGAGTTCACCAGATTCCTTTCTGACAAGTTCAATAATAATGTTCAAAGTTACAAAATCAGAAGTTTTAGTTCTGCAAGAAGTATTAGAAATTCGATGGGAATCGTCTCATTTTACAGATGAGAAAAGAACTAAATGCTAAAATGCAGTCACAGCTTAACTGTGAACCAGGACTTTAGTCCATGTCTTAGGTGTCTCCTGCACTGCTCTTTGTATGTTGTAATGTCTCTCAACCAGGCTATATTTGTAAAATAGGTTTGGCTTTCTACAAGCTCTGATTCTTGATAGGGAATAAAAGACAAAATAACACTCTTCTTTAAAACAATCTCCATTATGCATGCCAGGAAAAATAAGTGAGAAGGTTAGCTGTTATATACAGGGCGTTTCATTTGTAGATTAAACCCAGAAATATTTTTAGTACTAAACTAATAACAGCACTTCCATGGTGCTTTTGTGGACTAGGCGCTGTTCTAAGAACTGTGCCTTTTAATGCTTACAGCGACACTATGAAATAGATATTGTTATTATCATCCCCCGTATGTGGGTGATGTACCAAGAGCCTAAGAAACTTGCCCAAGGTCATAGGGTTCATAAGTGGCTGAGCTGGGATCTGAAGCCAGTGGTCTGCTGCCCTCATCCATGCTCTTGTCTGTTACCTACCCCAGTCTTCTTGCTTCAAGCCTTAAGCATTGAACTGATGAAGGATAGATTGCTGTAACTCCTACTTGTGAAATTGATATTCTTGGGAGCTAAACATTTGCAGAATTTCAAACTTGAACACTTCAGAACACATTATATTTTCTTCAAAGATTAAATCATTCTTCACACTTCTCCAACATTTACACCAAAGGTGAACTTGCTCTTTATAAGATGTAAGAGCTTCTTTCATCTTGTCTGTATCTGAAGCGCAGTAAAGTGAAGCCCTGCCATGAAGTTCATAGCAGGAAGGAGCCAGGATCTGAAATGAAAGGATTATATAAAGTCATCTTCTTTGTTTGTTTCACCCTTTGTTATTCCCCCAGAGGAAGGAGAGAAGATTTTGAAATCCTTTATTGCAAAATGAGTTTGAAGTAGACACAAATAATATATATGATAGACAGCTATAAAAAAGAAAGAAAAAAATCCAACCCTTATTTCAGAAACACACTTGAAGGAAAAACATCTATATTTATTGAGAAGTGGATACAAACCTTTCAAACATAATATTTTAAAATGAAAATAGCATCACAGGGTTTAGAAACATTTGCAAAGTCAATATTAGGTTTTTAAGTTCCAGGTAGGAGAAAGCAGAATCAATTGAGTTCTATATTCCCAGCACTTGCTCTCTTTCTCTCTGTCTGTCTGTCTGTCTTTAATTTTATTTATTACCAGTGATATTGGTACAGGCAACATGTCGTCTTTTTTTTTTTTTTAAAGAAATTGTGCTTTTGTGAAAAATCTTCCTTATTTAAGTTTTCTTTCTTTCTGTTATACTCTCCATATTGTTGATTGTATCTGAATCTCTAATGAGCCTTCATTTCCAAGTTTTTATTTCCTTGTTGGCAGCACCACTTTTACACCTTCGCACAGATGGAAACTTGGCAGGAAAGTTGTACATCAGGATGTGTTTATGTGGGGAGTGCGAGGGCAGGAAAGGAAGATGCTCAAAGAAAAAGTCAGAAAGCTTTTCACTCAGTCTGATCTCAGCTGGGGTCATATATTACTCAGTTCCTCCATTTGCCTTATGAAATGAATGTTTAAATTTGTTGCCATGATCAGGACCGGTTACATAATTTGTAGGGCCCAGTTTGAATTGAAAATGTGGGTAGGGTTGCCAGATTTAGCCAATAAAAATAGAAGACATCTGGTTAAATTTCTTTTTTCCCCCAGCTTTATTAAGGTATAATTGACAAATAAAGAATGTATATGATGCGGGGTCGGTGAGCTGAGGAGTCGAAAGAAAGATTTCTTGGACTCTCAACGTCTGGCAGTAGTGCTCTTTTATTTAGAGAATAGTATGGGGACAGGACCCACGGGCAGTCAGAGCTTCTGCTGCCGCTGGTGCTGCTGCAAACATGGATGGAGAGTAAGGCTAAATTTAAGGCATAGGTATGTGAGTTATCTCTTTACAAGACAAAGGAAAGAATATGTAAAAAAGTTGTTAAAATGATATCAGTGCCGGTAGGTTCTGGTTATTGGGTGGTCCTATAACTTTTAGATAAGAATCAAACCGGATTAAGTAAATGGCAGAAGCCACTGCTTGAATATTATCTTCAGCTAAAGACAAAAGAGGATGTTGGGGGGGCGGTCAGTTACATGAGGTTGCCAGACAGTAAACAACTTAAGTCCTTGCCTTCCCCATTAAGAGTTTCCAGAGATAAGGCCATCCCACCTTCCTCCTGGTGTCGAGAGGGAGGCACCCCCCACAGATGGAGACTTCCTTCACAAATGCAAATGTCTCTCTTCAAAAGGCAAGCAAATTGCACTCCTCGGAGCCTCCTTCTCGTCTGCAGTTTTTAAAATTAACCAGCCTAAAATCCTCATCGCATATATCTAAGACATACAACTTGATATTTTATTGTATGTATACACTGTGAAATGATCACCACAGTCAAACTAATTAACACATCCATCGCCTCATATAGTTACCATTTTTTGTGTGTTTAGTGAGAACACTTAAGTTCAACCGTCCTAACAAATTTGAAGTATACAATACTGTATACAATGTTCTGCAAATCAGAGTCACTTGGAGGATTAAAACAAAACAATCAATGCCTGCATGTAATTGGTTTAGGGTGTGGCAGGGCATTTTGTAAAACTTCCCCAAGTAGTTTTAATGCACAGCCCTGACTGAGAAACCGAAGTGCGGTGTTGGTCCAGCAGCATTAGCAACACCTAAGAAACCGTAGGAAATACAGATCCTTGGGGCCCACCCCAGTCCTTTGAATTGGAAAGGGAGGGCTCGTGTTTGTTTTAACAAGCCCTCCAAGTGAATCTAATACACTCAGAGTTTGGAACCTCTGCTATAAACAATTGGAAACTGTTAAAGACATTTAAAACTTTGTGTTTTAGAAGAGAATTCTGGTAGATATGTGGGGGACTGATTAAATAAGGAACAAGGCAGAGGAAAAGCAACCTGGTAGAAGCTGTTGCCTTACAGGATCAGGAGGGTAGGAAGGTGGGGCTAAGAACCAGATCCGTGAATACAGGAATGGAGGGAGGTGATAGTTTAAGGACATTTGAGAGACAATTATTGGAATTTTGTGACTGAACGATTGGATTGAGGGGGTGGAAAAGCAGGGTCAAAGAAAGTGTTGAGCTTCTTTATGGGTTAAGTGATGTCATTAAACAAGGCAAAACTGTCTTTAGAAAGTGTTAGCTTGAGGAAAATGATAAGAGTATTGAATATGTGGTGCCCTTAAGCATCCAAAAGCTGTCTTCCCTAGCTGAAAATTTGGTTCTGGAACTTTGAAAGCAAATGGGGTTTGGGATGTGGCATTTAGAGTTCTCACTGTGCTGTTTACATTTTTAAAGTCATTCTTTCAAGTGGTTATATATGCACTAAATAATTTATTTTTAAATATGTCCCTTTTATTTCAGATTGAGCCAAAGATGATGAACTTTAAACAAATTTATAATCTTTAATATTTGGATCATTTATATGAAGCTATTTTTAGTAATTAATAGAATTTGTAGAACTCGTTAGCAAAAGTATAGTAAAACAAAAGTTACTTTTTGTAAACTTGCTACTCCATTCTTGAGTCAAGTATACAGCAAACACATTCATTTGCAGAGAAGGAACTAAGATGGGAAAAACAAGAAGCTTTAAAGGAGGCAGTTTTGTGTCATGGTTAATGATGAGGATCAAGGCTGCCCCAGGGAGAGAAGCCCAAGGTGTCCTGCCCTACATACTGATCTGTATCATCCCCCGGGAAGCATAGGATGTCCTGACTGAATCCGATCTGATTCTTACCTAAAGTTATAGGGCCACCCAATAACCAGACCCAACCTGCACTGATACCATTTTAACAATTTTTTTCATGATCTTTCCTTTGTCTTGTAAAGAAATAACTCACACATCTATGCCTTATAAATTTAGCTCTCACGCTCAACACATTGCAGCTCTTACTGCCCATGGGTCCTGTCCCCATTCTTGCAGCTCTGTACTGCCCATGGGTCCTTTGCCCCTGCTATTCCATACTATTCTCTCAATAAAAGAGCACTACTGCCAGACCTTGAAAGTCCAAGAAATCCTTCTTTTGACTCCTCAGCTCGCCGAGCCTATATCAGTTAAGCCTATAGGTTCTGTAGCCAGATTGAGTTCCACTCACTTACACTTACTTAAACTGTCTGTGCTTCAGTTTTCTATCTGCAAAATGGCTAAATTGATATTACTCATTTTATAGGGTTTTTGTAAGCATTGAATGAGTTAATACTTGTAAAAGGACTTTGAAGGTTCCCAGCATTTAGTTAGCAGTGATTAAATGTAAGCTCTTATTAATATTGAAAACAATTTTTCTCACTCTCTATTTAGTCTTATTTTCTAAATTGTTGCTATTAACAGTTTCTGAGTCCTTCTTATGTTACTTCTGTCGGCTCTATGAACTTCTGAATATTGAAGGGAATGATTACAAACCAGCGGATTTTAGGAATTAAATTCTGAGTCATTCATGGAGAAAATGTGGAAATGTATTATAATTTCTAAATATGTAGAAATTAAAACTTACCTTTCAATTTAGGTGCATGGCAGTTTTTTAGTTTAAAATTGGGGGTTAGGAGGAACTAGGCTCCAAATTCTTTACAACTGTACGTCTTACTTCATTAATCCTCACTCTGAGCATAGTCAGTAGCAAATCAATAATTTACTCTGAACAAGAACAAGTAAATTACTGCTCTTTCGATACATAGTATAAAGGTCAAGAATATATTGTAATGATTTCTACATCAAAAGTTATATACAGTTATGCATTGCTTAACGATGGGGATGCGTTCTGAGAAATGCGTTAGGCTATTTTGTCATTGTGTGAACATCATAGAGTGCACCAAAGGGGAACAAAATTTGCCACCCCAAAATGTGTCTCTTTAACATGCGGATTATTTTAGGCTGATTATTTTGAAGAAACAAAAGGCTCAGAAAGTTTTTCTTATTACCTCCCACTTAAATGTCTAAAAGAATTCAGATAAAAACCTTGTCTCAAGAATTGAGCTATCACCTTAGCATAACATGAACTACGTAGTAGACAGGGAGGGACCTAGAAAAGTCTGTTTGTTGGGCTCCCCTCTGTGTTCTTCTGTTTCTGTGTGGCCAAACACTTGTTTTCCAATATTTGCTCCTTTTTACCTACCTATGAATTGCCTTCCTTCCCTTTGAAGTCCCTGACTCTCCCCACCCCCAACATTTTCTTCTGTCGTTAACTGAGGGTGGTGTTTAAGGTGAGAGCTTCAGCCATTTTGGTGAGTTACTCAGTTTTCTTGGGTTTCTCCCATGTATCCATGTTATTAAATTTCTGTTTGTTTTTCTCCTATTAATGTATTTCATATCAGTTTAATTCTTAGACCAGCCAGAAGAACCCAGAAGGGTAGAGGAAAGTTTCTTTCTTCCCTACGGTGCTTATAAAAACCTAGATGGCATAGCCTACTACACACCTAAGCTATATGATACTAATCTTATGGGACTTGTATATGTGGTCCATTGCATATATGATGTGTTTTCATGCAGCATATGACTGCAAAAGAAAGCTACCAAGCAAAGTATGATTATAATTAGTAATAATATTGATAATTCCTAGCCGACACATTTGACCCTTATGGCCCAATGAGGTAGCACCTCTGGAAGCAGAAAATGATCTTACTCTTCCTTCTGAGGTGTGTAAATTAAGGATGTTCATCAGTGCTATTGAATTATAATGATTTGAATTTCGCTTAAAATCTTCCCTTAGTTTAGAAATCATTATGCTGGTGTAAAGGCCAGGGAGAAATGCTTCATCTTTAGTATTTTATTTATCCTCCTGGAAATAATTTACAATCCACATTTTGAACCTATTTTAGTTGGGATGGGGAGCTGGCAGAAGAGGAATAGATGAAGTTCTGGGTATTTGTATTTCTAGGCCCTGTCAGACCCACAGAGCTCTTCTAACCTGGGCATATGTCCAGTCTGGTTCTAAAGATAGCCAACACTATCCTGTGCTACTTGGAGGTCACCTTCTGGGAATGGCTCATGGTTGGGACAAACTTCCTGGGCTCTGTAAAAGGTACTGAAAATATGCCTCTTTCTGATCTCAGTGCCTAAACTCAGCCCGGAGAAAACCTCAGTCAGCTTTACTCCTGGAAGAGAAGTATTTTGCAGCTCTTAGGAAAGAAATCCCATTTTTTTTTTTTTTTGGAGGAAGATTAGCCCTGAGCTAACATATGCTGCCAATCCTCTTCTTTTTGCTGAGGAAGACTGGCCCTGAGCTAACATCCGTGCCCATCTTCCTCTTACTTTATATGTGGGACGCTTACCACAGCATGGCTTGCCAAGTGGTGCCATGTCCACACTGGTATCTAAGCCGGCGAACCCCAGGCTGCCAAAGTGGAATGTGCGAACTTAACTGCTACACCAAGGGGCTGACCCCAAGAAATCCATTTTTTATGATACTCCTGGGGGGCCAGTAGCTCCTTTAAAGGTGTGAATTTCTTGGTGAATGAATGGAAAATTCAGTTAATTATAGGGTCTTACAAAGATAAAAATGTTAGATATTCTCAGGAAATGTTGAATATTTTCAGTATTTATTTAGAGCCCCCCCATCTAAGGAACTGGAGTTCTCTAAGTCATGATTTAGCATGTATAGTGAGTGCATGAGTCAAAATTTATTAAATGATACATATATTACAGATATTTCAAGGTTGCTACTGTCAGTGTTGACAGATTTGGCAAAATAGATTCATTAGTTTTTGATTTAAGTACTAACATTTTATCACATCTGTGAAAAATCTTTTGCTCTTCCTCGCTGGAAAAATACTTGAGGAGAGTCCTATTTCAGATAATTTGCACTTCCACAGCTCTGATTGACTTCAGTACCAATCACTGGACCCCAGTAACAGAAATCATACATTTGATGTCTTGGATAAGAAATGAACAGATATGAAATAATTTTCTTTTATAATTTAATCACATCATTCAGCCTGCTTTAAATTCTTTGTTAACAAAGTGTGACAATTTATGTATTAAAGATAAAAATTTATAATAAGAAACTGCCCACATACTGTACTTGAAGGGTAATTACCCTTCATCTACTCCATAACTCTCCGGCTTTGATGAAGGTGGCAGTGAGTTATTATGGTCTTTACTTTGTCAGACTTTAATAACTTCATCATGCCTCTGGTGTCTTAAAGTTATGGATTGTATGCAAGGCATAATAACTCTCTTTCTTTTTGGTAGAAACTACATTTCTCTTCCCAAGTGGTCAGTAATTCACAGTTAGGAATTCTAAAATGGTGACTTTGTATCTCTAGATTATATTTCCACTCACAACAGTGATGAAATACCTTATTTACATAATTTAAAAAGCTAATCACATATTAATGTGAGTAGAATCCTCACGTTAATTTTTGAAAAATATAGTGGGATCCTTTTGTAACACCACTGAGTAACAGATGGTACTATCTGTATTATGGGCCAACTGTGTCACTTCTGGTTTTTATGATGGTATGAAATGAAATATTGTGTTGAGGGAGGGTCATAATTTTATCTAAAACATGTTGCTTTGTTCTTATTCCATTTGGCTGGAATTCTTTCCATTAATTAACTAGTAGTTTAACAACAATATTATGAGCATTGTGGTGGTATTATTAAAATATGTGTGTGCTATCTGGAAGTGGGAGATAAAGATGTGTTAATAGTTGAAGGGGAACATAGCGCCTACAAGGACAGAATGGTTTGGTGGTTAAGTGCCCTGATGCTTGACACTCAAGGACAGAGGCTAGAAGGTGTGGGGAAACAGGAAGAATATTTGTGGATGACATTATCAAAGAGTGATGCATTTCACTACAGAAAAATTGTCTAACACAGGCATTATTGGGAGATTTACCTTTAAGTCATAGGTATGAAAAGTACTTTTATTTTATTTTTTATTTTTTTATTTTCTTGCTAAGGAAGATTTGCACTGAGCTAACATCTATGCCAATCTTCCTCTATTTTTTAGCATGTGGGCTGCTAGCACATCATGGCTGCTAACAGAGCAGTGTAGGTCCACACTCAGAACTGAACCCAGGCCGCTGATGCCAAACATGCTGAACTTCACCACTAGGCCACTGGGGCTGACCCCAAAAATACTTTTATTTTTAACTAGGTTTCTTTTTTGGCAAGGAAAATTGGTGCTGAGCTAACGTTGGTTGCCAATCTTGCTTTTTTGGCTTGAGGAAGATTGTTGCTGGGCTAACATCTGTGCCAATCTTCCTCCATTTTGTGTGTAGGACACTGCCACAGCATGGCTGGATGAGCAGTGTGTAGGTTTGTGTCCGGAATCCAAACTCGTGATCCCTGAGCTGCCAAAGTGGAGTGCGAAAACTTAGCTACTATGCCACCAGGCCGGCCCCTTAGCTGCTGTTTTTAAAGCATACAATGAAAGGGAATAAAATAGTTGTTTTGCTGTTAAAAATTCAGTCTGGAGACAGAATTTGATGATATTGACTTTTACAAACTCAAAAGGCATGTTTATTGAAAGTTGGAACTTTAAAAAGCAAAACTCATCTAGCAATTCCACTTCTGAGTACATTCACAAAAGATTTGTAAGTAGGACTTGAATACTTGTACACCAGTGTTCATAGCAGTGTAATTCACAATAGCCAAAAGCTGGAAATACCTCAAACATCCATTAATGGATGAATGGATAAACAAAGTGTGGAATAATAATATGCAATATTATTCAGTATTAGGAAAGAATAAAGTTTTGAACGTGCAACAGCATTGGTGAACCTTAAAGACATTATGCTAAGTGAAATAAGCTAGACACAAAAGGACAAGTGTTGTATGATTCCACTTACACGAGGTACTTAAAGTGGTCAAATTCATAGAGAGAGAAAATACAATGGTAGTTGCCAAGTGCTAGGTGGGTGGGGCCAGAGAATGGGGAATGATTTCTCTTCTCAAGTGGGAAAGTAATAGGTACAGAGTTTCAGTTTGGGATGAAGAAATAGTTCTGGAGATGGATGGTGGTGATGGTTGCAAGACAATGTGAATGTACTTAATGCAACTGAACTTTACACCTAAAAATGGTTTAAAAGGTCAATTTTAGGTTATGTATATTTTACTACAATAAAAAAGCAAAACTTACTAAAATGGTGTTATAATAAAATGTTTTCAGTTAGAGAACAAACAAGACAACTATAAGGGTTAGCTAATTATTCATATTCATAAATAGTAATCATCATTAGACTAAATTTTGGGAAAATACAGTTTCCTTATCTTCTATATGATCTGGGGAATGATTTGCCCGTACTTAAGAATATTTTCTATCAGTACTTGACATAATTCTTGGAACATGGAAGATGCTCAGTAGATATTTGTTGATTGATATTTCTTTATTCAGGAAATTGTAGTCATAGCTTCATGTGCAAAATAATCAGCTTAACTGCAACTTGTTAAGCCTACTTATAAGCTCAGTGCACAGGTAGAAAATAGAACCTTTCAAATACAGATGATCCAAAATGTAGTGTACAATATACTAGATTATAGGAACTAATACATCGTAGTTATTATAGAATATGCCATGAATTTTTGTTGTTGATATAAAAACAATATTAATATTACCTCGAGAAATGGGCAGTTATTTGCCTGAAAGACTGCCTCTAGGATTGATAGTGCTGTTACCTCCGTTTTATAGATGTACAAAGATCACGGTGGGTCTCCTGGCCATCTTGATGCTTATTTTACTTTGACAGTAGCTTCATCTAAGCCTCTGGTTCATGAGGGTGATTTGACTGTTATCCTGGGTGTATCTCTAAGTGATAGGGTGGAAGGCCTATCTAAATAATGTGGTATTAGATTATGTAAGGCTGCTTCATATGGCTGCTTTTGCCAGGAGGAGAAATGATGCCACTCTCTTCATTTCTATGAGCAAAGAGTCTCTCTTAGCCTCTTACAGGAACATTATTTTCATTATTCTGAACAGCGTCATTCTAGTTATCAAAAACTGAGTATCACCTCTCTAAGAAGTTACACAGTTTTATATTTCTGCGTAATTACGGTTTTCCCCCATTATTTCTTGAAGTATATTTGTTCTTTATGGAATATTGGCAAATGCAGAAAAAAGCACAAAGGTGACAGTATTTTAAAAATTACCCATTATTTTACCACTCTGAGTTAAGCACTGATATAATTTGTTTGTGTGTCAGCAGTTCTGTTCTGTCAGTGCATATATGCACACACACGAACAAACAGATACAAAACTGGGAGGCGTAAAATTAGGATCATAATGATCGTTCTGTTTTATGATCTGCAGTTTTTCTCACTGAGCATTAAATAGTGAACATTTCCTCATATCACTAAATATTCTTTTACAGCTGCTTTCTAAGTAGCTGCATTGCCTTTTTATTTTATGCCCGTGCCAATCCTCTATTACTGGGGTCTTAGAATATTCTTTTTTTGCGATTAATAATGGCACTGATGAAAACACTTTTAGATTAATCCTTTGCCTATCTCTATTTATTTTCCCAAAATAAATCCCTAGAAGTAAAGTTAAGTAAAAGGGTATGAACATTTTAAAAGGTGTTTGATCCTTATGTGCCAAGTTGTCCTTTAGAAAGACTATGTGGGTTTTCTATTTCTGTACTGGTCTATGAGAACACCTATTGCCTGTCCTGGAATGAGTTTGTTGTTGTTGTTGTTGTTGTTTTTACTGCCAATTTGGGTAGTGGAGAATTGTAATCATTTATTTTAATTTGTATTGGTGACTTGAGCATTTTTTATATGACTGTTGAGCATGTGTATTTCTACCTGTCAGGGTTAATCTGATGTGGTTCCTCTTTTCTATTTGTAAGACTTGTTTACGTGTTAAAGCTATTAACCCCGTTGTATGTTGTTTCTTTTGCAACTACCTTTTCTCCAGTGGATTTTTCTGTTTTCAACATTTGCCAAGTGTTACCAAGGCAAAAAATAAAATAAATTAAAATGCAAACAAACAAAAACCCTTTTAGATAGATTACCTAAACTTTATTTGGGATTTGTTTCTAATTGCAAGTGAGAGGGTAAATGCCCTTCCTTCAACCCCAGATACCCTGTCAATTAGTTGTAAAACATCCAGTCTGTGATATATAACCAGGTAACTTCAGCTGGCTTGTCTCCTGGGTTTTATCTAGGACATGCTAGGAGTTTCTTGAAGGAAAGTGTAGTTGGAGTGAACATTTGCTTTTGGGTATGCTCCATTACACTGAGTATTGCTGAAACACAACAGCAATTGACATTTTTACTGGGCAATATGCAAACATGGAGAGAAGTTGTACCCATGCTAATAAGGAAGAGAATAATAAATTGATTATTAATAGAATTGTGTTTCTTACAGCAGAGTATTTGAGCAACTATCTGACCTTTTTTCCCATGAATGGAGATTAGAACCATTTATTGTTTTGGGGTTATAATTTATATTTAAACACAATATGTAGGAAACTTAGGAAATTCACTTCAGATATGTGAAAGTTAACATTTATATATGTACATATGTGGGTTTCTGTATATATCAGAGGGGGTGGGAGGTTACAACAGTAATGCCAAAATCAGAATGTTGAGAAAAATATTACAGGTAAATGAAATCTTTATTGTCATATATTGCTCTCCAATCCAATAGTGATAAAGGGCATATGAAAAGACTAAGGTTACTTTCAAAACAAACATTTACCAAGTTCCAGGAAGTGAATGTATTTGTGAAAAAACGCTTGGCAATTGTACAAGCCTTTTTCTTTATCTGTTTACCAAGCAGGTGACTGTTAAGTTCTTTTTGATTGCGTCACGGGCAGTTGGTGTACACTCTCCTGCACTTTCAAAACCGTATGATACATGATGAGTCATTTTCCACTGAGTGCCATTATGAAGAGTTGGAATGGGGGCAGGGTACTAACATAATTTGATGGCAAATGTGGTTTTTGTAATTTGAAATTTCTTCTAAATACATTATAGGTGCTCCCTATTTAAAGGACCCCTGCAAACCATAGTTTCATCAAGTGAAAACTTTGTAACACACAATTACCATTGGTTTATTCTTGAAAACCAGAATACCGCTTCTCGGTTTTTGAGACTTTTGAAGGTCTCACACTGACTGACAATTTGATTATGAGCAGGACGTGTGCTTTCTGTAGCCCTCTTAGGAAAAAAAAGTAACACAAAGTCTCAAATAGCTACTAAGTTGAGTGCTGCCAAGGGGAGTTTAGTATTAATCAAGTAACATGGAAATAATTTTTTTTTTCTCTAAAAAATCTCCCCTTTGGTGTCATAGTCAGTTAGGAATCTTGGATTCCTAAGATAATATCTTCTTTTCTTGCTACACTAAAATAATGTCTTAGGCCTACTTTTTTCTTTCTTCCTTTAAAAATTATGCAAGATAACTTTTCTGAATTGTGGCCTTTTTTAGAACACCTGATTCTTTGCTTTTAAAATACCTGGAAGTGGGGCTGGCCTGGTGGCACAGCGGTTAAGTGCACAACTTCCCCTTCGGTGGCCTGCGGTTTGCCAGTTCGGATCCCGTGTGCCGACATGGTACCGCTTGGCAAGCCATGCTGTGGCAGGTGTCCCACATATAAAGTAGAGGAAGATGGGCACGGATGTTAGCTCAGGTCAATCTTCCTCAAAATAAATAAATAAATAAATAAATAAATAAATAAATAAATAAAATACCTGGAAGAAACACAAAGATACATATTTAAATATCTATATAAATTGAACTAAGTCTGAAGAGTCTAGGCTTTCCTGTTTTTGATGTTTAAATCAAAAGCTTCTTATAAATGGAAATTTTAAAAATTTTGAAACTATTGGAAAATCTTTAACTAAAACAGTTGTTGGTTAAGTGCAGTGTTTTCAGTATATTATATACATGTATATTATATAGTTTAGTATATTAAGTACAGTAAGTACTGGTTTTATTTTGAAGCTCAGTAGCAGTGATATAGTAATATTCTTTCTCATTTTAAAAACTGAACTTAGTAAAAGATTTTTAAAAAGTTTTTAAAATATTAAATGTGTTAAGTAATTATAGCAACACTTTTGTCCTAGATTCATATACAAAATTAACTTATGAATTTTGTAAAATGATTAGAATTGGAGCAGATTTTTTTACATTTAGAATTTAAAACTTTTAAATTCAGCAATATGTAAAACATACTGAATATACTGTATTATATTTACCTGAGAATTCTGGTTTAACAAACTAAGTGCGTATTTTCTTCCTTTTTAAAAATTCATTAAACGTATTCATATATCCACTGATTTCTTTATTGGGGAATTTTAAATAAAATTCATTACTTATGTAAGACTTTTGAATTTATAATGTACTTGAAGTGGTTTATTTATCCTTGGCCAGTTTCCCCTTGAGACTCTAACTTTCTGTTGTATAAAGCTAATTTAAATGATCATTCAAACATGAATTACTGTTACTGGTTATCTTCTATTTCTGGAATATTGAGGGTCGTGCAGTGCTGACTGTGCTGACGAGGTCCCAGGCAGATGAGGGAGGAGGCAAGACTTTCTTCCTTTAAAAATTATACACGATAATGAAGGCCAGGAATGGCCCCAGCCAGGAGCAGAAGTGTGATTTGGGCAGGTGGAAATGAATGTTTTCCTGGAATGAATTGGCAAAAGTAGGTTCTTGCTGATTTAGATGCATCTTCAACAAACTGAAGGGAGGAATTATTAAATCTGGGGTTTAATTTAAAGCATTTCAAGTGTTTTGTCAGAAGTGATTAAATCATGGAGATTTTTCTTTCCTACTTTAAAATCAGAGAGAAAATATTAGTATTATTAAAGTAGCAGATTCTTTCTCATCTGTATTATTTTCAACATAGATTTTTAAGGAAAATTTAATTTTTGCAGAAAACATTTTGATTAAATATGAAATTTACAGTTCTTTAGTTATGTTATTCCCCACCAAAAAAATTACTGTGTGTATATAATAAATGAAGATTATCAACTTTAAAAAATATATAAAATATGTAAAATATACAAAATATGTAAAATGTAACTCTGAAAATTCTGATGTTATTTTTTTGTTTGATAACCATGTGCTTCAAAATCTGGCACTGACTTTCATAAGATTCACAAGTCCTGTTTCCATTGTGCTGTTTACTTAGGTTTTGTGGCTTTTCTCAAACTTAAACAAGCCTTAGCTGGTTCCTTCAAACAGTGACAAATAAAAGAAGATACAGAAAAGTGGTTGAAAAGGGAGAAGAGTTATCCTACACTGATACTGTTTCTGTTTCGTCTTTCAGCTGCTTTCTCTGCAGATAAAACTCAAAACTTATGATTGCAATTTTTGTGGGAACCAAGTGAGACAAGAAGAAAAGTTGTAAACTGCCGTCTGACCCTCTAATACTGGTCATGCTCAGCTTTTTGAGTGCCACGAACAGTTTAAAAGTGCTTATCAGAGCAACTCTTTAGTGCCTTAATTTGTGTGTACAGATTGCCGTTAGTGTTGTTACTATCTGCTTTGTATCAGGCTTGCTAGCTAATTTCCTTGTTTATTAGCTAAGTGATTTTCTTAATGGCTACCCTTTTGACAAACGAAGAAATCTTAGCTGCTCTGAGAGGAAAAACTGAATTTAAAAAATCACCGTGAAAGGGATAAGGAAGATCTGTATTTATGCCGCTGCTGTGTTGATGTGGGAGAGAATCTGGTGATTGACCTTGATTCTTAACTGAAGTCACAAAAATATGCATAATTTGGCCTTTATCCATAAAATAAATAGCAACAGTCTCCAGTTAAAGCAGGGATTCCATTTCCTTTGTTCTGGGTGTGGAAAAGGGAATCTTTTCCAATCTTATTATCAGAGAGTTTAGTGAATTTTTTCCTGAAATATTTTCGAATCTCTACTTTGATGGAAGCATCCAGTTTGAATTCATGCCTTGTTAACCAAGACTTTGTTTAATTTACACCTGAAGATTTAGAGGCCTACAATGTTTTGTTTAAGGGAGAAATGTCTTTTGATTAATCAGTCAACATCCAATTACCCAATGGCATCAGCAAAAACTCCCATGATCTGATGAGAGATTTTGGATCATGGCCCTTGGAAGGGACACTGGGCGTTTACATTGGGGAGCCAGTTTAAGATTTCCTACAAACAAGTTTAGATTGGGTGAAGTCAGCAAGGGCGACAGCAGCGGAGTGAAACCTCTAGAACTAACAGTGAATCCCACTGACCCTTCATGAAGTCAGTTTCCAGGGCTTGCCCTTGATCCATGTTAGGAACCACGTTTATAGGTCAGTAAACTAGGACTCTTACAGACCCAGCTGTGCCTCTACAGCCTGTGAATCTGACGTGCTACCAAAATGTGTATTTATTCATCAGGTGTCATCTCAGAGTTGGGCAGTGAGATTCCGTATTTGCAGTTCCAGACAGCAAAAATCCATCTTTTAAGTAAGGCAAGAAAATTTGAGCTTCCTGGGTTTAACTGGGAGGCATCTTTGCTCTTGCAAACCTAGTTACAATTCTGTTACCTTGTTATTTTGTGTATTAGGTGCAATAGTTTGTTAGGTGCAGAGAAGATTAGAGAAAATAATGAGAGAAAGCATTCGTCTCTCTTCCATCTTTTTATTTGATTCTCCTTGTACTTTCACTTCCTTCAATTTCCTTCTCTCAGTTGTTCATCACATTCGAAACCTCATATTCTCTGCACTGTAAGTTTGTCTCATTGAAACATAACCACCTGCTATCTCTGTAACTCTGAGCAAGTTGCTTAACCTCTTTGTGCCTTGGTTTCCCTATTTGTAAAATGGCAATAGGATATTACCTACATCATGAAGTTGTTATGAGGATTAAATGCGTTAAGATATGTCAGGCACTTAGCTTAGTATCTGGTTGTATGAAGTGCCAAGTGACCAGTTATCTAATAATTGCTGATAGAACCTATTAATAGGTTAATGTTAGAGAGCTATACACTTCATTGCCAAGTTTCAAAATGTTATGCAAGGCAGAGTTGTGACTTCTTTATGTGCAGTAGCACAGGGGCTGGTGTTTTGCTTCTTCTGTGCGAATAGACTTGTAGAATGTCTTAAAGATATAAAAAGACTGTTGGGTCAGTCCCCAGAAGACTGTTGAATGGTAAGAGAGAATATCCTAAGAATCCCAGGAATCATATTGAGTCTGTCACTTTTATTGGAAAGGAGACAAGAATACCATATATTGTTGAACTGGTTGGTTATTTTATGTATTCATGTCTCTCATAGTAGATGTGGTGCTGTCTCTATCCAATGTGAATTTTCTAAATTATATGGTCCTTATTAAATCTTATTTTGAAATTAATTTCTGGCATGGTGAGTGTATTTCTTTTTGAGGCATCACATTTTTAATCATTTGGAATATAACCTTACCCATTTTACTTTGAGAATACTGTATGCAAAATAATTTTGAAGGACATTTTATTTCCTAGTGTGTATTTTCAGCAGGTGGCTAATGGCTTTTGACCTGCTGTAGCAGCATACAGAACTGAATGTCAGACAGAATATTTTTTAAAAGCTGCATTTTCATCTTGCATAATGAAGCACAGTAATTCTTTTTGAGATTGCCTTGCATATTTTTCCAAGTAGTTATTGATAGAGATGTGTTAATTTGGTAGGAGAGAAAAGAGAAAATTGTAATATTACAGCATTTAGGTTTTAAGAATATTTAAATGTATTCAGATTGGTAAATACAAGTACTATTTCAATAAATAATATCAGATCTAATATATTTACATGTGAAAAGCCATTGAAAGTACATTGTGTCATGTATTTTCACCTTTCTCCTATCTTTGGGCCACTGTTACGAAGAACCACACATTTTAATCCACTCACTTTTCTTCTTAGTACAGACATACCTCACTTTATCGAGCTTTGCTTTATTGTAGATAGTGCATTTTTTAATAAATTGAAGGTCTGTGACAACTCTGCATTGAGCAAGTCTACTGGCACCATTTTTCCAACAGCACTTTCTCATTTTGTGTCTCTGTGACACATTCTGGTAATTCTTGCAATATTTCATTATTATTATATTTGTTATGATGATCTGAGATCAGTGATCTTTGATGTTAATATAGTAATTGTTTTGGGGTCCAATGAACCACACCCATATAAGATGGAAAACAATAAATGTTGTGTGTATTCTGACTGATCCACTGACTAGCCATTCTCCCCTCTCTCTCCCACTCCTTGGGTCTCTCTTTTCCCTGAGATGCAACAATATTGAAATTAGTAACCCTACAATGGCCTCTAAGTGTTCAAATGAAAGCAAGAGTCAGATGTCTTTCAGTTTAAATCAAAAGCTAGAAATGGATAAGCTTAGTGAGGAAGGCTTGTCAAAAGCAGATAGGCTGAAAGCTGGGCCTCTTGTGCCAAACAGCTAGCCAAGTTGTGAATGCAAAGGAAAAGTTTTTTAAGGAAATGTAAAGTGCTACTCCAGTGAACACATGAATGATAAGCAAGCACAACAGCCTTATTGCTGATGTGGAGAAAATTTTAGTGGTCTGGATAGAAGATCCAGCCACAACATTCACTTAAACCAAAGCCTCATCTGCAGCAAGGCCCTAACTCTTTAATTCTCTGAAGGCTGAGAGGTGAGGAAGCCACAGAAGAAAAGTTTGAAGCTACCACAGGTTGGTTCATGAGGTTTAAGGAAAGAAGCCATCTCTATAACATGGAAGTGCAAGGTAAAGCAGCAAGTGCTGATGTAGAAGCTGGAGCTAGTTATCCAGAAGATCTAGCTAAGATCATTAATGATGGTGGTTACACTAAACAACAGATTTTCAGTGTAGATGAAACAGCCTTATTTTGGAAGAAGACGCCATCTAGGACTTTCATAGCTAGAGAGGAAAAGTCAATGCCTGTCTTCAAAGCTTCAAAGGATGGGCTGACTCTCCTGTTAGGAGCTAATGCAGCTGGTGACTTTAAGCTGACACCAATGCTCATTTACTGTTCTGAAAATCCTAGGGCCCTTAAATATTATGCTAAATCTACTCTGTGCTCTATAAATGGAACAACAAAGCCTGGATGACAGCACACCTGTTTACAACATGATTTACTGAATACTTTAAGCCCACTGTTGAGACCTCCCGCTCAGAAATAAAGATTCCTTTCAAAATATTACTGCTCATTGAAAATGCTCCTGGCCACCCAAGAGCTCTGATGGAGATATGCAAGGAGATTAATGTTGTTTTCATGCCTGCTAACACAGCATCCATTCTGTAGCCCATGGATCAAGGAGTAATTTCAACTTTCAAGTCTTACTATTAAAGAAATATATTTCATCAGGCTACAGCTGCCATAGACAGTGGTTCCTCTGATAGATCTGGGCAAAGTAAATTGAAAACCTTCTGGAAAGGATTCACTATTCTAAAAGCATTAAGAATATTCATGATTCATAGGAAGACGTCAAAGTATCAACATTTACAGGAGTTTGGAAGAAGTTGATTCCAGCCGTCATGAATCACTTTGAGAGGTTCAAGACTTTGGTGGAGGAAGTAGCTGCAGATGTGTGGAAATAGAAAGAGAACTAGAATTAGAGGTGAATGCTGAAGATGTGGCTGAATTGCTGCAATCTCACGATAAAACTTTAACAGATGAGGAGTTGCTTCTTATCGATGAGCAAAGAAAGTAGTTTCTTGAGATGGAATCTACTCCTGCTGATTGGGTGCTGTGAACATTGTCTAAATGACAACAAAGGATTTAGACCATTACATAAATTTGGTTGATATAACAGCAGCAGGGTTTGAGATGATTGACTCCAATTTTGAAAGAAGTTCTGCTGTGGGTAAAAATGCTGTCAAACAGCGTCACATGCTACACAGAAATCGTTTATGAAAGGAAGAGTCGATCGATGCGGCAAACTTTATTGTTGTCTTATTTTAAGAAATTGCCACACCCACCTCAGCCTTCAGCAGCCACCACCCTGACTAGTCAGCAGCCATCAACAGTGAAGCAAGATCCTCCACCAGCAAAAAGATTACGACTTGCTGAAGGCTGAAGTGATGGTTAGCATTTTTTAGCAATAAAGTATTTTTATTTTGCTGAGGAAGATTAGCCCTGAGCTAACATCTGTTACCAGTCTTCCTCTCTCTCTCTTTTTTTTTTTTTGAGGAATATTAGCCCAGAGCTAACATCTGTACAATCTTCCTCTATTTTGTATGTGGGATGCCTCCACAGCATGGCTGATGAGTGGAGTAGGTCTGCGCCTGGGATCTGAAAACATGAACCTGGGCTGCTGAAGCAGGGCATGTGGAACTTTAACTGCTTGGCCACAGGGCTGGCCCCTACAATAAAGTATTTTTTAATTAAGGTATGTACATTGTTTTTTAGACTTAATGCTACTGCACACTTAATAGCCTACAGTATAGTATAAACATAACTTTTTTTTTTAAAGATTGGCACCTGAGCTAACAACTGTTGCCAATCTTCTGTTTTTCTTTCTGCTTTTTCTCCCCAAGTCCCCCAAGTACCTAGTTGTATATATTTTTTTAGTTGTGGGTCCTTCTAGTTGTGGTATGTAAGACGCCACCTCAGCATGGCCTGATGGGTGCCATGTCCCTGCCCAGGACCCGAACCGGCAAAACCCTAGGCTGCTCAAGCAGAGCAGGTGAACTTAACCACTCAGCCACAGGGCCGGCCCCAACATAACTTTTATATGCACTGGAAAGCCAAAAAATTCATGTGACTTGCTTTATTTCAGTGGTCTGGAACCAAACCCACGATATCTCCAAGGTATGCCTCTAATTTCTATTTTCTCTTGAAATTTATACAGTATATTCCTTGGCCTATTTTCACGCAACCTTTAAGAATCATACACACTCAATTCTTGTGTGAAAATAATTCTCAATTTTTGTGTGAAGATAGACCATGACGTACTCTGTGTAAATAGCAAAGATTTCTCAGGGCTCCAAGATTAGCAATTTTAGATTATTGTCAATGTTAGTTTCAAATTAAGTATTGGCACAAGTTTTTGTACAACTGTAGTCTTTGCAATGATGTGCCACGTTTGTACATTGGATAACACTCCGGTTTAAACTCAGTTAAATTTTTGAGATGAAGATGTGTGCGCAGCTTGATGAATGCCCACAGTACCTTGTGGAGTGGGTGACTGTGAAGAGCTGTATTTCCTGGACAGAACATATAAGAGCTGGCATTTTGCCACCAAGCTGGAGGATAAGGGAGGAATATTGTTTGTGTGCTTTGCATTTAAGGCTTAATTTCTGAGGCTGAGTTCTAATTTTGTTTATTCCCTTAGGTAATTACTGGTTTTCAAGATGCAAAAGAAGTATATTATTGGATTTTTTTTTTAATGGTTAAACTTGTATCAGAGATGTCCTGTCTTTAAATTTAGTACTAAAAATGCTCACATATCAAAGTAGCTTGGGATTCTCATTTGTGGTTAGAGAGTTAATCATCTTTCAAAAATGCTTTGAAGTTAGCTTTTTTCTTCTTTTTTTTTTCCTTAGCCCAGCATGGGTTCATGAATAAAACTAACCACTCTGGTAGGTATAGTGTACTGTTGCTCTTGCCTATGGCTCTTGCTAATAAAAATTCAAATTCCGGTTAGTTTACTGGAATCAAATCAATGTAGCTCATGGCTTACTTTTTTCCTGTGGTGAAGCACTCACAGAAAACTGGTGGGAAGGAAAGCGTGAGGGTGGAGAGAAAGGACAAGATAATTCAGGGCTAAGTATGTTTTAGCTTTTCTGCCTATGTTGTGGTTAGTCTGTAACCTGTACAAGAGTTTTTACTTCTTACTGCCCTAGAATCCTTAAAATTAAAACTCCTATTCTTTAGGACTAAATTCCTAAAAATTCCTATTCTTTAGTCGAAGTATATGATATCTGCTGTTGTGTGGTGAGGTAACAATAACAGCAATAGCAATAACTTAATTTGATAAAGTGTACTTGTGTGTATTTTTAGATGCAGCTAGATGAGAAGTTGTGAGCTGAAGAGTACTGTAGGTGATGAAGAATAGGGAGGTGACGGTTAAAATAACTTGAAACTTTGACGGTTGCTAACGTTAAGTCAGCTTCGTTTACAAGATGACCTAATCACTAAATCAAATAGGATTTGGCATTTTAACAAATAGGATGTTTTCCACTAACATCAACACGGAAGAGAATTGTGCCTGCATGCTTTCTTCAGAATGCAACATTAGAATTTAGAAACCAGAGAACATGCCAGAATGAGGGTGATGATTGTACAAGACATTTCCTCCTGGAGCCAGATGTACTAGGCTCAGCTGGAAAGACCCTTAAAGTGCAGTTAGGGGAATACAAATAAGGAGCTTATTTAGCAGATTTACATGTGTATATATCACAGTGGGGAGGAGCATGGTCTTGAGAGTTAGAAACACCCAGATGTGGTTCTCAGTTTTAACTATTTGAAAGCTGGTCACCTTGGGCAAATAAATTATTCTCTCTAAGCCTCAGATTTCTTAACTATAAAATAGGGATAGTAATGGTATCTAATTTATATTATTATTATGAGAAGTAAGTACCCCCCCAAATTTAAATGAAATTTATAGTGAACAAAAACTACCAATTTCAGAGCCTTGAAAATTTGCTACCGTTTATGTATTTGGTACATAATAGAATGCGTTGTTACACAGGCTCATACTTGACCTCAGAATCCTGCTCAACACACAATGCCAGGAATTCCTACAATATTGTAGAAGTAGGCACTCAATCTGCAACATATTCGTTCTGCCTGAGCTGATCCAGCCCCGCCAGACTTCTGTCCTCTTTCTGTTTTACTGACGGTCTCCCAAATGCGAATGTCAATTCAGTTACTTGAAAAGTGCAAGTGGAGACATTGTTTATCCATGATCATAATGCTCAGGCACTGTGCTGGGTGCTGTGCAGAGATTTGTGTGAAGTAGGTGACTCCCAAATTTATATTTCCAGCTCTGTCCTCTACCCCAAGCTCCATTTATTTATTACTTGGCTCCTTCACTTAATTGTCTAATAGGTGTCTAAGCTTATCGCTCACTATCCTCCAGCCACAATGGGCCTCTTTATTTTCCTTGAACATTCTAAGCTCATTTCCATCTTGGGACCTTTGTTCTTGCTGATCTCTATGCCTGGAGGGCTCTGTTCTGTTATTTTATGCATCTTGCTCCTTCTCCTTATTCAAATGTCATTTCTTCTGCGACTGAGGTTTTTCTCTGACAACTGTATCTAAGCCATCCTCCTCCATCCGGTGTCTTCTCTCACTGTCCTGTGATATGTTTCTTCACAGCCCTTTTCTGTATATATATAAAATTATGTTATTTATTTGTTTATTGTTTTTGTTTTGTTTCGTTTTGTTTGTGAGGAAGATTGGCCCTGAGCTAACATCTGTTGCCAATCTTCCTCTTTTTGCTTGAGGAAGATGGTCACTGAGCTAACATCTGTGCCAATCTTTCTCTGTTTTATGTAGGATGGTGCCACAGTGTGGCTTGACAAGTGGTGCTAGGTCCACACCTGGGATCTGAACCTGTGAACTCGGAGCCACCGAGGCGCAGCAGGTGAACTTAACCACTACGCCACCGGGCCGGCCCCTTTATTTGTTTATTGTTTTATCTTCCAACCCATAATGTAAGCTCCGTGACAGCGGTGGCCTTGTACAGCTTGTTCAACACTACCTGGAGCTGCGTGTGGCTCCTAGAAGTGCTCTCGACACCCTTCAGGGGTGTGAGTATTCTTTCGTTAATGTTGTAAGTGACAAAAGTGAGGCCCAGGGAAGTTAAGTATCTTGCATAGATCACAGAGATTGGAGGTGGCAGAGCTCGGATTTAGCCCCAGTGCGTGCTCTAAAAGACTGTGCAACAGTGCTTCCCTTTCCACAGTTGAAGGTCGGGGACATTAACGGGAGGGAGGGGGCTGTGCTGAGTTCTTAGAACTTCCTTTGAGTCCCTGGCCGGCAGTTATTGTTTCCACAGCATTGTTAGACAGGAGCTGGTCCTGATCACTTTATACTTTAATATCCTTGGCTTCTCTTCTCGTCCCTTTTCCTTTTCGACTCAGTGCCCAAGACACGCATGATTAATATTTTACAAGAATGCATTCAATCCCTTACTGCTTGGGAAAAACAATGAAACCAAAGGGCTAGAATCCATGGTTTTGAACCCAGATGGAATTTTCCACCTGGCTTGGGTCCTTCCTTTTTATATACATGCTGTTTTCTGAGCATTTATTACTTGACAATAGTTACAGTGACAGCTTTCTTTTTGCCAGTTTGTGTTAATAATATGAGTAATGCTTTGGTTGTATTTGGCCCTACTGACTAGAATAGTTCCACCTCTGTGCCATTCCGCCCCATCCCCCACCCTCCATGCAAAATGTGGTGCTGAAGCTGGACCATTTATATTGTTTTAACCAGATATACTATAGGCTAAAACAAGTAGTCTTGTAATATGTATCGTTAAATTGTATGAGTGTGTTTCAGCTTTTTGGGAAAAGAGAAAAAAAGAAAAAGAGAACTAGGGCAGTTGATTAAAATGGGATAATCCAGTGCATAATAGGTCACACCCAGCAGATTATAGAGGGAGAAGTTATCGATGCTTTTTATGTAGGACCTTTGGTGTGTGTTGCTGCATTTGATGTTTTAGAAGCTATTGACATCATTTGGGAACTGTTGGTAAACCTGCCTTAGTCAAACAGATGGAATCTTAGCATTGTGGAAGTGACCAGTTGAGTAATTTAAATCCAGACACACACAAGTCCTGCCTGGATGCCCTTTTCAAGACCCTTGCACAAAAGGATTTCATTCAGAAGGGTTATAACCCACATCCTGCTGTCAGACCCTTTCAGCTCTGTTGGTCTTCTTAGGCTGCAGGCATCATCTTTAACCCCTCTTATGCTTCCTTTTATTTCACGAAAATAATGTCTATGCTTAGAGTCATACAAATGCTCCAAATTTCCCTTTAAGTTCTGTATTTGTGTCCTAGGGAAAAGGTATTTTAAAGTTCCACTAATTGAGAGACTAAAATGGGAACTTATCTTAAACTGACTCCTTTAGAAAAAATATATTAGAACTTAATCCAGTGCTTCCTCCGGGAATTATAATCAAAATTAGAATCATGAAATGTCGAAGTAAGTTTTTGGTATTAGAGTAAGCTATCGTCTGTAATTCCTTTGACTTTTTGGTTCAAAATATTGAAAGATTTGTAATCGGTATTTGGTTTTGGGAAAACATTAAAGTTAATTGACTTGGGTGAATTCAGAGGTAGTATAAGGATCTAGTCTTGGATCTTTAAATGAAAGCAAAATTAAAATTCTTTAAGGATAAAACGTTGAGTAATTTCAGTCTATTACATGGACTAAGAGAAGTACCCACCCATTGGGCACTCAGCTGGGCTTGGTTGCGGAAGAGGGCAGGTATTTGTGTGGGAGAAATGAAAGGATTGCTATAGAATGCTTTCGTAGCACATAGAATGTCGGACTGGAAAGAACCAACACCTTCCTTTTAAACACCAAAAATATTAAGGCCCTCACTTAATTATTCAAGCTCCTAAAGGCCTTTACTTGGCCAATTTCTGCTTCATCAGCCAGTTACAACTCTCTTCCAGAATACAAATGAAGCCTTTCAAAATAAGTGGTAAATCCAATTCTCTGTGGTTTTGTTCATTATTATTAATTGTAATAGCTGTTGTTTATCAAGAGCTTTTGATGTGCCAGTACTTTATGCATCATCTTTATCTTCATAGCTACAATATTTGGGGTAGTACTCTTGTTCTTCTCTTTTTGAAAATGAGGAACTGATGTTTACAAAAGTCAAGGACTTGTCCAGAGTAACTGAATCAGTGAGACAAGATACTTTCTTTTCCCCAAGAAGGTAGGATGGTAGCTAGATATAGAGAAGAGAAATAGGTAATGAGATATTTCTCCCAAGCCGCAGAATTTGCCTTGAGAATATTATGGTGATATGATTGACTATGCCATGGGTCACTGGTAAGGAAGAAAAATTAAGGCTATTCTGCCCTTAATTCTTCAGAAACAGTGGATTCACTGTGGGGCAATATGAGAGCACCTCCTTTCTGGCTGCCATTAGAAACAGTAGAGGTCCATGTGGGGAGCAAGCTGGGGAACAGGAGACCTAGAAACTGTGACACAAGAGAAATAACAGCACCATTTTGAGCCTCTGTTATTTATTTTCATTTCTGAAAGTGAAATCCAGTTGTACCTTACCCTACCACACTAGGTTGTTTCAAAGATTAAGTGAAATAATTTAATCTTAAACACTTTGGAAAAGTGACAAAAATTAGGACACAAATTTTATCTTCATGTATTCATGTATTTATTGAGTGAATGCCAAATGTAATGCATTGTGCTATGTAGGGAATAAGAGGTAAATATAGATCGTGTCTCTACCTTTCAGAAGATTAAAGGGAGTATGGAAATCAAGTACATGATAATAACGAGGCAATAGAATGTTTTAAATGTAGTTAGCAAGGTGGAGGACACTGGAATCTCGGAAGAGGAACTGATCCCTGATGGAATAGGTGGGTCTGGAATGGTGGTAGGGTTTGGATTGGTATGGAGGAGAGACAAGAAGATATTGGGGGGAACGGGGAGGTAGGTGTGTGATTCCAGGAGGCGGAGACAATAAGAGCAAAGGCCTGTAGGAGGGAAACATATCAGTGTACCAGATTGTTTAGTTAGCTGTAGCTCAAGGTGTCCGGATGTAAGCCTTACCTCGAAGCTGTGAAATCTGCTGATTCAGTGGCTGCAGGGGGAGCCTTTTAGGACTTCGGAGTTTTGTGGTAACCTGGTCAAGGCAATGTTCAGTGAAGACGCATCGAGGACAGAGTGATGCACAGAATGATTAAAGGAGCCAGAACTGAAGTTAGAGAGACTACAGGGACAACTGTGGGCCTGGAACAATGAGGAGCTAGATCAGCAAGACTGGATGTAAGGGTGATGGGGAGTTAGAACCCTTTTGCCATTGGGAGTTCTTGTGATACTTTTTCATTAAATCAGTATGAATTTGTTTTAATTAACAAATTCAAACCCAAATGCCGATAGTAAAATCCCACATACCACTGTTGTTTTTCAGTACTTATGATATGCTTAACTGGAATTAGGAGAAGTGTTGTATCAAGGCTAGAGGAGCCAAGAATGTTGCTCATCTGGGCTAGGAGGAGGTTCAAAATAAATTATGAGGCAAGGCTAGTTTAGGATTAAGAGCGTTTTGCCTTATCATCAGAAAAATAATGGAGGAGGAGACAAGCTGGCCACTGTAGCTGACTGGTCAATGCTTTAGAAATCCTGGCCAAACATCCCCTTAGAAGTGGCACTTTAATCCTCATTTGCTCCTGAATTGAAACTTGCCAACATGAATTTACTTTAGTTTAAGAAACAAGTTAGGCTCAGGGCCTTATTGAACCCCACACTTCAATTTAAGGATTAAGGTGGTTGCGTGGGAGTTAGATGAGATTTATAAGATTTGACAGTCAAGGAGTAATTTCTTTGGGAAACGTGCTACATCTTTTTTTTTTTTTCTTGTGAAAGTGTATTTTGACCATCTAACTTTTGTTTCCTTTCGGTTTGAGAAATTACAATATTTTATGGATGTCTGGGAAGCCGTGGGATCTGCTGGGAGATAAGAAATGGATTTTCTGAAATTTAGGAGAGATAAAGGAGGTATGCAGTTATTCAGCAAGAGTCTGTCAGAGCTGGTGGAGCTAGTGGTGGTGTTGGCCAGATTTTGTCCCTGCTCCTTGCTCTGTGCTGTGAGGGACCTAATAATGTTGGTGTGTGCTTCACAGGGCCTCTCTGTGCTATCCTTGGAATCTGAGGAAAGGAGGAGCTGATTTTTGCATGAAGCTATCAATTCAGGAAAGAGCTTATGATCTTCTCTAAGAAGGTGGTGAGATTGTACCAATCAAAAATCTAGTGGAGCGGCAAGAAAAAATAGAACACTGATAAGAACATGACACATTGAGCTGTTTTTGTAGATCAAGAGGAGAATAAAAACTAAATGAAGCCTGGAATTAAGGCATGGAGGTTGGGGAAATTAGACCCCTTTTCTCTAAAGCTAGCATCTTTAGCAGGACACATAATTTGGCCATCTGGGGCCATTTGTCTTACTGACACTTGATTTCCATTTCTTGCTGGTGGTCTTTTTGATTCCCTTCAGCCTTTTGTAGTGGTCAGAGACCTCTAGGTTTGGTCTTATTTTTGGATAGGCTCTTTTTTAAACTGCACCTTTTTTAAAAACACACAACAAACTAGCTTTACTGTTGGATTATTCCTTATGATCGTCGCCTCTCTGGAAAAGTCGATACACCTGCTCCTTTTAGTGTGTGTGTTGTCTAGATAATCTTTATTTGCTTTTCTCATCCTAATTCTCTTTAGACAGTGGATTGTCTCCCTAGTAAGAAAGTTTGAAACAACCTGGAAATAGTCTGGCTAGTATGTTAGGAGCTAGTCCACTGAAGCTGTCATTGGTCTTCTCTGAGAGCAGGTAAACCAGGATTGCAAGTTCAGAACACATTTAGATGAATTTCCATTTTTCAAATTACAATAGTAATTCATATCCGTGGTTAAAAAAAAAACTTCTCAAAGCTTAAAAATATATAATATAAACATTGGAGGACTCTCTCAGTCTATATAATGGAAACTGCCAGAAATAATCACTCCTAGTCATTGGGTGTTTATTTTCTAGACATTTTTAAGTGCATATTCATATAAATAAATACATTTATTTTAAAATTTGAATCACATATATACTGTATATATGTATGTGTGTGCGTGTTTGTATATATATTCACTATTTTCACTTGCATCGCAGTAACCTTTGCATATATATGCTATTTTCACTTATATAGTGGTAAACTTCATGTTTTGCTTCTCAAACTCAGGACCTCAGGAAGAACAAGTGAAAGGATAGGAGTAATTTCCTTCTGTTGCAAAGCTTTTTCACTTTACCTAGGTTAAGGAAAACTGAATTATCATGGTTTTTGTGAGGGCTGACTTTACTCTTCTTTCAGAATTCTCCCTAACCTCTATGGTAGTGAAAAGTCCATTAGGTTAAAATTCTCTCCATTTCTCCAGATTGTCAGTCTGGTGCTGCTGTATTCCATTTTACTATTTTTGTAAGCAGTATTATTGCTATACATTTGTACGCTGTTTACTCACAAGGGAAACATTAAAAGGCGGGCTTAGCTTCATCTAAATTGAAATAGAGATAATAATAGTTTCTTTGAAATAGCTTGGATCTAAGTATACAGTACACAAGGACAACCTTCATTTTTTATTGTGTTATGAATATCTTAAAGAGGATCTGCCAAGTTACTTGCTTATCTTTACAATTACGGTATTTGCAGTAGAAAAATTAGACCACGGTATTGTTTAAAAACATGTCAATCCAATATTCATGGAGAAGAAAACAATAGTTTTCACAGTACAGATGATAAATTATATACTTATTAAAGCGTCACATCTGATCAAATAAGCATGATATATTGTTAGAGACTCAGTTTGATGTTGAAACATTGTTATTTTAAGCAATTACTTTAAAACCTGGTATTTGTAAGAGGGGTTGTATTCCTATGAACGTGGGTGACAGATGCAGGGGAGGACAACTAGTTCAAAGGGAAGATTGAAATTGGTGTAGGTTTGGGGGTTGTGAGAAGTAGGAGTAATTCTGCGTGTGATAGAAGAGACAATCAAGGAGACTGGAGGAGGAAGACTGGCAGATTTCTTCTGAGTTTATCTGGGTGTCATCATTAGGCGTTTTGCTGGAGGTGTTTTCTGGATAAGTGATGTATTGGCAAGGCTTTCCTGGAGCTTGGAGATAAATGGAATGGGCAGTTGCCGCCTTCTGGAGAAGTAAATAGAGGGAATCAGTTTTCATTGTTATCACTACGCTGACCTCCGAAGGCACAGATGTGAGCTTTGTTTTCAAAAAGATTCAAGTATTCCCCCTCAAGGAAAAGGATGTTTGTAATGCAATAATATTAATGCTTGTTAAATGAGAAAACCATCTATGAATACTTACACTATTGCTACCTGGGAGCATTATTTATTGACCTGTGGCTTCGTCAGAGCTTCAGCTGTGAGAGGAATATTGCTAATGGAATCATGTAATGACATTTGTCATTAAAAAGTCACATCGCAATGAACAGATTCAGAATTCATTGAGTCCCCTTGCTCTGTGTCACACTCACCGCTTCTGTGACAACCTTCATTTCCTACTTAGCAAATCCAAGCCTGGTAGCTGGAGCCCCAGGAAGTTGTTAAAGCAATTAAAGGCTTCTGTCTCCCAGCACATTGCTTGGTTACCATAGTATCCTCTGCCTCCAAGTCTCTCCTGATGATGTCAGTATGCATACAGGGGTTGTTCAGAGCATTTACGTGGGGATGATTCACCCCGTAATAAAGCCCCTCTCTCGTTGCTCGGTTTCCAGTGCGATTTCAGATGTCCCTAGAAATGGAAGGTAAGTGCCTTGTTTTGCATATCAGAGAATTGCTAAATGCCTCTATTATTGTTTCAGATGTATGACTGGCTTCTTGCTCTCTAAGATACATTACTGACTGAAATCATAGTGTATGGCAGCATTTCAGCCAATTAGCTAGAACAGACTTACAGTTTGTACTTAAAGTGTGTGTGTGTGCGTGCACACACACACATGCACGTGGGGTAAGCTTATAAAAATAACTGTGAATGCACAATGTAATGCCTGCTACTCTCCCTGGTAAGCAATAGCAAATACAGTAGAGCGTCTTATTTCAAACTATTTGAAATATATAAATTCCTGAAAATGTTTTGACAGGTGTCACAGGGAAAATGGGGCTGTTTTTTAAGTGTGTGAATTATGTATTTTTTGATACTGTATATATTTTATCCAACTTAAGCAATATTAACATTTGAAAGGTCTAAGATGATATGGGAAGATGTTATTAGAAAGAAGGGCCAAGTTAGGTTGAGAATTTGCATGTTAGAGAAATTAAAACTTACACTGTAGGACAAAGATTTAGTTATGAGGAGATGTATGAAGTTTAAAGTATATTGGTGACCATTGTTTTATACTTTTGATGTTTTTCAAAATATCTCACAATTTGATAGTAAAAATAATGCTCCTCTTATTGTGATAAATGAAATTAGTGCTTCATAAAAGTTTTCTTTTAATACATGTCTATACTTCTTAGGATAAGCCTGCTGTGTTCAGCTTTGTGAAAAGAATACTGTGGAACTACTTACAACATTCAAATAGAAGAGCCAGGAATGAATATTTCCCTTGAAAAGTTAGTTTTCTGTTTCAGTTTTCCTACTGTAAACTATAAATGATGAGGCACACAAGACGGGTTTCTCTCTACCACCCTACTTCTGAATCTCTCCATTCTGAGAGTTCTGTCCATATGACAATGTTAGTCGTGCATTTATTTCCTCTTCTTGAGTTCCAGGGGACTATCTCAGCATATTCTGTGAAGAATGTAATGCTGTGTTTCAATGGAGGTAGTGGGTAAAGGCAGTTTCTAATTAATTAATAGATAACTTTGCAAGAGAAAAAAGAATGAGTGGAGTGGGTGGGATGGGGAACTCTCCCATATCTTTAAGTAGCTGAACCTTTATTCTGTGTAGGAGGTACACAGATGGCTTTTTTGAGATGTCAGTAAATGGTTTAGACTGTCCATTTCTAGAGAAATGTTGGTTAAAATTGCCATTTTGTTTCTTGCATTTTTGGAGTCTTCTAGAATATATCCTCCTGTCTAACTTTGCTTTGTTTTTGTGTAAGATTGTGTTAGTGGACTGATGATACTTTTCATTTACCTTTCTATAAAGAGGCAGTGAGAAATACAGTTGTGAGAGAGTATAATCTTTAAAAAGGTTAAAGATCTTAAATTTAGTTACTTGTACATGAGGATATCTGTCTTATTTTAAATATCATGAATGCTTATTTTGTGAATTCCTTTCTATGCTAAAAACATGCTAAAGTGCTTCCACTTTTAATTTCTTTACTATTTTGCATGCTTAGTCCTGTTTGTGTGTTTGAAAACTTGCTAGTTAATTGCTATAAAAATTCCTGAAAAATAGAAATTATGATAATAATTTAGGTTATGGTAAGTTAAAAGTTAAAGAAATTGAGTCAATATAAACTATTTTCATGCTTTTTAAAGCCCTTTTAATGAAACACTTTCATAATGCTTGTGTTGAAAAGAAGACTATTATATCCTAGGATGTATTCTATCAGGGTTTTGCTCTTTGTTGTATTAATGTTTTGGCTGATATAATTTAATCTATTGAGTTCCTAACTCTTTATAATAATAATAAAAAAATACTTCTGTAATTTTGAACCCTTGAGATATCCATGAACATATTCTCCTGCTGACTTCACCAGTACAAATAGCAGTTTGTAGCGAGTGTGCTATAAAGATTACAGTTTCTTTCATGCTTGAGTCAGGAAGTGGTTGGAAGCAGTTTTAGATGGGGTGGTTTTAAAAATTGGTTTAGGAGAGTTTTCATTTTATTTTTACGCCATATTAAGAATGTTTTAAGTTTTACAGATACTTAAACTTGTTCTTGCTGAAATAGGGAAATGCCAGGTCTGTAGACTTTACCAGCATGAGACGATGAAATATGGCGGAAAAAGGATCACTTTGTTCTCACTAGAACAACAAGTTAAATCAAACCAGCAGCCAAAAGAATTAGAGGAAGCTGTATGGGGAATGGACCTAGAAATAAACATTTGTCCAGTGATAGGAGAGAAGCTCAAGCTTCCATGAGGGCTTGGTTACATGCTTTGCCTCATTTTCTCTGTCCCTTTAATGGCAGAGCCAGGGCGGGAACCTGGACACCCACACTTTCGCAGATCATTTTCATTTTCATGCCAGCACATTCACTAGTTGATGTTGAACACTTTTTTTTTCTTTCTTATTGTGGTAATATTGATTTATAACACTATAAATTTCAAGCGTACATCATTATATTTCACCTTCTGTATAGACTACATCATGTTCCCCACCAAAAGTCTAGTTGCCATCTGTCACGGTGCACATATGCCCATTGAGCACTTTTTCTTAGTCGGCTTTTAAACCTATTTTTCTCCCACAAAAGGGGTGATTTAAACAGTATAATAATTAGGAAGTGTAATAGTTTTCTTTTGTTCCTGCAGCATATTACTGCAAATTGGTTGTTTAAAGAATACAGATTTATTATCTTCTAGCTCTGTTGGTTAGAAGCCTGACACAGGTCTCAGTGGACTGAAAATTCAAGATGTCAGCAGGGCTACATTCCTTTCTGGAGACTCTGGAGGAGCTTCCATTTCCTTGGCTTTTCCAGCTTCTAGGGGTCACCTGCATTTCTTGGCTCATGGCCACTCTCCTTCGTCCTCACAGCTACCAAATGCAGACTGAATCCTCGTGTGGCCACCTCTCTGGTTCTCCACAGCCGGGAAAGTTCCTCCACTTTAAAGATTCATGTGATTAGATTGGGCCCACCTGGATAACGCAGGATAATCTGCCCATTTTAAGGTCCATAACTTTAATCACATCTGCGAAGTCTTTCTGTCATGTAAGGTAACATATTCACAAGTTTTGGGGTTTAGGATACGGACATCTTTGGGGACCATTATTCTGCCCACCAGAGAAAGATTACAAAACGTGGCTAATTCTATCAACATTAAGTTCACAAACCAGATATTTTTACTGACACCTATAAGTCAAACTGATGATTGCCAATAGAAACCATGAAATTTTGACCTAATTCGGTGCATGCAGTCATCCCCAAGGATATTAAAATGCCTCAAGATAATTAATGAGGGAAAATCAGATTAGAAAGAAACGTTTCACCATCTCAAATGTTCAAAACTCTGAGATACAGATGTGAACCTTAGAAAGTGACACTATTGTCGGTTTAATATTTTAGTGAGGGGCTCACATCAGATGAAGTTAATTAAACAAAGCTGATTTGGGATTGCAAAAATTCCATTAGTTAACGCCTAGGTGAATGAGCCTAGATTTCTTTAGAAACTGAAAGGTAATAGCTGGGCCACTAGAGACCCAAACGTGAGATCTAGTAACCCTGAGTTTTGACTAACACTGTCGTTCATTGATCTGGTGTTAAGCTGTATGAGTCACAAGATCCAGCAGATGAATCTGGCAGGTATGCTCTACCTGCTTTCCCAGAAAAGGCACCATATATTACCATAATCAGTGGTGCAGGACTTGAGGCCAACAGCTGCAAAAATAGTTTCTTTTATCGTTCACATCCCGTGTTTATCATAAATCTGAGACGATTCGTGGCACATGGGTCCATCCATACAGTTTTTAAACCTTCTTTGCTAAACTAAACAGTAGTGGTAAAAGATGCAGGGGAGAAACTACTCTAGCATATTACGTTTGGACAGAAAGCCTAAAATTACGTTTTGCTGTGATTCGCAAGGAAAGGAGATGGGAAGAAAACCAGCTGTTTCCTGCTTGTATTTCTTTTTGTTGTTGGAATCACTTTCTGGAGGAAAACTGAACAGTAGCTTGAGACCCTTGCTTAGAACACAACAAGGGTTTGTGGAAGACTCGTTTCTTTACAAGAAGTAATTATTTTGACATTGATTCTTTTAGGTACCAGAGGGGTAAAACAATCTTGGAATTGTATCTAAAAATGAGATCTGGTTTTATGCCATCATGGGATTTATTTGTCAATCAAAATATCATTAAAGGAGAGATGTTACTTGACAATGAAGTGAAAAATTAAAATCAGCTGGTTACACTGTTTGATAAACAACAAAATAGCCGTGCCTCTATAGAAAATATCTCTATAAATAAAAATATATATTTAGTTGAAGGAATTTCTGTATGCATATATTAAACTCACTTCAATATTTAGTTTCTTTTATCTATCAGTAGTATAGACCATTTCAAGTGCTAATATAAATAAATAAAACCCAAATACCTTTAAACATTTTTTAACATGTATGTAGAATATTCAGTTTAATACTGAATTTCCCCAGCTCTGATCAATTAGAGATTAAACCTGTTTCCTTAAAAAAAAAAAACTTCACAGAGCAGCTGCCTTCTCTGTGATAGAAGAGACTGTTTTAATCTTTAAATCATTTTGAACTGGCTCAGTTGCTTTACTGATCCTTTAACTTTGTTAAAAATTATCTTAAAAGTTTATCATTGAGAGAAATCAGAGATAAAGGAACTAATGGAGATGAGAGTTTTGAGGTTCTGAATCATATTTGGTCAGTGGGTGGTAGATAAGATGGAGACTTCAAAATCAAAAGCTTCAAAGATTGTTATGATTTCTCATTGACTATTTTGAAAGCCAGCTCAGAGTTTTATATCTAGGGGGATTTTCCCAGGACTGGGGGTAAAGACAATCAGCAAGTAAGTGATGGAACTAGGAAGTTATCGTAAGTCTTTCCTGCTCCAAAGGCTTTGCAGATCAGAGAACCACCACAGGCTCAGTTCATTTTCCTTACTGACGTTGCATTCAGTTGTTTTCCTTTAATTTATTGTCGCTTTAATTTGACTCCATCTTTAAAATGGGTGAAACTTAGAAAAAGAAAGGTAATTATTGAAATGATTTATGAATACAGTTGTTATTTTAATTTGTGGAATGCCCCTTATTCTCCGGATTTCTGCTATGGAAGTGAGATTCTATAACTGGACCAGTTTTTTCATTAACTCCTTTAAGATAGCCTGCTTTGGCATGCTGATTAGTGGAAATAAAGGGTACCCATTCTGCAAGCAAAATCTGTGACCTGAGGCAAATAAGGAGAAGAAAGTTTGAGCAGCAACACCTTAAAGGGTATGAAGGCAGGGGACGGATGCCTGCCATCTTTTGCAGGGGGTTTGCTGTGATCACTGCTTTGTAGGAATAGCCAGGAGGTGGGAAAGCTCAGAGAGAACTGCGTCCCTTGCGTGGTGCTTACTGTCTGTCCTAGATGACTTTACAAAAGGTAAGCCTGTGTTGGGGGCAGGAGGTTGGTTCCTGGGTTTTAGCCACAGCCATGCTGGGAAATAGATGCTTTTTCTCCCAGCCAAGGAGGCAGGAGAGGGGAGGCAACTGGAGACCATCAGCTCAGCCTTCAATATTCTTAAGGATGGGAATGAGCTCACCAACCCAAAAATTTTCATAAATTCAAACCCTTGAATGGCAAATACATACCACAATGTAAGCTCAAAATTTTCCCGAGAGTCTCAGGAGAGAATGATAGAGAAATATGACTTACCAATTGGAATATTAGAGTATGACAGGAGTCAGGCGGCATTGTTTCCCTTATTGACAAAGGTCAGTCGTGTCCTCTTCAATCAAAATGCAATCTCAGTAATTACTATTGAATGTTCTCACGTGCATGCCGGTGCACTATGCACCATGCAGAATTAATCAAAGGACAATGTGATCTTGAATTTCAAGGAGTTTCCACTAAGAGTAGGACTCTATATGAGGATAGCTTTCTTATCACTTAATAACTATTATGGTTTTATTTGCATGGTAATTTTTGCCAAGTGGTAAATTCCAGTTGGGATTTGATAAATTCATTTTATTTGCTTTCAACTGAAAAGTAAATTTTTCCTAAAATTCTAAATGAACTGAGGTATTTACTTGATGGCAGACCTATTTTTAGCTCGTTAAGCTTTTTATCCCCCCACCTCTCTTAGTTCCACTTGCCTGACTTTAAAACTCATATATCTTTCTCTTGTGTTCTTTCCATCGTAGAATGTCTTTTCCTCTTTCTCATACACCCAGACACGCAGCACGCACGCACTCACGTACACAGAGTTACTTTACGATTCCTCTCTTAGTCCCTCTCTTTACTCTTGTTTCCATCTTCCTGTAGGCTCCCTGTAACATTTATTCTAAGCGACCAACTCCTGTTTATGGAACCTCTACTGAGTGTAAAGGATTGTGCTACACGCTGAGGCCTCTGCCCCTCATTTTCTCTGGCTGCAGACTCTTGATTGTATGTTTATCAGTGTTTCCTTCTGATGGGTAGAAGGTGGGTAAAATTAAAGGAGAGAGTGGGCAGAGGGAAGGGTCCTGGTTGGCTATAGAGAGAAGAAATTGAAGATAGACTTTGCAAACCAGGAAAAGGGGAAGTGAAACAGAACACTGAGATTGTGCTGGGAAACTGGAGGTTTGTTAAGTCAATAGGATAAGGTAGAGAAGCTGCACCAGCAGAATTATTCTGAGTGTTTTATTAAGCATTTTATGGTGATAAAAATAGATGGCCATATTTACACATTGACATTTCTGCACTAAATTACTAGTTTATCCTTTTCAACTAGTTAAAACCTAAGTTTAAAAACCTCAGAACCTTACATTTCTTTGACATCAGTGCAACTGTTCCACTATCCTGCCCATTCTCTGGCCATCATTTCTCAATCTCGGGTGCCAAACTTTTTTTTAAAATGAAGTGCGTACATCCTATTCAGAAACAATTTGTGTTTTCACAGTGAGACTTAAAAAGGAAGACACTCTTATGCCAAGAATTGGCGTATATTAGACTTGAGAGTTACTCAGAATTACCTCCTAACAGGTAAGCTCTATGAGGATTTTCCAGTTAGGTTGAACCATTGTTGAAAGACTGATTGTGAGAAACAATAGCTTGAAATTTGTCCAGACTTAGTAAAATGTTGGAAATTTGAAGAAGAATTGATTTTTCTAGTCAGTATATTTTTCATTGTAACAGTCTCCTGTATTGATTTGGTTTCCAGTCTTTTTGTGTCATAGCAGATATCTCACTGGTTATCTGCCTGAAGTTTCAATATTTGGGATTTTTTATCTTTGCAGTAATGTCAAAGAAATGCAAGAGTTAGTAGTTTTTAAACGTGGGATTTGGCAGAAAGAAAAAGATCATTCCTGATGAAAGCTTTCACTGAGTTACCCAGAAATTTATGCTTAAGCTTCCTGACAGCCAGTAATTATCATATTGCAGTTACTTTTGAGAGGTGTTTACCCTGAGTTGAGGTTTTCTTGTATTCATTATTGGAATCATGAATTAACTCTCATGTTAATCTAGTAGTTTACCTCAGCAGTCAGTCTGCCAACCTGTGTAAAATCACTATATTGCTGCTCGACACATATTTTTAGTTCTTTGCTGCGAAAGCAATATTGGGCTCAGAGAATTAAGGCATTCCCTGCTTCAAGGAACTTAACATTATAGTAGGAGAGGTGAGATGAGAAAACAAGGGATATAATAGCACACTGATACAAATACCCCTATTTCTTTGCCTCCTTCACAGCAGATCTTTTCAAATGTGGTCCATGCACTTGTCTGCAGTTCATTTCCTCCGGGTCTCTCTTGAACCCAGTCTTTTGGAACCCATCTCTCCACCAGAACTGCTTATGTCAGGGTCATGAGTGGCTTTCAGGTCAACACTGTGGGCAGTTTTCAGTCCTTTTCACACTTGACTTTCAGTAACATTTGAAACAGGTGTTCATTCTCTACTCCTGCAAGTACCGCCTTCTTCTGGTTTCCACAACATAACTTGCTGTTCTTCCCAGTCTTGTTTGCTGATTCTTCATCATCTTCCTGACTCTTCCTCTAAAAGTTGGAGTATCCAAGGATGCAGTCCTTGGTCCTAGTTTGTTCTCTGAGAAACTTACCTTCTTAGTGATCTCATACAATCTCTTGGCTTCAAATTCCATCATACGCTGACAGTTTCCAAATTCATATTATTGATCTGAACGTCTCTCTTGAACTCTAGACAACATATTTCTGCTTGAGGTAGCTAATAGGCATCCTAAACATAGTATGTCCAAAACTCCTAATCATCCCCGTGTGCCAAACCTCCTCTTCCTACAGTCTTTCCTATATCAGTTATCCCAGAAATAATCAATGGTAACATTTTGGTATATGTCTTTCCAGGCTCATGTGAGTATGTATGCTTATTTCTCCCCACCACTCATGAGATCATTTTGTGTATACTGTTTTCTTTCTTTAACCTCCCACCTTACCCCACCCCATCATTTTCAATGAAAGTGTTTTTTATACTCTTAAATATTCTTTAGAAACCTAGTTTTTGGTAGCTACTTGGTTGTACCATAATTTATTACTACCCTTATTAGTGAACATTGGATTGCCTCCCATGACTTGTTATTATAATTTAAACTATAGCTAGTATCCCTATTACATTTAGTATCCCCATTACAAATAAGAAAGAAAAAAACACTTCATCATTCTAGTTCTGCACTATCTCAATATAATAGCCACTAACCATATGTGGCTTTTGAGCACTCAGATGTGACTAGTCCAAATTAAGATGTGCTGTAAATGTAAAATACACACTAGATTTCAAAGACTTAGTTTGAAAAAAAGTATAAAATATCTTACTAATTTTTATGTTGATTACTTGTTCAAATAATATTTTATTTTGTTGGGCTAAAGATATATTTTAAAAAGTGATTTTATCCATGTCCTTTTACTTTTTTAAACATGACTATCAGAAAATTAAAAATTCTATGTGTGGCTCCCATTATATTTCTTTTGTACAGCACTGTTTTAGTTGCTCAGGTCAAAACTCTTGGAGTTATCCTTTCCTCCTCTCTTGCTGTTATATTTCATATCCTGTTGGGTCTACTCTCAAAATCTATCCAGAATATGACCACTTTTCATCACCTCCACTACTCCCACTCAAGTCCAAGTCGTCATTAGCTCTTGTTTAGATTCTGGCAACAACCCTTGACTTGTCTTCAGCTTCTGCAGTCTAATCTCAATATAGTGGCCAAAGTGATTCTTTTAAATTGTGTCAGATCATGTCTCTTCACTCCTCAAAACCCTCCAATGGCTTTTTATCTTATTCAGAGTAAAAGTCAAGTCCTGAAAAAACTACTGCCTCCTTTGTCTCTCCTTTGGACTTTATTTCTACACTCTCTATATCATAAGCCAAACATGTTTCCCACGTTGGGTCTTTCTATTTGCCCTTGCCCCCTGGAGTGGTCTTCCTGCAGATATCAGCAGGGCCCGTGCTGCCACCTCCTTCAGGTCTTTGCTTCTTTTGAAACCTGTACTGAACACTCTATTTAAAATTATGAGCTGACCGCACCTCACTGCACCCCAACAATTCCTAACTCCCTAACTTCTTGTTTTTTTTTCTTCTTCTTAGCACTTATCAATGTCTAACAGAATATATATTTTTCATATTGATTAAATTTATTTTCTGTCTTTCCCCACCAGAACCAGAAGTTCCATGAGGGCAGGAACCTTTGTTTGATTTGCTGCTACCTCTCCAGCTCTGAGAATGTTTAGCACATGTTAGGTGATAAATAAGTATTTGTTGAACGGATGAATAAGTGAATTTCTTGATACCACAAGTGCTCTAGGGACTTGAAGAGAATGACTGCAGGTGTTTTGGGAGATAAGATGACTGCGCTTCCTAAAGTGAAATTAACTAGGAGATAAGACTGGGTGGTAGGGTGGGGCATTGTTAGAGAGGGCCTTGACTTCTAGGCCAAGGGATCTATATCTAATTCAGTGAGAAATAAGGAGCCATTGAAATTCTTTAAGCAGAAGAACAGCAGATTGGGGTTGCCTTTAATCTTGTAGCGGAGAGAACAGACAGATGGACAGACGACAGTTGACAACAGTGCATGAAAGAATAATCGATCAGGTCGTGGAGAGAACAGAGACAAGAATGCCAGTTGAATGGATACTGCAGTCATGCAGTTGAGAACTAAGGACTTGCTAGCTGTGAAAGTCAAAGAAAAAGATGTAGGAAACTATCCACTGATAGAATCTATAGGATTTGGCAACTGATTGCATGTGGGAAAGGAGGGACAAGTAGTTAAAGAGGACTTTGCTCTAATCCTCAATGACAGAGTTGAGGAGATAAGAAGAAATGAGGAAAACTGAAGGAGGCAAGTTTTGAGGTGAGTTGATGATTTCAGTCTTGGGCAGACTTTAGTTCGAAGAGAGATGTCCCCTGAATTCCTGAAATGTTTTCATGTGCCTTTCAAGTCTCTTCAATAGTAAGTGCACATTTGACCAAACTTGGGAGCATGCTTTCTCTGACGTCATGCTATGTAGGTGTTCTGGGAAAGACAATAGAAAGAGGACACTGCTTTTACTCGTATTTGCCAGTGGAAATCTAGTAAACTCAACTTGAGATTTGTGTACTGCAGAAACATTAATTACCCTCAGATAACTCCAGGCCTAATAATAACATGGAGCATTGGTGAAAGAGATAATGTGTAGTGTATCGTGTTTGCTTGCTGCTAATTAGGAATATTGGGATTAGCATGTTTGGAGCAGTCAGTGGGCCTCAAACTGAATTATTTTAGTCATGTTTGCAAAGAAAGTCCAAGAACGCATTATGAATTATTTTGGTTATGAAATTATATTTTCTACTTTGTATAGTCTTTAAAAACTGAAGTCTGCATGCCCTTGTCCCTTCAAAAGCTTTCTTTACTGGCATCAGGGAGCCTTAAATAAAGGGGCATTAGATGTTTTGCCAGTGTTTGTGGGCATCAGAGATAATCTCGTTAATTTCTTCTGCTTATTTAGGGATAGACTCAAATGATTGACACTGCCATTTGCTTTTATCTCTTATTTTTGATTTTTTGGTTTCAAGTCTTCATTTAAAGTTACGACTGTTCCTCAGAGGTAGCTTGTTATGGGATTTTTCACCTAAAACATGAGTTGTAAAGAAAACTCATAAAACTTAGACCAGGCTAAACTTTAACCACACCGTACAGGCAATGAAGAGATTTATGTGTTGTTACCAGCTGTCTACTCCCTAAAATATCTGATTTGATTCATTCAAGAAATATTTTTTGTAAATCAACTATGTGCTATTTATCTACAAACAAAAATTTCTACCTTTGTGGAGTTTACATTCTAGTGAGGGAAGACTGAAATTAAACAAATAATTAGAATCTATTGGCTGTTAGAGGATGGTTAGCACTAAGTAGAATAATAAAGCAGGAAGTAGAGGTAGGAAGTGATGGGGTATTTGCAATTTTAGTTTGGGTGGTCAGAGAATGACTCACTGAGGCTTACATTTGAACAGAGACCTAAAGGAGGTGACAAACCATGCAGAGGGCTGCAGGGAGAGTGCTTCAGCCATAGGGAGGAGCAGGGGTGCAGGCCTTGGGGCAGGTGTGTGCCAGACGTGTTTGAGTAACAGCAAAGAGGTCACTGTGTCTGGAGTGGGGTGAATGAGGGTGAGAGTAGCCAGGGATGAGGTCAGACAGGTGACAGGAACCAGATTGTGCAGGGCCTTCTAGGTCCTGAAACCACTGGGAGGTTGAAACATGGAAGTAACTCGGTCTGACTTGCCTTTCACAAGGCTCACCTTGTCTGCTCGTTTGAAACTAGACTCTAAGGGGCCAAGAGTGAAAGTGGAGAGATCAGTTGGGAGTCACTGTAATAACCTTGGTGAGAGGTGATAAGGACCAGGGGAGCAATGGAGACAAGAGATCAGATTCTGAATATATTCTGAAGGTAGAGTGGAGAGGGTTTGCTGAAGGATTGACATATGAAAGAAAGAGAGGACTATGGATAACTCCAAAGTTTTTTTTTCCCAAACAGCTGACAGGATAGAGTATCTATATAGCAGATTATAAAACCTTGTGCGATATTTCCTGATTGTTTTCAGTGAAGTGTAAAATAGTTTCCCTTGGTTGGTTTTTGGTATCCTTGAGTCACTTTTTAGTTTCCAAGGGTTATGAATGTCAAAGAATATACTTTCGCTCATCTGTCACTCCTCAAGGTTCTTCTTTTATTCTTATTTTAAAATTTCCCCTTTCCCCCCTCCATATAAAGGATCTATTATTTTCTGAAACTTTTATCCATTGCTGTAGTGGATTATAGCTGCCTCCTCACCATTTTTTTAATTGGACTGTTGGCTGCAATGATAAATCTATCAAGTCATATGCATTTACTTGTGTGGGGAAAAAAACCTTTCATGTAGCAATATAACAAAGAATACAATGCATTTTGTCCTACTCCAAATTTAGTAATTTGGTCTAATAAATAACGTTAATATGGAAAACACATTTTCTTTAAAAAATAATCACAATTTGTTGGAGCAAGGCAAAGAATTGACGTGGCTTCTAGTATTGTAAAAATTTACAATTAAAAAAAAGGAAAAAATAGCAAACCAAGTATTGGAAACTTTCATTGTCAGTATTGGATTGGTTACCTAGTTACCCTTGGTAGGGGGATGAGGCAGTGTTTAATTGAGGATCAATCATAAAGGTTCTGATATTTATAAAATCGTGGTGATTTTGGAGTTATAATGGTGATCTTTGACCTATTTCTAAAATTTTGTGTTTTTAGAACATTTTGGAAGTGTTTCTCTTAATACACTCAATTCTGAATTACCATGCTTATGGGAGTCTGATAATGAATTGATATCTGAATTCCATAATAAATCTGAAAATTGACGCAAGGCAAGACCAAGTCTTTACCAATGCTATGAAAAGGTGACATACAGTAACTGTCTTGTCACTACTTGTTCTGGGATACAAATGAGAAATAAAATTATGAGAAGGTAGATAGTATGAAGTCTTAGGGATAATTTGAATAAGGAAAAAATAAACTGGATTATTTTAGCAACGGATAAGTTTTTTCTATATGATTGTATAAACTTTTCTGATTATTAAATGTAAAAAGAAGCATAATTCTTCAGTTAATTATAAAAATAAGCCAAACTTCTAGAAAATGTCACCAAGAACAGCTATTTCTGTCATGTTTCAACATACTGAAATCTTAAACCTTCTTCCCACCTGTCTCGTCTTCAAGACGCTCACCCATCTCCCTCCCTTTTCCCCCCCTCCGTCTCCCGCACGCCCTCCTCCTCCCCTTCCACCTCTCCCTGCGCCTCTGCCTCCTCCTCCCTCTTCCCCTCCCACTCCCCTTCTCCTTCTTCCTCTCTCCTTTCACTGCCAAACTGCTACCTATTTCTTCGTTTCTCATTCATTCAAACTGCTATCCACTTCACTTCTCATTCACTCATTTCAGCGTACTTCAAACTTTAACTATTCTGTAAAAAGTCACTAATAGCTATCAAATGGCGAAATGTAAAATACCCTTGTCAGACCTTATCCCAAATAACCTCTTGGTAGCCTTTGACGCTATAGATCACCATTCCCAAGAGATAAGTAGGCAGGAGGAAGCATTATGAATCGTCAAGTGTCCCTTCCTTTCCTCGTGCTGCTCCCTGTCTGGTATTGTCTTCCCCTCTGCCTCATTTGTGCCAGTGAAAAGCCCACTTATCCCTCTGAAAGTCTCTCCAAATCCCAACAAGATTAATTCTTCCCTCCTCTCTGCCACCCATCATGCATCTTGTTCATACGTCCTCTCATATGTGTGGCCCTCTTTGGTGTTCAATTGTTTATGGGGTTGGCCACTTAGCTAGACTCTGAGATACTTTAGGGCAGTGCCATCTTTATTCATCTTTATACGCCAACTCTCAGCATATCATAAGGACTTGATACATGCTTATTGGATGAGTGAATTTATTTTGTTATGATGCACATTTAGAGTTTAGAAATCTTTTCCTTGTCAATATTTGTGCATACTCATACCTCTTCTCAAACTTCAAAACATAACTGAATCTTTTGACATTGGTATGAATCTCTGAACTTTCTCTCTAATCATTGATGCTGAATACTTGGTACTACTGAGACGGTGGGAGAGAAGACTGAGTTGGGAGAATACAAAATGGAAAGACAAAGGTGAGCTCTTTCCTTTAATCCCTTCCTGTATTCGTTCCTGCTTGTGCGCGTGTCCCAGTCTTGAGAGCCTCTGAAACCCGCCAGGGTGGAAGTGCAAAGTAAGTTATATCTGTTCTCTCATATTTTCTGTTCATGCAGTGATAAAGTAAGGCGAGTCCTGGAATAAACTCACACATGAGAATCATAGCAAACAGCAAAACAAAATAGAACAGCAGCAACAACAAAACAACCTAATATTGTTTGGGAGAAAATGAAAAGGGTGACATTTGCTGGAAAAGTTTCGAAAGTTCAGGTGTTTCTTTGAATAAAATAAAATTTTAAAATAATATGAATATAAGAATATGTTAACAAATGTAATAAATATATAATATGTAATTATAAAAATATAATAATATAAATTTATATGTGTATAACTTTGTAAATTTTCTCATTTTGAAAAAATGAATTTGAATTTTAGTAGGATTACTTTTAGGTGTCCAAAATACTTGGATATTGTTTTACTTTCATGTCTCACCTCTTCACTGTTACATATACAATTATTTTATATACATTAGAGAAAGAGTAGAACACAGAGAGCTGCAGTAAAATAGAAGTATTTTTGAGAGGATATTCATTCTGTTACTAGATTTTGTTCTTAATTGACAGCGCGCATTTATTTCTGTTTTTTTTGGCCCGTACCATATAAGGCAACTTCTACTTTCATTTATGAAAGAAAGTACGTGCTCTGTCTCTTGTACTCTGTGAAAATGTGCAGCTCTGGCAGTTACACTGGATGGTTTTGCTGTAGTAATTAAAACACAGATGGAGCTCATTTCTTCCCCAAGTGTTTGATTGGCAGATACTCTGTGGTCAACACTTCTCTCAGGTGAACACATCGGCACCATCTGCCTTCGGTCGGCTTGGAGAGGGTGGTCACACGGAATTTCCTGGTCATCACATGAGCCAGTTTACAGTTTACATTGAGTATATTCCTCTTGCTGAAGCTGCTGAATGATTTATGAAAAATGACATATAATATATAAGGGTCTTCGTGGCAGTGTCCAACTTAGTGAAATATTCATTAATAAATATGTATTTTTAAATCTACCACTTCCTTTTTCTGGATAAGATATTTAGAGCGTAAAATAAAATCACTCCATCTTAAAAAGTTCAAGTTTCTAAACAAATTGAGCTAATGGAGCATTTTGTTTTTTAGCGAGGTTGTTAGAGATGATTTCAAATCAAGAGTTATATGTTTTGAACAATTGATGCGAGCACTAGTTACAAATAAAAACACTAGTATGCTGCCTCCTAAACCCAACACTAAAATAGTTTGGGAGAATATTCTAATTTTAAAAATTTTGTATATTTATAACTGTTAGAAATAGATTTTGATAAATGCACATCATTATTTAGATATCAGGATAAGAAATGGATAGAAATTTATGCTCATCCAATTTTGATACAGATAAGTGAATGTAGGTTGATTCTTATGTAGAAAAAACATAGATTTAAGACACCGGCAGCACAGAAACAATGACATATTTAAAAAGAAAAAGAAAAAAAATTATTTCATTGTCCTAGAAATATATTTTGAAATGTATCATACTTGTGCAAACACATACTCTAGATTTGTAAAAGAATACACATGTATCATGCATAATAACCTGAATTCTATATATAATTAAATAACGGAAAACTGATTTGAGTTCCTCCTTCGCTGTCCAAATGGATAAATAATTATGATTGCCAGAATGAAAAATATGCTATGTAGAACTTATGGGGGAAACCAAGTGAATTAGACTATTGCTCACAGAATGTTAGAACAAAGAATAAAGGAATTAGGTTGAAAAACATTCTGAAGGCCCCTGGCATACGCTCATTGCTATGGTTCCCATGGAAATCCACTTATGGTAAAGGGCAAGAGTGACTTTTGAGACTTTGGCAAGAATTTGAAGATTAAATTCATAAAGCTAATCACTTCATAGTTGGAGTGAAAAATACGATGACTTTTGGAGTTGAACCAACAGAAAAGAAGGAAAATAATTGTGAATGTATAGAAGTTTATCATCTTCTGTTACCAGAAAACTTAAATGATAACCTTTGAGTTAGCTTCTCATTTTGTTTGAATATATGATCACCTCTATTCGAGCTTGGAATTTTTCAAGGTAAGGAGTGGGAGAAGGAAGGAAGAAAAAGAGTTTTAACTTTAGTTATTTAAAATGCATTTTAGTTTATGTAGTAAACATTTATCCAAAGGAGGCTACATTCTCATAAGGGGAAGGAAGTGAATAATTTCGATAGAACAGACTAGCATAAGTACTGTAAGCAAAGTGCTGCAGACGTTCAGAGGAGGGAGTTCCCAAATTAAGGGGAGCCCCAGACCCCCTGAATGTACGCTCATTGCTTACGTTTCTGCTCTAGTTGCACTGTCTTCTTTCCCAACCTGTTTCTTCCTTCTAACCTCCTTATTCCCTCTTGACATTTTTCTATGTAATATAGTTTACATTGCAAACTCCCATCTTATAATTATATGTATAATATGGACCTTCAGAGAACTTCATCAGATGTCGTTTGGTTAATAACATCCAACATTTATTGAGTACGTACTGTGTGCCAGACACTTTTCCGAGCACTTTCTCATTTCATTCTCACAGCAACTCTATGAAGAAAGCACTATTGTTATTATTATTACCTTATTTTGCAAATGAGGAAACTGCCTAAAATGACCCGGCTAATCCTGTAGGTGGATGAGATTACTTGGGCCAGACTTGCTCCAGAGTACAGTACTCTCGTGCCACTTAAACTCACCCAGCTCCTAGAACTGCCCTGAGTGTGAAGAGTAAATATCTCCCCCACCCCCAGCCCCTCTAATGAAACCCAAGGAAGGGGCAGCAGAGGAGACTGAGAAGATGGTCTCACAATGAGAGAGTAAACTAAAAAGAGGGAAGAGTTGCTGAGAAGGGCGGTTACACTCCGGAGGGATTGGGCAGGGAGCAGACACTTACGCACACACAGCCACCTTTGCCGGAACACAGACTCCCTGCCACATTTGCTCAGCTGGGTCCCTCCACCCATGTCCAGTCTAGAGGCTGATGGGCAACTGAGAGATAAGGTGAGTACAGATAGTCCTTAGTGGAAAAGAAGTTTCATCTCATTAACTTTTGTTTTTTTCCAGTTAAAAGGGATTTCTAAGTCCCTGAGCTAGATATTGAATGGGATGGAAAAGTGACACTCCTACCTTCAAACATGACAGAAGGTCACAGGCCTGAGGGAGTGTGAGTTCCCTTGTCTTAGTCTCAGGCTTTACCCCGTCTGTCTCTGGTTCTTTGTTTCTTTGTGGGCTGGAAGGGCTGGAGTCCCTACCAACTCTGAAAAAAGTTTGTGTTGATAAGCAGCTTGCAGTCTATCTGAGCAGTTGTGAAAAATGTCTATAGAAAGTTAAATACAGGGAAAACATACATAGGGTGAAAAAGAGGAATAGAGGTTGCCAAGGGGGGGTGTGGAGATTGATTGGAGTGGAAGATGCCTACTGACCTGATGGTTACACAGGTGTGTAGTTTGTTAAAACACATTACATTATACATTTAAGATGTGCAATCCATTCAAACACACAGCAAAGAAAGTTAACTAATGTAATGATGCATTTTTAAAAGTGTATCTCAAATCCGTGTAGAGGCTCCAAATAAGCTCCAAGCAACGAGTAAGGTTCTAGAGAGTGTTGCGTTAGGAAGATGGAGGGTGAAAATAAGTCTGAGATGGCCCAAAAACAGACCCTCCTTTTTTATATATGATAAACTATTATTTTGCTTTCCTTAGCTATTTTTGTTTCTTGAAATAGTTTTGAGACTTTTTAATTTTTCTTTTTTTCCTTGTCTTTTTAAAATTGCATCACACTTTCCTTTATCCTTTTTTAAAAAATTAGCTGTACTATTTCTTCAAATTGTCCTCCTTAGTTTTTTTCTTTTTTAAATCTGGCAGTCACTAAGTGAGGCTTACATGTGTAGACAGTTCCTGGCACATAGTTAACACTCCATAAACATTAGTTACGTAGAGCCATTGAGATTTTATCACTATATTTGCGCTTCAGCATGCTACGTGGTTTTCTGTTTAAGCTATTAACCATTCACCTACTTTTTCTTTTTCTTTTTCTTTTTGAGGAAGATTAGCCCTGAGCTAACTACTGCCAGTCCTCCACTTTTTTGCTGAGGAAGACTGGCCCTGAGCTAACATCCGTGCCCATCTTCCTCTACTTTATATGTGGGACGCCTGCCACAGCATGGTGTGCCAAGCAGCGCCATGTCCCTACCCGGGATCCCAACCCGTGAACCCCGGGTACCGCCGAGAAGCAGAATGTGCGAACTTAACCGCTGCGCCACGGGTCCGGCCCCTCACCTACTTTTTCTATAGAGAGATGATATGTTAGTATACTTTTGCCTGTTCCTTTAAAATTTCCTTTGTCTTTTCTTATTTAAAATTCTTATCTTTGCTTAAAATCTTAAACTATTATTTCACTGCTTCCTTTCACTCTAGTGGTCAATTAACCTATTACGCAAAGAGCAAATTGAGTGACATTGATTGAAACTTGTTCTTTTGTTATGTCCAGTCTAAAAGTAAAAAAAAGTGGTTGACAATGCATGATCTGCTGTGTTAGATGACACCAGTATTAGAAAATATAATTAAAAATGTTTTATACTAAAACATATTGCATTAAACAAGATGGAAAGATTGAAGGAGGGGGAGTAGATGAAACAAGTTGGAAGAACGTTCAGCTTAAGAGATGAAGTATTAAGTATGGGAGAAAGCATAAGATAAGGGAGGGCAGGAGTGTCTGCCCCGCTCCTGATGTTCCTTACATTCTCCTGTGTCCCAATGCCATTAGCAGCGTTAGCCCATCTAGATTTTTGCTGATTTGAATTCATTCTGGGTCATACATATTTAGTGTTGGTCATTTTTAGTCTTTCTTTTTCTCTTACTCTCCTAAGTTCTTAAAGTCTATACTCAATGTTACTTGTTTTAAAATCCAAAAGGCAAAATGGATCATAGAAAGTGAGAGTAGGAACAGAAATTGGGACAGTGGCATGAGCATCAGTAATTGGGTGCTGCAGAAAAAACTGAGGTGGACAAGAGACACAGACCAAGAGTGTGACCACGATCTGGTCCAGGAAGGCTGCGCCTGACTTCCCATTCCCCAGCAGGTGAAGACATGCTGGACCCACCTGCTCAGGCAGGTTGGGAGCGGGGAGGATTGGGGCTGTCAATTAAAAAACAAACTTTCCTGTTATTTTATCCTCAAAATGAGTTTATTTGGGAATAACCAAAAGAATTCAGGATGTGCATGCTATGGCGAATCATAGGAAATTCCAGAAAACGAAGGAGGGGAACTTCATTTTGTAGAGAAAAGGGAGGAGTAGAGAGAAGCTGTTCTAAAGGAAAGTCTGTTGGGAGAAAGTAACAGTTCAGTATGGCAACCGCTTCTCATTGGCTGGGCTTTGGCATTTCTCATTGGCTGGGCTGTTGCCAGGTGGGGAGAGAAATCTTCCTTCAGTTGCCAAGTAGTTTTGCTTCCTGTCAAGATGCAAGTGTTCCTCTCTTCCTGTTTGGTGTAATGGCTGATGTGTGATAGGGTATGAGAGCTCCCCTACAGGTCTTCCCCACCCCAAATTAGTTGATTTCTTTTAATTTCTACAGGGCTCAGTAACTTACGTGATTATGGCCCTGGCTTCTAGGAGAGTCTAACTCCAGACTGCCAAAGGGGTTTAATTTGAGCAAGTTTCAATATGTAAAGGTGTCTAATCTAAGAGTTTTGATAGAGCAGAAATAGGCTGTGGGCAGGGTCAGTGCCTGAAGTCACAGGAATAAAAGAGGTGGGGTTAGAAAACTTTATGAAGAAAATAAATGTGTTTAAGGTACTTTGTACAAATCAAATGCTCAGTTCTTTATAGTGTGGTTCACTGAGAGGCCAGATTAGATTCTAAGCCCCAAGATTAATGAATCCCCAATAGACACTAACACCAAGACTTCTCTGAAGTGAAGAGAAGCCCAGCATCACTTCCATTTCTTAAGGCTCCTGGATTATTAAACACTGAATGCCAAAATCAGGTTACAAAAACTGCAGCATATTTGATGTTTACGTTTAATATGTTTATCTCCTCTGAACACAGTCAGAAAATACAATGGCTGGATGTGTAATGTAAATACAGGATAACATTGGACGACCAAATTTAAGGTTCTTCAGCTAGCCAAATTGCTCTCTGTTTTCCCACTGCCAAGTTTCCATAATTTCTGAATAATGGGTAATGGGTATTTAAACTTTTTCAAATGGGTGTGATAGAGTTAATTTTTAGAGAAATATACAATATTGAGAAGAAAAAATTCTCGAAAGTTATCTCTGTGAAATGGAAAATTTTGGTGGGGGAAGGGGAAGATGAATGAAGAGTATAGAGTCATGGGGACAATAGATAAGAGAAAATACTAAGGAATAAGTGTTAGCCTTTTCAGAATTAGATCCCTGACATTTATGAATTTTATCACTGAAGAGTTTTAAGAATGTGAGAAGTTGTTGCTCATCAGAATAGAATCACAATGTTTATTTAGCAACACTGAGTTGAAATAGAGTCATAAGTTGCTATAAAATCTTACTAAACTTTAGGGAAGAGAGTTACAAGAGAATTAAAAAAATATTTTTTTTTTTAAAGATTTTATTATTTCCTTTTTCTCCCCAAAGCCCCCCGGTACATAGTTGTATATTCTTCGTTGTGGATTCTTCTAGCTGTGGTATGTGGGATGCCGCCTCAGCGTGGTTTGATGAGCAGTGCCATGTCCGCGCCCAGGATTCGAACCAACGAAACACTGGGCCTCCTGCAGCGGAGCGCGCGAACTTAACCACTCGGCCACGGGGGCCAGCCCCTAAAAAAATATTTTTTTGAATGTAACTAGGAATTAATGGTATATTATTCCCTTAATTTTAAAAATCAAAGCTTAAAATAGCTTTTTTTACTTTAAAATATTTCATTTTAAGTGTGTAACCATCACATAGAACTTTGGTGTGGAAATTAATTAGACATGAAAGACTGAACAACTGGGCGATTCAGGCTTTCTTGCATCTGTGACTTGATTCCTGGAGGGAACAGTGGAGCAGATGTCAAACTACAATCAGAGTGAGCAATTAAAACCAAGTAATCTTAGGGCACACTTGACTAGGAATTAGAGTTACGGATCCTCTCTTTTTCTCCTGGGCATTTTTTTTTTTTTCCAAGGGTGGGCATGAAGAAAGAAACTGAAAATGACCCAGAATCAAGCTCTAAACTTCAGTGGTCCTGACTTTAAGTTTACTATAAACCCTTACATTCATGCTCATAGTTTAATTTTAATAGACCTATTCTTAGGTATACTTTGTAAAGCAGAGTCTGAACTTGTGATAATCCAGTTACAGAAAGGGAATTAACTCAGTCAAATAGACTCTGACCATGAAATAGCCGTTCTACCCTGTCTCTACTGAGAAGAATACTTTCATTATTTAATCTTTTCTTTGTGTGTCTCTAGTTTATTAAGCATTAAATTAATTTAACAATACTTTTATTTTATTGTGGGTAGGAGCATTGGAGATGGAAACATTTAAGATGACATTTGGTTTATTAAAAACCCACAAACCTGGCAGATGGTTTAGGGAAGCAGCATTAAGGATGCTTCTTGATCCTTAATTCAGGACCATACTTGATGCTGCATCTGGAAGAAGAGCTATGCCAAGAAAAAATGCTGTTGAGTTAAGGACTATGTTATCCATAAATATTTAGGAAAATAAGAGACGAGTGTTCATGAGCATAGTATATGAAGTCAAATAGATATTCCATGGGAGGAGCGTTCTGCAAACATTTCTAAATCTGTAGTATTTATTTCTCTAACGTTTTAATAAACCTACGGAGCATAGAATTTTATAATGAATCCAGCTAAAACTTTATAGCTACACTGCTTTATCTTGTTCCTTCTCTGAACAAATGGAAGTTGTCATTTATAATAGTCACTAGGATAAATATTCATTGTGTATTTAAACTCATACCAAATATAGAATCTCCAAGTTTTTGTCTTTAAATGTTTTCCCAACACTTGCAATATTAAAAAGCTGAGCATAACTCATTGGTACTGTGTGTAACTGTGATAGCTGGCATCTGGTTACTTATCCTGTTATTCAGTTTACTGTTTTGCTGGAACTACTCTATTTGTGAAAGTTTTTATGCTTCCTGCTTAATATACGCTGGGGTTTTTTTTTAGTGAGGAAAAGGAGGCTTCAAAGCAGTATTAAATATGGATGACAGCATTTCCTAATTCATTTTATGAGAGTAGAAATAAATCACTTAAAAATTCATGAGCTCTTTTGACCTTTTTTTATTAAGAAATGTAAGCTTTCTGGAATAACGACTCACTCTGAATAAACATTTTTGTGTTATAATCCATGTAGTTAGCATATTGTTGCTAGTCCTAAAAACCTGTGTCTAGATGCCTTTAGATCCTGCGGGATGCTGAAATGGTCAGGACATAGGAAACTACCCACTACTGATCCAGGTTCTGATTTGCTGAGAGGCCTGTGGGCTTCCTCAGATCCAAGAGACTCAACAGCTGGAGAGGAAGGGCCTCTTCTACCTGAGCATTTTGCTCTAAGGGAGCCCTGCAGGCTCCAGACCTGTAATGTATCAGCCTCTTCTGTAAGTTAACAGAAAAAGAAAATCTAATTTAAGTCATTTTTAAAGATATGAACTAAATACTGATAGTTTTATTTTAAAAATTAAACATTTCCTTATAGAACTTCCCAGGAGAAAACTTGGATAATGGATCTCCCTAGACACAGTTGGTTTTAGATTCTATAATACTGTTATCTCTCCTTCACCATTGCAAATTTTAGACCTAAGCTTTGGGTGAGAAGTTAAATATTACCCAAATCAAATATGTTCTTAATAGCTCAGGAGAATAGACTCAGAAGAGAATCATGGACGATCTTAATAGGAACCTGGCTATTTACGTCTGTGTATGAGATCGAATATCGAATGCCAGGTTTTAATGGCAGCATGCTATGCTGGAAAGACCATATAATGTGGAGTCATGAGACACTGGCCTGGTGTTTGAGCTCCAGGAGGACAAGCTGTGTGAACATAGCCAAGTCATGGAACATCTCTGAGTCTCAGTTTCACCACAGGAATAAGAATTTATATGAGAAAAATACTACTTTCTAGAGTTAGAGTATTAGGAGAAATACATGAGATTGTGAAAGTGATTCATGCTGTGTAAAAGCCTGGGTTTGAATTCTGCCTCTACCATTTTCTAGTGTTGTAATTTTGGATTAATTACTTAACCCAATAAATCCTTCTTTTTCACAATTTAAGATGAAAATAAGAATACAATGTTTGCAAACTGATTGTTACAGATTAAGAGCTCAAAAAATCTTAGTTGCTGTTATCACTTGTTATTTTTACTAAATCTCTACAAGTGTCTTGTCATCTGGAGATTTAAAATAATGTAATAAAATTTTATTTTGTTAAAAATTATTTAATGCTTCTTTCAATAGGTACTTTTACATGAAAACTTGTTACTCCACATACTTCCTTGTAAACTGGAGTAACTTTTAAGCTAAGTATTTATGTAGAATGAGAAGTTTTCTTCCTAAATAGGTAATGTCCCCTTTATATGTAATGTTTTAGCCTTCTGATACACGGGACTTGAGGAATGGATGTCCAGGATCTTGTCATTGTTCATCGTTTGTCATAATTAATAACAATTTAAATTGCTTTCTTGGTGGGTTTGGTATAAAACAAGCATTTGGATGGCTGTAGATGTAAATTTTTTTTAAATTTGAGAAGAAAAACATTTGAGGGCACTACGAGCTGCTGGTGCCCTCTCTAGAGAACATATTTGAGATGCACCAGCCATTGCCTACCTCTTACAATCCATTTAGACAGTCACCCTCGAACCTTTCCTGGGGTAATGGGATTAGCCCTCTGTTGGGACTGCAATCCTTAAGGATACAAATTTGTTTCTGAATGTTCTAGCTGGTAATTCTATGCTCCTTGACAGCTTTTACAAAGTAACTGACACTCTTGGAATGGAAAATGCAGACCTCCGACCTCTTTCTGTCTGTTGGATTAGGAAATTCAAAGACTATAACAGAAAGTATTCTGTCTTGAGAAAGTTAAAATTAGTTGCTCCTCATCTTCTTCAATGATGGCATCATTCAAGGAATGTGATGAGTAACCTGAATTTAGAACACAGTGGTGTATGATGCTTTTATATGCCAGTCAACCGTACATGAAAAATTTTCCTTTGAATGTCCTTAATTTTTACTACTTTTTAAAGAAAAGTATGCTGAAAAAATATTTAAGTTTAAGCTTATTGCTTGATAAGTAAAAAATGTTCTGAGCCAGTTTGTTTGGTTGGAATATATTATAAAAGGAATGAAAGTCAAGAACTGTTCAGTTCTTCTCTTTTCTATTCTCTTTCAAAAAGCCATTTTTTACTTCCCTAGAAGGACGATATAGGTATTTGAGACATTATGATCCTTGGAAAATAAAACAAGATAAAATCTTAGTGGAACTTGTTTTTATGACACAGTCCTGATTATATTCTAATAGTTTTATTCTCTTATTTTTAATTATATCCTAATACAAATAATGACTGAACATTATAACTAAATGTTATTACTTTTAGAAAATGTTTACAAATTTGGAATATCCCAAATCTGTTTTCATGAAATGTATTTTTTTATAGCTAGGATTCCAGTGGAATGTAAACTATAAGATACAGTATCTTTTGGAGATCACTAACAGTTTGACATAAAAACCACTGTTGGACAACACTGAGTAAATTAGATAAAAAAACAAATATTAGCATATGGTAAATTGATATTTATTGTAATATTTTTCTTTTGGAACTGTTGTCAATTTTTTCTAAAATGTTCTAGTCACTTCCCTTTCTCTTTGGATGCACTATATTGACTACACATTTACCTCGTCTTGATTGCCTCTCGTAGTAACTTTGAATATCAGTTGTGTCTGTGCTGTAGAAACCACTGGGGACCCGGTCCACCATCAGAGCCGCGATCTACTGTCTGTTCTCTGACTGCCTAGTGCAAGTTACTTAGCTTCTCTGAGCTTCAGTTTTCTTGTCTGTAAAATGGGGCTAGTAATACACATCTAGGGCAGTGGTGACGGTTACATGATTGAACTGCATCTAACAATGTCTGGCACGTAGAAGGTGCTCAATAAATGTAGCTCCCTGGTTCATAGTAGATGGAAATGGAGAGGCAAATGTTTGGGTTTGGGTTGGATTTGGGTTTGGAGCTGAATCCATGCTGACTGCACCTGTGGCCTTGATTGTTTGTTTGATCGTTGGTCTTTTCTTGGTTTGCCCCTTATTAAAAATATAAAACAAAAACAAAGGAAGCTTTGTAATCTCCAAAGTATTATGACATGGCTCTGAACCAAGTCTGAAAATATGTATAACTTAATCAACTGCATTTGCAGATAAGAAATTCCTATCTCATGGGGTTATTTGAAAGACAAAGGTATATAACAATTCAGATAGCTTAGCACATGCTAAGCGCTCAGTAAAAGTAAGCGATTACTAATATAAAGATACGACCCTGTGATAGAGGTTGGATTCTCCAAATTTTGGCTAAAAGTCATATGTACAAAAGATTTTGGGGGTAATCCAATTTAGGCTAATCCTTTTTATTTCATTTCAATTAGTTTTTTCAGGCTAAGCTTTAAATGGTTATAATTAACAAAGTTGCTAAATTTTGAGAATATATTCATGTAAACAATTGCCCCCTTTGGATCTTTAATATGTAGTCTTTAAATAAAAGAGCCAAAAATCAGCAGATGGGAGCTTTTTGTTTTTATAAAATTGTACTTGTGAGAAATAATTCAGAATATACCTTATCTTTTATCCAGATTTATACAGACTGTGTGTGTGTGTTACCTTTAGAAATCTTTAGAATCTAGAAAAAATTTACGTAGTCCTTCTTTCTGGGCCCTGGTATTGTACCAGGGAGATGGGTCAATATTTTACTGATCTAACAACATAACATACGTAAATTTCTTTCAATCTACTTGGTAAATATTTCTGTCTGTAACCCAGGCGTGTGTCCAGCTGCCATGCAGTGATGTGACTGTACTGGTTGTATGGTTGGCATTCATTCTGATTGATCAATGCCTATAGTACCAGTTGTTTAATATTTTGAATATGACCCTTGCCTAGCACTATTTATATCTATATCTGCATCCCTCTTTTCTCATGTAAGAGTAACATAGTCTTTTTATGTATCTTTTCTTCGTCTTCCACTACAAGAAGATGGAAATCATTAGAGTGAGATTGTTTCTACCATTTGGCTAGATCTTTCTGTAGAACTACAGTGTCTGCTGGGTTGTTGCTTAGTTTGTCACTGTGCTGTACCTCAATATTTTATATAGGGCATGGCACCTCACCATCAAAACATATTGTTGGATCACTTTCATCATTGTTTATTAGCTTTTTCATGGTTTTTTTAGATATCGAACTCATAACTGCTTGTTTTCTTCATGACTCTCCCTATTACCTGAAATTCCTCTAGTGAGAAGATATCCTAGAAAGTCCTGATCATTAAGTTCAAGTGATGGGGTCTTTTTAGGGGATTTGATAATGTTAGAAATCAGATTTACCTCCATAAGGAGCATTTAAATCGTCTTAGTCAATTCACATCCTCACTGGTAATTTGACACCATCAAATGTGCAAGTTGCCACGAATGTGGCCCTTGCCTATTTGCCCTGTCTATATTGCTGAATAATACTTGTCTTCTATTAATTAAGAATACTATGCATGGCAAATTAAGCATTTTTGCCTTTCAAAAAAATGGAGGCTATAAAGGAGCCTCACAGATTTTATAGGAACAATGCTTTTATCACGTGTTCAACCTCTCACTCTGGTTTTTTGGTCATCTGAGAGTCTTAGGGTTCGAGGTAACTCAGAAGCCAACTCTCAATTTATGGTTCAGAATATGAAGTTCAGAGAAGTTAAGTTAGTAGCCCAGGGAAGGATAAGTTTCAACTTCCGTGTCAGCTCTGGTCAGTTGAAATTTTGGCTGCTTTGGAGGCCACAGATTGGACATTCTTCAAGGTCGTTAGATCAAGGTCACATAGCTAGTTGGTGGCAGAGCCTGGACTAAACCCTGTTCTTTTGGTTTCTAATCTCGATTCCATTTCTTCTAGTCATTTTTTAAATAAACCTCCTGGAAACCTTTATATCGAATACATTTATGTAATCTTGTAATCCTTTATGTAAGCATGAAAAGTTAAGATTCTGATATTTCTATTCTATGCAAAGAAAGTGAAAATTACCTGTTAAAAATATCACACTTATTATTCAATTTTGAAAACGTAGGAAAGATGTGAGAAATGTAGCTTCATATGCATATCTTTTAAGTATGACCCTTCATTACTGAGCTCTTCTTTACAAAGTATGCCAGCAGCTTTTTTAAGGACACATTTCAGCATGGATTAAATCTTTGAGGAATTAGCTTGAGTTTTTTAATAGGTAATTGCCAAAATGTGTATATATCTATGTGTGTGGAATAGAAATATATTGATCAATAACTAAGATTAATTGTTTGTATCATGATGTTATGAATAATGCAACTGTATTTCATACGGTTTTTAAGCCCAGTGGGTGTAGTTTGCGTATTTCCCTGGGTAACACTGTTGGCACATAGTAAATATCTAACAGTAATGATGATTCTTTCCCATACAGTATTCGCTTTAACTGGAAAAAATTTACTGCTGTGCTAATGTGATACAATTTTTAAAGTGTGTCAAGATGCTAAATGAATTTCATGGCATTCTGTTATAGTATTATCATTTTTATAGGAAGTATTCTCTTCCTCTCTCTCCCTTTTATACACACACTACTGTACACCCTCCTCCAGTCATTTGCCTTTCCTATGGCATGTTCTGTGTTTTCATCCTGCCGCCTTAGTAACCAGTGGGATCAAAATTCTGCATTCCTTTGAAACCCAGGCTTTTTATTTTTTAAATAATTTATTTAAAATAAAAAATAAAAAATGCTCACCCATTTCTCTTGCCTCCCCTACTCCCTGCCTCTGGCAACCACCAATCTGTTCTCTGTATCTTATGAGGTTGTTTTTTGTTTTTATTAGATTTCACATATAAGAGAGATCATACGGTATTTATCTTTCTCTGACTTATTTCACTTAATATAATGCCATCGAGGTCCATCCATGTTGTTGCAAATGGCAAGATTTTGTTCTTTTTTTATTGGCTGAATAATATTCCTGTGTGTGTGTGTGTGTGTGTGTGTGTGTGTGTGTACCACAATTTCTTTATCCATTCATCCATAGATGGACTCTTAGGTTGTTTCCTTATCTTAGCTATTGTAAATTATGCTGCAGTGAACATGGGGGTGCATATGTCTTTTCAAATAAATGTTTTTGTTTTCTTTGGATAAATACCCAGAAGTTGAGTTTCTGTATCATATGGTAGTTCTCTTTTCAATTTCTTGAGGAACATCCATACTGTTTTCCATAGTGGCTGCACTAGTTTACGTTCCCACCAACGGTGCACGAAGATTCCCTTTTCTCTACCCCTGCACCAACACTTGTTATTCTTTGTCTTTGGGATGATAGCCATTCTCACATGTGTGAGGTGATCTCTCATGTGGTTTTGATTTGCATTTTTCTGATTATTAGTGATGTTGAGTGTCTTTTCCCTTTGGCCATCTGTATGTCTTCTTTGGAAAATATCTATTCAGATCTTCTGCCCATTTTTTAATTGTTTTTTTTTTTTTGGTTTTTTGCTATTGAGTTGTATGAGTTCTTTATATATTTTGGATATTAGCTCCTTATCAGCCCTTTATTGCAATTATTTTCTCCCATTCGGTAGGTTGCCTTTTCATTTTGTTGATTATTTCTTTGCTGTGCAGAAGCTTTTTACTTTGCTGGTAGTCCCACTTGTTTATTTTGCCTTTGCTGCTTTTGCTCTTGGTGTCAAATTCAAAAAATCATCTCCAAGACCAATGTCAAGGAGCTTACTGGCCATGTTTTCTTCCAGGAGTTTTATGGTTTCAGGTCTTATGATCAAGTCTTTAACCTATTTTGAGTTAAGTTGTATATATGGAGTAAGATCATTCTTTTGTGTGTGGCTGTCCACTTTTCCCAGCACCATTTATTGGAGAGAATGTCCTTTCTCCAGTGTATATTCTTGGCTTCTTTGTCATAAATTAATTGACGATGTATGTATGCGTTTATTTCTGGGCTCTCTATTGTGTTCCATTGATCTATGTATCTGTTTTTATGCCAGTACCATAATATTTCCATTAGTATAGCTTTGTTATATAGTTTGAAATCAGGGAGCGTGATGTCTCCAGCTTTAAAGATATTCTCAGGGCTTTTCCCTTTACTTCTTTTATCTGGTGGTTCTTTATAACCTGAAAAATTCATAAATGTCCAAATTTAACCATGATTATAACTTTCCCAACTTTTCTCTGTCCTACAATTTGAGTCCTACTTTGTGTCTAGCGCTGTATTGATTATTTGGGGATATACAGTAATTCCTCTTGACAAGAATACTAAAATATTGCTGGAGCAAGCATCCTCCTAAGACAGGCCGGACATTGACCCATTCCCACAGCTAGGACAAGGCCAAGCTGGTCCTGTGTAGTTTCAGGGGCTTGCGTGTCCTCTTTCTCCCAAACGTTATCCCCATTTTCCTTTATTCTTATATACTGCCCTTTATTCTGTAATTAGATATACAACTTCCTTGCAAGAACTGGTTGAAGGAACAAGTCATGGGAAACTCATTCGCATGAAAATGTATAAACCACACAACTAGGCACATCACCAACAGGCTTTGAGTCAGACACTCCTGGCGTTGTCTTTTCTTTGAGACTTTCTGTCCCTTTGAATAAGTTAAAGTTACATAACTTCACTTAGGCCACTGTTCCCTCACCTGTAACATGACGATAATAACTTTGTCAACTATATTATTAAATTAAAAGAAAAATGTTTGAAAAAATTGAATGATTTACTTGGCATTTAGTCAATACCTGAAAACATCAATTAATATAACAACAAAAATAGCAATGCATTGGACACCTAAAGAGGGAGATAAAGTGGATAAATGAGAAGCTGAGCATTCTAAAGGCAGATTTTGTGGGGATCATTTGTTTGCCAGGAGTCCTTCTGTTCACCTTCTGTTGGTTGGGGAAAGGTAGATGCGAGGACTGATTGTATCACGTCAGTGCCTACAGCTGTGCTTCCCATTATTTATAAATCTTTTTGCTTTTCTTTGATGATGTTATAAACAGAGATTCATTCTCATCAAACTGAGTATTTATTATTTGAAGATTTCTGTCCTCAAGGGGCTCTTGTGTAGAAACAATATGGATATACAAGAAATAGTTAGAGTACAGAACTTGTGACCTACATGTCGTCAGTACTACAGGAGATCAGGGAAGGGAGTGAACACTTTGTGGGGGTTGAACATGGTATGAATGACAACTCCACCTCTCTGCTTTGATGTGGCCATTGAGATAAAATGTCATAAAAGTATGTTTGGCATCAAGACTCAATGAGCTTAATCCTGAAATAGCTATTGTAAAAATCATAATTTTGCCAGATCTTGTTTGCAAGATTTTGATTTCCTAGAAGAAATTAGTTTCTTTTTTTAAGTATTTGATTTCTTTGCCATCAGTACTTGAAAGGCAGGTAGAGACTTGGTTTCTTCACATTCTGATGAGTGGAGCCCAGAATTACCGAGGTGAAGGATGCCGGGTTCCCCACTGCTGTCTTCAGGGGCCCACACTTTCTGCGAACAGATCCTACAAGGAGCTATTTGTGATTGTCCAATAAGCTGTTCTAGTATAATGGTCAAAATACAAACGTTATCATTATGTGTTTGTGGGAGCAAAACGCAGAAGTACTGAAGACTCCTACGTGTTTTAGTAGCAATCTTGATTTCATGTAGAGGAGAATCAAAGGCATATGTAATTAATTTAATTACTGACTATGTTTGACATTAAATGATTCCCTTTTTTTGTTTTTTTAAATTTTAATCAAAGATAGATTTGAAATGTGTTCTTTAATGCTACATTGATATTTGGTTAAACAAGAGGTTTGACAAATATGTTTGAACTTTCCTGAGTTTAATGCCAATTAATTGATACACTAGGCATGTTTTGGTTTATTTTGTTTTGTGATGAGTTTTAACAAGAGAAAAATCTCACTCTTGTTCCTCATTAGTTGTGTAATCTTTTCACCTTCTTTTTGGAGCATTTAGCTTGAACCTGAGTTCAAGAGAGTTTGTTATACTATTGTAGTTTACAGGCGGCTCACACACATATATGATATGAAATTTGCATATCCGTTAATTTAACAAATATTTACTCTTGTTTTGCTGTGTGCAGGCACTGTGCTAGGTATTGGGGGTACAACAGTGAACAAAGCATACAAAAATCCCTGCTCTCATGGAGCTTACAGTCAGAAATTAAACAAAGTAGTAAGTAAAGAGGTCATATTGTACTGAGACTAAACCCTTTGGAGTGGTAGTATAGTGGTTGCCATGAGCGTGGCGAAGGTTGCAATTTTAAATATGGATGTCAGGGAAGATCTCATTGAGAAGATGACAATTGAGCAAAGATCCAAAGGTGAGCGAGAGAGGAAACCATATGGATACGTGGAGTGAGAATATTCTAGGTAGAGGAAACAGCAAGAGACCCTGAAGTGGGAGCATGCCTGTGTAAAGACCAGCAAGGAGGCCGGTGTGCCTAGAGGACAAGGAACAGGGGAGAGGGTGGAGGGAGGAGAGACCCACCGGGTGGGGTAGGGGGTGGGGAGACTGGTTTTGTAGCGCCTTGCATGCCAGCCTAAGGTCTCTCGCTTTTACCCTGGCAGAGATGAGAAGCTGTGGAGGGGTGTTAAGCAGAGGAGTAATATGAACTGCTTTACCTTTTAAGAAAGGCTCGCTGTGATTGCTGTGTCCCAAGAACAGATTATAAGGTGGCAAGGGCAAAAGCAGGGAGACGAGTTAGGAGGCAATTACATTAACTGGGGCATGAGAAGATGCTATCTAGCTACTTACCGTGCGTTCAGTGCTGCGTACATTGTATCCAGGGACCAGGGCAAAGGAGCCGTTTCTGTTTGTTTTTCATTCTCTGTATTTTTCCCCCTTGTGGTTCAGATCTTACACGGAAGGGAAAGAGAGATCAACGACATGCTTCACATTGTTTTAATCGTTACTGATAATAATATGAACTTTATAATTTTTAAGGCATTCTTATATATATTGCCGCATCTAGCCCTCACAATAACCTGTTTAATGGATGGTATTGCCGGGGTTTATAGGACGCGCCCAGAGTCATGCAGCTGATCCCTTCTCTTTTCATGAGTGTGCATCTTGGCTTCAATGAATATGTACAAACTAAGCAATAACCAATAACCATCTATTCATGGAGGATGGGATTTGGGTTCACTTAAAGAAATTTACTCAGCTGCGGACTCATTAAAGAGTATATCTGTCATTGGTGGTGGCTGGCTTGTCACACTGAAAAAACTTCATTGTTATGGGAATTGTGTCTGTAAATCATTCAGAGGAGATTCTTTATAAACAAGAACATTCATAATTTTCATCTTTTCTTTTTGCAAGATTCACATCTCTAAAGATGAAATAGATAAAAGTATACTAAAACTGGAAGAAACTCCCAAATGTTGGGGGAATTATAAAACCAAAAGAAATTTAATTTTTGCTGAGCGGTAATACTCAGTACAGTGTTGCCTTGAATATTTCAAAATATTTCGGGCAAAGATGGTTTTTATATATGGAATTTAAGTAATGAGGCTCATGACATTTTACTTTTAACCTACAAGATACATTGAATATGATTAAAATATTCAAGTTAATGTCAAAGAAAATAGCATAAGTAACTCTTCTGTGTGATTTAATTTAAATTAAAAATATGCTTTAAGTGTTTCAGAGAAAGGATGAGAGATTGTATAAATGCTATATGTTTTAGTTGTTGAGAAAGCAGAGTATGTGTTTTGTATTATATAACAGCTGTTGCAAAATTTGAATTAAAAAAATCTGAATGGGCAAATATACATTTGTAGTCGGGATAATATATCACTTGAATTGTGTTTTTGAATTGCCATTTGTCTAGGAGATTGAATTTTTGAACATAACAGCAGTAAAATGCAAAAAAGGCAGATTAATATAAGGATGTTTGTGAAAAAATTTAAGTGCTGAGGATAGGAATTTAAACTCATGGTTCACACAATAGTACTCCATTTCTTACTTACAAGTATGATTATTGGAAAGATTAATATTTTATGTTGAAAAAAGCTACCTATTTGAATAAACTCTCAATTATAATGTTCCCCATTAAAGATGTATTTTTTTCACTTTTCAATTGAAATAGCAATATGTGTAAAACGCAACTGATGTTCTGGCTTTCAATCTGGCAAGCTTTTGCAATATGTAGAATATGTAGCAGGCATAGTCCTTTCGAAATGTTCTCTTTGAACTTTTTTGTAGGAAATGGTTTCTGGGGCAGCTGAGGGATTGGTGCCGTGGGTGATATCTGAGACAGTGGTTTATTGTTCTCAAATTCTGTTTTTTTTAATGTGGACCACTCTTTACATTCTTCTCTCCTTTTCCTCTCTCTTTTAATTCCCCCCTTCAACAATAGTATCGAGTGCCTGCTATATGCCAGACCTGATGCTGGGGGTAGAAGTACAGCTCACTCTCATGAAACTTAACATCCTGTGAGAAAGGTGAACAATAAACATCTCGACCAAGTGAAAATGTTCACTAGGAATAGGCCAAGACGGAGAGCAGTGAGACAGAGCTGTGCAATATTGTATTGGGGGTGAGGGAAGGCCACTCACCTTCAGGGAAACTGAAACCTGAATGATAAGAAAGAAGGAGCTGTTTCTCCCTTCTCGTGCCTTTCCCCCCCTCACTCTAGCCTGCAGATTCATAATAGCCTGGCTGCACTCACAGCTTTCCTTGTACCCAGAGCTGAAGCCAGTTTCACACTATACCTCTTCTCCCTCCCCAGGGATATGGCAGAGATACAGATGGACTGTCATTCCCTAATACACCTCCACTTTCTTACTGCCTATTAAGAATTCAGTAATTATCACGTATTTTAGAAGGCTTTTCTAGTGCTTCCACCATCCCCTTGCTTCATCCTCTTAGTACCACACAACATGTATCTGATTCTATTATAGGTGTTCTCACACTGCCTTGCAATATTTGTCTTTCATCTCCATCCAATATGCCACCTCTGCCTGCCCCAGTAAAAGCCAGGTAAGCATCATTTTATTCATGTTTGTTTTCCTGGGGGTTGACACACTGTCTGAAGCAAATAAGTGTCAAATAACTGTGTTGTATTTTTTAACCATATTAATAGATTCTTTAATCTTACAGTGCTCTTATGATAATTTCAATCCACAAATATACTCCTCTCCTTTCTAATACCTAAGCAATTAAATGAAAGCAAAAAATGTAATATAAGGGATTAATTTAAGCAACAATGCATTCTGGTAAATTAAATAAAATGTAAAAGGTACATTAATAACCAGATTCCTCTCTTTCACTATATTTTTCTTAACCAAAGAAAGCAAGATTCTGAACCACATTTAGAATTAATCAGAAGAAACAAAGAGACATGTAGAAAAAACAATATAATTATATATGCTCTTTTAGACCGCAAAGTGAAATTGGATAAGTCATTTGAAGATCTGTATGATTCATTATAATGCAATCAATTTTGTGGCTCACCTTAAATTATAATTTAACACTGAGAAAATTGCCATGGCCCTAAAGAAATATTTTATGTGGATGATGTCATCATGCATTTATGGGAATCAGTGGTGATGTTTGTAATTTTTCAAGGAAAAAGCTTTAAACATTTTAAAGCAACATTTAAAAAGAAAATTACATTTTGAATATTTAGTTATACATGCTTTTATTTGTTTGCCCACTCCTGTGATGGATAGAAATTGGTCATAGTAAGTTCATTCTTACAGTTTTTTTTTTTTTTTTTTTTGAGGAAGACTAGCCTTGAGCTAACATCTGCCAATCCTCCTCTTTTTGCTGAGGAAGACTGGCCCTGAATGCACATCCGTGCCCATCTTCCTGCCCATCTTCCTCTACTTTATATGTGGGAGGCCTACCCCAGCATGGCTTGCCAAGTGGGCCTTGTCCGCACCTGGGATCTGAACCGGCAAACCCCAGGCCACTGAGAAGCGGAACGTGCGCACTTAGCCTCTGCGCCACTGGGCTGTCCCCCATTCTTACAGTTTTAAAACTGTTCACCATCTCTTCCATTTGTTAGAAAATTCTCTTCGATTTACAGATTAGCAGTCATTGTAAAACATCATGGCATTTTCCCATTATTTCTGGCAAACTCTTTCTAAGTCTACATATGATTTCACCATTTTTAATCATACCAGTCTTAAAGATTGGCCATTATATTCTTTGGACATGAATTACTCCCTAAAAGAGAAAGAATATAAACAACATAAATGCTTAAGTATATTTTTTTGTAAAAAAAGCTACTTTTAAAGACCATTTTTATATTGTTCCTTCTAAAGTATTAATTACTAGACAGTAAAAAGATAAATTCAGCTGAATATAATGGAAAGAAGGGAAGAAATATATAAGTATGATTTATTTTTTAACTCTTGCCTTCTTCATGTGTGGCAGAGAAACATTTAAATTCCTAAGGTCTTGGTTGAATGAGAATTCTTATTATTTGAAAGAGAAACTAGCATCATTGTAATTGTCCTCTCAACGTAGGTGTCTGCTTTTGTTTTGTTTTAGTTTATTGTGAGTTCATAGGGAATAGTTGCTCCATAATGAGTTTCTGTCCATGATGAGTAAATAAAAATAAGAAAGAAAAGGTTGAGGAGAAGGCAGAGTTGCAGCTTCTGCTTCATAGTTTAATCCATTAGTGATTACACATATATATAGCATGAATGTCCTTAGTTCTTGCTTAAAAGTCTTGATTAAGATGGAAGAGTTTCTGGTTTTTCTCCTTTGACTATTCTTTAATATGGAGAGTTGACAGTGATGGATTGACTTTATGTAATAAGTACAGAATCAGAGGTCTGGAATAATCCTTGAAATATCACCTCCAACTCCCTGAATCTCAGAAGCACATGCAAGTATTTGAATTCCTAAAGACTGTTAAAGAAAATTTCATTACTTTTTTTTTATTGTGATATATATCACGCATACAGATGCATGCATTAAGCCTAGATGGTTTCAAGAATAGCTATAAATTCCTATAGAAACACCACCCAGGTCAAGAAATAGAACATTACTAGCATCCCAGAAGTCCTCTCCATGTGAAATTTCATTTACTTTCTATCAAAACTGATTCCAGTTGTTTTCAAAGTTTATATTCAAGGATTCCGTGTAGAATCATTGTTTCTCGTCCCCTGAAATTTCAGGGATTTATTATTGGAAAGAGTTAAACTCCATAGAAAGCCTGTCTGTGTGGGAGGCATTTCCATTCCTAGTACTTTTGAAACACATTGAGTGGCTGAAAGTAAAAGTCTGTTGTTTAGGTAATTGTGCCAGTTGGTGCATTTGGCGAATAAGTTGTGGAGAGCATCCCTCTTCTCGTCTTTAAAATACAGAGGCTTAAGATGAAAAGTTATATAGAGGTTTGGGTTGGTGGGGTTGAGAAGAGATTCTTGGATTGACACTGATGACATCCCTCTTTCATGATGATATAACAGTTCCAGTAGAACTTCAATCAGTTGCTGAAATTGCAGGATAGAAGGCAGCAGCTAGAAGGCAATGTTGAATTAGTAAGACATCAAACAAATGATTTAACAGTAATATGATCAGAGTTTTTCAGAAGAAAAAATGTCTACTGCTAGTCTTGACTAGACACTAGATCTTTAAATATACACCTCAGTGCTTTGCCCATAAAACATGTTGCTTTTCTTCGTTTTGGCAGATACTGCATTTTGTCCAAACTTATTACTTATGATGCTTCTTACATGAGGACCATTTGTTTGGTTTTGTTTTACTGTATTTTGAATTCTTAATCACTGAGCAGATACTTTATTACTGTGAAAGGGGTTATAGACATCATTGACTTGATGCTGGTAGTGCAGGAGCAGATGGGTGCTGGTCTCTACAGCTTTTTGGTTTCTAAAAAATCTTCTTCCCCAGGAGAGCTGTTGGCAAAGTATAACACTCTATGATCAGGCTACTGGAACAAAAAGAAAAAAGGAAGGAAAAAGTAAATTAGCCATACACAAATCTACATTTTTTTTTTCTAAAAAGGGCAAAAAACCCATCACCTTTAAATGTACGTGTTTATTATAATTAAAGAGTGCAATAAATACTTCCCTATCAGATTTAATATTATCTCTCCCACTTCATTCTTTATTATCACTTTCCCTTGCCCTCCTTGTTCACTTCTAGGCTCTATAGCAGATCCGCTTAATGATCACTGCTTCCAGGGCAAAGCTGCCATCAGCCAGAGATGTGACAGTTCACAGAGAGAGATGTTTTGGCATTCTGGGATACAGAGGGCATTAAATATGGTGTAAGACAGAACAAGTCTTCTTTAGTTTGACCTATAAAACATAGATGCTATTGTAAAAAATAGCACTGCAAAATATCTTCCGCCTGTAGCTGTGGATGATATCAATCTTCAAGGTTTGTACTGTATTTTATCATCATATTTTTCCCTCTTCCTCTTCTTTACATTTTGAAAAGAAAACCAAGGGGATTCACTATACTGCATATCAATTTTGAAACAACTTGTCTGGCTTCAGAGGCATCTCTAAAGGGAGTGTTCTCTTTTTCGTTAGAGTATATTCTTTATCATGTTAAAGGGTCATGGGTTTTAGTCACTAGCTGGGGTGAAGAGCAAGAACTAGTCAATATTCATTTCTAGATCTGTCCCTGGGTGTTCTGCAACCCTATCTATTTGTTTCTTGTCTCTCCTTTACCTCTCCTGGTTGAGATCTTTTCTAATCAAAGTCCCTCACATCTGATACACAATCCATTAGGATATCCTATTTTCCCTACCTTCAAAATATATCCAGAATCCAGCCACTTGTTATTTCAGCTGCTGCCACCCTGGACTGAACCACCCGGATTAGAGCACAAAACAATTATATAATATACTTTCCTTGCTTATATCCTTGCCACTCCCTTCCCCCCTAGTCTATTCTTCATAAAGCAGCCAAAGTGATCCTTTTAAAATGGAAATCCAGTCATATCATTCTCAGATTTTACAGTGACTCTCCATTTGACTGCTAGCTGAAGGGTGCAAAGCAAAGTCCTTGCAGAGACCTACAGAGCCCTGCAGATCCCTTTTCCATTACCTGTCTGATCCACTCCCTCACTTGATTCAACCACATTTGCCTCCTTGTGGTTGCTTAGCTCCAGCTCTTTCATCTTCCTGGAGATATCCACAGATAGCCACTAGGCTAACTCCCTGACGGCCTATGAGTCTTGGTCAAATGTCACCTTTATGGTCTCGCATCTTACGCCACACCTCACCTCAGCAGACCTACTCTCTATTACTGTGCTTCCCTTTTTCTTTTTTCCATGGTGATTATCACCTTCTAACATATAATATTATTAACTTATTTTGTGTGTTTATTGTCCATTTTTCTGCTAGAATGTAAGCTGCATGAGGACTGGGATCTTTGTTTTCTCAATGACATATTTTAAGCACTTAGAAATTATTTATTGAATAAATGCATGAATATTTATAAAATAAATGATTGGTGCACCCTCCTGCTGCTGCTTAACTCTTTTCTCCCTTGCCGAGTCTCACAGCCACCCTTGTCTGTAACTGGAGAGATGAACCAGGGCAGCATCAGCTCCCTTAGATGTAGCTTCCTAAACCAAATAATAAAACTGAAACTAAAAAAACTGAAACTTAACTATTTTTAAGTGATCGTAACACCCTATTTCTGTCTCTCAAAAACATCCACAAACCTTCATTATCTCTTTTGGTTTCAAAAAGGAGTTACTAAAGAAAGGGAGACACTTTTGGTCTAGATTTAATATCCTTCTTGATGTCCACGTGACTCTAAGTGTAATACAGTTCTTCGTCAATTTATAGATGGGAGTGGGGAATGAGAATCTCAGAATGAATGCAGAATAGTATCAGAGAAGAAAATAGATCAAAGCCTCTTGTCTTAGTCCATTTGGGCTGCTATGACAGAATACTGTAGACTGGGTGGCTTATAAACAATAGAAGTTTGTTTCTCCCAGTTCTGGAGGCCGGGAAGTCTAAGATCACAGCACCAGCGGTGTCTGGTGAGAACCCATCTCCTGATTCGTAGATGGCCGTCTTCATGTTACATCCTCGCATAGAGGAAGGGACTAGGGAGCTCCCCAGTGTCTCTTTTATAAGAACACTAATCTCATTTGTGAGGGCTCTGCCCTTATGACCTAATCATCTACCCAAGGTCTCACCTCCTAATACCATCACATTGGGGGTTAGGATTTCAACATATGAATTGGCCAGGGGACACAAACTTTCAGGCTATAGCACCTCTCTATTCCTAGATTTAGAAATAAAATATCAGGATTAAAGGAGGAAAGTCTTTAGGAGAAAGTTTGGCATTAAACAAACAAAAATATGAAAAAAAATTGGTTTATGGCAATATTTTTCTTAAAAAACAGCCACTCTACATATCATGGCCTAGTTGAAAAGTGTTATTATTTAAGTCAATATATTAGAAGATTTTAAGTGAACTTAAATGATAACATTTGAAGACAGGATTCTCAATAAAAGAATAAAGATCTTTTGTAAATGAATGGAAAAAACATAGATCAGCAGAAAATGTAGTGAAGTATGGGTTTGATGGTAGAACAGGAAGGTGGATTAAAGGTTTTACCAAAAAGTTTTGTCAGCCTGGTGGCGCAGCAGTTAAGTTCACACATTCTGCTTTGGCGGCCCATGGTTTCCCAGTTTGGATCCTGAGTGTGGCCCTGTGCACCACTTGTCAAGCCATGCTGTGGCAAGCATCCCACATATACAGTAGAGGGAGACGGGACAGGCACGGTTGTTAGCTCAGGGCCAGTCTTCCTCAGCAAAAAGAGAAAGATTTGTGGCAGATGTTAGCTCAGGGCTAATCTTCCTCAAAAGAAAAAAAGTTTTGTCAAAATTTGGCTGAAAAATTTTATCAAATGCTAATCAATGAAGGAGGGAATCCTTTAATTCGGTTTTGTCCATCAAGCTAATCACAGCGTCATATGCTAAAAAGCTGGGAGGAACAGCAGATACATTTGATTAGGGAATTAAGGTCTCAAGCATTTGAGATGAGTTGGAGCAAAATGAGTGAAATTTAATGCAATAGTGTAGACTTCTGTATTTGGTCAAAGAAGCAACTGCATAATTAAAGGATGGTAAAGCTGTATAGCATAGAAGGATCATTAGAATTCTAATAGGTACCAGATAAAAAGTCTGATGTGAACATGAACTATTTTAATGACCACTCAGGGTACAGGGACACTTCCTCAGATTTTTTTTTTTTATTTTCAGAAACCACAGTTTAAGAGGGCTTTGGATAAATGGAAACTCTTTCCAAGAATGTTGGCCAGAGTGGGAAATGAAAGAAGAGGAATGAATTATCTAGGAAACACACTGCCACGGCCCTGACATTGTATCTCATTTAATGCCCTCAGCTCTGCAAGTTCATTAATATCTCCACTATACAGACAATTTAGTATTGTTTGGATGAAGTGCGATAACAATAATTAACTTCTTCAAAGTCACACAGCTGTCACTTAGCAAAACCACCATTCAAACTGCTCTGTCTTGATTCTAAATCTGTATTCCATCTCATTATCTGCAAGAAGATTTAGGAGGACTTTTATAGTTGGCTTCAAATATTTTAAGATTGTCATATCAAAGACTTAAATTTTCTCTAAGAAAAACAAAAAGTAGACCAAATTTGTGTAGGCTGTTGGGAGTAGGATCTTTAGCTCAGCATAAAGAATTTTTAAACGATGCAGCTCTCTGAAGACAGAGGGCTGCCTTGTGATGGAGTGGCTTTCTGGTCTTTTAGGTGTGCCTACAGCCTAGATGATGATGGATTCTTACTATTTGCCCTTCCATCTCTGAGAGTCTACAATTAGAATTCCTACCACCTAACACCATTACCAAAAGCCACAGTGGTAGCATTATCATAATTATTTTATTTATTTGTGTTTTAGAGTAATACCTTCTAAGAGTATAATGTCATGTAGTTTACAGGGCTTTCAATACACTATGAAACAAATATACTTCTGAGACCTCTTTGAGCTAGATATTATTATGTATGGTCTGTAAATGAGGGAGGAGATTCAGAGTATTTGTGGCTTGCCTGGAGTAAAATGCCTAGTAAATGATGGAATTGGGAGTTTAACCTAGGTTCTTTAAATTCCCTGCTCTTTTTACTACTGGAAATTATCAATAAAACTGTCAAAATGGACACAGTCTTGGGAAACTATTTCAACAGAACTAACTGGAGAAGAAATAGAAAATTGCAAAGGTCTATACCCGTTAAAGGGATTCAATCAGTTGTTAAAAACTTATTTACCAAAAATCCCAAAAGGCCTAAACATTTTTATAGGAAAGTTCTGTGAACAATTCCAGTCTTGTACAAACTGATCTATAGACTAGAAAAATGTTTGCTTCCCAAGTCATTTTGTAAGGCTTGAATAACCTTGATGTCAAAACCAGAGAAGGGAGTATAATAAGAGAAAATTAAAAGCAAATCTCATTTATAAAATTAGATGCAAAAATCCTGAGTACAATAATGAAAACTGAATCCAGCCATGTATTTAAAACATGCATCATGACGAAATGAGTTTTATTCAGTGCGTTAGACTCAATGTCAAGAGTGGCTTGACATCAGAAAATCTATTAAGGTAGTTCTCCACATTAATAGATTAAGGGAGAAAAAAACATTATTTTCTGAATGATTTCACAGAAAGTGTTTGATATAATCCAGTGTCCTGTCGTAATAAAAACTCTTAGCAAACTAGAAATAGATGGTAGCTTTCCTAACCAGATAGAGAATGTCTACCCAAGACCCACAACAAATGTCGTCCTTGATGCTGAAACGTTAGATGTGTTCCCTTTACAGTCAGAAATGAAACGTGTCTACTCTCACTGCTTCTGTTCACCATTGTCCTAGAGGTTCTAACTAGAGCAGTAAAATAGGAAAAATAGAAATTCAAATATTATACACATATGTAAATTAAAATTAATATATATAATTTTATATGTAAAATTAATATACTTTAAAATTAGTATACTGTCTTTTCTTTGAAACAACACTGATCTAGACTATTTTTCAATGATGGTGCTTCAAAGGAAAGAAAATTAGATTACCTTTATTTGTTGTTCATGACTTTTATAAATACATTTTTTGTTTCTATTCAAAAATCTTGATATTGATGGAAACAACATGGACAAAGCAAATTCTGGAGAAAATAATGATTATCTATTTTGTCTTAGAAACTTTTTGACATCAAAATTCTTTGATTAAAATATATTGACTTGTACACAGTGAATTTTTATAATGATAATAATTTAAAGAGAAATTTTTATAAAAAAGTAGTTTAATATACTGAGTCTCACAAACTTTCATCTTACTGGGCAGTAGTGGTATATAATTTGGGATTGGATTCAGCTACATAAAACAAATGAAAATAAGATAGAAGTTACTTTATATCACAAATGAAGGAGTTTTGGGGCTAAGGTGGTATGGCTTCTCCATATGTTCATCAGGGACACAGGCTCCCTCCGCTCACTGCTCTTCCATCTTTATGATTATAACCCCTGTCCTCATGGTCCAGGACAGCTGTTCAATCTCCAGTCATCGCATGCCCCCTTTAACCAGCAGGATAGAAAAAGGAGCAAAGAAGGACACACAAACAAAACTTTGCCACATGATCTTACCTATCTGCAGTTGAGGCGGGAGTGTGTCATCCTTTAATTGAGTAGCAATATGACAAGCTAAAAATTAGAGTTCTGGTGATGAAGGTGGTGGGAAAGGCAACATTATAAGGCTAGTGGTCTCTGTTACAGGTGGATATCTTCACTTAATAACTAAGCCAGTTTAATTGTTGAAAGATGAGAATAAACATACTCTTTACTTATTTACCTTGTCCCTTTCAGTACAGGAATAGTGTGTCATTGAGCCTTTTTAAAAAAAAAAAATTTGTCATTGTGAATAGTAAACAAACAGGCATAGAAACAAGGAATAACACACATAATAAGCTTCATTAAAATTCAGTTATTTGGAGTGAAGATTGCTTAATTCTTTCAGGCAACTCATGTTAACAAATTGTATTTAGCATAATTGCTGGCTTAATGCTATCTCTTTTTCCAGATTAAATATTTTTGCTTTGCATTTATTATGGCAGTTGTCCTCTGCACTTGCAATGATGGCGCACTGGTTGTTTATATATTCTAGGACTCAGAATCAAGCCTTGTTTTCTCTACCATCTCCACCTGCTCACCCTCAAACTCCTACACACACAAACACACACACACACACACACTGTTGTTTCTCCACTTTGTAGCATAAGGATCATTATTTCTTCATTATTAAAAAAATCAAGACTAAGTAGTTATGAAAACATGTGCAGTCTGGTTTTTCTGTCCTTTGAAGATTGTGGCACTTTTGTTGTGTGTTTAGAGAGCATTGTCAACCATTTCTCTCAGTCTGCATTTCGTAATTTTCCTGAAGGACATCAATGAACAGTTGCAAAAATATAGAGCACCCCCTAAAAGTATTTATAAATTTGATCATAATCAAAATCTCACTGGGATTGTTTTTTTGAACTTGAAAATATAGATTCATTAATTTGTCTTGAAAAATAAGCTGGAGATAATAGTAGCCAACAAAATATTACAGATAAGTCATGAGGAACTTAAATTGTTAGATGTCAAAAGGTACTCATTATAAAGTTAAAACCTGACCAAAACAAAAATATGGATAGTTAAATCAATGAAACAGAATAAACATCTGGAAAATATGCTTACGTATATCTGGGTACATAGCCTGTGTCAAGACTGTCTAGATAGAATTTAATATGGCCATACACAAAATTGGGTAATTATTTGTGAAAAATAAAAGTAGATTCTTATTGCATGCCATACACAAAAATATATTTTCGATGGATTCAAAGGTTACTGACAAAAATGAGACCATGATGCAACTCATCTCAGGATGGGGGAGGGAATTAAAAATGAGTAAAAACACACACAAAAAAATATTGATCATTTGATTTCACAAAATACAACCTAAATTTATGAATATGTTTATCCATATATATATAAATGCATAGAAAAGAGACTGAAGAATGCATGTAAAATTAGTAGAAGTTACTTTAAGAAAATGGGATTGATATGGGGTGTTGTGTGAGGTGATCTTTCATAATTTATTTCAAGTATTGCTATGTTGTTTTAAGTCTTAAACAACAACAGTGTAATGGATTAATGTATTACTTACTGAATCAAAACAATTAGGAATGTGAGAAAAAGCAAACAATTAAATCACAGGCTTTACTGAATGTCTTTAATGAGTCAGACTTTGAGCCAGACATAACTTCTCCATGGGTTATGCACAGTGATATTAGGATTTAGGTAATTTGCCAGAACTTAGAAACATTCTTATTCTACCGTCAGGGACTATTCTAAGGGAGGAGAAAGAAGAAAAATGCATCAACGTGATCCTAAGGAACAAGTCCGTACAAGGCCAGATGAAGAGAAGGAGTCTTGCAGCTTGGTCAGTGGCAAGGTTATACAGTGTCCTACCTTCAGGCCTGATGTTTTAAAGAAACCACTACCACCTGAGGGCTTGCTGACCCATGAGCAGGTGTACCACCAAATGTGACCTAACACATGATAAAACAATTTAATGTTTCTAGAATGGTGGTTTCTTACATTTGATATGTACATTTAGTGTAATAACTCGATTTTTTTCCTCCTTGCAAAGTTACTACTAAGTAGGGGGTGCATCTCAAAACTGATGGTTGAAAGAAATAGACATTCAAAGGCAAAAAAAAATCCAAAAAAACCCTTCAACCTAGATCTCACAGCTTATGCAAAAACGATCTCAAAATGGATCACAGAGTTAAATGTCAAACATAAAACTATAAAACTTTTAGAAAAAAATGTTGGAGAAAATCTTCAGGACCTAAGTCTAGGTGGAAAGTTCTTAGACTTGACACTAGAAGCACAGTCCATAAAAGGAAAAATGGATGAATTGGACCTCATTAAAACGAAAAACTTTTGCTCTGCGGACGATGCTGTGAAGAGAATATAAAGACAAGCTACAGACTGGAAGAAAATATTTGCAAACCACATTTCTGACAAAGGCCTTGTATCCAGAATATATAACAAGCTCTCAAAATTCAATGGTAAATAAACAAGCAGTCCAATTAGAAAATGGACAAAAGGCATGAAGAGATACTTTACTGAAAAAGATGACAAATAAGCACATGAAAAGATGCTCAACATCATTACCCATTAGGGAAATGCAAATTAAAAGCACAATGAGATATCATTACATACCTATTATACAGGCTGAAATTTGGCAAGAATGTAGAGAACTAGATCCCTCATACATTGCTACTGGGAATCTAAGATGGCACAGCCACTCTGGAAAAGAGTATGATGGTTTCTCACAAGATGACCATATGACCCAGCAAGTGCATTCTTGAGCATTTATCCCAGACAAATGGAAATTCATGTTTACACAAAAGCCTGTACATGCCTGTTCACAGCAGCATTTCTTGTAGAAGACAAAAACTGGAAACAACCCAAATGTCCTTCAAAAGGTGAATAAACAAACTGTGGTGTATCTATACCATGAAATAAGATTCAGCAGTAAAAACGAATGAATTATTGATACGCGGAAGAACTTGGATGGATCTCAAGGGAATTATACAAAGTGAAAAAGCCAATCTCAGAATCACTATATGATTCTGTTTATATAACATTCTTGAAATGACAAACTTGTAAGAGATGGAGAACAGATTTCCTCGTCGTGCTATTGCACTAAATATACCATTGGGGGAAATTGGTGAAGGGTATGTGGGATCTCTCTGTATTATTTCTTCCAACTGCATGTGAGTCTACAAAGATCTAAAAAAAACCCCCAAAACCAAAACAAACAAACAAAACCCTAATGGTCCCTTCAACTCAAGGGAAAAGAGAGAAAAGACTCAATAGTATGGTTAAGTAACGTGCCCGGGGCCCCACAGCATATGAGTAGCAGAGCTTAGATTTGAACTCAGATCTCTCTGACTTTAAAGTTTATGTTTTCATAGCACATGTCACCTTCTTAGAGTGTCCCACTCAAGGCAAATGGCAGTAGTTTTTACATACAGGCCTTGGAAGCCATTTCTCTGGACTAGCAAAGAAAATGAGATCAGATCTCAGGTGTAGTCAGACTCTCCTCAGCTATGTTTTCCAGAAATATTTGGCAGTGCTTCTCAAACATCACAAGATCACCTGGGGATCTTGATAAAATGCAGATTCTAATTCAGTTATTCTTGCATGGGGCCTGAGACTGTCTTTTTCTAATAAGCTCACAGGTGATGCTCAAGCTTCAATGGGTGGACCACTCACTGAGCAGCAAGGATAAAAAGAAGTACTATCATAGCTGTTTGTAACTAAGGGGATGTAAAGAATGGCTTCCAACACACAGCCTTCCAGATGTGGTTAGGATGCTGCACTCCAGTGGTACCAGGAATGACGGAGGAAGCAAACCGTGATCAGCTGCAGTTTAAGCATGGGGATCCATCCATAAATGAAGACAGCTGACAGGCATTTTAAGTGTGGAAAGAGAAAAATTCAAGAGTCAAAGCTTAATGTTAAAGTGGTGTTTTGTGGTCAGTTGCAGTAGTAACAGCTGTGTGTTGTAAATGTAATGTCTACTTTCTACATTCTTGTGTAAGAGAAATTACTGATAAGGTAGGAAGTTTATTGTATCCACAGCCTAGATTGTCTTCCAACCTGACAGCTCCATTTCCATCCATTTAAGTATTTGGGGATTTGGTTTGTCCTCTTATCGAAACTAATTAAGATCAGAACCTCCATAGCTTGCATTTGTTCAGGGGTACGCTTGTTTTCCTTTTGTATTACCGAATAACACAAAAACATCGTGCCAGAGTTTTAGATGCCCTTCTTTCAAAGTCGGTCTTTAATTATTAATGCTTTTATCAGGCTTTATGAAAGGTGCCATGTTTCCTAAAGGAACTAAAGCTTGATATGTCTTCATGTTATGATGGGAAATTAATAAATGAGTATGAGAAGTGGGGAAATGAAGTGTGAAATTGTGCGATATTTCAAAGTGTGAGCTTCTTTTGTGATCTATATTTTATCATGAACTAGGTCACATTTGGTAGTGCATTTGCGTATGGATCAGCAAGCCCTTAGGCGGTAGTGGTTTCTTTAAAACATCGGGCCTCAAGGGTGGAATGCTGTACGACTGTACCACTGGCCAAGCTACAAGACTCTTTCATTTCACAGGGTGTTGTGCTGACTTGCTTCTTAGCACCAGGTTGATGCTTTTTTTCCTTTTCCTCCTCCCTTAGAATAGCCTCTGTTGGTGGAAATCATAATGACACATAAAGCTACCCTTCAGACACTCACTTTCTCTCTGGGGTCCTGCCTCCGGTCTTGCCCTCAGCCTTCTCCACTTCAGCCTCCACATCACAACCAGAGTGATCTTCTACGACACGCTTCTGATCCCATCACCTACAAGATAAAGACGAAATACCTAGGCATGGATCACATGGTCCTTTGTGCATTGGCGCCTGTGCTTGTCTCCAGCCTTATTTCCTGCTCCTCCCTCCTTCCAGTGTCCTCACTCTGGTTGTACTTAACTACTCTTAGTTAGAACTCAACTTGCTCTCTTCTGCCTCAGAGATGACCTATAGGCTGTTCCCTCTATTTGGGATACTTTTTCTCCACTGGCCACCTGGTGAACACCTGGTGTTTAGCTCAGAAATCACTTCCTCCGTGAGGCTACCTGTCTTAGTCAAGGCTGTTCAGTTTCAAGGAATAGAACCCACTCAAATTATCACAAATAAAAGTGTTTATATAAATGAAAGAGCAAGCCACTTCATGGACATACCTGAATAGGGCAGGAAATGTGCTAGGACTTTGGAGATAGAAGAGGATAGTCAGGAACCAAGGTTACACACACGGTGTTGCCTGGTTTCTATCACTTCTCTGTGTCTGCCCCATTCTTCTCTTTTGATTTGCAAAGTGGTGTTCTGGCTTCTCTGCTCTTTTCTCACTTCAGCTTGCCCATGGCTTCACTTTGGCTTACCCTGATGTCAATTTGGCCCTGATTCCACATGAATTTTCAACTCAACTAACATCTCATTTTCCCAATTTCAAATTCCCAGGGAGAGATATTTGGACTGGCTCAGTGAAGGCATGTGGCCAGTTAGCTACAGCTTGGGGAGTGGGGCCACAGCGTACATGGGGCACAGCTTTCAAGACTGAAAGGATGTATTTGGTGCTCCTGCTCTAATTCCACCTCTCAGAGGTAGATGATTCTTCCTCTTTCTCCCAAGTCCTGCTATACTGAGCTTCTAAACACGCAGTTTTAATCACCCTTCGCTCAAAGGGTATAAGGTACTCAGATTTTAGAGCCCAGCATCTCACTTCATATTAAGAAACTCTTTTCCAAATTCTGGGGTTGTTTTCCCCTCTCCAAGTTTCCTTGCCAACTAAGAGGAGCAAGTTCACTTTTTTTGGACTGGGCATGCTGTCACTGGGATTATTATAAAATCTTTTTTTTTGTTTGTTTGGTGCTTAGGACTCAACCCTTTGTTTATTGAGGAAGAAAAAATTACAATAAAATTCAAAAGAAAATTAGATTTTTTTATCCCTCGTGCTGTGAAAATTTATCTACTTGAGTGAGCTAAAGATAGTAAAATTACATTTAGGTTAATATCATTCCACTCTCTAAACTACTTCCAAAGACTATTCCAGTGAGAGTGCTTTAGATGATAAGGGGCAAAATTTTTCTAGGAAAACTTATTTAACTGGAAATATCTTAAAGAAACTCAATTAAAGCTGAAATTGGTCAGAGAATTATGGAGTTTTCTCTTTAAATATATACCACATCCTACAAATCCTTCCACAATGCCCTATTTTGAGAATTTATCTTACAGAACACCAGTTCTGTAATAGGGAGAATAAGAAATGGTGAAGATTTGATTGATTATCGCCAATGAAAAATACTGTTTTTTTAGGGGCTGGTTCCAAATAGCCTATGTGATCCTTTTAACCTCTTGCTTCCTGCTGGGATTTGCTGAATATATAGAATGATTTCCCACTGTGAGTGTCAGAAGGAGGATATGCCTGAATAGAAGAAGGACTGGGTAGATTTTTTTAAATTATCAAATATGTTCTCTTTCTCTCTCTCTGTTGCCTTCCTTTTCTCCCCCCTTTTTTTTTCCTTTAACCAGGAGCCATAGAATCTGTGCTTTACTTTTCCCATCTATAAGAAGAGGACACAATGGCGCCGGTCTGGTGGAGCAGCGGTTAAGTGCACACGGTCCTCTTTGGTGGCCTGGGGTTTGCGGGTTCGGATCCTGGGTGCAGACATGGCACCACTTGGCACGCCATGCTGCAGTAGGCGTCCCACATATAAAGTGGAGGAGGATGGGCACGGATGTTAGCTCAGGGCTAATCTTCCTCCAAAAAAAGAAAAAAAAAGGAAGAGGACACTGATACTTGTTATGCTTGCTTCTTGATTATTTTGGGGAATCATGTGAATGTACCTTATAAACTTTTGCGTTTTAGAAGGATTAGACACTATCGGGGCCTGGGATGTGAGGGGAACAGAGATGTCTAACCTGTGGCTCCTGCCCTGAAGGGTTAGCAGTTAACTTGGGAGTCAGGCAAATTTAGGCTTCTCGCCTGAACATTCTGAGTCAAAAGATTTAGAGTAGGGCCTGCTACTTTTTTAACCCCCCCATTCCCCGATTATTCTTATTATTGGGCCAGTTTGGGAAATAGTGACAAATGATTTCACTCTCATTTTCTTTGTTCCCTAAATGGGGGATAAAATAAAGTGCTCACCCAATAGATCATGAGAAAGTACAAATAAAGTCACATTCCTGAAAGCACCCTGTGGTGCTTGGAACATGATAGCTGTTTAATAAATGGTAGTTCCCCTTCCTTTCAATAAAATGAAGAAAGAATTGATCAGAACCCTAAGGGAAGAACAAATAAAGTGTCCTGGTAATTCCGAACAGTAGGAGGAAGAGCTTCCTTCCATTTGGGAAGGAGAGGAGAGGAGAGTTCCTTGTGGTGCGGGCCTCTCATTGTGAGAGGTGATGTGTGCAGTGGTTTCATGGGCAGGCTCTGGCATCTTACAGATCTGGGTCCTACAAGACTTGGTTTCAAGTCCTGGCTTTTCCATTAATAGCTGAAAAAACTGGAACATGTGCTTAGCCTCGTATGCATCAGTTTTCCCACTTATCTCATAAGCTAATAATAAAACCTAGCTCATAGGATTGTCACGAGGCAATAAAGCCCTGATTTATTCATTCATTTATTCAAGAAATATTTTTGAGCTCCTGTTATTTGTCAGGCATTATTCTGGATGCTAGTGATGTGGCAGTGAACGAAGAAGTGGCAGAACATCACCGTATAGTCATTGCTCAAGGAACGAGAGCATTATCGTGCTGCAATAAAAAGTCTGCCAGCCGTGTTGTATGACTTATATGTTATTACCATGATAGAGATATAAATTACTAGAGTGTTAATTGTTTGACTGGAACCACAGAATCAAAATCTTAGGCCTTAGCTGGAAGGGGCCCCAGAGATCCAATGGCATATTGTTGATGTTGCCCATTATATACACATCTGGTAGCTGTTGATGCATGGTGTGCCACTGTTTAATTTTCTAGAAATGGTGATTGACTGATCAGTGTCTGATCTAGGCACATGCTCCTATTAAATCCCTTTTGTGAGCCAGGGCTCATGTTCTGAAGCACTTGGTGGTGGTGAAGTCATTGACCATGGACACAATAAACTTAACAGGTCTACACTATGTGCAATATGTATTTTGAAGGCGGGGGCATTGACAAGGAAGGGGAAAGAAAGGGGAGGAGTAAGGATTTAACTTCATTATCATCAGGCAGGTAATTGAATTAGTCAGTCACAGTTGGCCAACAACCAGTTCATTACTATCAAGATTAACATTTTAGTGGATTATTGTACTGACCGTTTTGTTCCTAGTCTATTGCTTATTTATTTTGCCAAGGACCTTCTTTGTATACATGGCATTGGTAGTGCATCAAAACTATGTGTAAGGATTTTGGCAAAGTACCAAAAGCCAGTTACTCCTTGTTGAAGTGTTGTGATAACAGAAATAGTCAAGAAAACTAGGCCTAGAAATAGCTAACAGCAGGAACTTTAAGATGGTAGGAAGAGGGGCCAGCCCTGTGGCCGAATGGTCAAGTTCACCCGCTCCATTTCGGCAGCCTGGCATTTCACCAGTTTGGATCCTGGGCAGGGCCATGGCACTGATCATCAAGCCATGCTGAGGTGGTGTCCCACATAGCACAGCCAGAGGCACTCACAACTAGAATACACAACTATGTACTGGGGGGCTTTGGGGAGAAGAAGAAGAAGAAGAAGGAAAAAAAGAAGATTGCCAACAGATGTTAGCTCAGCTGCCAATCTTTAAAAAAAAAAGATGGTAGGAAGAGAGAGGCCTCGATTACATTTGGGAGGCATTGTTCATAAGCACAAATGTGTGATGTCTTCACAGATTCCCAAAGCTGAGAATTAGCACTGTAAACTTTTGTGGAAATTAGTGCTGTTTGTGCAATTTATTGATGGTATAGATGCTACCCTAAAGAAATTTAGCACTTTTATGAATGAGAATTCTCTTTTTGGTTCTATTTTTAGTCATTTAGTTTAAGAAATAGTTTTCTTTACCTTAAAATAGTTTCAGTTTTGGATAGAAATTTGAACACATTTTTATCATATAAAAGTCATTAATGTACACACCATTTTCCAGAAAAAATATTATTGCCTTCAGAGTAGACATATGTAAATTAGCTTCTAATTAGCAAGTCATTTGTCCGTTGTCTGTCCCTTTGGTATTTATCAGCTATCATAACATATATTTGGATTTGTATTGATTTGTTTTTAACATTTTAGCTGATTAGACAAATACTGAAATTTACCTTATTGTCATTCAGCTAATAGAATGGTTTCCTGCCTTCAGGGAACAAAAATATTGTATGGAAAATGAATAAAGGTGTGCAAAATAAATGGTGAGTTCTCTGTAATTCTGCAAGGTGGTGCACTTTCTCACATCTCGTGTTCCTTTTGGTCCATATAAAGCCTCTACTCTTGCCATGTGCCAGGAGATGACTCTAAAGGCTTTACTCATCCTTGAATATACCGTGGTCTGGACTAAGTAGGGGTCAGGAAGAACTGAAGTGCATACACTATGTACTCATGAGGCCTTCTCTTGTCTTCTTCCTGTGTTTCAGTCTCACCCATTGATTTCATGAGATTTCAGTGTATCATTATTGAAGAGGGTGGGGGCGGGGAACTGGAACTAGAAGACTATCTAGTTATGTTGTCCGGTTTTCCTCACACATCAAAATCCCGCCTATGCCCTCATGGTAGCCTCTGAGCTTTTTCTCTTCATCCAGATAGCACATTTAGAAACAGATCACAGAATCTTAGGTTAGTGGAATGGTTCTTCGGTGCACCCTCTGTTGCAGACCAGCCTAGATGTGGTTGGCCAAAGACAGTGAAGACCCAAGGAAGGAAGGCCAAGGAGGGAGAAGTTCATGGGAATAAGAGACTTTGGTTTCACATGGCCCTGAGGAGGTCCTGTTGGTTTGGGGATCTTACCAGTAGGACAGATTATTATGCATCAAATTTAAGATGATGTTCAGACTTCTGCAAGAACCAGGAATGCCCTACCTGTTGCAGAGCGATCAAAACTCCTAGATTTTCAAAATTGTTCTTCACTTCACCTACATCAGACAATACATATTCCAAGGCCTTACTCAAAGCTACTAAATCTGAATCAGTAAATGTAGACCCTGGAATCTGCATTTTTAAGCTCCTGGGTGATTCTAGAATTTGAAAAGCGTTTTCTGGGGTTGCAGGAATCAAGCTCAGATTGAGGAAGACCAGAGGTGACCTGAATCCCAAAGACTTTCTGCTGGAAACAGCTTCCTGGCTATGCCTCTGACCTGATCCATCTAGACCTGAGCAGATAAGCTTCAGTGAGAACAGCGTTGACCCGGAGAGTAGAAGTTCTTGACTCGGAGAACTTTTTAAAATTACACATACCTTGCCCATCCCCAGAGGTGCTGACTGAGTAGGTCGGGACTTAAGCATTGATGTATATTTTTTTAAACTCCACAGATCCTACAGTCAGTCAGAGGATTCTTGGGCCAGACAAGCTTATGACTTTACTTATCTAGTCTAATTTTGCTTCAGAAACAAGCTCCAAGATAGTCCCATCTTCTAGTTCTCTTTTTGACCTTTCAGAAATGCTTTGGAGTAGCTCAGCAGGTGGACACAGAGCAGACTTTGATACTGCAAGTTGGTGCAAGATTGGACTTTTTGGAGCAGTAATAGATGTAAAGTAATAGATGTAGAAGCTTTTCATGAATATCGTCCTCCAGAATCCTTATGAAGTAAGAAAGACAAGAATAACTTTTGTTGTTCTCCTTTCAATACTTATAATTAGAGTGAGTGCTGGAAAGTTCTTTGGCAGAGCAAGCTTGCATAGACTTGAATTAGCTGGCTTCAAGGGCAAATTCAGAAATATTTCTTGACCATTAGTGAATCCACAGTTATGAGATACTTGGGTCTATTTCTGTTGCTAAATCTGAAGAGGTTTGAATAATCTACCTCTTTACTTCTCTTCCATTAAGCTGTAATTTCATCAAAATATAGTCTAATTCTAGGTAGCGGGGACTCCCATCCCAATCCTGAACAAATAGCTAAAGCACACGTATTTTAAATCTCTCAATATTCCCACAGTTTCAGTGGAATTAGATAAGCAACAAAAAAATTAGGAGGAAGTGTACGGAAATTTTTTGCCATGGATTAAGTGCTTTTTGTTTATGCCTCATTTATTGAAAACGTTTGTTTTATTTTGAAATATCCAGGTACTCCTTTATACCTAGGTTGACAAAATTAAACAGAAACTAGCCTTTTTCCATTAAAAGAGGCAGTGTGTATGCCAAGGTCATCGAGTAGTGGAGGTTTGGTGATATTTTAGCCACAAAAACTGCCTTGAAATACCAACAACAACAAATATAATTGCTGCTTCATTCTACAACTGTCTTACTATTTAAAGTTAAACACTTAGCTGTCTTCCTGAGAAAGACAAATATTGAATATTTTGTTTTAAGCTTTTATTGGTTATCAAGAAGTGTTTCCTCATACTTTCTGATTTCTTTTGACTTATGACATGAAAAAGTAAGTGCCATTCAATTGAATTTTTAAAATTCTACCTCACCGAGTCATATTTTTGTCCTATAATTATTGTTTGAGCCCTTAAACACAGTGTCTTACCTAGAAATACTGAAACTGTGTCATAAATTTCAGGGTGTATAGTTTGAAAATGGCTATCAGGTAATCTAACTATAATAAAAAAGGAAAAACTACCAATTGATTCCACAGTACAAACTACAGAGAGTAAGAGTCAGCATAATCCTGTTGGTTTATACAGATGCACAGAGTCCACAAGAGCAAGCAGTGATTCTGGTGGTTTGTGTGTCCTGGGCACTTGTCAGAATGTGGGACAAGAAAGGGACACACTGAAGGAGTGGATTTTCCCTTTCATGAGAGTGGCCTTGGTGAAAGTCTGTGAAGCACTGATCCCTCACTGCCTCTGACATAGATCCTCTGCCAGCATACCGCCCTTGTTCACCCCTTACCTGGAGCTCCTGCTGGAAGGTCTAATGCAAATCTCAGCTGCCGCATGGAGACTTATGAAATCGTCCTAGCCCTCAGGGATCTCCCATTCTCTCAATGCCTTGGTGCTTATTAGTTTTGATATACAGCATGCACTGTATGCTCCCCTGGTTATTACTTTTCTTTTTAGTTATGTAATTAATGGATAGTTCAGTGGTATATTTCTTGTCTCTTATCCAGAAGGCCAACAAAATGCTTTTCTTAGAAAGACTTTCAGTTGGAATCAAAGAAGCACTGGACTAATAGACAGGAGATATTTGATCCCTGGTGCTGCTCTGAACTTCGAGGAGGAACGCTGAGCAGAGCACTTAACCTACCTTTGTTTCTTTCCTCAGCTATTAGATGAGGGAATTGAACTAGATAATCTTCAGATAATCTACTTTGAAGTTGTATTTCTGGGACTTCAGGTTCCATGCAGCAGACTGAGTACGTGACTTTTATCTCCTTTACCTCCCCAAATCCCTCTAAAAAGGATTGAAAAGGAATTTAAAAAGTTATAAACCTGCAAAGATAAAGAGAATAGGAGATATTCCACAGTAAGTAAGAGATTAATACATATTTGGAAAGTGGAAAGAAGAGGACTGATAACAGACTTGGGATAGAAGGAGCTGTTTCAACTAAGTGCCTTCGAGAAGCAGCCTATGAGTAGCACGCTGATCGGCCTCAAAGATCACATGAGAGATTCAAGCCTTGGTGGTACTAGTACCATGGAAAGTAAGGATGCTCTAGGGGACTAAAACGTATTAATGTGAGTCTGTTCCCACCTCCTCTCCCTGCCCTGCTTCCAGAACACTGGCAGCATATTTCACCCTTTCAGGAGATGAGCAGATTCTTCTTGAGAATTGAAAATCTGCTTTGGGTGTAAGGGGAATTTAGGAGATGTCTGATTGGAAAGGGAGAATTCGAAAAGAAAAAAAGAAAAAGGAACTCAGCTGGAACAAACAGTGTAGAACGCAATAGAGAATAGAAAAAGCTGAAACTAGGAAATAGAAAAAATTGAAAGGTAAAGTTGAGGAAATCTCTAAGAAAGCATGAAAACAAAACAGAGAGGGAACAGAAAGGAATGGTAGGAAAGTTTGAGGCTCATTCCAGCAGCTCCAACATCCAAATATGAGGAGTTCTAAAAAAGATACAGAGAGTTGAAGAAAAAAAATGATCAAAGAAATACACAAGAATATTAGTCAATAGAGTAGTTCATAAGTCTTCAGTTAAAATGACCTAGCAAGATGAATGAGACACGCTCAGGAGAACGAATGAGGAAAGAGTCATATTAAGGCACATTGCTAAAAGTTCAGAACAGGAAGCTAAAGAGAAAATTTTAAAACCTTCCAGAGTGGGGGTGGGGGAAGAGAAAGATTGAGAGAGATCACAGATAAATTATGAAAAATCAGAATTGTACCTGACTTCTCAAAAACAGGGTTATAGGAAAGAAGATAGAGTAATACCCTTAAAATTCTTAGAAGAAAGGATTGTCATCTTGTAAATCTATGTTCAGCCAAACACAATGAAGGATGAAGCTAAAATAAAGATTTTCCAAACATGGTTCAGGAACCATGTTGTAGTTCCTGAACTCTAGTGAAAATAAAAAAAGATACAAGAAAGGTAACAATCATAGGACAGTTACTTGGCTCAGTAGAGAACAATATTTATATAGCATGAACAATTTAAATATTGATTTTATTAAAAATTATGATATGTCTATTGAAAAGCTGGTGGAATGGGAAGGGAGGTTTGAGACTTAAATCTTCATCTGCCAAAGTAAGAAGTCAATGGATAATGAATAGAACTGTGGATCGGTAAGTCAGAACATCAACACATTTGGAAAAATGAAGGAAAATACCAGAATATGCTAAGAGTGGCCAGGAGTTGCATCTGAGGAGCAGGTCTTGGGGTAGTTGGTCAGAGGACTGCTGTTTTCATCGTAGGATTTTAGTACTGTTTCACTTTTAACTATGTGTATATACTACTTTGATTTTAAAAATCATTTTAAAAAGTTTATTTCCTCTTTCTAAACCTTGATATATATCCAAATTTGATACGTATAATTTTTCTCAAATTTTGCTCTGATACCCTGGAGAACTATGTGATGTATTTCTTTGTATCTCTTGTTCCCATTCGTTTGCTTAACATTTATTGAGTATGTCAGTGTTGGAACGGGTGGGAGGAAGCTCCAGTCTCACTGGATTAAAAAAAAAAAAGAGCTTTTTTCTAACTGGAGATGAGTCTGAGGCCTTAGCAATCATAGTGCCCTGGGTCGGATGAGGCACAGAAGTGTGTCTTGAAATTCACACCCTTTCTTCTTTGTAATTCATATAAATTTTATCATAACCCCCATCCTCCTGGGTAGTTGCAAAGTACTTAAATTTGCCCATTAGAGTTAGAGATTCTTCTGCTTTAACATTCTCTTTTCAAGTAACTTTTGGGTAGTTTCTAAATTCAAGTCCCTATCGCGGGGCTGTTCCTTTTCTTGCCCTCTACCTTCCTCAGGGAGTGTCTGAGCTCAGGCCGATGAAGCAGCCCCCCTCTGAGCATCTCCGGTCACTGAGTAGAAGGGGTCGGGGTATTTCTGTAGGGAACAGAGAAGGAAAAGAGGGAAAAAGTGCAGTGAATTACGGCAAAGGCTTTGAAATCTTCAGCTTGGATTGACACAGTTCACTTCTGTTCCCCTTTCATTGGTTAAAGGAACTCACATTTCCAATATGTGGACAGTACTTGCAACTTCCCTACCCAGCTGGGACACTAGTTACCTAGTTGTGGGAAACTGAGGTGTGTCTCCTTTACAGCAGATATAGTGCCCTCCAGAAATCAGAAATTTCCTTGGGAAATTTTGATATGAAGAATAGAGAAAAAAGAAATGTAGAGGTAGAAAGAAGAGCAGCAGCAGCCATTGACTACCGTTAAGTCTTGGGTTCAAATAAATTTAATTTGTGAGGCAAATATGAAGAAACAGGAAACTCAAATTAGCAAGTTCCATTAAAGGAAGGCAAAAAGAAGAGTAATGTGCTGATTGGGTTGGCATGGAGCAGTAGGAATGTGGAATTGAGAGAACCTTAGCTGAATGTATGGGGAGAACTCTGCTCATTAGTCAGGTGCTCTCTCCAATTAGTTTAGAAAATACTGTTTTATGTGCATAAAAGCGTGATTGCTTCTCCTGAGATTTTTTTCTATAATTTTATTAATGTTGACCTTCTCCTTAGGAGAAAGATTCAGAAGTTTTCCGGAGTGAGTGAAATGCTTAGGTTGTGTGCATATGTATTTTGAGGATGTATTGGAACATGTTGCATAATTAAACTTAACTATTTTAATGATATCTCATTTGCTGTATCCTTGGAGGGTAATTGTAACTCAATAAAGAATTTCTCCTCTAGTGTGTTGTGTTTTTACATAACAAAGGCTGCCTTAATGAACCTTTATCTCATTATAATGTAATACCAATAGTGATTTAAATATCAAAATGAAAAGGAAAATTTATGACAGTTTTATTCTCTTTTAGGCAAATTAATACTGCTTAATCCATTTATTTTTCTTCTTTAAAATTAGCCTTTGGTTAAGATAAAACTTACTGATAAAAGATGTTGACCTCTTTGATAGCCAGCAAATTTTTGATATTTTATGAAAAGATAACAAGACAATTACAAAGTTTTGGGGACAAGAAATAAAGTAGGCCATCTTAAAATGTTAATTTGGCTAAATCAGAGTGAAACAATTAATAGTATTTTTTAATATCTTAAAACAGCTCTATGGCTTTGAGTTTAAGACAAGGACAGCACATGTTAATGCTATATTACTATTTATAGAGGAAGAAATTTCACCTTTTTTCTTAATCTTGACTTAACTGATCAAATAATTTAAAGTATATTTGCCCATTATGTTTGAATTAACTTCACTCATATTTAACAATATCATTCTTTCATTTCTGTCATTCAGTTTATCTTTTCTTTAATCATGGATGAAGATATCATAAAATAAAATACAAATTCCACCATGCCACAAGAGCAGTAATAAGTACGGTATTTTCTAGATGTATACCAGCACGACCAATCTAGAAGCTGCCTTCCCAGTTGGTATCCATCCCTGAATCAGCAAAGCGATCAGCTGCCAACCATTACGTTGGTGGAAACGACCGGTCAGTCAAGCATGGGTCATTAATTTTTAATGCATTAATAGAGACATAAATTTCCCTGAAAATCATATTGAAAGATAAAATGATCAGCTTCTTTTAAGTACATTCCGATGTACCTCAGGGCTGATTATGGGAGCCACTGATTATTTTATAGTTTTATTTTGTCAATAGAATTTTAAAATGTTTGATGATGACCTTAATGTGTTTTAAAGTAACAATAAATATGATCGCTATGAAATCTATAGCGTTGCACCTTTACGAATACTACATTTAAAGGCTTAAGGTCCTATTTTTTCTATTTGGTTTCTATATTTACCAAATCTTTAGGAATATGCCATTTCAAAAGAGATAACAGTCTTTCGGTGGAATTACTGGACTGGAAGTAATCCAGTAATTTGCTTTATCAAGTTTTATATATTGTCACGAGTTAGCTGTATCATGACCAAAGTTTTTTTATCTGCATGATTTCTTTACTATTTGAAAGAGAGATTTAACTTTATGATAATCGATATTCATTATAATGGGAAGCAAATTTTTAAAAAGTAAAATTTGTGCATATCTACCAACTTTTAAAATTCTGTTTCAAAAGCTGAAAAAGAAAATCCATTCCAAAAGAACCATCTTTCAGCAAAGCAATTCACATAATCTCTCTTTTCGGAATATATATTAAATTCAATAGAATCAAGTAAATAGTAGTAAAACTGATTACTCATATAGCATTTAGTACTTGTGTAGTCCTTAGTCATATAGCACATTTCATCTTTAAAATGCTTTGGTAACAATAACTTACATTTCTTATCAATACTCTTATAAAGACATAGGCAAGTGTTACTAGAAGGATCTATTTGTCACGTTTAAATCCCAAGCACCTAATTGGGTCTACCATTTTATATTTCTTTTTTTCCAGAAAGTATCTAAGTGCTTTTGGAATACAAATGCGTGTTATTTAGCTCTCCATCTGGTTTCTTTGGGCTGTTGGTTCTGAGAGCCTGCCTTCTATCTAGTTTCCTTAAGTCTTGTACCACAAACTTAAGGCAGTGACATACAGTACCTGTCAGTGCCAGTACCCGTACCCAATAAATGTTTCCTAATAATCTTGGCAGAACGTTGGTAATTCCCTTGAAATATAAATTGTTATTCCTGATCAGTGGTGCGCGCTTCAAATGATTTTTTGCTGAATGACAGTTACTGTTTTGGCTTTTATTTTTAGTGTTAGGAAGAGTGTTTGAATTTGGATTTTTCAGTTTTTTTCCTTACTCTTCAGTGATAATTGTACACTCTCTGCCATCTGAAGATATCATAGTACTCTGAACGTTAGTAGATTCAGAATGAATAGTGTGAAATTTTAAAAAGTAAAAGGAATACTTAAAATTTTATCGATTGATCAAGCTGAACCTGCATCACTAATAAGAACTTATATTTCTATGGCATTTCACTCTTTTCAGAATTTGTTTGTCAGAGTATTTTGTTTCTCCCTGTGCCCCTTAGTGCAGTTATCAATACCCGCTATTTATACAGGAGGGAAGCAAAGACCAGAAATGTGAAATGAATCCCTAAAATGGGGCTTAGAACCATGATTTCTGATTTTAAGTTCCAGTCTGCACCCTCCATTTTATACCGTGGTCTCCACCTATTGGGTCAGAACCCACTGGGGGAGGGAGATTTGCGGTGGAACCTCGAATCACTGGCAAGAGGCAAGAGTTGTGCAATGTGAAGCATGTCTTCCACTTACGTGTACTATGGACTTTAGTTGTAAGTGGTATAAAATACCACATATTCATTTAAAAGCACTACTGCATCGGCAATAGTTTATTTGGGCTCTACATGTTTTCTTAATAAACAAATCCCAGAAGTACAGCTTCCATCAAGTGTAGCCTGGCTGTTAATAGCTCTTGCCTCTGAAATCAGCCAATGTCAATGTCAAGCAAGTTCCTTAATCTCCCCGTGCCTCTATTTCTTCATCTGTAAAATAGAGATGATACTATACATAGCTCGTAGGTTGTTGTGAGAACTAAATGAAATAATACAGGAAAAAGTACTTAAAATGCTGCCTGGCATATAGCACATACTCAGTAATTATTGAATATTACTTTAATTATTAATAATAACATTATTATAGTGTATAGGTCCATGAAATCTTGTGATTTTAAGAAGAGATTTTTGTACTTCAAAGATGGGAACCAATTCTCCATATTATACTGCCTGTGGGTTGCTTTCTTTTTGTTAAAATTGGCAAACACATTTTGGCTTTTCCACATTTTTCTGTGACCTAAAAACTCAACTTTTAGTTATGATAGAAGTCAAGTTTCGGGCATATACCTTCAATAATTGGAGAGAGAAGGCAAATAAAATCAACTGGGCATGGTCGGTTCCTTGGAATGATACCACTGGGACCACACTCGGTATATTCTCTCAAGCCGGGAGGATCATGGGCCTCATCTTTTTTCAGCTTTCGTTTCAGTTCCAGGGTGTAGTGCAAATCGCTATGGGAAACCTTGTTAAGAAGATTAAAAATTGGGGAAGAGCAAGCCAGTCCATAAGCATCTTGTTAAAATAACCCACTTCTTCCAAAGCTCGAGACAGCAAGAACCAGTTTCATAGCTATGAAATAAATTCACCACCTGTTTGTGTAGCAGTATCAAAGAGTTCTAGCTAACATGAGAATGCTTTGATCCTTTTCAGCCAGAAGAAAATTATGAAGCTCTTCATTGATCATTCGTGGGGACTTTGGGGACACAGATCAAAGAAAACTATTATTACTATAGACTAGAAATTAAAATATCTGAATATAAGCTACTTCAGTACATTGTACTTCTTTCAATGTTGAATTGCATATTTAAAAATTCAAATTGCCTTCTTATGATTAAGCTAAATTTTATTGTAGCCTCTCTAGCCTGAACTAAAAGACATTAAAATGTTTTTAAGCAACTGTGTTCCTTTTGTTAATGACTTTCAAATTATATAGTTAAGATGGATTGAGGGGCAGTTTGTGGAGTATATTTTATACACTCCCTCTAGGTTACTATAAACTCAATTGAGCAGAATTATATAAATGAGAGAATATTTTGACATTCTTTCGTGATCTTTAAGAAAAATTCCCATAAGTTTTTCAATTATATAATAGCATTATATGATTATAGATTCCACTTTAAGTACTGTAATTATACAGCTGAGAGGCTTAAAGAAAAGGATAGCAAAACTTTTATAATACAAAAGGGTACGTTTATGGGCATTTTATTGTAAGGATTTGAACATTGGAAATGGAAAACATAAGAATCATTTGAAATTGATTCTGCTGTGGAGAAAATGCTTCTGTGTGAGTAGCACAAGAGTTATTTTGGAGTGAAAATCTAGACATTTCCTGTAGATTTTTTCTTATCAGGAAAAAGAATACTTATTTTGTAACTGCAGTGTTATGGATCTGAGCCAGGTTTCATGTGAAGTTAATAGCTCCTGCCTCTGAAGTCACTGGGAGGCATTTAACAAAACATGTCTTAAAATGCTTCCGGAATAACTATACCTAACGATGTGAAATCATAAACAGGGAAAAAAATCCCTGCAAAAGAGGACATCTCATAAAAAAAATGTGTTGATTAATTGCAGGAAAGACAGTAGGAAAGGCAGATCCCCACTTTCGGACCACATTCATCTAAAGCCGGTGCCTGGTACTAAATATTTGCACTTAAATGCAATACCCTCCCACCCTCCATTCTAGACCAACTTGTTCTTAAAAGTAGAAGAAAATAATGCAGAGACCCACACAGGAAGCATTACAAAGTTAATACGAAAGGTCTTTCCATATCTAAATCAGTGGCTCATTCAATGATTCGCACTTTATTGAAAAAAAACAAACCAGACATTTGAAATTTAGTCAGGTCTTGGGTCTTAGTTTCAAACTAGTTCCTCGAAAACTTCACTGAAGAGGAAAAAGAGAGTGTATTGATTTGTGAAGTGGCGCATTGAGGAGATAGCCAGTAAATTTAGGCCCTCATCTCTGACTTGCCTCACGAGTTGGGAGAGAAATCACAGAGGGTTCTCCGCCTCGCTAAATGTCTCTGCAGGACGGGGCTGATGACCGGCTCCTCCCTGCTCAACAAGTCTGTTTCAAGGAGAAAGGAGGTGATGGCTACAGAGTGCTTTGTGCTCTACTTCTGAAACAAAATTCTATGTGACGTTCTGAGCTTATAAATAAATAAGATACCTGGTGGGCAAATGACTAGCATACAAAGGAGCCGTTCTACCGCTCTGACTTCATCCGTAATAGTTCATGCTTTTCTGTGCAGTGCACTAGTCTCCTGAGAACTTACCAGTGCAGTCCTTAGAATGAAAAGACGTATGCTGATTGGAACTCAGGGATCTGTTTTATCTTGCATTAAAATATGCTAGCCCTGAATTTAGATACATGTGTTATGAAGTAACATTTGTATTCGTCAAAGCTGAGAAATCTAATTAAGAATAATGTCTCTTGTTTTTTTCCCCATGGAAGTATTTACAGGACTGGACAATTTGATGACTAATGTACGTATTTAAAGGGCATCTGGTACTGATCATGGAAAGCAAAAAAATATAATAAAATTTGTTACTCTTGGCAAGTTCTTATTGCTGTAGAATCATATGCTGAATGGCACCCCTGAGATTTTTTAACATATATATTCTAATAGGTACCCAGCCAACTTTGACTTGCAAGGGAAGGATACCTCAAATTGGCTCCATGTTACAAGAGATGAGTCGCAAACCAATTGACATGCAGGAAATGCCATTCAGTTTGGGTGTCTTGCTAATGAAGAGAGCCTTAGGAAAAAAGAGAAGCAGCAGCAACTTAGTATATCTAAATGTGTCAAACTCTATGCTACATATAGGATGAAGTTTGCCTTTTACATTAAAAAAAAGGGTATCTCTGGGATCACAACACTAATGACATAAGCTGGCCAAATGTATAAAAAACAAATGGACAGACAGATGATGACAGTTGCACCTCAGTGATGAATGACAGTTTCAACAGTTACTCCTGGCCTGAGGATTGGAGAGTAAATAGGGAGCAGTGGGGACTGTGGCAGTCTTTAGATTGCTGACCCTGTCTAAAAAGGAAGATGCTACTTGGCTCAGATAACTATTGCCATGTGGAAATGTAGGTCCAGTGATGCAAGATTTTACAACACTTCAAGAGACTCTTTATGTGAAATCTTTTCATTTTGAAATGTTTACTCAGGATTGAAATTCAGGAGAGGAGTTGGGAAAAATTCTTGCAAGCCAAACAAAACCTACTTTTAGACCAGATTTGGACCCTAATCGTAGATCTTTAGCTTGTTACTTCTGAGTTAGTGAAATAAGTAATGTTAGTAAGGTTGTAGAAGAAATGTCAGTGCTTCCTAATATGTGAATGAAAAAATGACTCGATGACATTTATAGCTGAGTAGCTAAGGGCTTCAACTGTGGCGTCAGATTGCCTGTGTTTATATCCTGGCTGTGTACCCAGGGCAAGTTACCAATTCTCTGTGTCCAGTTTCCACTTCAGTAAAATGGGAACGATAGTGGTACGAATTCCACAGAGTTGCCTTGAGGATTCAGATGAGCTAATCTATGTACAATGCTTATTACCACAGTGCCTAGCACATAGTAATTGCTCAATAAACATTGGCTATTACTATTTTACAATAAAATGATAGTTGGACGATTTGCCTATTTGTTATACTTGAAGAAAACATCCTGTGTGAATGTGCAAAGTCTGTTTTGTGTTGAAGAATATAAGTTAAGAGAACAGATTCTGCATTCCATAAGCCAGGATTTGAATCCTTGCTCTACCATTGTATAATCAGAGCAAGTTAATTAATTTTCCTAAGCCTTAGATCCTTCATCTATAAAATGGGAATAATAACCGGTGCCTCAAAGTCTTAAAAATTCCATGAGACAATATGCATAAAGTTAATGCCCGGTGTATAAGTCAATAAATGTTACTTGCTGTTATGATTATTACTTTCCCATTCTTTAGAAGCTCCGTATTGGCAAACACTTACCTAGCGATATATGTCTCGTTGTATATATTTCAAGGGAATTACATCACATTTGATTTACAAATTAAACTTCATCTTTAATGAAACATATTTCAACAGTGATTCTCAACTAGGGCGACTGTCTGGAGACATTTTTAGTTGTCACAACTGAAGGAAGTGTTACTGGTGTCTAGTGGGTAGAGTCCAGTGATGCTGTTAAATATCCCGTAATGCACAGAACAGTCCCCTACAACGAAAAATTATCCAGCCCAAAATGTTGCTAGTGCTAAGCTTGAGAAACCCTGCATTACAGCTATATAACCACCATAAAATTTAGTTTTTAAAGTTCTTGCCAAGCAAAAGAAGGAGAGTTATCCATTTTTCAGAACATCACCTAACAGATAGAAATTAACATATAAATTGAAATCTGTAGAGCCACATTCAATAAAATATTGAAAATATATATATCCCTATTTTCTTCTGGTTACAGAAGTAATATAAGCTTGTGAAAACTGAAAGACTGTAAGTGTATAAATGGAAAGTGAAAGTTCCCCTTTCTTTTCTACCTATCTCCATAGAAAACCAATACAAATACAGTTGAGTTATATTACTTCAGATTTTTAAATGCATGTGTATACTGTTCTATAATTTGATTTTTTAAAAATTAATGTCTTTCCTTTCTCTTCCTAAACTATTCAGTCCTAAAGGTATTATATGGGGCAGAGCAAGGTAGGCATTCAGGAAGAGTGGCCTGGCATGGGCTTTGGAGCACATGTGGAGTAAGGAGAGCATCAGCGTGGTAGGGTTGATGGCCTGGCATGGGGTGTCACAGCCCAAACAGGTGAAGATGGCATCCACGTGTGTGGGCAGCCCAGAGTAAAGTGTCAACAACGACCATGTGGGAGGAAGATAGCACAAAGAGAAAGGCCTGGTGCAGGGTTTTGAGCCCAGCTGGGAGAGGAGGCAAAAAGCAAGGAAGTGCTTAAAGGATGCTGGGCGTGTCAAAAGGACACAAAACCTAGCCTGAAGGGGCCACAACTGAGGCAATTTGAGAGTCAAAGTAAGTAATATAAATAAATACAATTAATGACATTAAAATCCATTGAATAAAATAGGACACCAAGAGTCTATTATGATGTAATAAATTAATAAAATGAAATTTTGCTAAAAAATGGAGTATTTATAAAGTCAAAAATAACCTCTCCACCAAAAGAAATAGCATTAGTTACTAAGGGAAAAATAGTAACTTTACAGTGGAAAAGCCTGGAAGACACCAGCTTAATCAAAAGATCAAAGTTAACATCAACAGTAATGAGACAAATCAAAATTGCATGCCATCTAATCAGATGTTGTGGTAGGCAGCCAGCTTCCAAGAAGATGATCCTCACCCCTAGTATTCATGCCGGTGGGTAGTCTTTGTCCACACTGAATGAAGCTGACTTGTGTAACTGATAGGATATTACAGAAATGATGGTGTGTGACTTCTGATGCTAGGTCCTAAAAGATACTGCTCACTGTGGCAGAAGCCAGCTGCCATGTTGTGAGAACACTCAAGAAGCCCTACATAGAGGGTCACATAGTGAGGAAACATTTCTGCCAACAGCCAGCACTAATTTGCCAGCTATGTGAGTGAGCCACTTTGCAAGTAAATCCTCCAGCCCCAGTTAAGCCGTCAGATGACTGCAGCCCTTGCCAATATCTTGATTGCAGCCTCATGAGAGACTGCAACCTCATGAAATAACCACCTAGCTAAACCACTCTTTTTCCTGATGCTCAGAAACTATGCAAGATAATGTTCAGTGTTTTCGACCACTAAGTTTTGGGGTGATTTGATATGCAGGAATGGACAGCTAACACAGATGCAGTGAGAACACAGCATCGTTTCTGCAATATTCTGGCCAGAGCTAAATAACCTGAATCTAGTCGAGAGGAAACAGACTCTAATTGAGAGACATGCTGCAAAATAACTGGCCTGTAATCTTCAATACGATCAAGGTCATAAAAATTAAAGACAGAGTGAGAAACTGCTCCAAAGTGAAGAAGACTAGAGTCATGACAACTTTACATTCAACGCTTGATTCTGAACAGGATTCTTCTTCTCTCAAGCACATTACTGGGACAGTTGGCAAAGTTTGGAGACTGAGGATTAGATGATAGTAATGTGTCAGTGTGGATATTTTTATTTTGATGGCTGTATGGTGGTTATGTAGTGGAATGTACTTTAGGAAATATACACTAAAATATTCAGGGGCAATAAGGCATCAGGTCACCAATTTACTTTCAAATGATTAAAGAAAAAGAGTTCTTTATACTGTACTTGCAACATGTCTGTAAGTTTGAGATTGTTTAAACATTTTTTAAGATTATGCAAAAAGAAAAAAATATGTCATAGAATGTGACCTTGCCCACAAAAATAGATGCATCTTGTCCGTTTTAAAAGGTATGCATAGTATTCAAGTTTTTGTGTCCAACAAAAATGATGTTTTTACCATCTCCTATTGATGGCATTTAAATTGATTCCAGTTCTTTGCTATATAAACATCCAGTTCTTTGTTAATATGAACAATGCTAGTAAATATCCTTAGAAACATATTTGTGGCCTTGTTCAATTTTTGCCCAAAAATAAATCCCTAGAGTCTAATTGCTATGTGAACGGATGTGCATCCTTTAATCAGTTTAATCGCAAGTCATTCTAGGAAAGCACGTAAAATCTCCTTAAAAGATAATAGAATTTATAATTTAGCAGTTATTTTTATTTGTTTTTTCTCCCACTAGAAAGTAACTGCTATAAGAGTGGGAGCTTGTCCTGATTATCACCATCCCCAGCATTAAGATAGTCTTAGGCACTCAGTAAATATTTGTTACAACAACAGTAATAACAAACGTTTATTATGTGTGTGGCACTGGTTCAAGGCTATTAATTCATTGATTCCTTGTAACAACCCTATGAGATAGGTAATAGGGTTATTTCCGTTTTGTAGATGAGGAAACTGAAGCAAGGAGAGGCTTGGTACTTGCCCAGTTTCACAAGACTAAGAACTGGTGGAGCCAGGAGTCTAGGCGGTTTTTCTTCAGTATACAAGCTTTTAGCCACTATACCATACTGTTTCTCTCTTGTTGAATAAATGATCAATGAATGAATGACCAATATCTTTATTTGATTCTTTGACCAATTACAAATTTCAACTTTGTTTTTGTTTTCTTTTTTCAAATGAAAATTAGAAGAAATGGACTGCCCACTTTGTAAAAGCCAAGTTGGTTTTATGGTCCTCTAATTAGGCTGTACTTACTGCCTAATAGTACTGCTTCTGGAATTAATATTCTTACAGGTATAAACTATATATCATTCTTACTGAAGAATTTATAGATATGTAAACAGAATATTTGCTTTGTATTACAAATAAAGTAGTAAATCTGAGTGTGCAGCTTGAGTCTGGGAGGCAGAACATTTATTGCTTGTTTTTCAGACACATCCTCTGCTCCCCACCTGGGCTTCTGTTCGCCTGCCCTTCCCTGCACGTGGAATGCGCATGTCCATCTCCCACAGTGGAAACCCAACCCCTTCCAACCTCTTCCACTGAGGACGGCTTTACCTTTCTCGCTTTTATTACCCTCTTCTTGAAGGTTGAAATGATCTTTCCTTCCTCAAAATTCCCTGAGTCCTTTCTAATACATTCTAAACATACCTAATATTAATTATATCAAGTCCTCATCTCCCTTAGTGGACTATATTCTCTTTTAATTTTATAAAACCCCAACATATATTATAATATTTTGTACAGAATATGAAATGAGGTGTGTCTTCTGGATGAGTGAATCAATTCTCTCAGGGAAATATATTTTGAATTTTAAAAATCCTAAATAAGAAGACTACCGAGATTTTAATATTATATATTCCACAGTTATCAGGAATTGTAAAATAACAAATGAAATAGTTAGAAATGATTTTCTTCATATAATGACTTGGATTTTGTTTACGAGGCATCAAGAACCAAGAGGCATAATTAGCTTTCATTCCTTTAAGCCCTTTTGTTCTGTTCATGGCTGCAAATATCAACTTTGCTTCTACCCACAACTTCAGTTCCCTTTTCCTTTAGTGGGCGGTTTAGGGACATCAAAGGTAATAAAATCAATCAAAGAGATAAGCGGAATTTTTTTTCAAAGGCTAGTACTTAAGGATGCGTTCCTGTTAGAGAATTTTAATACTAAATTTGTTTTCAAGTGTTTGTATAATACCAAATCTCCCTGCCAGCTGGAAGGACTGTCCTTGAATCCTGTCCTGCATGAAACAATAAAATATAATCCTTTCTTCACATATATTCTTTTTTAAAAAAAGAACTTTGGGGAGTGTTAAGTGTTGTCATTAGACGAGATTATACGTTGGTGCTAGCAAAGGCAATAGCATAGCCTTCAGGCCAACTGTTTCTCTTCCCTCATAAGGAGTTCTTTCCCTTACCCCCTGGAATCAGACAAAGCTGAAGGGTTTTGTTGCTGAAAGTTCAAAGAGCAAGCCAAAGGGAAAGTTCAAACAAATATCATCAGTCTTTTAAAAATGTCATTGCTTATGTAAATTAACTGTGGTCCTTGGGTGCTGGTGAACCTCAAGCATCCTTGGGTTGGCTGGATTTTCAATCATGTTATGTTTATATTTGGTTCAAGGTCTGTTTCTTCTAGAAAGCATTGACCATGAAGTCTTCACATTTAATTTTAGTTCATGCTTTTTTCTTTGTTTTAGTTTCGGGGTTTTTTTTGGGTTTGCTTTTGTTTTTTTTAGATTAGCTTCACTATCTTGTGACTTCCAGAGGATAATTTAGAGGCTAATGTATTATTATGGAGCACTTCTATATCATCTTACTAATTTTTGCTTTTTACCATTATTCATCTGGCCAATGGATTTATTTGAGATTTCCCGACAATGTTTGTAATTAGTGATTAAAATAAACCTTTAAAGAATCTTTTTCTTTGGAGGTATCTTTACATTGCAAATGATACATTTTAAAATAATGCCTTCTGACTAAAATTTACAAACTTGATACACAGTCTGAAATATGTTCAGCACCACAAGTCAAACATGCATATTTTAACATTTAGCCTAGTTGAGTCCTCTTCATAAAATGTTGAGATGTTGCACTCCTTCTGCATGGCCTCTCATTTATATGAATGTGAAGTTCTCCATCATACGGTTTGTGATAAAAGTCCTTTGGGGGCTAGCTGAGATTCTCCCTACTGTTTCTCATTGCATTGCATTGTAAATCTCCAAACTTTAGGAAAGAATGTCTTTTGGGAGGCATGCCTTATTAGTAAGAAATTATTATTTTGTATGTTGGATGCAGGATTTTTAGATAGGCATTTACGTTTCATCTATCACATTAGCTGTACATTTGGGTTTGTTTTAAAATAGAGAACTTGGCAATTTCTTCTGTGGTGATCATTCCTGGCGGGGGGGGGGGGGGTCTTCCTTTTTAGATCTGTAGCTCTGTGATGCATATATATGATGCCTTTGTTCTCAAAGTCTTTTTCTATCTGATTACTGTTGTATCCAAGTGCTTTGTCTCTGCCTCTTAGTTGTTTTCTTTCCTGTGCCTTAGCCTGTCATTTGTGTGAGTAACTTTGTTTACATTCCGCAGAGGTATTAAGCGCGTTTTTGATGATAGAAAGGAGTGATGTAGGAAGTAAGGAGAAGAAATCCAGAGAGGGGGGCGGATGTGAGGGAAAGGGGGGAAGAAGTAGGAAAAGAAAAGAAGAGAGTGGGTGTGAGGGAGGAAGACGGAGCAAAAGGTAGAACAGGGGCAGTGAGGGTTTGTGAAATCTTGGGGTCTGGTCGTAGGGGAGGGAGATCAACAGACCAGCATTTTCCAGGCTTGGGCTCAAGCTTGTGAAACTACTATTGTATTAAAGAACCTCAACTGGGATTTGCTGAGGACAAATGCTGTAATGTGTTAGTCATCCATTATCTGCTTCTATTTTTTGCAGGTTCTGAATGATGACTGACGCGGGTTTGTGTGATATGCCTCACAGCCCCTGTCATTCCCGAGCCGTAAGGAACCCGCACGTCTAGCCCCAGCACCAGGGCGAAATAGCTGCTCTGGAGGGAGGAAAGCTTCCGCTTGCCGACCGGACAAAAGTACCGCCTTCCCACGGGTTTCTGCCTGCCGCTCGTGATCCAGGCACCTCGCCTCGTCCAGCTCGCTGCTATCGCAGGCAGATGGTGTGTGGCCGCCGCAGGACGCCCGCCGCGCCCCGGCCATGAAGTAGCGGCCGCTGCCCGACCGCCGGCCCCAGCCCAGCGCTGCGCTGCCCGGTCCCCTCCCGGCGGGGCCGGAGCGGCGTGGACATGGCTGGCCTTCGTAGCCTGCTAGTTCTCCTCCTTGTTTTTCAGAGCAGCTGTTTGGGTTTCAGAAGCCCACTTTCTGTCTTTAAGAGGTGGGTGTTTTGTGTTTTTTTTTTTTGAACAGGCGAAATGTTGTTTGGATGGTTTCTGTGCATGCTGTTGAAAAAGGTAATCACTTTTACGAACCAGAGTGTTGGAGAAATATACAAGGTTGATTTACTTTGCTGAAACGACTTGGAATTTTAGCACAGTAAGTTCTTGTAAAGTCCCCTTGACAGAAGAAGCCCACTGTTTTGTAGCCAAGCTGCACTGGCTTTCGAAACTCCAATTAGAAGTTGTGATTTCCAATACTAATCGCTCCCTCTTGGGGAAATGTTTCAGAAACTGCAATATAGTCATTTAGACTTGAATGCCTTCTTGTTTATAACAGCTCAAAGAATAAAATATCAAGACAAGTGATGGGGAGAAGCAGATCATGGACTGTAATAGATCAGGAGAAAACATTGAGCTGTATACACACTCCTCATAATTACCATATTAAATATTTATGCACTTGTATATTTGTAATTCACATCACAGTCGTTCCTCCCCCCCATTCAACTCTGCCTTTTAGCAATATTATTGTTGTTTTTTTGTTTCTGACTAGAAATACTGGACACTCATAAAATAGTTGCAAAAATTTTACTGGGTCTTAGTTAATATTTTTGCCATTAGAAAATTGGCAGGCCAGTGATAATTTCTAATTTATTAATTCTCTCTTTTCATTAACTAGAAACAAGTATATATTTTGACAAGATTTTATTGAATCAAGTTGTAAATGTAGCCTGCTAGGTTGCTTTGATTATATTTTGTTTACAAGTTGGGCATATGTTGCTTTTGGACAATCAAATGCAACTCTGAGTATGTTTTAGAGCATTATATAGTCATCACATCTTTTCATTGGGTCTAAGTCAATAATTTTTAATCTCAAAGTCCTAGAATTCCTTTTTTTTTCTCATGTCAAGATTCCATTATGTTCAAAAATATTGAAATTACCTTCTTTTTTAAGGTTTAAAGAAACTACCAGACCATTTTCCAATGAATGTCTTGGTACCACCAGACCAGTCATTCCTATTGATTCATCAGATTTTGCATTGGATATTCGCATGCCTGGAGTCACACCTAAACAGGTGAGAGAAATTCTCTATTTCATTATTTACTTTTCTGTATACAATCCATAATTAAAGGAAAGAAAGTGATTTTACAGCAGGAGTAACTTCTTTAAAAGTAGGCATTTGCTTTCAAGACTCCTCAGATAGGGCCAGAATAGTTGAGTGTTATAAAGAGGAATAAATCTTTCAAGGTAAGTCTTTCAGTTAACTTTCTTTTTAAAAAGTTTGCTCAAATTGTTATTTGTGTTTTGAAATGGAACCTTGAATATTTATGATTTGGAATTCTCAGTGGAGTAATAGCCTCTGTAATGCAGCATGTAAGTATGTATTAATATTTGAAAAATTATTCTAATAAAGGGGAATGATATCAAGCAGTTACATCTAAGAGATTGCCTTGTTTAAATACCCTTCTCTCACAGCCACAAGTTGAGAAATAAAAGCATGTGGTTATTGCCAAGAACTTGAAAAACAAAACATTCTACACTTTTAAAAGTTAAGAAAACTGTTCATACAGGTGGTTGATTGTGAGGTTTCTTTAGCACGGTTTTCTTGTGATAAGAGAGATATTTTGCAGAAATAATGGCAGACCTCATAAAAGCATGACTTATAGAGCTTTTTGAGTAGAACTAGGTTGTTGCTAGGGATTTCCTATTTTAGTTACACACAAGAAGCTCAAACCCACTGCTGTCATGTGTGCAAGGTGTTTCATTAAGCATAAAAAGGCCAGAATTAATTATGCTGTGCAGCCAGGCAGTGCAGGGGTTTATGCATGCCGTGAAAAGATAGCCGTCTTCTTTTGAAGGGCTGCAGAGACATGGACAGACCTGGGTGTCACAGAGCTGCAGTGGCTGATGACTCATTGTTGCAGAGAACATTCTATTTTTCTTTTCTTTTTTTTAAATACTGAGAAAATAAAAGTATTCTACTTATTGAGGAGAATTCCTTTGAAACTGACATCTAGAAGCTCTGGAAAATACACATGGTCCTTTGTGGGGGGACTAGGATTGACATTCCTTTATTTGAGTTCCTGTGTATTATCTAACGATCTATAAAGAACTACTTCACTATTGTAAAAGTGACCCTCACCCCCCACCCCTGCCCATCCCCAAATGATCAATGACTAAGATGACTTTTCTGTATGTTTAGTTGTTAGTGTTCTGGCCTTTAGTTCCATAAGCTCTTTAGTTAGTATTTAGTCAAAAGAAGTGTAATGAGATTGGGAATAGGAGAGAATGGCAGTTGCTCACTTGTGAAGTGTGTTTCTTCTTGTCTCTTCTCACTTTTAAAAGTTATTTTTCCCCCTATTGCTTAAACTGACTTTATATTACTTAAAAAAAACACAACAAATCCATTAATTGATCTCTAAGCAGTCTTTCCCGTTAAGAATATTATTTTTTCAGATAGTTTTTTGTTGTGATACATTATTCTGTTGTGTTTTCTTCTCATAATTTCACAGTAATAACATTTAAATTACTTAACAATAATATTAATAGGTAACTGTGTTCGGGTCAATATTCTCAGAAAGAGTTCCTAGAGGAATTGATTATAAAAGAGCGTAGAGGAGCTCCATTTTCATAAAATAAAATGTTTAACTCTTTTATTTTTGAAAGATTGGCACCTGAGCTAACATCTGTTGCCTATCTTCTTTTTTTTTTCTTCCTTTTCTTTTCCCCAAAGCCCCCCAGTACATAGCTGTATATTCCAGTTGTAGGTCCTTCTGGTGGCTATAACTCATTTTTATAATTTTATAATTATCAAAATAACTCCATGGAAAAAGAACATACATTAAATAAATTATGACGTCATTTTGCACTATCTGTGTTGTGCTTTGTCTCATGCAGTGGACTTTTGCTGGTTGCATTCCCAGCATGCAATCCCTTGTTGCTCCTTCCCGGATACCATGTGGTTCCCGGGAGCTGTCTACCAAGGATCCAGAGGGGGAGCACATGGCCTAGGATTAGCAAATGGCTGCGTAGCACCTCCCCTTCCACAAGAATGTGTGTGACCTAGACCAGTGCAATCAAATCTTAGGACCTTTGCTGTGGATGCAATTTTCTGCTGCATGTGAGCAAAAGACCTGTCTTTAGTTCTCGGGTCTTCTGAGTTCGTGACAGGAACCATGCCTGGAATAAAACTAATGCCATAGAGGGCATTGCAGAGAGACTGAAAGGAGAGAGGGACTTGGTGACATTGCTACTCAGGAAGTTCTCAGTTATGTTAGCCTTTCTTGTTTCCACCAGGTTGAGTTGGGTTTTCTCTGACTTGTAGCTGAAACTACCTAACTGAGTAAGAGATTCAGTTGTTCTGCCTGATCAGCTCAGAACTGGTTGTTGAATGTCTCTTCCGCTTTCCTCCATCACTCTCTATAGATCACATGCCATGAGTATTTACTGACTTGATCCGGCTGACATATAGGTCATATACTTGTAGCCCTTCGTGAGAAATGATAGTTATATGCCCATTGAGTAAATCCGGGAAGAGAAGGATGTGGAAGCCCCAGAACCCCTTTCCTCCTGAACTTGGCGTTCTTGGTGAGGGAGCTTAGAGCTGTGATACCAGGAGCACTTTTGGTGAAGAAAGTATTCTTTTCTTAAAATGCAGATGAAACTGAATTTAAAACACGTCGTTAAGAGGAAAGGAGATAAAAAGGCAAGGAAAGAAAAAGGAGAAAGTGTTAGAGGAAAGAAAGAAAAGGTGGAAGGGAATAAAAAGAGTGACAAAAAATATTCAAGAGACTAGAATGATCAAGAACAAAAATAAAGGGGAAAAATTAACAATAATTATACTATGAAGAGCAGAACATCTAACAAATCATAGAAGAAAAAAAGAGAGAGGAAACATAAAAACAAGGAAATGCATTGAGGAGTTAGAATACATATATTTTTTTTAAATGGCAGAAGGTCAAGAAGAACAACAAATTTAAAGAAAGAAGGAACTGAGGACTCAGAGCTTGAGTTGGTAACTGAGGCAGACCAAGCTGGTTAAAGACATATTCACTCAACAGAATTTTTTTATAAAATACATTTTAAGTTTTGGCAATAATGAAAGATACCTCAATAAATCTGATGTAAATCCTTTCCTTGGGAAACTTGAGATTGTTAAGTAGGCTGAAATAGAGAAGCAAACAGATGCAGGATAGAGGTGAAGAGAACCTTAGCTATAATATAGATATTACAACTCCATAATTTTGCAGATGAAATACAGGTCTACATTAGTGTCTAACCAAAGAATAGCCAGTCATGTCAGGCCTCAGAGCTGTAGTCCATTCTGCCATACTGTGGACTTCAGAACAGCCTTTAAAAATTTCTCCCATTAATGGGGTTGGCCTTGGGGCCTAGTTGTTAAGTTTAGTGCACTCCACTTTGGCTCCCAGGCCCTGACCTACACCACTCATCAGTGGCAGTGCTGTGGCAGTGACCCACATAAAAAATAGAGGAGGATTGGTGCAGATGTTAGCTCAGGGCGAATCTTCCTCAAGTAAAAAGAGGAAGATTGGCAACAGATGTTAGCTCAGGCGAATCTTCCTCAAGTAAAATGAGGAAGATTGGCAACAGATGTTAGCTCAGGGCGAATCTTCCTCAAGTAAAAAGAGGAAGATTGGCAACAGATGTTAGCTCAGGGCCAATCTTCCTCACCAAAAATTAAAAAAATAAATAAATAAGTAAAATTGCTCCCATTAAACGAGCTCTGGATAGTCTGGGGAAAGTAGTTTATTATCTATTGCAATATCAATTTTATAACCAAAGTGTGTGCACTCTTTCTCTTCTCTGACTTGAAATTTTAAGAAGTTATTTCCATCCTCTTTCATACATTTTTCATTAATTAGTATTTTTTCAGGCGTTGGGAAGATGAGGGAGAAGAGTAAGTAGCTTTTGAGTAGCCTGGAATCGAGGGAAAGTAAGCAGATCTGGTGTCTGATGGCACTGGCTTCAAATCTAGCAGAGCTGTGAAGAGGTGATATTTAGAGACTCTTCTTTTAGCACTTTTTCTTCCTCCTTTGATTCCCTTTCTCACCAGGGACTCTTCCGGCTTTTGCTGTTGCCAACTCTCATATTGACAAACAAAACAATTAGATAAACTGCCAGTTCATGGTCATAGTAAGGTGCTATCATCAGTTGGATGTGTTAACTATCCCATGGGGGTTTGATTTTAAAATAAACTAAATGAGGCATAAGTACAATGATTTTACATAAGGTTTATCGTCTCAATCTAAGCTAAGTCGAGCTGGGTTAGAATGTAGGCTTTGGGGCCAGGCTGATGGCATTCTTGTCCCAGCTCTTGCCATGTCAACTCAGGTGTGTTTCTTAACCAGCTAGTCCTGCTCCTTCATCTGTGATCAGGAGAATAATGGTGCCTGTCCAGGGTTGTTCTGAGGACTGAGCAGAGTAGTTATGCTAGCGGCATGTTCAATTGCCCTGCACGTGGTAAGTCTCAGAAAATGTGAACTCATATTGCTATTATATATGTGTTGAGGGAAATGTGAATGAACCTTAAGATGAGAAAGAAATTACCAACCGTTATGCTCTCAGTAATGACTTCAAGGAGGAGGTAAGACATTGCAATAATTTTGAAGAAGAGGAAAGTAGCTAAATGAAGACAAATAGAAGTAAAAACCTGGGCAAGAGAAACCTAGAAAAAGTAAGCAAGGAAGCAAATCTTTCAGTGTGCTTATTCTTCAGAAGTTATTTCCATTAAAAATGGCCCTTATGATCGGAGAATGAAGGAACACTGAGTATGGATATGTTTTTCTCAATGTTCTTCTATATCTTTTACGCTGTATAGAAAAGAAATTATCAAAAGCAGTTGCATCAGTATGGAGCCTTAATTTTTTTTATATTAGTTTGAAATCAGCGTGGATTTCTTCACTTTGCTGAGGACTTTGTACATTAACTTTATGAAAAAGTCACTCTTATCTGATGTAAGTCCTTTCAAATCCTATGTTTACACAGCATTTTGTTTATTACTGTTTGTTCAGCTTAGGTCCTCTGCAGTCTTGGCTTAAGGACTTACAAATGTAAACTAATTTGTAAAAAATATAATTTTATAAAATTAAATATTTCTGTTGAACCTAGTATCTTGAAACTATAAATAATTGAATTTCTTTCCATCAGGATGTGTTAGGCTGTCATTAGTGTAATCATTTTCTTCCCATATTTTGGAAGCAGTTTGAGAACTACGGAGGAATTCACTTTTTCCTTTCTGAACCTCTTGCAAATTCTTGTCTCATTCTTTGTTTGTCTTTTGAAGTGTCAGAGATCAAGCTTTGAAATTAGAAAGCAGCCTTCTCTTGTGTTCCTCAACACAAATTATCTATCACCAGCAACACCAGGAAATGAAACAATTCTGAGTTGAAAGATCGCATCAGATACCCCAGAGCAACAAGTTGAAAAACCTGAAATTAGAGTCTTAAGTTTTCACTTGTTTTAAAATAATGATGAAAGGGTATAGTCATTGAAATAAAACCAGAATGAACAAAATACTCCTATGAAATTTTTTCAAAAGCTTCCCACAGTGTTTCTCTTTGCTTTTTTCTTTAAATATGAATAATCATTAGAAAATTTTTACCAAGATATTTTAACTTTTTCATTTTCTAACAGAAGAAGGAAGAGCTTCCCCTTGCCTGCACAATGCATATATAATCATGTGATAAGAATTCAGCTTTCATAGGCTTTTCTTTTTTAAAGATTTTATTTTTCCTTTTTCTCCCAAAGCCCCCTGGTACATAGTTGTGTATTTTTAGTTGTGGGTCCTTCTACTTGTGGCATGTGGGACGCCACCTCACCATGGCCTGATGAGCGGTGCCATGTCTGCGCCCAGGAGTCGAACTGGTGAAGCCCTGGGCTGCTGAAGCAGAGCGTGCGAACTTAACCACTCCGCCACGGGGCCGGCCCCCATAGGCTTTTCTTACTGTACCTGTTTAAGAAATCAGTTTTCAAATATCAAGCCATTATCGTAACATCACTTATAAATAGCATTTGCACAGGATTTCTATTTATCAAAGAGGTAATATACAAGTTAAATGCAGAATTGCTGTAGTGCCTTATTTTTCTTAAGTTTAGAATGCCCCAATATTTGCATTTCTAAAAAATAAAAATTCTGGGGCCACCCTGGTGGCATAGTGGTTAAGTTTGTGCGCTCAACTTTGGTGGCTTGGGTTTCACAGGTTCGGATCCCAGGCGTGGACCTATACACCACTCATCAAGCCGTACTGTGTCAGTGTCCCACATACGAAATAGAGGAAGATTGGCACAGCTGTTAGCTCAGGGTCAGTCTTCCTCACCAAAAAAAAAAAAAAAAAAAAGGAAAGGAAAGGAAAAGAGACACCCCACTCTCCCATTCTTCATTCTTTCATTTCCCCTGACAGGCTAGCGTGACTTTCAGGTTAAGCCTCATTCCACAAGAGGAGAAAATTAATCTGTGGGCACCAGCAGCCTTCTGGACACCAGGAGAACATTATCTGTTGTACTCCTAGGAGAAAATTCATCCAAGCTCTTCCTGAAGCAGCTAGGTGATTGCTAGGAAATGCCCAGAGACGAGCCTCACCTGACTTCAGAGTTTGTGCATCTTGAACCCCCGTGGATTCCCTGACTCCTTCTCTGTGGTCCGTGGCCACGTTCCATCCTGCGTCTCTAGTCCTTTGACCTGTCTGCCACTGCGTGCTTCACCCTCTTCCAATACAGTCTGTGCACTAGAACAAACATGGCACATGGGTTTACTTTTTGAGGCAAGTCCATTTAATTGAGAGGAACTGCCTGGAAGATGTGAAGAAGAATTGTGAGGCCATGAGTGTGAAAAGACAGAAGTGGTGGCTCCAGTAGCCACTCTTGCACCAGTGTATTTTTGTTGCTAGAAGAAAAAGACCATAGGTGAAGATTGATTGTGTTAAACCATCGTCTCAGAATGAACATGAGTCATGACTTTTAGTGTTTCTTTTTCCTCTATTCTTAGTTTTCTCTCCCTTCACAAAAAATAAAAGGAGCATGGTGATCTTGCTTGCTACTGAAGGAGGAAAATCAAGAAATGTCCTGGGCCGGCCTGGTGGCCGAGTGGTTAAGTTCGTGTGCTCCGCTTTGGGAGCCCAGGGTTTCGCTGGTTCAGATCCTGGGTGCGGACATGGCACCATTTGTCAGGCCATGCTGAGGCGGCATCCCACATGCCATAACTAGAAGGACCCACAACTAAAATATACAACTGTGTACTGGGGGAGAAAAAGCAGGAAAAAAAAAAAAGAAATGTGCTAATTCTGGACTAGCATTTGCTTTTCATTTAGAAAGACTTAGGCAATGTTTATTAAATTCCAAGATTTGGAAAGAGAACAGCAAAAGAAATTAAAATGCTATACCCTTCCCCCTCCCAAACTGAGGAATTGGTATTACCCGTTTTACCAATGGAGAAGCCACTAGCAAAGAAAATTCGATGATTATTCGCAAGGACAGTCACCAGGCCCTTGTTTTATTTACTTAGCTGCCTCACATTAAATTTTTTCCACTTTTTTATTTTGAAAGCTCAGGATTGGTGTCATTTAAGATACTTCATCTGAACTTGTATTTATCTGTATAATTCTCTTCTTGCTTCATCAGCAAGGCCCAATTATATGAGTTAAGTAGAATACGAAAACGTGAAGTGGATGTTGTAAATGGCCAGTTGAAGTCGCATGTAGTTCGTTGCTAATTGTTTAAGTTATGATGCCTCCTCTTTATTTTCACTAAAACCTCTTTAATGTCCACTTAGGGAAGATATGACTGAACTATTAGCACTGTTTTCCTCTGTTAGAATAATCTAAATATGTCATGAATCTGGGTTCACAGCTGCAAATATGTATCGACCATTTTCCCTTTATTAAAAATGAGAAACAGAAAGGAGACTTTTATTTTCGATTACTTTTTGATATTTGTGAATTAACATGATACTTGAGAATGTTAGAAAAAGTAAGTACAGTATAAGTGACTGCCTTATGACCACCTATTTTTTCAATAAGATTTAGAGTTCTTTTTGTTCGGTTTTGCTTTTTCTAGCGTATTTTTAAAGGAGAAAACACTTTATTGAGTGCTCCTTATATAACGCCACTGAATTAGGCAGTTTACAAGCAATGACTCATTAATTCTCATAAAAATTCTGTGTTCAAGGTTCTATTATTCCCACTTTTTATGTGAGAAATTGAAACTCAGGGAGATTAAATAACTTGTCCATAGCCAAATAGTCAGAAAATAGAAGAACAAGGATTTAAATACAGATCTATATGAATTTGAGACCTATGCTCATTTCATAATTCTGCGCTGCCAGTCTGTTAATGACTTATGTGTTTCCTAGAGAATGTTTCTATATATAGTTTAATGTGTGCAGGTGTGTGTACACACACACATCTATATTTTTTATTACACATATATTGTAAAATACAAGCTTCCTTTTGTTAAACAAACAAAATATAGGTTACTGGCTCCATCCTAAATCCTTGAATTACTTTTTTCTTATATTTTGTCATGTCCATCTAGAAAGAAGTGCTACTAATCTGAATTCTGGTAGGATAGTCCTTATCTCCTGGCTGTTAAAAGACACCTTGCAATCAACCTGGTTTAGCTGATTTTAACACAATTTTGAATTTTTCCTTTCTAAATCTAAGCAAATTATTCTTTAAAGAGTCAGGTAGTAGATCTTTTTGGCTTGCGAGCCATACTGTCTCAGTTGCAACTGCTGTAGTTGGAAAGCAGCCATAGACAGTATGTAAATGAATGGCTTGGCTGTGTTCCAATAAGAAACTTTATTTACTGAAACAGGCAGCCACCACAGGCTGTAGTCTCCTGATTCCTGATCGAAACCATTGCATATACCATGTAGGCTAATAGATGGATTTAACCTTTGGCATCTCATGAACTGTGTCTCTGACTTACAGAACATAGAGAATAAAAATACCAATGCAAGGTTAACAGCACTTTGATCTTTGTTCCTTAGTTACCTATTCAGTTTTCATAAGTAAATGGTCATGAACAAGAGTTCTCTTATTTGGAATACTGTATTTCAGGCTTCTGCATCTCAGTAAATGACAATTCCTGTGTTACAGCTCCTCTAGGCCAAATACGCAAGAGTCTTTCTTGGCTCCGTTTTCTCACACCCCATAAACAATATGCTAGCAAATTCTATTGCTTCTTCCTTCCAAATATATCCAGAATCCAGTCCTTTCTCACCATACCCATCTTCCCACTCTGACCCAAGCACCATCCTCTCTTTCCTGGACTATTACAATAGCTCTCCTAACTCATCTGCCTTATACCCTGTGTCTCAAGCGTCTGTGCTCCATACAGCAACCACAGGAATTCTGTTAAAACAGAAGTCAGATCACATCACCTTTCTCCAAATGCCCTTTAAGAGCTTCCCAGCCCCCTCACATTTAAAACCAAAAACGTTAGAGCGACCTCTAAAGCTCTTCATTTTTCCTGCAGTCTTTCCACTCCTCTGTCTCTCATACCTCATTCCTGTTATAAGTGATTGTAGGTATAAAACAATTCAGAACTCTGGTTCTGCCTCTTTTTTGCTGGCTGCAAAATCTCAGGCAAGATACTTAAACCTTAATGAGCTTCGGTGTCTTCCTCTGTAAAATGGGGAGAATGATAGTTCCCATCTGATAGGATTGTAGTTAAGTGAATTAATATGTGTAAAGCCCAGTGCCACTCAGGAAATTTTAGTTATTGTTATTTCTGCCCTGAAGTACATGAGTGAAGGCAAGAACAATATAATATCTTAGAATTGTTGAAATAAAGAATTACAGAGGATCATGTTGAGAAAGCAGAGGATGACTCCAACAACAATACTTTAGTGAGCACTGCAATCGTAATTTTGTAAAGCACATTATAGAAGCAGATCAGAATCTGCATTTCTCTCTTGCTTGGTTAGGAACATCTTTGTGGAGGCAGTAGGATTTTAAGAGTGTAGTTCAATGGGTAGAAAGAGAGATTTGTAAACGTATTTAGATCCCTATAAAAGCACCGTTCTAGAAATAGTGCTGTAAACAGATGAAGTAATCAGAACCTCAACTCATAATTTTGTCTTTGAGAGAATCTAGCAATAATAATAATAAAAAAAACCCTAGTAGGTACAATTTACTAAGAGAGTGATTATATACCTTTAGGCACCAAAGACCATCACTGCCAATCATATAAAACAAAAATTCAAAGTAAAGTTGATTAAAATACAATTATGGAGGGGTTATTGGTAGTATCAAATAGACTTCAAAAGAGAAGTGTATAAAGCATTTGAATATTTCAATCAACAGAATAATTTAATATATAACATATAGTAAATATAATTTAATATCTATATAGATAGAAAATTTTACAATTTAGGAAGAGATATACATTCTTTTTGAATCTATATAGAACATTTATTTAAAAATCATATAACTAGACATTAAGAAACAAGTTGATTACAATAATTAGAGTTTTATAGCTCTCATCCTCTGATAATAATCCAATAGTACTAGAAATAGACCATGAAAAGATGTCATGGGAAACTTGCCTACCCAAAATGAAGGACCCTGCTTCTACACAACCCCTGAGACCAGGAGAAAAATAAAAATTGCAGTTATAAGTTATCTAGAGGGTAATGGCAAGGAACATACATGATAACAAAACCCCATGAGACCCAGCTAAAGCAGTAATCAGAGAAAAATTGGTAGCCTTAAATTCTTTTATAGAGAAAAAGTAGAATAAAAGTAAAAGTATATAAATATTCACTTAAAAAATGAGGAAAAGAGCAGTCAAATTGGTGAAAAGGAAGAATAAAGATAAAAGCTGAAATTATTAAAATAGGTTAAAAATAGAAAGGTATAAACAAAATAAGAAACCATTTTTTTGAAACATTCATTAAAATGGATAAGCTCATGGCAAGCCTAACTAAGGATAAAAAGTGCAAAAAATTATACATTATTAAGTATTAGAAAGAGTAAAGGAAAAATGTTAGACTATTATTTACAACTCTGTGTTGGTAAATTTTATAGTGTTGAGGAAATGGATGATTCTCTAGAAAATACTTAGCCATCCAAATTGACCTAAAAGGATCTTTAAAATACTGAACAGACTGCTAACTGTAGAAGAGACTGGAAAGGTAAAAAGATTATATGTATATATATATATATATATATTTATACACACGTATACACACACACACACAAACTTTTAAAAATGAGAAGTATTTGACCAAGAACAGACTGAGTATGAGTGAAAACACATATGACAGAAAAAAGGCTAATACACCATGTAAAAAAGAGAGGTCCCAAAGACTACTGCTAAGACAAGCAACCCAAAACAAAAGTAAATGAAGAAATTCAATGTAAAAGTAACAGAATGAACAAAGTTCAACCCTGTTAACAATCATAGAAATTAAAATTAAAGGAAAAAACAAGATACCATATTTTTTCTTCCATTTATTTGGCAAAAAATAAAATGGCTATATTATACAGAGCTTTTAAGGATGAAAAGATATGAACGGTCTCATACATTGTTGGTGGGAGGGTGCATTGCCGCAAGCTTTTTAGGAAAGTTATCTGGAATTATCTTTTAAAGTAACAGTACTCGTATCCTTAAAATTGTGAGAGATCATTCTATAGAATATTATGCAATAGGTGAAAGACAGATAGATCTATGTGTCTTGCCCTAGAAGTATTGTCATTGTGTATTAAGTGAGAGGAGCAAAGTGCAGAGTCGTGTGCAGACTGTGATCCCTTCTTAAGAAAAATAAATAGTAACAAAATCCCTATATATATGTGTCTGTCTGGTTGTATATTTTGGTATGGGCATGGAGAAGTTGGAAGTTGGAAGGAGGCACATTAAGGTGTAAACACTGGTTCCCTTGGAAAGGTAGCAATGGAGGAGGATGACAGCAGATTTTTTGGTATACATCAAAGTTGTTTTATCATTAAAAAGATCACCTATTATTTTGTAATTGCTAAAAATTAGTAATGGAATAAATAAGCAATATCACCAATAAAAAGAATACCAACAAAAAGGATCTTCTACCCTTCTGATATAAACCCCTCATGTTCTAGAAATCTTCAGAGGGGTTTTCCACACAATGCCTCTAATTGATAAATTTTTAATTCCCATTCCTCTGCTTTGCAGCAGTGCTATTAAGAGAGCCTGATTAATTAAAGAACTTGGGAAATTTGGTACATGCTTGGAAACAAATAGAGCCAGATTTGTAGGGGGTCATTCTTCTGTTATAGTCGGTCTAAAGATATTTGTGGAAGGCAACCATGCATATCTGTCCACATTAGCAAGAAAAGTGATTCTCTTTGCACTTATTAGCCACCAGAAGAATCCTCTTTGTTTCACTTATTTTCAGATTTATGAAGTCTGAATTAATATTTCAATAACCCTATTCACAAGGAGCATTTGGAACAATTCCCCGTGAATGTTGCATTCTTTAAGCAAAAGTGCAGAACACACTCTTTCAAGGCACCGATTGCTTTTCACAGATAATGTATTCTCCTTAATCATGTATAAAGGGACAACATTAAAGGAGTAGCTCTGTCTTAGCATGCAAAAGTCACCCCATCCAGCAAACCTGAGAGCAGTTTTAAAGAGGAAGGTATACAAAAATAGAGAGTACATTGCTGCTGTACATTGTGTCATACTCCCGTCCTCAGCTAATCCAGTATTAAGTGAAAACATTTGCCATGGCAACATCGATTTACAAAGGGCAAATGATGTTTCTGAGAGATTGGAGTATTTCCTTTTATAGATTCAGATGTGCACACAGTTAACACTTCAACACTGTATTTAATAATTTTATATATAACTGAAAAAGCTTTTCTTGATTCTTTTTAAATGTTTTACTTTGGAAATAGAATCCAAAACAAAACAACAGACTCTTAACAAAAACTGACACCAAATTAAATACAAGCAGAAAAATACCACTAAAATATTTCAGCCTTCACTCTTATAGAAATAAAAATTATTTCATGTCCTAAGCTGTACTGAACTATGGTTAAATTATTTGCTTCCAAATGAATGATCATTTTGCTGTGAAAATGCAAATTCTGTGTTTACCTCACTATTTCTACAGTTGATGTTATTAGTTATAATATTTAGCTTCCCCATTTTGGATATGTTAAAATATTAATTTTATCTCCTTAATGTATTTTTCATAAATGCTCAGGCAATATTCACCGATATTTTACTGATGTGGTTTCAACTCCGTGCCTCAGACTTTGAAGGCAGACGCAGTAAATGTAAAGAAGATAGATTGGTAGCCTGGGGAAATGCAAGTATTAAAGAGGTGACTGTAGTAGGGTCAAACAAGTTTAGAAGTTAACAAATAGTCTCTGTATTGTTTTTCTGCTGTCATAACCGCTCCATAAAACAAAATGGAGAAAATTGTGCTCAGGGGTGAGGAAATTAAGTTCCTGCCCTAAATAGCTCAGAGTTGAGAGTAAAAAATATATCTTACTCAACATGAATTCTTTGACTCTGCCAGAGGTATATACTGTTCCATCTTCTACCTATCATTTATTCAATCAGCACAGTAAGCATGGGTCTGGAAGCCCACGGCTGCTCCGTGTAAGGGGACTTTTTGTCCTTCAATCAATTATGGCAGCAGTCTCTTGAAATAAATAAGATATTTCATACAGTTACTACCCACAATATTCCTTTTTCACTTTGGTTTGCGGTGACCTGAAAACTTTCTGCTGTAGCCAGAGAGATCTAAAGCACCACAGAAGCAAATAAAAGCCAAATCTAGCGCTGTTTAATGCTTTCACGTCTGCTGCTGTTGGAAGACCCCAAGTTTACTGGAAGACCGTGTATTTATTTCCCCACTTCCCTTCTTTCCTCAACATATATTCCCCAAGATCCAGAAATGTCAGTTGTCCAAAAAAAGTTCACAGATATATGAATCCAAGATAGTTCCCTTCCATTTTTTAAATAAATCTTCCAGAACCTATTTATTGCGGTTAAGAACTTTATAGAGAATAGAGATTTGCAAACCTGTGAATCACTCTGTTATGAAGGAGAACATTAATTCAATTAAGAATGACCTTTTCTCTTCATTGTGGTAGTCAGTGCAGGAAATCATTGACTGAGAGTGAATTTTTTCTTCAAGGTATATTCAAACCTACAAGCGAAATCCAAATATATCAGCACACTTTTAGTATTAGTAGAGTTAATTCAGGCAAATATAAAATTTTTGAAAGTAATTTTGCAGGATATTGAAATGTAAACAAGATTGAAATGATTTTTCCAACTCTTACCTTTCTAAATATTAATCTGCCACATAATTTTCTTTCCTGGGCCTTTATGAAATAATCTTACATCACCATTGTGACACCAGTATACAGCAGTCGCTATAATGTACCTAATCTATTGTGTATTGCAAGGAAGAGCCTTGTTAGCTAGCCTTAGTTTACAATAATACTTCCGTGGGTCAGAAGAAGTCTGAATTCCACCTGAGTATTCATCACCCCAGGAACGAATCTCCATTTCATGTCTCTTCATTGAAATATCATCCCCGCTCTATCTTTCTTTGAGATGTACTGTCAAGAATGTAAGTTCCTTGAGAGAAAAGAGTTGTCTGTCTTGTTCACTATTGTACTCCCTGGGCCTAAGAAACAATGCTGGGTGTCCAATAAAGACTAGTTGAAAGAAATTTTTTTTAAGGGAAGGAAAGTATCTTCATACCAGAGTATTCACTGCCCCTTCCCAATACTCCCAAACACACACATGCATGCACATGTGCACACACACACACACACGCACACACAACACGCACATACCAGTGACTGTAGTATTTTTACGCTTCCTCATTTATCGCAAGTTGAGTCCCCTGCTGCCATGCTCTTCCTGTGTAAGAAATGTTCTTAAGTTCATTGTTTTAATTTCAACTGCTAACTTTTTGCTTGCATGATTTTTTCATTTTTATTGGCTTATTTGAGATATAATTTACTAGAAAATAAAAATTCACTAATTTTAAGTGTATAATTCGATGAATGCTGATAAATATATGCAGTTCTGTAACTGCCACCAAGACATGATGAAGAACATTTCCATCACCCCAAAATGTTCCCTTGTGCCCCTTTGTGCTCCCTTCATTCCTTCCCTCATCCCCCAGCCCTGATAACTACTGATCTCTCTGTCATGGTAGTTTGGCCTTTTCTAGATTTATATATGAGCGTAATCACAACAGTATATAGTCTTTAGCATCTGGCTTGTTTCACTCAGCATGGTGCTTTTGAGATTCGTCCCTGAACTTGTCTTGATCAGTAGTCTGTTCCTTTTTATTGCTAGTCGTAGCTGTGGGGGAGTCTGGACTCTAACTCAGGCAGGCTGGCTTCAGACCCTGTGCTTTTTTCACTGTTATGTTATGATGTTTCTCAGTCCCTATAATTTTCTTAACAATCATCTCTGATAATGCTATTCTCCTGCTCAAAAATCTTCAGCAACTCCTCGTTCTGACCAAATATATTTCCTAGTCCGTATTCTTGTTTTTCACTTCTCTGCCCTATGGTCCCCATCAGAGTCACTTTAATTTCTGTTCCCTGCATTGCTCCTTCCTGAATTCTCCCGTTTTCTACCACGCTTTGTCTGTTTGTTGTTCCTACAGGTAGAGCCGCGGAACCTCCTGATGTTATTGTCTCTGCCTGTTATAGTTTCCTTGCCCTGTATCTTCACCGAGTGAAATCAGACATCATTTATTAAGTTACAGAATAAGTGTTTCCTTCCCTATGAACCTTCCTGATTCCCTCAGACTGATCTGATCCAAGTGCCATAATAATTTGTACCACTCTTACAGACCTATTTTATTGTCGCTCACAGCGACTCATTTTCATGTTTTAAATCTCTCACACTAAAGGGCTTCTGAAACCAGTGACTCCATCTTATTCATCTTTGTGCATATTTTTGTCACTTTATTCTCATACTGAGCAAAAAAAATCACAATCTATATTTAAAAGAAGCCAGCTCATTACCTGTGCTGCAGACAAGATGCTGTTTGCACAGTATTTTGTATTGTGGCTTGCACATAGAAGCCACTCAGTAAGTATTCAATGATTAATAGATCTTCCTTGAATCTGTGCTTAGCTGTTTCTTCTGCTCTTGGGTACGTTTAGGAAAGCAAGTTTGCTGATGACCCCTATGATGTAATAACGATTGTTTATCTAGTTAAGGCTATATTCTCAGTGCCTTGCAGAGTGCCTAGTGAATATTTGCTGAGAATAGATATTTATTGGTTGTGTTCTTTGGTCAAGGCAAAAGCACATTAGCAAATAACAGATTCAGTAGGCAGTTAAACATCTCATCTTGGTTAAAACTGTTGGAACCCCATTAGACTGTTTTACTTCCTTAGTAGTATAAATTCTGTCTACAGTTCTTTTTATTTCTTCCTTTGGAATGTCTTTCACATTCGTCCCTTTTCCTCTCTGTCCAGCGACGCTGGTTCCCTTCATTCCCTGTGCTTCCTACACTCCCTCTCCAGGCTTTGCCCTCGCCCTGTCCTTGCTGTGCCTGTTCTTGCCTCCTGTCTGCCCTGGGTAATGCCTTCCCAGCTTTCAGATCTCAGCCTGAGCATCATTTTCTTAGAGAAGCTTTTCCTGACCACCTCCCTTTCGCCCATCCCTCCCACCCCGACCCCCACCTTTCAGAGAGCTGTCAAAGCTCTCGCAGCACCTCATGCCTTTTTCAGGGGACCCTTCACAAACGCACCTTTACGTTCGTTCCTGTTGTTACTCAGTTCATGCCCCTGTTTCCTCTCCAGACTGCAGACTATGTGAGGGCAGGGAACACATCTGTTTCTGCTCACCTGTCTAGTCCAGGGTCTGGCAGTAGTAGACTCAGTATACATTTACGGGATGGGTAGACACATGGGACATATAGCTGAATGAATGGATGGATTTCCACTGCTGCTCTCCTGTACGGACTTAACCCAGGTTGATAGCAACACATCCTGATTTGGTTCCAGACTCCACTGCCTTCCGCCTCCCACTGTATCCTCATTGCTCATTCTCAGTTCCATCAAAGTGTTGTTCCTAAAGGACACCACTCAGGATTTCATGCCCTACACGTCACTTACTTGCCGTGACTAACGTCACATCTAAACAGATCAAATCTAAATTCTTATCTCCCAAACCCTTTCATTATCTGGCTTTGCTCAGTCTATCCAGTTTCCTTTCTCAGAACCTCCTTAAAAATGTCACTCTTTGCCTTTTAGTCTAATTACTACACTGTCTCTGCTTCCGCCATGGTTGCTCCCATCTCTGGTTTTTGTTTAAACTAATTTTTCAGCTCAGAGGGTCTTCCTCTTACCTTTGTTTATCTGAATTCTTCTCCTCCTACGTGAAGACTCAGCTTCTCTGTTTAGGGCCTCTCAGATGCTAAGAGAAGCCTAGGTTGCTTCCTTTTATTTTTGAGGCTTCCATTTTATCATTTTTTAAATATTAGGAAATGCCAAAGCAAGAGTATAAAAGCAGGGATGTATTCTACACCCTGGATATTCTCCATTGGCCCCTCCAGATGTACTTTCCACTCTTCTCCAGCCCACTCCGGGCTCCAGGAGGCTGACTTTTATGGATGCCATCAGTAAGCTCTGTTGCTCGCTGGTTTCCACTTGGCTTTAGTCAGTGGGAGGAACTGGCAGAAGACTGGGAAGCAAGAAGATGAGGTCAGAGTATTTATTTCTTTGGCTCCTTTTCTGTTGGATACTAGGTTGACAGTGACTGGTTTCTCTCCCTATGCCGTAGCTCCTGTCATCTTCTCCTGTGGCGAAAGCAGTTTCTGGTTTTGATAACTCTTCCTCTTCTTGCCTAATATGTCTTTGAGTGGTAACAGCTTGCTGCTTTATAAATCCCTAGGGTGTTTAAACATCCGTTATGTGCTTCCCTTAACCTCACTCACAGCTTTGTCCTTGGTTCCTTGGTTAAATTTTCCTCAATTGCCCCCTTTATTGGTGCCTTCTGTTTCCTAAAGGAACCTTGACTGATATATTTTAAATATTACATATAACAAATTAATACTTTCATTATAGAAATGATACAGTGCAATATACAGTGCCATTCCCAAGAAAATTACAAGATTTGTAAAATGTATTAAGTCTGTGCATTACAAGTGGTGGGATCTGAACACAAGTTGAAAGTTGTAAGGTAAATGTCATCTTTTTTCAATCCTCTTTGTCTCTCTCACTCTCTGTGTAAGATTGTTAGGGGAAAATGCCCTCTGAATGTTGGGCCCAGACAAAAGGCCTTCCCTCTCTGCCCCCGGACAGGTCCTATCCAGGACCATGCCCTCCCTTCTGATCTCTCCCTGCTCTGAACTCCCATCGTTCTTCTAGCCTTTAACCCAAAGCTTAACACTTCACTGTTTCCTATGGTAGGCTTATCTCCTTCATTAGAGTCTAAAATTTCTGAAGGAAGAGAATTTTTTGTATCTATTTTTATGTCCCGGGAGAAAAATGTATATAGAATCAATGTATACTTGTTCAGTTTGTTGGTGGTTGCATTAATTGGTTGGCAGGTTGGTAATAAAGATTCTTAGGGACAAACTGTACTTCTAATATACACAAAATTAAAAGTCTTGTATAGTATGTTATGAACTCCCACATACACATCAACGATGATCAACTCATGGTCAATCTTGCCTTACCTATATCCTCCCCCAGCACACACACTGAATTATTTTGAGGCATCTGCTGGAAATCATTTCATTTCATCTCGCTTACAGTATCTCAGTATGTATTTTTAAAAGATAAGTACTTCATTTTTAAACATAATCATAATCACCATTATTACCCTTATATCATCGAATATCTAGTCAAGTGTCAAATTTCTCTGATTGTTATATTTTTAAAGTGTTGGTTTGTTTGCATCAGGATCTAAATGTAGTCCACGGGGTAAATCTGGTTGATATCTCTCTTTTACACAGAGTCTTGAAATTCTTTTTGTCTCTTTCTTTTTCCTTGTAATTTATTTGTGAAGAAAACAAGGTATTTGTTCTAAAGAGTTTTCTGCATTCTAGGTTTTGCTGGTTGCATCACTAGAATATCATTTAACATGTCCCTCTGTCTTTTGTGTTTCCTGTACTGGTACATCTAAAGGCTTGATTAGATTTGGGTTCAAGTTTTTGTCAAGAGTTTCATAGGTGATGTTATATGCTACCAACAGGAGGCATGTAATGTCTGATTGTCTCTCTTCTTGTAATTTTAATCCTACTTATTAAATTGGAATTGTGAGATTGATTAATCCATTATAAAGTTTCCTATCAAGTTTTCACCTATTGGTTTTAGCAGCCACGGTTGATTCTTTAGATGATCATTGCCTAGATTCATTAGAAGTTGCATATGCTGAGTATTCTAATCGTGTCATTCCTTATGAATTTGTCAGTGTAAATACTTCTATTAAAAAAACTTTACCCCACAAGTTACATGATCAGTCTTAAATTCAGTTTATATTGTTTATACAGGTCATGTTGAATAACTGTTGTATATAAAAGGTCAGATTTTCTTGTAACACCTACTAAGGGCCACTGACTATGGAAACGTAATCATGTAATGATAATTTAGATTTGTTTAGTTATATTGTTCTTATCATTCTCTGTCTGTGTTTATGTGTGTGTGTGTAAGTCTGAGAAAACATAAGAAAATAAAGCTGATTTTAAAGCATTGAATTTACTTTTTCATTTAATATTAGGAATTTTCCAAGCTAGCTTAAAATACTGAAGTGCAGTGTTTATGTTTATAATGCAAAATGAATTGATGACAAGTAAAAAACATATCTGGAAAACGGACATTTGCAATTTCTACAGCTATTTGGTTCATTATAATAACTCCATTAACTATATGACAAATATCCACCCCTGGGAGCTTAGATACAAAGAGAAGACAACCTTTATAGAATCGTTCCTTTGCTTGAATTATTAATATTGTCTTTCAATGGAAGTTGGAAAATTACAGTGGGATAAATTTGCTTTGGTAGTCTTAAAAATAAGCACAAATAAAATCCTTAAAGGAAAAAATGACTCAATGCTCTGGAGCTATTTCTGTAAGAATAGGCCCTTTATGGAAGATTATTAGTCATGTAACCTAACAAAATTTAAAAACTAATTCAACCAACGTTGACTGCATACCCAGTTTTTGTGCCAGGTGATCTTTGGGAATACAAACAAAAGTAAACCAAGGGTCCAGCCCTTAAAATACAGTCCAGTAACAGGAGACAGACTAGCAAACAAGGAGCTTTGTTATAACTCCCTAATGTTGAAACAAAGATGTTTATGATGTGCAAAGGAAAAGCAAAGAGCGTTCCAAAGAATATTTTTATATTTGATTTTATAGTTCCTGTTAGAAGTTCAAGGCAAAGGATGCAAATCTGTTGTAATATTTTCTTTATGACTTAGACATCTAAGGAAAATGAATAGGTCACGGAATCACTGTGAGAGAGGTGGAGAGAAGCAGAATGACTTTGCCGTTGATCATTATACTTAAATATATGACTTCATCATTAAACATAAGTATCCCATGCCTGTTGTACCTCTTCTTTTGATGAAAAAAGTCTCATTTTTCAGAAGCCACAGTTGTCTTCATTTATCTTAGAATTGAATGGCTTTCCATCTCTATTTCCCTCAAGATCATCAGGCTTGCTGACCTGGGAGTTGGCATTTTATCTCTTGTTGGCCCTTGTATCTTAGTGTGTCTCGGCATCTAGCTAAGAGATGCGGCAGAAATGTCTACTTGAGTATATATTTAATTGACATAGTTATTTTATTAGACAAGAAGACAAGGATTCCAAAAATTCTGAACATTGCACATTAATACATTGAAATGTATTGCCCAAAGTTGCCCAAAGATTATCTACCACTGGTTAGATTTAGAATCATGAGGGTTTGGGTTTTGTTTTCAGAAATGTACTGTCAGGACCTATTGGTTGCCTACTCTACAGATATCTCCTCCCCTTCTTTCTTGCTAACTGAACCCCTCTTTTGTTCCAGCCTTGGCCTTCCCTAACCCAGAAAGTGAATCTTGATTAGACTAAGCCAATCATGGTAATTCTTTTTCCCTTGCTAATGATTGGTTTAGAGCTAGGCATGTGATACAGTTCTGGCCGTTTAGATGTGGAGGGGATTCTGCTGGAGGCGAAGTGCTTCTGGGAAAGTTTCACTCTTGAAAAGGAACTTAAAGAAGAGACTTTCCTTCTGCTGGCCTTTGGGAATTGCTTTGTGAGAATATGATACTGGAAGCTGCTGCAACCATCTTGCCATTATGCAGAAAGAATCCTGCAGATGAAAGGCAATATACTGAATATGACAAAGCTGAAATATGGAAAGAACCTAGGTCCTTGATGACATTGTTGAGTTCCTGGATGAAATAACCATTCCTGCATCTGTCCTACTTCTGGGCTTCTTATTATGTGAGAGACTTTATCTCTGTTAGTTTAAGCCATTTTGAGTTGACCTTCTGTAGTTTGTAACCAAATTCATTCTCAGTAATCATAAACATTTTTTAGGATCTCTTACATATGACTGAGATCACATATATGTGGGGTGGTATGGTTTTTGTGATATGTCCTGGTGACCGTATGCTCAATTCACTCTAAGGCAAAAGGACTGTTTCTGATAAACACTTTCATAACCCTAACTATGCGTCACCATTTTGCTTTCTTGGAATCTTTGTACCAATTTTAAGCATGACTAGCAATGAAATAAAAAGTTAATCATCTTTCAGGTGAAAAATTCTGCTAATAGTTGCCATAAGTACATAAATATATTTGAGCTTTACAAGATTATTTTCATGCTTTACATTTCTTCCACAGGAAACCTATCAGGCAATTGTACACTCTGCTAATGCCAGTTATCAGTGCGTAACAAATACTAAAAGTGCAAATAGTACATTAATTTGCAAATTGTTCTTTGCTTGTCTGTGAAGAGTCACAATTTACACACTATTCTTAAAGTATGCAAAGAAAATAAAGATTTTAATTTTTAAAACTGATTCAATTTATCTTCTTAAGCCCCTGACTCTCTGGGTGGCAGGGGAAGAAAACCTTAAAAGTATCAGTTGAAAGTATCTCACTCTCTTCAGATTCAAGACAATAAGCTCAATTTTTGATTGAGCTGTTTTCCTTCCTCTCCATTTTTTATTTGTCAGGATAATATCTGGGTATATGAATAGGGGTGATCTTACATGAATGGCCTTGGGCAATGGAAGAGGTGAATGTGGTCCATGGACTCTGTTCCTTTAATTGGTATCAACCCTGACAACTCGTCTGTGACTATGAAATTGACTTCCCCTTGGCCAGAGACTTTCTTTTATTTCCTGTTCCTGTCTGGAAGGGTATTCTGCCATGCGGTGTTCTCTCCCTTTCCTAGCTAGCATTAACCCTGCCCCCTTCCTTGGGGCCATAATACCAGAATGGCTTCTCAGGAACCAATTGTGATTTATTTGGGAGAGGAATGTGAATACAATAGCTTAATATTTTCAAAATATTAGTCTCCTTACAAATACGTAATACCTGAAGAATCGAAGCCTTGTCCAGAACTCTAACATTTATACAAGTATGCTAAAGCCTGTTGGATTACTAAAGTTGCCTATTTTAAAATTGTAGTATTTGCTCTTTTCTAACTTTTTTAGGTGAAAAGTATGCACTTTTATAGTATACCACCTCATTAGTTCTTAATACATTACAAGAAATTAAAATCACTGTGTGCTGAAAGGGTAAATCAGGCATTCAGACTCCTAGATTTGTGTTGACACCACTAGTCTATGGGACAGTAGTTTCCCAGGTTGGAAATCAGGACCCACAGAGAGTCATTACTTCTGGCAGTACACTCTCTTGGAGCTTATATAATAGCAGTATTGCTTCAAATAATTTTTCCTTATATTATTTTATTTTGAATATTTGGAAATTTTTTAGTTGACATTGACCCATCTTTTTTCTTCAACCTTCTAAATCTTCGTCTGGTTTTTGTTGCTGTTGTTATTGTTTGTTTTTTCATTTTTCTTTTCATTGATGTTCTTTCCTGCTTTCCTGTTTCCCAAGTGGCCCTAGGCCCTCAGACCATCACCACCGGAGCTGGTGGGAGAACGTTTTGGTGACTCTGCTATGTACTGTTGCTGCAGGTGTTCTTTATTGGGAGGCAGTGTGGATGACGGCACTAGAGAGGCTGCAGGTAACTTGGGCAGTGAGTTTGGCTGGAGCTTTACAGAGCCTTGAGAAGACCCTGAGTCGTGAGACCAGAGTAGCCACAGTCATAGTCCTTGTAGGAGGAGCTACAGGGAAGAACCAAGTTCCGTAAAATAAGTTAAGGATATTAACAAACAAAAAAGTAGATGTCCAAATGTTGGTATTGAATTGTAGCCGTCCCTATGAGAACACTGCTAACATATGGATTTTGATTAGTGACATTATCAACTACGCCCTCCTTGAAACATTCTTTTCTTTTAGCTTCTATGATATAACACTATCCTGGCTTTTCTCTAAACTCTCTAGCTGCTCTTTCTTTGACCAACCACTTCAGAGCTCTGTCAGTTCTCTTTTCTGTTTTACTCTCTGCTCTCAGAAAGTAGCCTCCTCCACATCCACACTGCCCAGTTACCACTCAATTTTCAAGTCATATAAATTTATATCTCTAAGCCAAATCTTTCTTCTGCACTCCAGACCTTTGACCCAATTGCCCATTTGACATTTATATGTAGATTTTTTCAAAAGCTTCTTAAATTCAGCATATCCAGTGCCAAATTCATCATCTTCTTCAAGCCTGTCTTCTTGTATTTTATGTCAATGAATGCTGACATCAGTGCATTCAGTTATACAAGCCAAAATTCTGGGAATCATCCTCAACACTGCCTCCTTACCTTCCATTTGAGTCCATTCTGAGTCATGTCTATTTTACCCTTCTAAATGTCTCCAGAATCTGTCCTCTTCTGTCCTTCTCTGCTCCCATCACCCAGTTTCAAGCTAGTGTCATCACTTTTCTTGAACAACTACATGGCCTTTGTACTGGTCTCATCTAGTTAATTCTAGCCTCCGTGTCAGTTTCCTACAGAAAAATTCATTGGCTTTCTGTTGCTCTTAAGAAAAACAAAATAAAACAAAACAACCAAAGTCCTTCACATAGACAACAAGTCCCTGCATTATGTGCCGCATCTTTTCCAGTCCAAGGTAAAACATGTTCCCCCCATCCCCACCCCCGTCCATATGTATTGGCTTTTGTTTTTCTCAGTCAAACCAAGTTCTAATTACAGGATCTTTGAAAATGCTGTTTCCTCTGCCTAAAACGTTGCAAACCCCCCTTCACCAAGATCATTGCCCCTGAATTCCTGGCTCTTGTAGCAACCTATACTTCTCCTGTGTATCATTTGAAACAGTAAAATTTAACACATACTTGTGTGATTATTTGTCTTATACTAGTTGACTGTAAACTCTGTGAGGACTAAGACGTCTACTTTTTCTTACAGTTTTATGAGTTTAGTACAGTGTCTGGTTCATGGGAGTTCCTCAACATATATGTTTATTGAATGAATGAATGAATGGGTGGAAGAATGGATTTCTACACAGGCATTAAGAGAGATTTAAAGGTAAGGAAAGTATAGATGACTATGGCCAGATACATGAGAATAGACCCAGAAAGAACAGAAGTTGTGTAGACCACTTTGTTTTCTAATGGTTCATTTTAAACTCCAAGAGAATAGAATGCTGCTCAAGTAGTAAAGTAGTTGACAGACATTTCAAGTCTAGAACTTCTCTTATACAGTGCTATTTTGTCCCAGAATCAAATATAAGCCACTTAGCATAAAAATGTGGTGTTCAGAGTAGTGATTGTGGGGCCTTTTCTGTTCTGAAGTGTCTTCAAGCAGGTTTGATAAATATAGTCAGTTTCCAGTCATCTGTGCTAAGAGAGAGGAACATGGGTGTGACTAGTTAATGTTGGCATGAGATTCAGAGAATTGACTGCTTCCATATTCAGGGAAACTTGATGAAAAACAAAAACCATTGGCTTAAGCTTAGGAAAGGTGAGTGGCAGAGCTTATCAGCAACCTCTGTTCAGAATAGTAGTTTCCCCTGACATGACTCCTCGTAGCCAGGAAGCCAAGGAGGACCCGTCACTGTCACCACCTGTTGTGCACAAGCGATTAATTGTAGATAATTATTAGTGTGCTCCTTTTTGTTTACTCTTAAGTGAAAGTGTGTGAAAGCTCTAAGACAGATGTTCCCTCACCAAAATATTTTTTCCTTCGTCATTTGCTCATACAGATTTGTAATTCCCAAAGAAGAGCCCTTGCCAGGAAAGTAGCTTCCATTTGAACTACTTGGCATTGAGAATCTTGTCATCATCAGCCACAGTGTAATTATAGTTTAAAAATGCAAATGGGATTCGGGGATGAATCAACTGAAGGATAAAATTCATATGGAAAAGTGATGCTGTATAAAACCCTAATTAGGCGGCATCTACAGTACAAGTTTCTTAAACTGTGAGTTTACTGCCACCAAAAGAAGAACGTACAAGCAAAATTCAAAAAATATTTATAGAGCTTCCAGTGTGCCAGATATTATTCTAAATCCTTAGGATACTAGCAGACATTGTTAGAACAAGATTACATTCTAGGTTGGGATAAACATCCAAAAAGTTGGTTGGGAGGGAGCTTAGCATAATAGTAAGGAGAAGAATGAAGCATTTTGGAGAATACTCCCTTTTGTCATTTAGGAATGTTTTAACGTAAAATCTTCTCTATGACTGTTTCTTCTAGAGCTTAATAAATGTAAATAGGCAACGTATCTTTTATTTATGTGGTAAGAGATAGGAACAGGAAAAGGGAAATTGGGATAGACTTCAACCAAAAGTGACAGTTCCAGGAATTTTATCTGTAATTATCTTTAAGTTCTGTTTTCAGAGAGGTGGATTTTTTTAAAGCTTCGTTTTTTTTTGTTTTTTTTTTGAGGAAGATTAGCCCTGAGCTAACTACTGCCAATCCTCCTCTTTTTGCTGAGGAAGACTGGCCCTGAGCTAACATCCATGCCCATCTTCCTCTGCTCTATATGTGGAACGCCTACCACAGCATGGCTTTTGCCAAGCGGTGCAGTGTCCGCACCCGGGATCCGAACCAGTGAACCCTGGGCTGCCGAGAAGCGGAACGTGCACACTTAACCACTGTGCCACCAGGCTGGCCTGAGGTGGATTTTTTAAACCTGAATTTTTCGCTCCAGAAAATCACTTATGCTTTGGTATAGTTTTCCTTTGCCCTAACTTTCTTCTATTCTAGGATGAGGTTGAAAGTACAGACACCACTGAGTCAGGATAAGCTTACCATGCATGTATTACAATTACTTGGGGAAATAGCAATTTGATTCTATCTATGTGGGTCGATTAAAAGAAAACTTTGAAAAATAATTTTCCTATTGCTTTCCTCCTCTCAGAACCAAAATTCATGTCAAAGAGGTCTGATCACTGTCTGGACTTTTCTCTTATGGTCTGGCAGCACTACTGTCAGTCCCAGAGATTTCCGTTAGTTCTTTGCAGAACTCAAGTTGTTTAAACCCAGAGTGAGTACTGGGTGAAAATGTCGGGCTTTCTGGATCCTTCATGGTTAGTCTGGATCGGATTTAAAGGGTGCGTGATCTGGGTTAGCAGAGAAGTTACTACCTACTTTTTGAGCAACTACTCTAAGGCACAAAGTCACCATTGCCACCATGAGATGCTCCCACTGCTCTGGTTATTGAACAAGGGATGACTGAGAAAAGTTACCAGGGCCCAGATTATACGCAATATAAAATTTCTATGGGTTATGGCCTGTTTACAGAGAACAACCAGTTTGCAAATAGCCACAGAAATAAGCAAAAGGGCCATATCCAGGTAAAATTGGGTCATGTTGTCTGTTTGTACACCTGTTCGTGTCAATGCATTGAATAGTCTTCTTAAGAAAGGTCGCCTATGGGGATTCTTTAAGCCTGAACAATAAAAGGGCAACGAGCATATTATGCAATCAGGATCGAATCATAGCGCTCCACACTCGAATCTGAATGGTACCTCTGGTTTCCCAGAACAAAAATTACTGGTTTTATGTGCACAGTTTTCACATGTAATAGTATACAGATGGTTTTGTTTGTCCCATATTAATTTAAATATCAGTTGATTTTATTAACTACTTACTCCGTAGAAACCACTGCATCTCGGTCTCACAAATGACTAAATCGAAATAAGAATACTTTTTTCTTAAATAATGTAAGCAAGATGTTACTGAACACTATTGTCTACATGAGAACTCTTGGTTTAAATGGGTAATCATAGAATATAATAGGAGTTCTCTAGCAATAAGCAAATTTTTTTTCATGTCTACCACACTATCTTCTTTTGTCAGAAAAATGTGCTTTTCTTGGCGCGTTCCCAATAGCAGCAGTAAAGAGGCATCAGCAATATCCTATCCCTCTTGATTCAGATTTGGCTGATGTGCCATAACACATAACACTGGGAGACAAGACTGCGTAGATTCACGTTATTTCTCCCTTTTTATACATCTGAGCCTTATGTTAGCAGTTTGAATTCACAGTATTTTACAGACAGTCCCCTGGCACCCAGCTCAGATACAGTGTTCTTCCCACAGAGAGGCAAAGAGGATTCATGGTGATGATATATGGAAAATTGTGAAAGGTTGTACTGGTAGTTTGGGTTGAATTATAGAAGCATCCTTTCTAGGACAGTGTGTTCAAATGAAGAAACTATTATAATGGGCAGTAAGGTGCTGTTTTTATGTCTTCAGAATGTAGTAGAGAGAAACATTGATCTGAGTTATGGATGTGTTTTCAAATAGTTTTACTTTGCAGAAACAAAATGATGACAAAATTAAATAGCTGTGGCTCTAATCTAGTTGCAGGTTGTCAACAAGGTTTCAAGAAACGTTCTCAGGTGCTATTGAAAGTTTAGAGGACTTGGACTAAAACTTCTTGTTAAGTTTTATGTCTTTGATTCCTTTATTTCTCCCATTAATTAAGTAAACAACTAAAATTGTGTCTAAGAACTGATATTTCCCATTCAAATATTAAAGATTTGAAAAACAACCTTTTAGTCACTGTCTTTGTATAGTGGAAAGAGGAGTGCTTTAGTGAACTGGGTTCAAATTCCATTTCATCAGTTTTGAGAATTTTTTTAAAATCATAAACAAGTTACTTACCTTCTTGAACTTGAGTTTTTCCATCTTTAAAACAGTGTCTGTAATTCCTACCTGGTGGCATTATCATGGAAAATAACTATGATGGAAAACTTCCAGAATAAAGTAGAAGGATCAAAAAATATTCTCCGTTTTGCAAGATATCATATGTTAAGTACTGACAGTATGTTTAAATCATTTGAATTTTTTTTGTATTGTTAAATGACAGAGGTTGCAGGATTATATTTATCTAATCAGAGTATTGTTAAATAGTATTCTTGGTGTTCATACTGCAGAAAGGAAAAATACAGCTGGTTACTTGCTCATATCAATGATGTAGTGATTTTATTACTTTGAGAAATGCGTCATTCCGGTTTTCTTGATATTGTTGCCTCAGGAGGCTTTCCTTTTTTAAAAAAGAGTTTCTCAATCACAGGGTTGGTTGTAGTTAACTATGTGATTACACATTATTATAGTTTTAAATTCTTAAACTGACTACTGCTTACAGCCGGAATTTAAATTTGAGGTAACTTTCCATTCTTCGTGACCTCCTGTAGAAATTAACATGCATTAATGAAACAGTATTTTGTAATCACCTAAAGAATCTATCTTTCCTCATCCTGTAATGAGCTTTTAATAGTTGCCAAAGGCTATTGTCCAATTCATTCTTCAACAAATTACATATCTTGTAAAAAGAGAAAAAACAACACCACATTATTCATTGACTTATGAAGAGCCTTAAATTTTATTTAAAATATTGGATTTAGTCTCATAGTTAGAAAAACAGAGGTGTGAAGGTTGAAAGACTCTTCAGAATCACAATTTTATCTAGATTAAAATTTAATGGCAAGAAAATGGCAAGAAAGGTGTATAATTATCTCTAATGATCTTCAACGCATAAGCATGAAGAGTTTTTGTCCTAACTGTGATGCTGACTAGCTGGGTGGCCTTAGGTAGTAGCTCAATAACCCTTTCTGTGAGTCAGTTGCCATTTCTGTAAAAAAGACATAGGCCCCGTTAGACCCACTCACAATGTAACTGTGAGAAGAAAATGAAGTAATACAAAAAAAGTGCTTGTTCATCCTGAGCCGGCCTAAGGGAGACAGAACTTGGCCCTGAGTCATCTTTAGGATTTGGCTTCTCCAATTGATCGTGTAAATGACCCCTTGGGAGTATATCTTCTTTACGTTAGATCCTGAGCTCTTGACTTAATTCTAGAAACCAAACTATGGTACCAGAATACTCCAGAACAAAATCACTGATCCCTTTTACAGTTGGAGAGAAGAGAATAAATTACCTTTTGCTATTCTCTGTTCTATTGAACTGTGGTCTTCAGAGCTTTCAGCTAAAGGCTAATTATTGATTTGATGCACACTGTATTTTTTTAATGTGCTCCTTTTTAGGAAAAAAAAACGTTTTACCATCTTTTCTTCTAACAGAATTATTCTTTATCTTGAAAATGGGGCATAAGTAAAATCCTAAATCAGAGGATGATGGCGCATGGTAGACCACTGATACAATGTCTAATATAGACTTTGCTCTCCCAAAACAATTTTGCAGGGTACTGGTTATTATGCAGAGGATCTTCCTCATCTCTTCTTCCTTTTTTTTTTTTAATTAAAAATATGTCTTTAGGGGTCGGCCTGGTGGCATAATGGTTAAGTTTGCATGCTCCACTTCCACCACCCAAGGTTTGCGGGTTCGGATCCTGGGCGCAGACCCACACACCGCTTATCAAGCCACGCTGTGATGGTGTCCCGTATACGAAACAGAAGAAGATTGGCACAGATATTAGCTCAGGGCCAGTCTTCCTCACAACAACAACAACAAAAAACCTCTTCTTAACAAAACAGGAAAGAAACAGTTGAAATCTGAACACATTCTCATCATTAGAGAAGTTACAAGCCAAGAAATATAAATTGATAGAAAAAAGACATTTCCAAGTTATTCTGTCAGTTTAAATTGCACAGCTGATGATAAGAGCAAGAATTACAATATGGATCTGATCAATTCTGAGTATTAATAGTAGTTTCCTTTATTCGGTATATGTAATCATTGTGCTTAGTTTTTTTTCTTTTTATCAAAAGAACCAACTTCCTGGATTTGATATATCTATTGATGCCTATAACTTGTCTTTTCCAAAAGCAGCTTGAGGTAGCTTATAATAAACTCAAAGATAAAATAAAGCCAAAAACTGTAAGTCCAGGTTTAGAAGAACTTCTGTTTGGTTTGCATTTTGTTGCAGCCTTTGGATCCTTTCTTGTTATAAATATATGCTCAGCTACTTTAAATTTACTTTTGTGTTTATATTTGCTTTAAGTCTTTAATTGTTCACATTGCTTTTAATGATCTATAATGCATTTGTCAGACTGCCTATGTTCAGATCGCAGCTGCTGCACTTGCTAGTGTCCAGGGTAAACCAGGTGGACACTAGTTAAAGTGATAAGGACAGATTTTCTTCAGTAATAACTATTGTAATAGGAAAGGGGGTCTAGTGTGAACTGAGTTCAACTTTGCTGAAACAAGAGGCAAGAGACCTTTCAAAGTTTGGGAGGTGCTAAGGTAGAGGCTCTGACAGGTGTTAAGGGGAGTTGGTCCACGTGACTAGGCCATCTGGGTTTGTTAATTGAGACTTATCCAGAGGAAAAACAAACCTCTCTTATCTTTATGACAGGAGACAGTGATGTGAGTTAGAGCAAGGTATCCGCTAACTGAGAACAAGAGCTGAATTCTCCCCTTGGATGTGAGAAGACAGTTCCGGGTGGTAGAAGATTTACATCTCAAAGAGGCAGAGAAAAGATTTATAATTGCCAGTTTTCTAAAGTAACTGAGAAAGGGATTTAGGAGCCTATCTACCTATTAGCACGTTTTGGCTGGAACAAACTGTAAAGTTACTTAACCTTGGTTTGCCTTAGTTTCCTCATCTGTAAAATGGGGGTAATACTAGTATCTACCATCATAGGAATGTGTTTTGAAGATTAAGTGCACACATGTAAAGTGCTTAGAGCAATGCTGGCATATAATAAGCTCCCGATAAATGTAGTTATTATTCTTATCGTCTTTAAAATGGAGTTCATAGTAGTATCTATCTACCACATTGGATTGTTTTGGTTATTAAAGGTATAAGACAAACAAAACATTGAGAACCACGCCTGGCCATAATAAGCATTCAATAATTGTTGACTAGAAATAGTAATAGTAGCAGCAGCAGCTATTGAAGCCACTAAATATCTTCCAGTGCTGAATTACTCATAGCTCAGGATGATCACATAGAAAAGAATCTTGAGTTTATTATTATTTACGTTAGAACAGAGTAGATATGTTTTGTAACACTGGTAATTCAGAGATTGGAAAAATATTTATGAGCAGTTTTGTGTGTGATTGTAAGATCTCTGAGCATTATTTTGCCAAAATAGTTCTTGGGTTTTGGATACACAGTTCACACCTCTAGCATTTATGTGGCTTAACCTCCTTACTGTGCAACCTTCAACCTTTCCCAGCCCATTCCTTCTTATCAAAATAAGGGTGAATCTAAGTAATTATAAAGTTTTTTCAGAAATGAAACCAGTTTGCATATACAAAGTAGTAATGAGGACTGAATCATATTTCTGTAAATTTTCAAATTTTAAGATACTCGTTTGGTGTATATTTGAACCTCTTTGCTTCCCACCCAACTCAGAAGTAAAAAATGATGCAAATTTCACAGGTTTTCAGTGCTAACCAGTAGGTTTGGAGAAACCCAAATGGTCTCTACCCATGTTTGTGGTGTCTCTTGATTCTAGCACTATGCAGTGACACTCCGTGAAGTATGAATTATTAAATGAGTTCAGTCTCTATTTGTATTGGGTATATTATCAACCATAGCATGTACTTCACCGCATATGGATTTCCATTAAGGAAGTGGAATGCATAGATCAACAGAACCCCATTCTGCTTAAATTGGAAGTTTTATCACTAAAAATTCTTGATATTAATACATTTCGTAGTGGAAAAATGGCCATTTAGATAGACAAGAGATTAGTCTCTTATAACTAATAACTGGAAAAGAAAGAATAACTTGAATTAATGTTGATTTCTTCAGTGTACTGCATAAAAATTTTAAAATAATGGAGAACAACCAAAATATAATAATATATTTTAAGACCAACTTTTATTCATTGTACTTCTCTAATTAATATTTTGGACAGTCACAAAGTGATTTCAGGGAATTAAATATTTAATTATGGAAATAGCAAAGGTGGTCAAAACGAGCTCCTACCATTTTTAAATCAAATGCATTATTGTTTCACTCTTCTTATAGAAGCATCTAAAACGTTGCCTCTTAACCATGACAATACTAGAAAGATCGCTCATGATAATTGGTTTTACAAGTAGGATTTGAAGCTGTTTAGGAAAGAGTCTTAGAAAAACGTTAGGGTACCTGAGTTCTAGACTTAGCCCTTCCATTCACCTGACACCCAGCGTTTGGCAGCAACTTCACCTCACTGGACCAGTAGTTCTTTTTTGACCATAGAGGCCATGCTTTCACTAGTTATTATTCTTTACCGGCAACAATTTAATTCAGATTTTGTATCTTTCTTTCTTTAACAGTCTGATACGTACTTCTGCATGTCGATGCGTTTGCCAATGGATGAGGAAGCCTTCGTGAGTAAGTATTAATTGGATGCTGTTGGGGGTGGGCAGTTGAAGGGAGGGCAGCTATTTGAAATAAGTGAAGAGTTCTCTTTGATGGTCATAGCTTATTAATCTTTTACTGTCAGTTTCTAAAATGCATTTATCATGCCTAATGCAGAAACAAACTAGAGAGAGCTACTGAGAAACAAGATTACAAACTGTATCTGGAGAGATTCATGAGTAGTAGTAGTTAAGGAGTTGCATGCAGAGGTCAATGTCCCCCGATACCGTGTGGTCCCATTTGCAGAGTATTGGCTTTCTGTCTGTGACTAGGTGTTTAATTCCGCTCCACTCAACAGACTGTATATTTACCTCCTGGTTCATGCTATCAATCGACTGCACTTAGAATCAACATCGGGGAATGTACGATTGTTGCCTGTCAGGCAGGTAGATGGATAGGAAGGAAGGAAGCGGGGGAAGGAAGGAAGGACAGAGAAAGGAAGGAGAGAAGGAAACAAGAGAAGGAAGGAGGGAGGGAGAAAGGAAGGAACATCAGTCCTGTTGTCTATATTATAAAATAAGAGAACTCTTAAATGTCAGGGCCTTCCCCAGCTGAGCCTTTAAATCAGATAAGAAAAGTGATGAAGCACCATTTATTTTCATCTCTCTTGTTTGAATTTAAACATCCCTTGTGACAGACTTTTAACTGTTTAGGAAAGAGGTGTGATTGGCAAATTATTCATTGATTTGTCATCTCTCTCCACCTCCTTCACTTTTCTGGTTTGAGATGTTGATTTTGGAGAGAAAGTGAGGGTAATGAGAGTTATACTTGGGTCCCTTGAAACTAATCTTCAAGTGGGCAGTCTGAAATGGCTATTATGTGAATTGTAAAATGTCTACAGTAGCCTTGGGGCCATCTGAGGATGAATTTTCATGAGGTACTCCCCACAGGAATATACGTTATAGACCTGCAAAGCCAGAGCAATGTGCATTTATTATTTTCTTTCATACACTTTGGTGGCAATCATGACAGAAAATACAACCTGTAACAACACTCTCTAAACAAAATTTGCTCTGTAGTTAATTCCTAAAAAATGGAAGCCAGACCTTGGGAACTTGAGCATTGCCTAACTATTTTTACTTTGTATAATAACTGAACATTACCAAGAAAAAGTTAGGAAGGATGGAATATTAACAATAAAGACTTCCTCAATTTCACATGCGAGTGTGTGGCAGCCTAGGGAGACAATAATATTTACTCATAAAAAAGGAATTTTACATGAAGTTTTTTCTTTACCAATTTTATATTTTCTTTGTCCTAGTTCAGGGTAGACTTGAGTCCTCCTGTTTCAAAGAGAAGGCCACTCTCCACACCTGTGTAAATATGGTAGTCATGTTTCAGAGCAATATTCCAGGTCTCACATTAATAGGTAACTGGTTTGTTTCTGGAAGTTAGTGGTAGTATATGATTTCAGAACTGGTCACTCTAAGGACTATAAATATATATCCTGGAATGTGTTACTCCTCTCCTTATACAAATGTGTTTGCTTTCGCTTAATTTAAAATTGAGAAGTACAAGTGAATATATTCGGTCAAGAAAAATATTCACAGAAAACACGTAAAGTGCTATATTAGAACCAGGGTGCTAAACTTTTCTGCGTTTTCTTATGTAACTGTCTTTTAAGATTAAAGTGTTCCAAGTTCTAAGGTCCTTAAAGGATCTTATAAGATTAGTAACTATTTTCAGTATTTCTTCTTTATTGCTGAGAGGATTGCAGTGCTAAAGATTTTGTCATCCATTCACAACAGGGTTGCTTCATCTTCAGTGTGAGTCCTTTAACATACTACCCCCCAGGTGATTTGTGGTGGTGGTTGTTTGCATGATCCTGCAACCACAGAAGTTTAGCTGTAGGCAAATTAGAACTGGAAAGTTGAAAACCAAAGAGAAGTACCAATGAATCATTTTGTAAGGGAATAAGTAAGGGCGATTTTCTATGTATTATCTCATTAATTCTAAGGACAATCCTGTAGGTAGCCCCATTTTATACCTAGAGAAACAGAGATAGGGACATCTACGTCTGTGATTTAATCAAGCGTTAGGACAATAGTTTGTACAGAATCCTTGTGCATATAATTAGCTCACCACCAGCCATCTTTTACTAAGGACTTGCCAGACACCAAGATACTGAACACTAAGCATATTTAATCCATTTTACAGAAAAGGAAACAGAGGGTTGGAGAGGGTAAGGACATGCCCAAGCTTTTTACTAGCTATATGTTACCCTACTTGTATGCCATTTAAATCATAACAGATTTGGGTGTGAGGATAGTGGTTACAGGGGAGAGAGGGAAGAAGTTATCAAGTGGATAGATGGAACTGAAATACAGCAACAGTACTTCTCTGTCTTCCTCACATCAAACACAATTATTCTTTCATTCCCTTACCTTCACTCCCTACTGGGAACGCTCTGGTCAGTTCTGCCAAAAAGTAAAACAAACTTCAAACCATCTTACAAAATACACATGAAGACTTGAATATTCGCAGAGGAAAAAGGGCTTGAATATACAGGTTGTATGTTGGGAGGGTGATCATACATGGCTTTTGCAGATTCCCAAGTGAAAGTTTTACTTGTGGGGTAACCAAGGCTTTTCCATGAATGAAGCTTTAGCCTTTTTGTGGATTGTCCCCAATTCTGGGTGTCAGGGTGCCTGATCATAAGATTAGATATGGTTGAAAATGAAGACTTGTAAAGACCCATAGTGCTTTGTTCATTCTTTTCTTAAAACACTTATCATTTTCTCCCTTCTGCTTTCATTATGTACGTCTTTAAAATTTTTGAATGCCAGCAGGATATGTGCCACAGGATGTGGTAGGGACTCAATAGTTACTTGCTTAATACGTGTGTGAGCAGTAAGAAAGTGTTTGGCCGTTTTCTAAGGCAACATGTTGAATAATCAGTTTACTTTTTTGCTTTAAGTTATACTCTTGTTTGAAGATAAGGGAATAGTTATTTTTTAAGCAAAGCCACTTGTTCATAAATGCAGCAAACTTAAAATTCTGCTGTGTGCCAGTTATTGGACTAGGCAACAGGGATGTGAGGTATGATACAAATTCAAGGAAATCACAGGCTGGCAGAATTCTAGAAGACAAGAATACAAATGTTATGGTATGTGAAAAGGACTTTCTCCTTTTGCTTTTCAAATTCCTGAAGAAAATCATAAAAGGTAGAGTACAATTCAGATTGCTTATTAGGACTAAAACAAGCTCTCTTGATGGCGTTAAAAGCCAAAGCTGCATTTGAATAATTCATAATTTTGGCTTTATGCTTGTGTGACTAATTATGTAACTCATTTTAGATAAACACGCTTCTTAATTTTGAGAAGATACCATCACAATTGTCATGGAATTTATATGTGCATATGCCTGTCTTGTTACGTATGAGCACACACAACGTGCTTGATGTGTTATATGTCTGTATTGAATTGTTAAATGTGAATTAAAGTAGGTATTTGGGGAAATACTATAATGAAGATAAGTATAATTTTTATATTTTGAACAAGATTATAGCTTTGCCTAGAGCATTGCTTTTGTTTGTTGTTTTAACAAGAAATCGCAGAATTGGAACGGGTGAAGGTATGATAAAATCTGCATTTGACTACCGAACTGTGATGCTGTCTAAAAGGTGTTTTACAGACACTCAGAGGAATTGGCTCTGACAGCAGCCCACTCAGCCAAGAAATTTGACTGTCATCTTCATCCACTTGCTTTCCTTCACATGGATGACCAGTAAATAAATGTGTCTTTTCCTTAGTGAATGATGGCAGGGCCCTATCTATCACATTGCGCTATACAAATGACATAGAAGCCACTGAATTTAGAAATAGATGAAATTAATCTAATGATTCATTGCTTTTCATTTTCTTGGACTTCTCTCTTGAATGTAGAGCAATTTCTCCTGGAGAATAGCACAATTAGACCTGAATACTTCCAAATGTGACCTTTCTTAAACAAAGTACATGATCCAGCGATGTTGGGATACTTCAAAAACTGCAGGAACAATCTAATTTTGATCATTCTTATGGGTCACTACAGAGTGTGACTATAAAGACCAAGGTCTGGCAGGGTACAGCGCTCGTATATCCACATTTTATGGCTTTGACAGCAGTAAATAGAAGGATGTGTGTGTGTTTGTATGTGTGTGTGTGTGTTTGTGCGCGTATATGAGTCCCCACCTCCAAGCAATCACTCTCTCTCCAATTAGTTGACTGCACCTCCTTTCCCTTTTCTCTTCACCTAGGATTTTCTCCGACATGAATAATTCAGTCTCTGTCTTCCACATGACTGTTGAGTACCTTCCAGCAGGTGTCCTCGGAAGCTGTTGTAGTTTCTTTGTGAAGCTACTTGGAGAGAGCTGAGATAGCACAAATAAGATACACTATCCTAGAGGTCTCGGAGGAGTGGCTAAAACCTGATTTGCTTGGTCCTAATCATGAAGGAGAAGCTGTTGCTATATACTCTGTCCTGGAGTATTTCTTGAGTGTCCTCCATCTTTTGGTCACCTAAATACTCACATTTCCAAAGTAATAACCCCCAGGGTTTACTCAGGAAATAAAAAAGGGAGGGGGAGGAGTAGGAACCATTTCATTATATTTTATAAAGCTGAGAGGAATGTCTTCAGTTAAATACAACTAGAGATCACCGAAAAGTAACTGACGTGTTGACATAGCTGTGTTAATGCAATGTCAAAATGCTACCCCCTCCCCCACTCCCAGGAAAATGAGCAACTCAGAAAGCCCAGGTTTGAATCAGATTTGATGTGTAAATGTCCTTCAGTGGAGAGGGGTTCATGGCATTTGACAGTCATTTTGAAGTAGCCATTTCAGCTCTTTGAGTAGGGACGACTTCAATCTATTTGAGAGGAAAAGGACCAGACTCTTAGGATCGTTGTGAGAAGTAAACGAGCCTGGCCCAGGGTAAGCCCTAAGACAGTGTTGGTGGTTGTGGTTATTAAGTGAGGAGCCTGCCTCATGTGAGTGAAGAGTGGACATTGGGGGTTGTCATGTTGGAAATGTGGTGGCCTAGGAGACTGGTGCAATATTATGCATGGCCTTAAAAGGCGAGAGCGGGGATATGGAGTTGATTCTGTGGGAAATTAATAGAGGATTATTATAGAGATGACATTACGAAAAAGAGCTTAATGACGCTTATGCTGTTTTATCTTGCATAGCCTGGCAGATAAAGTCTATTTATTGATTATCTAGTTGGCTCTGGCATATACCAAAAAGTTCAATTTTAAAAGGTATATCATCTGGAAGTTTAATTCTTTTTTATGCTGAAATTCCTTTATTCAGAGGTAAGGATTATTTTATTTTGAATTTGCCTTCAATTTATAGGCTTGCTCAAGTGTCATATTTCTTGGTTAATTTGGCAACAGCAGCTTAAAGTCCTCATAAACCTCGTTATGGATTCTTTCTGAATCATATATCATTGTCCATGCTAGCAAGAGTTAACGACAATTTCTCTGTTAAACTTTCTGATTAAAAATGTTCAAGCAAAAGGTCTTATTTTAGAGTAGAATTGCTTTATGGTCATGTGGAAAGCTGGTGAAAGATAATATAATATGCCATTGCTGTGGGTTTTAACATGCTGCCAAATGGACGAAACTGCTGTGAGCTTTACATTTATCTGAACCTTCTGGCCCCACTGCAGGTGTATGACCATTAAGGTTGGTCATAGCCTACACTTAAATTACAATTTAGAGCATTATCTTCAGTTCCTATGAATGGTTTTTTAAGTATAATCTTTATCTTTTGGAAACAAAGAAATGTTTATGGGAGTGGTATTAAGATTTTGAGCCTGTAATGTTTTTAAATTATGAAAACTCTTTTACATTATTGTTTCTTGAACCTTACGCCTCTTTATTCTCTCAGTATTGAATATGGCTTGAAAGCACTAACAATATTAGAACACCAGTTCTATCATAGACATGAACGTAATCACCAGAGGCTCTAATTGTGTGCCTACTTCAGACCTTAGCCCTAAAACAATTTTAGGTGATACGGCTAAAATTGCATGATGTGATGCAGGCTTCCATTGATCTTTTAATAAAACAATTCTAAAGGATCAACTAGTTTTTACCTTGAGAAAGTCGTTTCATAAGTTTATTTTAAAAGAAACTTTGCTTTTACTGTTTATCCTGTACATTGAAAAGAGCAGTGCAAGTAAGATGAGTTAACTAAACTCTGATTATGCTGATATAGAATATATTCAGCCACTAAAAATGTTGACTGTAATCAGAATCACCTGTGATTTCACCTGTGAAACTTTTCATGGTTAGACTCGGCTAGAATGACCTGTAGAGATATTGATGGGGGAAGGGGCGGGACTAATCTAAGATGGACTGAGCACTTGTATTTTTAACAAGCTTCAAAGGGTAATTCTAATGCATAACACTAACTGAAAAGTATTGTTCATGAAAATTGTTTAAAAACATTTAAAAATATCCCTAGTATACGAAATAAACTATCATTGCTGTATGATTCCACTGGGAGGAAAAAAGAAACAAAGTTAATAATTGTCTTTAATGATATATACAGGCAACAATTCTAGAATGCCTAAGTTCTGGAGATCCAAACTTGTATTTGCAAGTCAGTTCATTTTTGTTCAATAGGTTAGTTATTCGTGGTCTATAATATCCCCTCTACTGTGTATCTTTACCGAAAAAGGGTGTTCCTCCCATTTCCAGTGGTAATTTAGGGTTGGTTATATGTACATGGATATCTCCTAAATCACTCGTTCCTCCACTTGACTACATGGGTTCTTTGAAATCTTTCCACATCCTGGGTCTGGCAGATACATCAAAATTGACATGCAGACCTGGATATCCTCTTGGAAAGGAAAACTGGAGAGAAAGCCAAGTGCTAAATGAAGTTCTCTCCTAGGTCACATTCTTAAAGAATTTTATGGCTCTGATTGTAGTCTGATGTTAGCTAAAAGAGGCCATAAATCCTGAACAACCTCATGCACTTACAACAAATTTTGCTTTGAACTCCAGAAAATAGACCTAGTTATCTCTCTACTCAATATGTCACCCACACACATACTTTCAAGTCTTTCATTTCAGGTGACATTATCCTTTGAGAAATCGTCCAACCTATGCACTTTCAGTGTCATCATATTTCCTTTTAATTAATGTGCGTGAGTCACTATTTCTGGAGTCTTAGTCTTTCAAAAGTATTTGGTTCCCAGGACTTATTCACACTTACTTGCCTGTAAAATTTTCTCTGATCTTATACATCAGGCAATCTGAACTGTTAACACCCATTGAGACTGAAGTACCAGTTCCACTTAAGCAACTGTCATCTTATTATTGAGTTAGAAGAGTCGGTGGCACTTTTAATCTTATCAGATATAGTATTCCCACAAGGCTGTGTTTTTGCCTGTTTGTCGCCATCCTAAGGCTGACTTTGTTTATTCTGCCTGTCAGAATTGCCCCTTAAATATAGTTGTTTTCATTATTATCCTCTGGCTCTCTTCCCCTTGGATTTTATTTCTTTGGTGTATGATGGGAGAAAAAGAAAGAAGGGGGAATTTTTCTAAGAAGTGATTTTAAGTATTTTTCCATATTCTGTTTTGTGTAGTGTTGAAATCTCCAGCATAGTCATGTATGTATCTTGTGCTCAACAGACCTTACTCTTATTCACTAGGGGTGGGGTCTTGTTTTGCAAAAGCCGGGCATAATAAGCAGGAATGGAGCAAACCCAGGAAATGAACCTGTCGACCTAATCTTTTCCCAGTTGACCCCTCCCCATCACTGGCGGCAAGCCCTTCAATGAAATTGTCCAAATCCTGCTTTATTTTGTAGCGTCCACTGTTTGTTTTAGATTTACATTTTGATATGATATTCCTTTTGTTGGAGGGGCTTTTCATTTCAACCTGCAGTGAATTTCACTTTGAGCTATAATTATATAAACTTCTATATACTCTTTTTACGATATGAAAAAGATGATTAGTTGCTTGTTTTCACCCTGTACCAATAATTTACTTAACGTTTAAATTAGACCTTGAGTTTCTAGAAGAATGTGTGAGTCAGTGAGAGTAAGTTTTTATGAGAGAGAACTCTGAGGAATGTCCTTTAACCATCACTTAAAGATATTGATTTGTTTGTCATTATAGAAACTAAATTACATATCTAGTGAAAGTTCAATGTGGAGCAAATAAGAGTTCTTAAAATAGTATGTCAGAGTGAGAAAAAATTCAAAAAATGGCTAGAGAAGTTATACTTGGAATAATTTTTTGCCCTTTACAAAGGACAATGAGAAGATCCTCTTGCATAAGCAGGGGCTCAGGCAAAATATTTGGCTTTCTTTCCTAAAGAAAAACCATGGAGATTGTATGTTATTGTCTTCGTGCTCTCTTCCTCTCCCCACAGGTTTCCTCCCTGTCCTTACTTGAATCTTTTGCGCATTAATATTTTATTTTATAAATTTAATGACAGCCCACTCTTGTTCCAAAAAATTTTTTGCCTTTTTTCACAGCGGTACACACACTGCATTAATATACAAAAGACACTGTTGGAGTCTCCTGCACAGATCCTGACAGCTCAGGATTTTCCCTAAAACTCCGTCCTGAGCCTTCTCTATGGTTCTTAATTTCGCTTCTCGTGCTTTTGTCCACCCTCATGGCTTCAGAGTTCAATTTTTGAGTGATTTTCAAACATGTAATTCTTTCTTCAACAAGAGTCACATAATTCCAATCTTCTGCTGGATAGTCCATCTGGATTTTTAGGTGACACCTCAAACTCAGATTGTTCTGCATCCAACAGTTTAATTCTTGGTAAAATGCACTTGGCCATGTTGGTTTATTACCAAAGTTCCCAGAATGATTGAATCTTAGGAAATCTGTTATATAATCCACCCATAATAAAAGAAATCTAAGGGAGATGGAACCATGTGATCATCCACGTAGGTTCTGAAAAAGCAGAGGAGTCAGCCTCTTGTGTGATAAACTCCTCATGGACTGGCAGAGTGATATTAAAAAAAAAAAAAACAGAGTGGGAGGTGGATTCAGTCAGACCAAAGTTGTAGATGTCCACAGAGTGATGTAAGCCGTTTAATAAAAATGAATATAAGCTAACAAATTGTATCACATACCAAATAAATTTAAAGTAAATAAAAGACAAACGAAGGCCAGGTACTCACACCTCAGGGTTTTTTCAATTTTCCTTCTGCCAGGAATGATCCCCTGAGAGGATTCTGGAAGGGAGGAAGGAAATCCTGTGCTCAGCTGGAGGAAAATGAGTCTATGGAGACAGAATCCCTCTTCTTCCTTCTGTTTCTCTTGCTAACAAACTTAGGCTTGGTAACAATATGATTTTCTATGATTTGTGAACTGTTGCAACTCCCAATTGATTCTTTCCTTCCAAAGTATCTTCTTCGATCTCCTAGGATTACTGTAATCCTTGGTAATAAAAAACAATGCTTCAAGTTATATCAAGTCCATTTTTCAGCCATCCTTTCTTTGTTAGTTTTTTAAATGGTATATGAAAATCTCAAGATGTGATTTTTAGGCTTTAAATTCTTATTTTCAGTGCAGTAAATGGAAGGTTTTTATTTCCCCTGAAAGTCGTGAGTCAAGATGGCTCATAGTAGGTGCCCCATGTTTTCTGATCAACCACGCTTTGCAAGTCATGGTGCTATCATTTGATGTAGGACATCTTTTTATTTTATAAATACTCATATCTCAGATGCTTATTTTAGCAATAAATGATGTTTTGTTAATTTTATCAGGCAGACAAAAAGAGCTAAAAGATGCAATTTTGCACACACCCGAGACTTAAGATCATTTGAGGGTATTTAGCATTTTTATGTGGAAAGGTGACTTCTAAACAGCCCTGGTAGGACAGCACTTTGAATGCTGAAGAAAAGAGGATGAGCCAAACCCAAGCCAGAAAAGGAGCCATACTCAATACTGACCATAGATAATAGTATCACTTATCTTTAATTTTTTTTTACCTCCAAACTGACTTTTGTTTATTTTAACGTCTTTCAACCTCTATTATTAGGAGAAAAATAGAAATGACATTGTGTAAGTTTCACTGTGCCTTTAACAAGTGCACAATGCTCATCCAGAACTGTAATTTTCCCTCTTCTGGGTTTTTGTAAAGATACGTTTTCCACTTTTCTGGTAAATTGTTTTCTCCATATCACATGTCAGTGACTCCTGTTATTTTAAGGTGGTAATAATTTGTGTTATGAATCCTTTGTTCGCGTTTTGACCAGTCATTGTGGCTTCTGTTTCGATGCAATGTTGTGCGGTGTTTTATGATGCTCAGCACTCTACTGAAATCTGGAAGGAAATATATCTTGCAGATAGAGCCTGGAGCTTTCATTTTATACACACATAATAATGCTCTCATCACTTTAAGAGGCATCTTCCATTAAATAATATGTGTGTATGTGTAATATTCGGCCTATTAATTATTATTTTCTCTTTTACATAGTAGTTTACTATTCAATTATCAAATCATACTCATCTTAAGGAATAAGATAACTTTTACAACCAGGGCATTCTACATAAGAGCATCAAAGCATCTTTGTTATACAGCTATTCAAACTGTTGAATGATGTGTTCTCTCGTGACATTTGTGCACAGAAGTGTAACCTGTATTCACAGGCATGTATCATTTTCTCCTAACAGTTGACTTCAAACCTCGTGCCAGCATGGATACTGTCCATCATATGTTACTTTTTGGTTGCAATATGCCCTCATCCACTGGAAGTTACTGGTAAGGTATAATGCATTGATAATACAAAGGCATGTAGAAAATGTGTGTGTGGTTTTTTTAAGTACAAGTGCATCTGTGCGAATATTTCACAACTGATTAATAAATAGACACAATATTTCTTTTTTAGAAACGAGCGTGATGTGGTTATCATGGTTTGATTATCACAGTTATTTCATCTGCTATGGAGTACATCCATCAGTCTTTGGTCACTGACTTAATAAATAATGTCTGTTGTCAGAAATAGTGTGTCAAGGTGTAGATGGCTTGTAAAGAAAGACTGAAAATTTAGCTAATAGATAGGCTGATGTTTATTTTTTTTTAAGTTCATGATTCAACCCAAAGAGCACCATGGCTGTGTTCATTGAACACTCCTTTGTCCAGACACTGCCAGGTGATCTGTATACACATTTTGTTTTATCCTATTGTATCTGCAAAACAGGAATTATTATCCCCACTTTACAGACAAGGAGCCTGCAACTCAGAGATTCGGTTACTTGCTCACGGTAACACAGCTGGTTAGTGTCAGACCAGGATTGAACCCTAGGTTATCTGGTTCCAAATCCAAAGTTATTTCCATTTCACTACAATGCCTCCAATTTATTCAAGTATCTGTTGCAGTTTTAGAATTTATTTTAATCACTGTGGTGAGTCTTAATATCATGTCATGAACAGTCAATAAATATCTATTTAAAATCCTGTTATATGCCAGAACTGCAGCAGATGCTATAGGAGGTTGTAAGATAAATAGCTATGTTTTCTATCCCCAGAAGCTTGCAGCATAATTATGGCTTGAGATCTTTTTTATTTTGTTCTTTGGTGTTCATGAAGATCAGTGAACTTTGAAAAGAACTGGGCATTTTAAGCCTCACGTTTTGCACCTATACACAGACATATTGAACAGTCCAAATTGACTAGTATGTCCTGCTTTGCGTCAGGAAGGGATCTGTTTTGTGGTCCTGTTCCTGCATAATCACGTAGACTGATAGACCTTTCTCTGTGCATCCTAATATCCATTAGGCTAATGCAAGGCACGCAGCAACTGCTCTCTAGTCATTTTTATAATAAACAATTGTAATATGTATTTGGAACTGTTAAAAGCACAGGGCAATTAGTGGAAATCTCCATGGAGCAAGTACCATCAAAGCATTTGTTAATAGGCTTAAGTTATTTGATAAAAGGGGCATATCACATAGGAACGCAACTCACAGGACTGAGTTTATATAAAAATGGAGTCAGCAAAGCACAGTTAGTACTCTGATATCAACATTCCAGTTTTTGCTCTTCAGTAAATTTTTGCAAATAAAATTCTGAGATTAAAAGATTATTCTGTGACAGCTTTTCTGAATATTATTCAGCAAATCACATCCTTTGGTTTTTATGTTTAAAAAATATTTCTTCTGAAATTAGCAGTATTTACCTTTGGGTTAGAATTAGTGAAAACAGCTAGAAAGGATGTAAACTTTTAAAACCTGCTTTAGCTTCACGTTGGTTAAAGAGAATGAGTGAAAAAATAGAACATCACTTAAATGTTATTATGGTTCTAATTGTGAAGAAAAAAGATATAAAACAAACTAAGCCTAGTTTACTGTTCTCATGTTAAGAGAATATCAGAGCAAACATCTTTTTGGGCCTTTTCAAATATTAACATTCTTAAATATACTATTTTGAAATTAAGTCTATAAAATATATTTTCCAAAAGACTTCCAAGTTGGGGAGAGAGAGAAGTCAAAGAAAAATGTAAGTGGGGGCCGGCCCGGTGGTGCGGCGGTTAAGTGCGCACATTATGTTTTGGCGGCCCCGGGGTTCGCTGGTTCGGATCCCGGGTGCAGACATGGCGCTGCATGGCAAGCCATGCAGTGGCAGGCGTCCCACATATAAAGTGGAGGAAGATGGGCACCAATGTTAGCTCAGGGCCAGCCTTCCTCAGCAAAAACAGGAGGATTGGTGGCAGATGTTAGCTCAGGGCTAATCATCCTAAAAAAAAAAAAAAAAATGTAAGTGAAAGTGAAAACAGCAATTTTGAGTAAAGTAATTGCTATGCATATTATTTTGCTAAAATTATTACTCAAAAAAGCAGTATAGATAGTAGAGTGAAAGACTAGTGAAGTAACTGGTAGCATTCCCTCAGTAAATTACTTATCCCAGGTGGACTGGCCTCAGTTTCTTCATTTTATGAAGAGACTATCACTTGATCATTTATAGAACTCCTCTATACTCTGAAATTCCATAATTCTGTGAATATAAATTGCGTGCAAATGCTGAGTCAGATTGGAAAGGCATCATTATAAGGAGTTGGAGATGTGTACTGGTTGAATCAACTCAAGCAGCATTTTGCCATTCAGTTGCATCACTGAATAATTAGAATTCTTAGCGACATTATACCCATGTTATGTTAAATGGGTTTTTAAAATCTGCCTTGCAACCCATATTCCCACTTTATAGGTTTGTTATAATTAACTTTATAACAATAAACAAGGATGATAATTGATACTATTATTCATCTTCTTTTAGCCAAGACCAAAGTGTCCATTTAACATTTAAAAGTAGGATCTTTTATATATATATATATGTAGGATCTGTTCAATTTGCAAACTGGGAGATACGCATTAAGTAAAACTTTTCTGGTGACTCTGACTTTCACAGTCCAGCCTTATTCTCCTTTTAAAGACGATGTAGACTTTTTCTCTCTCAATATTGGCAAATCCATGGGTCTTTAAAGAATTAGAGCTCACAGGATATTTCATGTGCTGAACTTTTCAGTTGCTTCACAAAAACATCCTCTGCTCCCTACCCACAGAGCCACACAGGCTCAGCCCTGGAGACAGTCAGCGGATGTTTTCCAACTGCTAGCCTCTTAGCCTCCCACCTGAGTTATACTACTAATAACAAAAATCTGTCAGTGTCAAAAGCCTTGCATTATTTTTCTAAAATGTTTGAGCCATGGAATTTATCACACTCATTTTACGGTTGAATATCTTTTCTTCAGTTGCTCCAAGATATAGACAGTACTTAAATGAAGATTCTCAAGCTTTCACATCTATTTTTGGTTTTGATACCCATAATGGTTTTTGATGCTTAAGAATATCAAGAACTCATTCACTCTAGGGAAATCTTTTTGGGAATACAAAGCTGTTTTAGCGAAAGAAGGAAAAGCTAATAGGATATTTTAACATCAAAACATCAAGCTCGGATTTCCTCTCTTTTCTGGTGGCGAGGATTTCCTCCTGTTTTCACTTGAATGTTCTATTTTCACTGCCAGCAGGTTGGCAAATGGAGATGTGTCTCTAATAAAGTAAACGTTTTTCCCCTGAAATTATGAAGTTATAATTCATCCCCTGTCTTCAGGCAGCACTTTTCATATGAAGGCAAAGAGCTATTCTGATGATGTTTCAGGGTTGTGCTGCCCTCCTTTGCTCTTTGTAATTGCCTCTTTCTACTGTTCATTAAAATATATTTACAGTTATATTACGTTTACATGAAAATAGTAGACACAGCATGAAGCAGTTTTCATTATGCAGCCATTTTAATTTTAAAGTTTTTTTCCTCTCCACATATTCCAGTCTTTTGTGTCTCATTCCAGATTAGCAGCTCACACTGGTAATGTGTCTAGTTAATTATATGCGTGTGCATTTAAATTGCATACATTGATGTGAGCCTTTTAATATACTGTGGGGTGGTCCCTTTATAGTTAGAGTGGGCCTGGTGCTCAATTCCAAATTAACATACCTCTTGAGGATGCAAATAAGGACCAGCTGATGGAAAAGCACGGGCTCTGCTGGGCCATCTCAAGAAGGCATTAGTACCTGTCAGATGTCACCCTCATACCTTCTTTCCCAGGCTTTTAAAGGAGGAGACAACCGCATCTGGGGACCAACAGAGAGTAATAACACCAAGATTGGAGCGAGCATAGCAATAGCATGATTTGTTGGCCTCTGTGCTTGCACACTTAATGCAAAGTGTAGCAATTCTGAGTCCCCCAGCTTTGTTGGCTGAATATGAGCCATAAGTGAGCAGATGCTTTTGGGGGCTTTTGGGGGTCAGTAAGGAAATGAAGTGCTGAAAACTGGGTATTTTAGATATAAAAAACCTGTTACTCCTCTCCACTAAAAGATGGTAAATTTTAGGAGATCTTGGAAATTGAAACATTGCATTTATCTGTTCTATGATTACCTTTATTCTATTTTTACTCTAACAATCTTTTTTTTAAAAAAAAAATGAGTGGTTAGCTATGCAGAGTTTCAGGCTTTGAAAATCGTGATATTTTGTTCATACGAATTGGGCATTTGAGGGAATTCTGGAGAGCTCTCTTTTTGTAGCATGAGATTGTATAGACTTGTCCACTTTCTATTCTGCTGAGGACAGCACTTAGGGCTTAAGGCGAACCAAGACTGTGTTCACAATATCGAGCGATTAAAGTAAATGGGCTTCGTATGTATCCTGCCTCGCACGTGATCTTCTACGTAGAGCTAAAATTATTATGTTTACTCTTAGTAATTAATATTGGCTTTGAAAACTACTTCTAATGGCGCTTATAACTAACTACTCTTTACAAATCAAAGATGGCCTCTACAGGTTGTTGGATCCTTTTTGAAAAGAAGGCTCCCAGCTGGTTAAATGAGGCTATTTCCAGCTGTTGTAACTTGGAATCATTCTCCAGCTAAAGCCGTAGTGCTTTCCCATCCTATGAAGCTTTAGCTTAAATCCTTTCCAACTGCTTCTATTTATTAACCACCTGCTGTGTCTTCTTAAATGCCACTATCTCCACAGGGTTACAGATGCTGATGAGGGGAAAGAGAAAAGTAGCTAACATATATAAATATATATATGTATAGAAGCCTGTATGTGACATCCTGCTTGGTTGCTCATTTCAATGACTGTTGTTTTAGGTGATGTTGTTTTCCAGATAACACCACAGCTTTGTTGCCTCTCTTATGGTGATAATGATTCTTTGGTTGAGAATGGTATTGCATATGCTGTCTTTATGCACCCTCTCCATATCCTAGCTACCTGTCATCTATACACTATACAGCAAGGTTCACATGTGTCTTCTGAAGTCCCCTCTTTGTTTCTTCTGCCATAATGAAACTTTCAAAGTTAAACATACTCAACATTCTTGTGCGTATAAATAGAAATAACACAGTCTCCAAAATCTGTGCTGTCTCTTGTTTTAAGCACAATAAAATGTGTCTTTGAGTGTATAGCAAAGTTGAGACATAAATTTCTGCTAGCTAAAATTAATTGTATCCATTTCCTTTTTCTACTTTAATACTGTTATAGATTCTTATACTGCATATCAGGATAGTATAAAGGATCTTCGTTAAAATACAGTTAGCATCTTGTTCTAACTTCTAGTCTCCAATTATCATATTCCTTGGCTGATTTTTAGGTGGCAGGATTAGAAATATTGATAGGCGTTCCCTTAGCAACTGACAAATTCTTGGTAGAGTCACTTTTATGAAACAGAATGGCATGGTTGTAACTGTTTGACAATTTAACAGAAACAAACATTACATAATTTTGAACATTATTCTGTCCTCACAAGTCTAGTATTTACGTTAAACAGAATAACAGTATTATTGGGCAGTGCTGTAACATTTAATCTAGAGCCAGAACTTTGATATCAGAGCATCCTGGGTTCAAATCTCAGCTCTACGACTTGTGATTGTTGTGATAACCATTGGTTAAATTATTTAACCTATATTGGTCTGTTTCCTCATCTGTAAAATGAGCTAGTAATACCTCGTGATTGGGTCATCACGAAAAGTAAGTGAAGAGAAGTAAGTAATGTGGTTGGTGCAGTGCCTGGCACATAGTAGTACTTAATAAATGGTAGCTATCATCCTTATTCATTTATTAATAGAATATTTATTAACCATCCACTATGTGCCAATCATTTTGTTTGGCACTGAGAATTTGGTGTGGACAAAACAGACACACCCTCTGCCCTTGGGAACTTTATGGCCTCTCTAATCTCATGGTGTGGTTGGTGGGGTGGGAGGGAGAGGATATTGTAGTGCTGTTTATCAGGCTGGTGCCTTTTAATCACCACTCTTATTTAGCTTTCCCATTAAGTATCCTTCTAATTACTATGTTAATGCATACCATTGCTTTGAAATTCACATCAGATTTGTCTGAATTGGAAAACATGTTCTGTGGGTTTATAGAGCAGTTAATGAAATTTGCATACCTGACTCATACGGGCTCATACAATTGAAAGTTAAGGATATTCCATGTCTACCATTGATTTTCTGTTGTGTTTCTTAAAGAAACTTTCTAACTTTGGATTAATTTTCCTGTGGGTCTGTTAGATAGTTAACGCATTAAAATTGAAATTTAAGACCCTACAGACTTAACTTGAGGGCATGACAATTTCATTAAAAAAAACTTTTTTTTTTTTTTTTGCCAAAAGCAGAAATGACTTGTCAGTTCTTATCTTGCCTGAGTAACCTTGGATTCTAAGTAGCCTTTAACAGATACAACCAGAGAGTACTTTAACGGTCAGTCATGCTTTATTTGGATAATTCAAACTGACAGGCTAGCACTTTTCAGTGGCTGGCATAGTCTGAAAATATTCATGCCATCTGAATGGTTTCCCCATGGATTAGAGGTGGAAAGGTTCTATAGCAAAGGTCCAAGAATCTAAAAGAGTTTTATTTTTAAATGTTAATTCTCATCATTTTTACTATGAATACTAAGATACCACGAGGGAGCTCTGTGAATCTTTTCACAATTAATTGGCTTAATCTGGAGGAGTGTTTAGGAGAAGCTGCTAGAATTATAAGAATAAGAAACCTGGTTGATGAAGCCTGAAATTACAACAGCCATTGATCAAAGGTTACTTTGCTTCCTAGCCTTAAGACTCTTGTTATTAATAAGAATAGGAAAAATCCTCTCTATTTTTGTAGGATTCTTTTTGGAAAGCCAAAGTATGCAATACCACCTTGTTGGTCATTTTATGTGGAGAAAATATGATTCTATTTTCATTTAAAGAGGGAAATGGAAATCTGAAAATGAAAAAGTGCAGGGGTTTTATCCAAAAATTCTTTGCCACTCCATTGTATCCTCCAGTCTAGGACTCATTTTTCTTGGCCTCTTGTTTCTCTTCTTCATTTAGTCCTCTCACTCATTAAGTTTTAGGATTAGTTTCAAATATCCCAGGACCCTCCAGTCAATCATTGTTTACTCAGTCTTGAGTTTAATATATTTTTTAAAAAATTATAAAACACGATTTTAAAAATCAAACCAAAGTTTGCTTTTGAAGCTCTTTCTTTTGTTTTTTACCAGACCTGATGAGAGAATAACATTTAAAATCATTGACTCTTTGCTAATAAGTCAAAAGAACTTATTTTATCTAGAATTTGATTTCACCATTGCATATACAACTTTCAACTTAGTTCAGATGTGATAGTAGCCATCAAAGCTTATCTCATATAAAATCCTTCTCTGCCCATAAATCAGCATCGTGAATAGAGATATAAGGGAATGTGACAGCCAGAGCTTTGAATCATGGCTTAGCTGTGTGACTTTTGGAAGTTACTTAAACTCTCTGAGCTTATTCAGCTGTAATGTATAACCTGCTTGCAGTGTTCTTATGAGAGTGAAGGTAAGCTGATTTGTACAAAATACCAGGCAAATAATAATTCAAATTTATTTTTATTTAGTGTTTTAGTTAAAACATTTTTTTTTTTGGCTCGCAAAGATTCACCCTGAGCTAACTTATGTTGCCAATCTTCTTCCCTTTTTTTTCCCCCTCCCCATGCCCCAGTACATAGTGGTATATTCTAGTTGTAAGTTATTCTGGTTCTTCTTTGTGAGATGTTGCCACAGCATGGCTACTGACAGACGAGTAGTGTGGTTACGTGCCCGGGAACCAAACCCAGGGCACCAAAGCGGAGCATGCCAAACTTTAACCATTAGGCCATCAGGGCTGGCCCCTAAAACTTTTTAACTAAAATTTTGAAAAATGTTGTTATACTTGGTAAAGTAAAATTCAGGCCAATTCAATTCTTTAAGTGTTTATATATGAAAAGTTAAAAACTTACTTACAAGTTAACTTCTCCGAACACGTCTTGAATATTTACTAAATGCCAGGCAGGGCTGCCGGTGCTGGGAGTACAGGATGAAAGATAAGACCCCAAACCTCAAAGTGCACATAGTCTGGTTGGAGAGGAGATAAGTCAGCTGATGCTTAGGACGAGTTCTGTGGTTAAAGAGTGGAAGTTGGATGGGGTGGGGCTCAGAGAAAGCGTCCTGAGGAGGCAGACTGGAAGTGAACCTTGAAGGAGAAGGTGAGTGCAAGTTTGGGGAAGGAGCTTCAGACAGCTGGGGAAGGAGTTTTGCAGCAGAGGGAACAGTGGAAAAGCGAGGGATTAGAAACTGGTAGCAGCTTGGCATGATGAAAAAGGGGCTTTTTCTGGAGCTATAACAAGGTCCAAGATCATGAAAGGCCTTATGTGTTATGCTACAATGTTTGGACTTTATCTTGATGTTATTTTTGGGATGCATTTGAAAAATTTTGAGCCAGCAAATGACATAATCAAATATGTAGCTTACAAAAATTTGCTAAACCAGTTTTCTCTGTTATATTTCATTCTGATTCTTTCTAGTCATAGACTGAATTGACTTCCCTATCAGAGGAAACAATTATCTTGTTTAACCTAAGACTGTCATCACATTGATGTTAGGCGCTTGTATATTTATGATCTTTGTTGAAAGCTATGAAAATTGCCACCCAGATCTTTAAATTTTAGTAGCTCACAGCAGTGAGATACAAAGTTCATCACATCTGACAATCTCATTTCTTAAACTATTATAGCATGAGGCGAAAGAGGAAAATTTTGCTTTTGGCACTGTCCAATACCCTAAGCCTTTTAGCACACTTGGCACGAGGATGTCACAGACACAAATCTTACATGGTAATGATCCTTCATCCTAAGTATATTGTTCTTGACAGTTAACAGTAAGAAACCACTGGTTGATGTGTTTTACATTGCACATTACCCAGTCTCTTTCTGCAACCTGATTTGTAGAAGCAAGAGCATTTACTGACCATAACTGTTACTGCACCGGGTTCATTTTTTGACTGCAGCCTGGAAAACCCAACACCGAGACGACAAGATTACAGCAGAGAGAGGGTTTTAATCACAAGGCAGCCATGTGAGGAAGTGAGAGAATGAGTCTCAGGGATTTTTATGGGGTAAGGGGCAAGGTGGTCTGAAATGTGGAGATAGATGATTAGAAGTGAGGAGCGATGAGGTAATTGATGATCTGCACAAGCGTAGTCACACTCCATGCCTCTTCATAAGACACATGTTCACAAAATGGCTGCATGAGCATGATCTGAGGGTGGAGTTTTTAGCCTCTTGACTTCAAAAGGTCACTTATTGGACATCTACATGGACCCAGTTGATGGATTGGTGGTCTCAACTGGCCTAAAGTGGACAAGGGGTTCTAATTCCTGAAAAATAGCTCACACACCCATTACCATGGTGATCCAGGCTCCAGGAGATGTTATCTATAGGAACCTAGTGGGAGTCAGATAGCTTGTTGCCTAAACAGCACAGTAAACAATGAGTGGGGGAACAACTAAAAGCTATAATCAGTAATTACAAAAAGGGAAAAAAAACTTTGGTTCCTAGCTACTTAATCATCAGTGGCTAACTTTTTTCCAGTTTCAATCCCTCCTGTTCCTTGGTCATTCCTCATACTTGAGGAATTTGGGGTGATGACTGTATCTAACTACCTCCTGCTGAATTGGGGTGTAGATCTGGGTTAGAGGAATAAAACTGTTTAGCACTCATTTGGAAATATTCTATTGTTCCTGGCTTCAGGTTGATATTTTGCATTATTAGAATTTTAGACCTTGCTCAACAGTTTCAGAACAACATCTAAAGTCACATTTTATAATCAATCTGACTAGAAGGATAAGAAGTATAGACAACCAAAATTTTAACAGTCCCTGAAAAACAGACCTAATACCAGTGGGGCCTCCATCTGATCTCCAGGTCGGGGCAGACTCTGTTCTTAGTTCCTGATAGTCTTTTGGGTTTTTTTTACGGGATATGCATCAGAGACCAGAGGAACGCCCTTATACCCTGATCTTTCAGTTGTCCTTGATGATGGCTATCAACATAGACTCTCTGCCCGGGGTTTATCACATTCCTAAGGAACTCAGAAGAACAAAGTTATCAACTTAGAGCAGCTGGGAGGAGCCATGAAATCTACAGAGCGTGTCTGGGTTAGTTAATCAGAGGTCATTCAAAGTTACAATATGGTTTCTTTTCTACAGTATGGCTTCCCTTAGGTCAACCTTGTGTTGAGCCAGTATCATAACCTTAGGGACCTCCTGGTTCCCAGTCCCTCACCCCTGTATTCAGACGGATAACAGTTGTCTGCACTTACTGCCTATCCTCTCAGACCATTCTCGCTATAAGCAGGAAACATCTTAGAAGTCCCTGTCTCTGAGTATGAAGGTACCTCTTACCGGTAGTTTCTTACCTGTTCTCCGGGTTTCTAGCCTCAGTTTTTAACCTGTTTGGAAGCCAGCACGGTCTACCCTCACTTCCCTTCCAGGCCATGGACAGTGCACATTTTCTCCTATGTGAGCCAACCTCCTAGCCAAGAAGCTGTATTTGTTCTTGTCCTTGAAAGTCCTCAGACATTTCAGATCTGCCTAAACTCCTGACTCTGACCTTGCTTGGTGCCAGTTTCCCCAAACACAAATATATAAATGCAATTTAAAAATGTCACCTAATAGTGTTTTCAACAAATCCAATTCTATAACAGAACAAACTAAGAGATATAGTGCATTGTGAAAAAAGGTGTAGTTTGGAGTCAGACAGTTTACCATTCATGAAACTGGATCTTTCAGTGTAGATACCAGTGTGCTAGTTACCATCCTGGGTGTCTTACACATGTTACCGCAGCCCCATCAGAGAGGCTTCCACACAGGAAGAGCCTCTGAAGACGCATAGCATGCCCAAGATACGCAGCTGTTAAGGGCAGTTTCTGGGATTCCACTCCAGATATGTCTTCCTGCCTGAGCTCCTTTCATCCTACAACATTGCCTCTAAACAGTGAATCTTTAGATAAAGTGAATATTTTGTTAAATAATGCATTACCCTGATATAGTGCTTTGAGGTTTGTAAAGTGCTTTCACTTCTATCTCATTTGATTTTTAGAATATAAATATAAGGTAAGTATATAAGGTAAATATAACTAGCCTTGCTTTACAAAGGAGAAAACTGAGGCTCAGTAAGGTTAAGACTTGCACAAAATAAAACAACTTACAAATGGCACAACCAATAGTCATCAACCAGTAGTCATAACGCCAAGAACCCTGTAAGTGGGCTATGCTTCTCTTGTTTTCCCTACTGAACGTGGGCACTGTGTACTCTTTGTTGCTGTGGCCAAAGTTTTATTGATAACACTGATTCCCCACAGGGAAACGTGTATGACGTTTCTTTTAGTCTGCTTCCAGATTTCCACTGTGTTAGCTTTGGTTTATCTGCACTCTCTATGTAATGCTTACTTTTCTACCTGATTACGTAGAGTATATTTCACATATCAAATTCTAAATTGTACATCTCCCTCACAGGATTGTTTCACCTCAGGCAACAAACAAAAAGTCTGCCTTTATGTGTGCCTTGTTCACATGTAAAATTCTTCTTTGCTTTAGTCTTCATTAGGATCTTAGAGCTGATATGACTATAATGATGATATATTGACGTAGTTTTCCTTACTTTGCTTTCAAATACCTTCCCCGTCCCTTCCCCTCATCGTGAGTGATTTATGAATTTTACTACTTGAATCTTCATTTATAGCTGCTTTCTTTTTTCTTCAGGTTTTGTGATGAAGGGGTCTGTACAGACAAAGCCAATATTCTCTATGCCTGGGCAAGAAATGCTCCCCCTACCAGACTCCCCAAAGGTACGTCTGAAGCCTCTTGGATAGTCTTATATTAAACTACATAATTTCTGATTCTGAAGTACTTTTTCTTAGATGTTCTTTCCAACAGTTTTTGACAAAGTTCCATTTTGCAGTTTCACACTAAATAATACCTGTATCACCAGCTTTGTGGTGAAAGCTTTCATTTGGGTAGTTACTCTTTCTCTGTCCCTCTTTGGTAAGTAATTTGCCCACACAACAGTTTAGGTAGAAAACAGCCAAGTATACCTCAAGCCACCTTTGGCCTAAGGCACATTGGTTCTTGACAGCAGGAGCATTTCCTGAGCCAAGAGAGCTAGGAATTAAATAAATTGCTGTTTCAGCAAACAGATTTTTTTTTTTTTATAGTCCTGGAACCTGGGTATTTAATAAGATGCCAAACCTCAGCTGGCTATCTGACTTCACCTCTAAACTGTTCATAGCTTCCAGTGTGTGAGTAAATTGCCAGACTCTCTTTTGTTCCCTGATGTGTCTTAATATCAAAGGGAATGGGCAGTTCTCTTTCAGAATAGGTCTGCCGTGGTTCAGGGATGGTGTCTTGTGATGCACATGTTCCTCTCTGGCCTCCCTAGCTCATGCCAGCTCTCTGATTGATGTCTGTTTTGCTTTGCTTCAAATGAACCTCAGAATCCTCTCTTTACTTTACCAGGCAGCCACTGCCAAACACATTTGGAAACTAATGGCGGGGGAGGGTCTGTCATGGATTTGTTGACATTTTTAAGATCCATTAGTGGAACAGATAGAAAAAAATTTTTTTTCTACCTATGGATATTTTCTCTATAGATTTTTTTTAGCTTGCTAGCAAATTCTATTAGTAGTAAGACTATTAGGAATCCTTCAGATACCAAAAATTTATTGACACACTGGACTTTGTAATCCAGTTGGTAAGTGGCTTCATCAATGACATTTTTGCAGGTACCTGTTATCATGCAGGAAGAAAAGTAATTGCTCTGAGAAGCTCCTAAGAGGTCTATTTCATATATTCAATAGGAAAATAAAAATAATAAAATTAAAGAATGGGCTTATGTATGTCTGGATATAACCTACAAGGACAGAATTTTGTTTTGTTTTATTTTGTTCTGTTTCTTTCAAAATCAGTGAATTGTCCTTTATCTTAAAGCGTAAGTGATTACTCTGGTTCTGAAGTAGGAACTATATAGACAATTCTATGAGAACTTTGAGAAGGAGTGATAGATTATATTAGAAATTTTCAGTGAATGCCTAGTTTATTTTTATTTTCATATAATTTCATATGTTATATGCTATTTTATTTCCCTTTGGATTTCATAGATCAGCAACCTGAGATTAGCTCCATTTTGGACTTCCATTTCTAAACTATTAATTTATTTTCTTTTGTAAATCTTTAGGTGTTGGATTCAGAGTTGGAGGAGAGACTGGAAGTAAATACTTCGTACTACAAGTACACTATGGGGATATTAGTGCTTTTAGAGGTAAGTTTTGAAATGTTAGAACTAAGCACAACTTTTAATACTATATTGCTTAAAATATATGCACTATTATACAGATAATAAAATGAAGAATTGACCACACTCTCTATCCACTAGGAAACAACTGCTTTTGATTCGCTTAATTTGGGGATGATTGAAGAGATGACTTTTATCTTGAAAGTTATATTCTCTTACATATCCTACTGTACTTTCTCTTATGCTGACATTAGAGTTCTTTTGTTTTCCAATATATTGTCTTATATGCCTGCCCCTTCCTTCCAAGCAGCGTTGTCAGAAAGAATAAGGACTAGTAATTTATTTACATTACTATAAGACAGCCATTGGGAGAGTCAACAAGTTTTACAATACCAGGGAGGTTCTCACTCAGGCTCATGTCAGTGCTTTATCTGTAAACTACATTTTCCACTTCATGAACTGTCCATTCGCCACTGCACTAATGCACAGACCCCACCTACTCCTTAGACACTGCTGAACACCCCCCTAGAACCTGTTGCTCTATCCATGATTGCTACGCAGTTCATTTAGATGCTCCTTTTCTTATTATAGAAGCATTAACATGAGGAAGGGGCCCTGTTCCCAAGGCAACCGAGACTGGTGCTTATTATTCCTTCTGCTGCATTTAGTCAAACTCCAGCTGCATTCCAGGTTCACACTCGTGTTCACGGGAGTGTAAATATTAATAGGCAGTCTTCTCCTTGGTTTGTCAGCTTTTTCACTCTGTTTTGCTGACTTATACATATTCCCCCAAGTTCTCTAATTTAACATTATATTCTACTAACTAACCTGATACATTTCCCTCTCCGGACACATTAACTTTCTATCTGGCAACTAAGTCTAGAAGTACATGTCCATCCCTGGAAGTGAAATATCCTCTGGGGCTTTGCAAAGATCGCCCATGTGGTGAGAGGTTCCATAGATTGTTGGCATTCAGTACTGGGACAGTAAATGCAGTCTCCCTCTGAAAAAGATGTTGGGAAGAATAATTTTATGTAACTGAAGAGTTATAATGAGTACTGCGGTCAGATATATTATCAGTTAAACAAGTTCCTGGGGACCAGCCCGTGAACCTAACTTCCAAATAAAACTTGTTTTTATATTAAAAATATGTTTTGAGTTATATACAAATATTTTTCCATTTTTGGAACAGAAACTAATCTTAAATTGTTAACTGTCTGTAGTGCTGAGATAAGGTTCTGTTGACAACAAAGGAATAAATAATATTTGTGTTTGACGAACAAAGAAAAAAATATCTGCTCTAAGAATTTCCCATGTTGGGGTCAGTGGAACAGGCAGATTCGAAGACTGCTGACTTCCAAAGCATTCACAAGAGTCTAATTTTTGGAAAAAGACAAACCACCACAACCAAAGTGGCTGGTCATACCCACACACACAGCCTGTCCCCACTCTCCATCCTTCTATAGAATCCTGGCCTAGACTTTCCACCCTCATTCCTCTTAGCTTTGTAGTACCTCCTAACAGATACTGCGTTGATACCCAGGGAAAATGGGCGATGTGTACTGGTTTCTAGTATACTACTGTAATAATTTCATTTAAATTAATTTATTACTGATGAGGAATTAATTTCATTTTTAATTTATGTTTAATCTAGGGGTAATAAATAGTGCTGATATTTTAATATATAAATATGTAGTTATTGTTTACTATAAGAGACAGATGAGAAACTTTATATAGCAATTTTTCAATTTTCACTTTTTTGAGCACCATTTTTCTGAAAGAAGATATGTGCGAGGTATGAGGTAAAAAGATTACTAGTGCTGTAATTCATAAACTTTATAGTAATGTAATAAAAATGTAAACAAAAAATTTTACCCTGTAATTCATTCAGTAACATTAGATATTATCTTGTGCCTTTAGCTATACATGGCTTAAATAAACGCATGGGAAAATATCAAATCTGACTAAAACAATGAGAGAGCATTTTACATTTAATAAATTTGGGGTGAGTGGAGATTGAATTATAAAACCCAGGACTTCCAGGTTTTGGATGAATCTGGTACAGTTTGGGGGGCTTTATAAATTAAGGCAATGTTTTGGAAAGCAACTTTACCGTATTTATAGACATTTTATATAGAATATTAAAATCTTGCTCTAGGATTTTATCCTAAAGAAAGAGTTTGTTTGTTTTTTTTCAAGTGAGCTACCTACCCACAGTTATTTATGCACCATTAACTATTAATATGAAATACTGGAAAGTTAACAAATGTCCCTTAATAGGAGACTAGTTAAAAAATGATATAACAACAAAAATAGCAAATCATAAAATTTTATACAGATTACGTAAAACTATGTGTATGCTGTATGTTTCCAGGGATTATAAGGAACGAGGAAAAAAAGGAAACAGTCAATAAGCATGAAAGACGGGATTGTCTGGGTTTTTTCCTTTAGAATGTTATAACATGATCTTTATAATTTTTAAATTGCACACATAGAAGCACTATGTTAAGTCCTTCAGGACCTGTCAGTGTGCTACATTCCCACTCAGAGCCTCCTGACAAAAAAGAGTTCATGTAAATCTCCACGTGCCTGATTTACCATGAGGGGTGACTTATACTGTAAAAAGGTTCTGTATGGTGATCACACACTTATCTCCAGATGCACCTAGAAGTGGAAAATAATTATATCATCATATCCTCTAATGATTAGAAAATATGTATGTTATATATGTATTATATATATATATATTTTTACACACACAAACCCCTATATAATCATATTAGTGTCAGTGAAGATTTGAACTTGATGTTAAAACTACTAATGATACTTTTAAGTAGATAAAGTGTAGATCGACAGCAGACTAACACTACAAGGAAATTACTGCACTCTACTGAAAAGCAGGAAAATGTTTGGCTTAAGGATATGAGCATCTTTCCACACAGGGAAGGCTTTAGAGAGCTGAGAAGCCTAGGACTTTTCCTTAATAAAGCACCCACAGCCAAGGCAAAACATCTTCTAAACTTTGTTGGAATGTGGTCAAGTGCTAGAGAGAACATAGCCTGGAGCCAGCTGGGTACATCTTGGCCTGGGATCTCTAGCAGTAGGAAAAGATTGGATGTGATTTTAAAGTGAGTTCTGTGGGGTTACATGAAATGTTTGGTTTCGGTTTTTGTTTGTTTTGGAAATTGCGCAGAATATGAAGCTGTAAAAGCATCATTTAAAAACAGCCAACTTTATTAAATGCCCTGTCAATCATAGTGTGAAACCTGTGCTAGTGCCGGGTATACTAATCTTCCTGCCCACAGGAGTTTGGTAAATTCTAGCATGAGAGACAAGCACAGAAACATTGCGTTTACAGGCAGTGATAGAAATGCATACCAGCTATGAGGCTGTGGAAAGGCAGAGCATATAGGTCTGCCTAGAAGGGGAGAGGGACATCGTCTGGGAAAGGCTTCATAGAAGGTGGAACCAGAGCAAGGATTCAAATGATGATCTGGAGCCCCCAGGTAGGCAGGGGCCGGAGGAAGACACATTCCTGACAAAGATAAAGCATGTGCATAGACACAGGGGAGTGAAAAGCCTCACGTCCACAGGGAACTCCTGGTAATTTGGCGTTACTGGAGTGTGAAATGCAAAGGGAGAAGTGGCAAGAAATGAGAAGAGAGGTGAAAGGTGGGGACCAGACCTTAAAGATCCTTGTTAGGACTTAATTCTGAAAGCACTCAGAGTGCTTATCAGCCAAGAAGTAACCTGATCCGATTTTCACTTCAGCCTCAGGCTTGAGTGTGCGGAAAAGCTACTAGCCTTTTGAAGAAAGGATTGAGGCTTTAGGTGGCCAGAGTGAGCCAGAATTGGGATTCAGGAAGCCAGAATGAGGTTTCTTTGTAATGTAGGCTTCTTCGCTTTTTATAAATTAATATTCCATAGAAAACAGAATGTAATCTAATTAGAAATGAGTATCTCCTATGTAAGCAATAGCATAGTACAAGGGTTGGGTGATCAAACTCTAAGACCAGATGGCATGGCAGTGGCACTTGCTGTTTCCCTCACCAAGTTTCTAAACCTCGCTTTCCTCCTTATCTATGAAATGGGATCATAATGGTTCATGTAAAGGTACCTGGTAAGTACTCAACAAGTGTTAGCTAGTGTAACTCACCAGGTTCGTTTTTGCCCGCTGCCTAGAAAGCCAAACGCCGAGACAGTGAGATTGCAGCAGAGAGAGGGTTTAATCACAAGGCAGCCACATGAGGAAGTGAGAGAATGAGTCTCAAGTCCGCTTCCTCGAAAATGGGGACTCGGATATTTATGGTATAGGGGGCAAGGTGGTCTGAAGTGTGGAGATAGATGATTGGAGGTGAGGAGCGATGAGGTAGTTGATCTGCACAAGTGTAGTCAAACTTCATGCCTCTTCAAAGGCCACATGTTCACAAAATGGTGGCATTAGCATGATCTGAGGGTGGAGTTTTTAGCCTCTTGATGTCAAAAAATCACTTATCAGACATCTGCGAGGACCCAGTTGATGGGTTGGTGGTCTCAACTGGCCTGAGGTGGACAAGGGCTTCTAATTCCTGAAAAATAGCTCACACAGCCATTACCGTGGTGACCCAGGCTCCAGGGAGATGTTATCTATGGTAACCCAGGGGGAGTCAGGTAGCGTATTGCCTAAGCAGCACAGTAAACAATGAGTGGGGGAACAACTGAAAGCTGTATTCAGTAATTGCAAAAAGGGAAAAAAACTTTAGTTCCTAGCTACTTAATCATCTGTGGCGAACTGTTTGCTGGTTTCGCTAGTATCATTATAGCCCCTATGAAAGGCTTCAGGGTGATGTAAATTCCCCCAAATGCAACCTTTTGTCATAGTTGCCTATAATATAAAGAGTATGTTGGTTACTTTTCAAGGGCGTTGTAATTCCTCGTTATGTTTAGACTCTGTGTCTAAACATAGTTTTGTACTGTGTTCACGTCTGTCACGTTGCCAGTAGAAGTTTCCTAGTTAGGCTCTGTTTCCTGTTCTCCACAGCAGTTTGTTATTCATAGTTTAGTTACAGAAAGATAAACTACAAGACCAAAACCCTGCCCTTAAGGAAATTTGAATAGTGGGAGCTAGGGATTCCTCCTGGTCCTTTGTTTTTTTGGCCACCTTTTTTTTTAATAAAGTCTCATTCCAAAGAGAAATCTCTCCTGAGATTGTTGCAGAAATTCACCACATTTCTTCTGGATGTTTTGGCCCAGGAGAATCTTAAGAAAACTAGCCTCTTCTTTCCAGAATTTCTGGCATTAGCTTACTAGTCTCCAACAATAGCTCATTTCTCAAACTGGAAAACCCATGCAGTCACCAACTGAAGTTGGAAGTGATATTCTAAAAATGGAGGTGAGGATCCCCTCCCAAGTGCATAAGCTCTGACTGTCTTTGAGTTGGCAAAATTTCCAAGCTAGAAACTACTTACTGGCCTTAAGCACTTGGTACATATAGGAAAACTAGCAGGTGTTATCGAGGATGCAGATTACACACGCATGCACATACACACACAGCACACACGCATACCATACACACATCCAGAGCTTGCTTCCATCCCTCCGTCACAGCCCTCAAAGTACACCTACATTTTAGCATGTTCTAGGACTATAGCTAAAAGATTCATTTTCCTTGTAGTGGGTGTTTATTTACTTATATTCTAAATGAGATGCACGAAACCTGGGGATCCTGTTTTCCACTCACACGAGCTCTAAGTTTAATCTCTACATTTCTGGGGTTCTATTAGTAAAATCAGATCATAAACCTCTAGTTAGAACCCTTGGAGTATTAATCATCTTCAATAGCCAAGTTTACCAGAAAGCTAAGCTTTTAACTCTTTAAGTACTATAACTTTAAATCATTTTGGACAGAAATCTTTCCCAAATACGTTACATGTCTTAGGACATTAAAATAGATGGTGGATGTTAAATGCCTACAGCTGTGCCCAACATAGAGCAGTCTGGCAATAAATGTTAGTTGTCCCCCTTATCCCCCTTCCCCTTTTCTTCATAATTTTGAGATATCATCCTGAATATCAACAACTGCACAATGATTTCCCTCAAAATTTTAGGAGTAGAGTTTTCACATGTTCCTGGGCTTGTTGCCTTCTTCTGTCTGCTTTTCTAAGGCTTCCTCTGTTGTCAAGCTACCACTCCAGTTCATTTTAATTCAAGCAGAGCACTGCATGGAGGCAAAGATGAGTAAGAACAAATAGCTCACCATCCAACGGGGGCAAATAAAGTAAAACTAAAACAGTGATTGTAATCACGTGAGCCAGTACGCAGACTGTGCAGTGAGAGAGGAGGTTGAGAGGCAGGCAAGACCACACCTAGTTTTTAGAAAGACGTTTCATGTTGCCAGATTGATTTCCTATAAGCATCCTTCTCCCTTGTTCTAAATTGATGCTTTAAATGTGGAATCTAGGTAGCTACATTTCCTTTAATTGTTTGTAAATTTAGAACAAACAGACTCTGAATTGAAGCCCTTTTTGAGTAAAATCATGGAAACACTAGTGCCTGGACTTGGTGACCTTCAGATTTGATTTCTCCTTGCCCTCTTGGTGTTATTCCATTCTGGCTGTGACCCATTTAGGTGTGGCTTCTGAATAGCTTAGTTCCAGACAGGGAGTGTTACCGACCTAGGGCGCGCATTGATGCATACACTCTCCACACTCATACACGTACAGACACAGGGGTTCCTGATTCACCACAACGGAAGGAGTAGTAGAGCGAGCGTGAGGGAATGGAACAATGGCAGGCAGAAAAGAAAACAGAGGACTCCAGAGGGATTCTGATTCCACTGTGACTCCTGCTGCATCTCTGCCTCTTACAAGACTACTGCCAGGAAGCTATTGGAAAAGCTTTGAAATTGTGAGCCCAGGAAAAATCCCTTGCTAATGCATTTTTGAACAAGATGGAGCATAGATCAGTGGCAAGGCAGCTACACTTAAAATTATTTCATTCCAGTATAAAGCAGACTACTCTGACTTCAGTGTAAGCATTGGAGTGCTCTTGGCTCCCGGATACCCGATTGCGGAGATAGTGGGAAACTGGGCGGAAGATTGCTCGCCGTTGCTTCCTCTGGTGTCTTTTCAAAATCTGTGAGGAGCTTCCTCCTGCACGCTTTCCAGAGAGATATGCCAAGCCTGCTTTTACTCACTGCTCTGCAAAGCGAGGGACACTGTGGATCGGGGTATTTAAACCTATGTATTTTCAAACATCCTGGATTACTTTACATGTTTAAGAATCTCCTTTGAAATTGCAAATATGGAGGCTGTTGTTTGCATTTGGATTTGTTTCCCATTAAAATAATCTCTCCCAAACTTTATTTTTCATCTTTTGGAAAATACAGAAAAACATTAAAAAGAAAAGTAAAAAAATAAATCACTCATCATACTTTACTATTTCAAAAATCTATAGTATGCAGTGATGGTTGCACATATCTGTGAATATACTAAAAACCATTGAATTGTACACTTGAGAGGGGTGAATTGTATGGTATGTGAATTATGTCTCAATAAAGCCATTAAAGAAAAGGTATATAGATTAAAAAAGAAAAAAAATGTATAATACCCTTTTCAATCCCACTTCCCATTCTCCCTCCACCCTGACCTCCAGGTAACTACCATTTTTATCTGCCAACTGTTCACGTGCTTCTCCCAATATTTCCATATACACACAGAAACCACAGATATGTATATATGCACGTTTTTGTTTTTTGGACAAAAATCAGATCACACTCTCCACAGATCTGCATCTGCTGTTGTTTTTAATTTTACAATTTACCCTGGGCATATTTCTAAGGCAGCACATCTAAAGCTCTTCCATTATTCATAATGGCTGCCTAGTAATCTGTTGGGTGGATATACTATAATTTATATATCCTGTTCCCTAATAAAGACGTTTAAGTTCCGAGTTTTTTGCTCTTACAAGCAATGCCGCAGTGAACTTTAATGTTAGAAATGTTTTCGGTAACCATGTATTGTGGCTGCAGGGGAGATTCCTAGAAATGGGATTTTTGGGTCATGGAGTGTTTAAACCGTAACAGATTCCACCAAATTACCTGACAAAACAGTTTTTCCAATTTACAGTCCACAGTGAATGCGAGAGCCCCATGTCCTTACCTATGCTAGATGCTTTCACACTTGAAAAATTTTGCCCAGTGTTTACTTAAACAAAGGAACTCCTCTTATTGTTCATTAAAAAGATTATAATTAGCTGGAAGGTCTTAGTAGAATTACCTCTAAAGTACATAGTCTAGGTCAGGATTTCTCAAGGTCGGATCTGAGGACCACCTGCACCAAAATCTCCTTGGGGTGCTTTTTAAAATGAAAATTCCTTGTTCTAACCAGGAATCAGATACACTGAAAGTAGAGGCTAGCCAGTGGTGCACTGAAGCTGGCTCATGTTTGCTCACGAGAGCCAACTGTTAATTTTCAGATACTTTGTGAGCTGATTGTTAATTATAGCCATCATTAAAAATAAAGGCAGTAAAAACTCAAAAATCATCATCTCCTAATTATTTTACTGCATTTTACTATTATCTGTGCTCTTGAGGGTGTTTACGTCTATTGTCTAAAAATAGGGGAATACTATTTTTGAAATGATGTGTTAACTGCTCATGTCTTCCCAACCCAGTGTTCGGTGATGTCATATTGGTAGCTTGAAATCGACCATGGTAGGAAAATTGACGCCATGGAAATTGACAAATTCTGCATATCGGTGATAAATTATTTTGTTGGTTGTTTAGATTTAAGAAAATGGTGGAAAAGATGTTAGTAATGCAGATTATTGTGAATAGCCCAAAAATTTGAGGAAATAATCTTCCACTATTCAAAAACTATTATCCAATACAGCAAAGATTTTGCTGACATTGTTGACTAGCAAGTGCAGTTCCAACATATGTCTTTGTTGTTTCCATAAACAAGAATATCAACAAACATTCATGTCTGAACTACTCACTCATCAGTTACAACCATGGGTTGGTTCAGCAAAAGTTAACAAAAGAATTTTGTGAAATTCAACTGGTTAAATGGAATTTACAATAAAGACTATTATATATTTTATTATTATTTATAAATTGTGTGCCACACATTTTTATATTAATAAAAACTATAATAAATTTATATGTACACACAAGTGCATGTTTTTTTCAGAGCCGGTTTGTTACCAGCACACCAATGAGCCCAGGATTCTGAAATTTTAACCGGCTCCTGGGTTGGTTTTAATGCAAACTAAAGTTTGACAACTGAGGCTCAAATTTCTTTAGTAACCATTGAAATTACTTCTACATTTTTTTTCCCCTTACTGTAGGTGTGTCAGGGCCATCTCCTGGGGCATGAGACACGAGCAGAATAATTTGCGATTTACCAGAATAAGTATAATTAAATCTCAATGCTCTTAAGAAAAGGGGAGCTTTGAAAGAACATGCATTTAGTTACTATCTGGTTATTCTATCAATTTTCTTTTTCATTCTTAACTTTTTCACTTTTTCTATAGCCTCTTAAGGCCTTTTCAAGCCTAAGGGCTGAGATTGAAACATGGCTGAGAAGACGTTGTTGAAAAGGAAACCATGACTTTTCTTTTTCTTTTCTACTGAAAAGAAAGGAGTAAAAACCATAGATCTTATGTGTTGTGTACTAATTCATTTTTAAAGCACTTGTTTTTAACGCCAGACAGAGTCTTTGGGATGATAGAATGAGAACCGTGTGACTAGAAGGGATCCTCTAGCCCAGACCTCTGTTTCACAGAAGTCCTCCATTTGGTCGGAAAGGTTAAGTGAGTTGCCTACGGTAGTATAGCTACTAGTCCGATGCTATTAAAAACTAAAAGAATTGAATTTGTGTGGAATTTCTAGTTACCTTATGTGCCAAAGTTCACATGCCAACTATATAAAACAAATCATGGAGTCAGTGTTTCTAAAAGTCCTTTGAACCTGTAGGAACAGAGAGGAATGAGCTCATTCAAGCACAATAGAATAAATATGAATAAAGATTGGAGATCTTTACCTCATCTCATTTATGCCTTTTCATTCTGAAGCATGAAGTAATCCACCTCCCTTACCATGTAGGGCTATTTCTAAATCAGGTTGCTTGATAATCCCACTGATTTCAGAATAATTGTAATCGGATGTTCTTCATGTTCTTCTCTAACCTTCATTACACACAAGCAGCTTGATGTGAGTCATAGGAATGATTTTAGGACTATTCAGTACCTCTCAAATGATCCAAAGAAGCCTATTATCCTGCAGTGTTTTTTTGCTGTCGCCAATCTCTTGACATAAATGTGAGCTCCCTGATTCTCTAGCTTCCTGCATTTCAACTTCGTTAATCATCTTCCGTATGGAAGACTAATGATCCTTATTCATCTCATTCATTCCATGGGACACCTGTTTATTTTAATACCTAAATATGGTCATTAAGTATCAGGAATTACATTTTCATTCATTTGGTTATGAGAAGATATGTAAAGCACTGCAGTATCATTTCTTTTTTAAAGAATATATTCAGAATGTTCTTTATCCCTTAAAATGTGGTGGTTGTGTTTTTAAAAGTGATTTAACATTGAACAATATAATATTTAGCTTCAATAAAAAGTAATTTAACTTAAATTTAAAAATAAATTTAGCTTAAAAAGTGTTACCTTTTTTTAGAAAAAAGCTTTCGTTATACCATTTAGTTTTTCACATTTTGTGTTTATTTTCTAGTTGTTTCTCGAGAAAGCCTTATACTTTACCTTCACTTGCCCCTTTGCAACTCATGCTTTTTTAATCACTCATAATTATTAACTGCTTTTTTGAAGCTGGTCAGGGCTACATAGCCATCAGCTAATTAATCCACTTAAATTAACAGCAGATAACATTTCATTTTTAACTGAAAGAAAAATGCACATTCCGTTTCCCATTTACTGTTAACTCCTTTTTATGTTAGTTGACTGTCTTACTTGCAAAATGGAAAAGATACTCTAAATAAATACATGACCAAGAGACATTTGATGAAAACCATTCAAATATAACATTTAATAATATTTACAAAATGTTCTGTTAGAAAAATAAAATCCAACCTCCTCTAGGCCCAGAAGAGATCCTTCTAACCTCCCAGTTTCTTCCAACAGAAACACTACCCTCCTCTTCATCCAATTTGGAAACCATCCTGCTCTCCATTTCTTCTCTTTACGTATTAATTCTTCTTTTCTCCATCTTTGAAAACTTTCAAAAGTGTTTCTTCTTGTGGGGACATTTCTCCTCACCTACATTTTTCTAGCCCCATTTCTTCACAGGTATTCCTTTTCCTTGTTTTCCCAACTTACATGTAATGTACCACCTATTAGTAACTGAAAGGAGAGTAAAGTCGGACCTGTAAACACAGACCCTTCTGCACTGACCCTTTACCTTACGGTGTAAAGACTTGCTTAAGGTCTGAGGGAATTTTGAGAGATAATTTGGGTCACTGAGGGGTTTCAGTGTTTTTCCATTAATGTAGTAATGATATTTAGCATTTGTATACTACTACTAGCATTTGTATACTACAATCCAGAAGTGCTTTATAACTATTACTTTATTAATTCTCATACCATGTTGCAACATAAACATATTGAATGACTGCAAATTAATGCTAAATCAAATATATGAACTATATTGTTAAAAAATGCATTCCCTCATTAATAGCAAGAACCTCAAGCGTTCATAATTATGTGTAATTAGATACTTTGGATTTATTTTTTCCTTGAAGAACCAAAACACAATACACAATGGTATTTTTTTTAAAAGGTATGCTTTTTTTAGTGAGGAAGATTGGCCTTGAGCTAACATCTGTTGCCAATTATCCTTTTTCTTTGTTTTTTTCCCTCCCCAAAGCCCAGGTACATAGTTCTATATCCTAGCTGTAGGTCATTCTGGTTCTTCTGTGTGGGATGCCACCACAGTGTGGCTTGATGAGAGGTGTGTAGGTCCACAGGCGAGATACAAACAGGCCAACTCTGGGCTGCTGAAGTGGAGCACACAAGTTAACCACTCAGCCGCGGGGCCAGCCCCTACAATAGTATTTTAAGTTGATGAGGATAATTGGGTTGAAAATGTAGCCACTGATTTTTGTTTGAGCTTCAAAAAACATATTTTCCAATTAAATTACAGCTTTTGCAGAATATAAATTTTCTGTTTTCAAAACAAAATAGGATGGTGTTGCTGCTCGGTTATCCTCTCTTTGTCATTCATGAGCATTTAGAGGTTTCAGTTAAAGTAAAAGAGGGAAAACACCTTGTTGCACAAAATAGTTGAGAATTCCAAAGGGAGTGAAAGATAAACCTTTTATATATATATAAAAAAATACCCTCAAGACAATTCAAAAATTTATACTAGAGCATTTTATATGTGAAACATGCTTTGAGCTTTATATTTCAAATTGCGTTTAAAACAGTTTCTTTGGTCAAAACTCTTGAAATCCCTTTTTATTCCATTACTTGTTTTATCCAGTACTTTCTCTGTGGTTCCTATACTTTTGCAGGTATATTCTGCCTTCAGTGGAGAGAACAGACAATAATTGAGAGAATGCAAAAGGAAATTTAGATTATCATTTTAGAAGTGAATATATATTAAAAACAGAGATACAGAAGTAAAAAGTGACTGATAGGACTTTTCACTGGGAGAAAGGGGAAATTAAAAAAATAAATAATTTTAGTAAGTGGGTATATTATTTAAAAGTGTCCCACCAAAGTCCATGAAGGTAGTGGACATGCTAGTTAAATGTGCCTGGTCTTAGCCAAAACACAACTCCTTCAGAAAGACAAATGTTTAAATATGTTATGTACATAAACATAAAGATTTAAACATTAAGGCCTCAGGAAGGGGACGGAAGTGGAGAGTTTTTGCTTCTTGATCTGGGTGCTCCACGTCTATGTTAGTTTGTTAATATTCCTGAAGCTGTACCTTCCGATTTGTGCACTTTTCTGTGTTTTATAGTTCAACAGAAAGTTCAAAAACCAATCAATAATTTGAAAACCCAGTGCCATGTTTTAAAAAATATTGTATTTACCTAGGATTGGTGGATTTTGGCTTTTCATTTTACTTCCTTAGAAGTATGATTCTGGAGCAGGTTCATAATTCTGAGAGAAGAAATAGTGTAGACCGTAAGCCTGGCTGTCGATTCTTTTTTTTTTTTTTTGCATTCATAAAAGATGGAAACAGGAAAGTACTCTGACATTAGTCGTGCCATAACATCCTCCACACACACAGTGATTATAAAAGCACATTGGTGAGCCTGCCTGCCTGCCTTCCATTTGATCTCTTCTGGGAACCGCACAGGCCGTCACTTGTGAAAGTCGTCTTCTTGCAGGATGGATAAATGCATTTTCTCTTCCTTGCCACAGGACAAATGGAAGCTAGTAATTTCTAGTCCCATAGCAGTGAATACAAAATCAAATGAGGCGAACTTGCTGCAGTGACAGCTTCAAAAGGAATTCTTTTTTGAAGATTTTTTTTTTCCATAGTGCTGGTGTGTTTAGCACCGAAGCTCATCTGCTAAGCCAGCTTTCAACAGCCTCCAGGAAAACTTCTGTGCAGTTTGTATCATATATTAACAGTGCCCCGATTTCAGTTATATTTGCTAAGCAGATACACGTTTGCCGTGACAGCTTAAAGTGTTAGTGCTTTTTGACTAGAGACTATTTTATATCAGTGTATCTGTAACTGGAGAGTCCTGATATTCTGAAAATATGCTTTCAGGGATCTGTGAATTCTCTACAAGAAATTTGATGACTCAGTTTTTGTTTTAAAGAAACTCTAATAAAAAACTTTAATGTATGCATTTTCTGGTTCATTTGAAGGATCATCTTTTTACTGAGTACTGTCAGGTGACCAGGACTTGAATTTATAATCCAGGTGGTACCAAAAAAACAATCAAGGAGCTGTGTCTTAACTTCATTAAAACCAGGCTTCCACTCAGCGTGCTTGTGCCCACAGTGAACATGAGATGACCCCAATCTGCTGTGCCTGCCACTGTTTCCTATTTGTCTCTTGTGCTGGCGTCCATCTCTCTGCTGTTCAGGGTTTCAAATGTACAGAAATAACCTTTTTTTAATATAACAGCACAGTCCAACTGAATAGAAATAACTTTTTTTTTTTTAACAACGTGGCCCAACCGAAACAATTGACAGCAATCTGTTCCAACGCTAAGGAAACTGGCCGTGTTGGATTTATTAAGAGACCTCACTCTCCACTCTCCTAAAGGATTTTCCCAGTTATTTTGACTATATGAAATTTTCCCTGATGTTAGAAATGAATCCCCAAGTAATCTCCTGTTTTTGGTCACCGTGGGAGCGATGATTTAATCTCAGCAAAACATCATCTGTCCAATTAATTTATTGTTGTTAATTTAGAACAAAGAACTATAAGGTAAAGATATAGCAGCTTAATAGTACAAGAGTTATTACAATATCTATGTACATAGATTATTGCAAAATTATTGGTGTGTAATGTGATATCCTTGATTCATTTTTGTTTGTTCAAGAGAGGGAGAAAGTCCAAAAGGTACCTTTAAATTATGTTGAGAAGACTTTGAGAGGGTAGAAGGATTTGATACAGTTTATAACTATTTGCTTATAAATTTTCTAAAGTTCGTTTTTTGATATTGAAGATGTTACTTCTCTATTTTTCATAAGACTTGGCAGTGGTTCCAGGCATGCTTTTTCAGTATTTCCATAAGGAAAGGATACATTATCCCAAACTGTGGTTGGGACAGTAGATAATGGGTGTGCTTTATCCTCCACCTTTACCTTCCTAGGAGAGAGTAGTGAATTGAAATCCACTCTACCACTGTCTATCTGAAGGACTTTTCCAATTAGTGGGATTTAGTTTATAACAATACATTGTTTCCCTCAGGATCAATGGTTAACCTATCCTTTTATTGAAGTAGGAAACAACCAGGACAAGATGAGCTCATGAAGTGTAGAGAGCTATCTCTAGAGGGAAAGATTAGGAGAAACTGACAGACTTCTAAGGATCCAAGATGTATTAGGTTATTATCATGCATCATTCCACATACTTACTTTACTACTTAGCTATGAACCCCAGCAGGAACTACAAGCTATTATTAGAAAAGCAAGCTAAATAGTTTGGAATGGATAACCTCATATCCCATGCATTCATCTCCCATTAAGAGAAGTGAACTTCCTACTTAAATGGATGTCCTTAGTACCACTGGTTACTTATCCATTCTTGCTTAATTCCTTTATCTTAGCTTCAGGATATTTCATAGATAAAATGCCTTGGAAGTCTCTGAGAAATAGAAATCTTTTTTTTTTTAAGTATGTTTACTAAATACTAACATTGAGAATTAGATTTGATACCCACGTGTGTCAAAAATTAGCTGAATTGCTCTGGCTAACACTCAATCTCTGTAGCCTCTTTTTCCCTATCTATAAAGAGCAAGAGTTGAACTCCATCATCTGCAGGGTCCCTTTCAGTTCTGAAATTCTATGAGTCTATATATTTGATAGAATACCTTACTGTGGTTATATATCTCTGCCTAAGCAGAGGAGAGCAATTTCTCGAAAAGGGTAAGCTGAGACCCATGTGGAGTGGTCATCCAGTTTTCATCTTGTTCAAGATTAGGTTCTGAATGAATGCTATTTTCAAGTCTCATCCAGTGTCTGGAAATACTTGTTTCTTTCATTATCAGACTACTCTTTATAGGTTTTACCACTCAACCACCAGTACTGCAGTACTGTTCTATGCTGTGATGTGCTTCTAAGGCATTATTAGACTTTGTTACTTTACATTTCTTTTTAAAAATAATTCTTTTAACTTTTCCACTGTTAATAGCTTCACCATTACAAAAGCTTCCATTATATACATATGACATTATAATAGAATATAATGACATATAATGAAATATGCTTCTCCATGTCATAAATACCTATGAAATTTCATCTCCATATCTTGAAATCCTTTATGCTAAAATTATGTCTTACTGAAAGAGAACAGCAGTCATGAAAGATCCCTTTAACAGGAATGTCGGTTTGATCCTCTGTAAATAGACAGAACATTAATGGCTAAAAGTCAAGTATTCACCAGTGTACCTTGAGAGAGAGTGAAGCTACAGCCCAGTCCAATGAAGAAGAGAATGGCTTTACTTTGGAATAAGAAAACTAAAATAAGATAAATTAAGCTACCTGGAAAGAAGAGCTGTCAGGATTTTTGCATGATGACGGTAGTACAGGATTAGTGAACAAATGTAGTTTAAAACAACAATTTCAATATCAATATAAAAATGGCCTCACTCTCTTTTCTACAAACATAAGATCCTGTTGAACTGACTTCTGGCACAGAACTCAGAAAGAAGCAGATTGTCTTAGGTCTAGTTAAGGGGAACTTTAATACTAAAAGTCATAGAAGGACCTTGAAACAATGCATTATGAGCTTCTTCATGGTCCTATGGTCCATAAGCCAAGACTTTCGTTTTAGCCAGAACGTGGTGTTTGTCTTGCTAAAATTTCTTAATTTCACTGGTGACTCTGTTCTGTGTTTACCTAGTCCAGACCCTTCTGAAATCACCATTTCTGTTCCCATTTTGAGAATATCTATTTTGTGCAATATCTTTAACATACCATTTTAATGCTAATTCCTTTTTTTAAACCATCTCTTTACTCATTTAATAGTCCCATGTTCCTCTCCCCATTTCTTCTATTCCTGTGTTATTAGCTACGTTCTTTACAGAGATTATCTCATTTATAGACTGCAGTTTATCTTAGGGGGATCAATATTGATCATAAATACCAATCTACTAAGCATTAAATAGATAACCTTGTGTATCCTACTCATTTTAGACAAAGGAACTCAGTGAGCACCTGGTTGAAAACTGATGATGATCTTTTAAGTCACTATGGTCAGATAACTGTGTGTGATTAAAATACCCAGATTAATTCCAAAATTTCCACCCAGTGAATCTTACATGTTGTACATTGGAAATGCACAATATTTATACTGAAATATAAATCAGAGGAATAGTCCACTTCCTAGTCTACCTTTCATTCAGACAAATTCAATCCTATAATTTCAGCCCATTTTAGTGATTTGACTCATTACTGGTCCCATCTTTTTTTAAGCTATGAGATCCATTCTCTGCTTCTGCCCTGCAATGACTTTTCCATCTATTTCTTCTTCTCTCTCCTGTTTTCTTTCATTCTAGTCACAGAATCAGTCTTTATGGACACCTTCTTCAGCTAGGATAGATTTTGATATTCTGAGTTCATTTTCTGTACAATTTCTTAACTATGTCAGTTCTGATTTCATTTTTTCCTCTTATGTGGTAAAATATTAGCAGAAGGAAGCATTGATGTTATTTCTTTATGATAATAAGCCTTTTAAGTGCCATCCATTTTTGTGATGATGCATGTCAGAGACAGATTTCATATATAGCCAAGTGAATTGAAATGAATTAATTCTTATGAGGCTTCATATCTTGTGGCTGAAGCACTGTGTTACAATAGAAGGGCAGGCAAAGTCATAGCACACTGGAAATCATCAGTAAAATATGCAGAAGTAGCTGAAGTTCCTGAGTTCACCAGCTGTAAGATCAGTGTATAGGTTGTGGAAATAACCATGCATCACTGTGGCAAGGATCACGTTGGAGTTAGAAGATCATAGTCTTCACACCAAACACTAGGCTGAAATATGCTTCTCTCCAAAGCTGCCACTTGCTGTAGGAAAAGCTGTGAATCCAGGAGCCCTCCAGACCCTAGCCCACCTTCTCTGAAGGAGTTCAAGTTGCTCTTGCTGGAACTTCTCACTCTGTGTATATGCAAGCACATGGGCTCTTCAGGTCAAACGGTAGAAAGTCATACTAAGAGATCACAGTCATTTATAATAACAAAATTTGATTCTGAAATAGTGAATATGTGAATAACAAGTGACTCTTAATAATGTCTAAAATGTATATAAATATACTTTATGAGTATTTGCATTGAGATAACTTCTAGAATTTGGTTCAACTAAAATGCCTTTGTTAAAATGTGTATTTATCCATTAGTAAATAACAGACTTTCTTAAAATCACACAGTTAGAATTGTATTCTGTCACCCCATGGTTAAATAATGATGATAATCTAAAGTGTTTTCCATAATTTAAAGCCTATTTACATGCTCATACACCCACGCGCACACCCACAGCATAGTTTTTAGAAATGCCTTGTTTATTGATGATTCAATGGATCAAATTGACCAGATAAATTTGATGTAAACAAATTCCTTCAGCCATGACTCAGAAACTCTATCTGGTGTGGTTTTTATGTGTATCTCTTCACTTAAAATTTCTGTATATTTTGATTTCTGAAGTTTTTTGTAAAACAAGCGAGATTTTCACTTTGGATCTTTGTATATTCACCAGCCTTCTGCCCATTTAAGATTTACATTCTATAAGGCAAAACTTAGAGTCTCTCAAATTCAATTTTCCCTTAAGTCATTATATTATAATACGTAAGTCAGAAGTTCAGTATATTTCTCTCCAGAATGTGTTGATCGTCTCATATTACTACTTGAATTTTTAGCTGTTTTGTTATTATTGTGTGATGTCCTTGACTTTCTTATAGGATGTGGCATGTAGTTGATAAACATGTGGGATCAAATGAAAACCTGGTACTATGTAATTTCAGTGGAGTGAGTGGTGAGACCGTGGCTCACTTTTAAAACTCTGGAGGGAAGCAAATAGACAACACTCATGTAGCAATGGCCATTACTTAATTTGGAGAAAACTTTGATAAGTATGGTTATAACATGTCTTTAAATTAAAATTTGTTTTTAACTTATTTCTGTTCTTTTTTTTTTGAGTAAAAAGCTGTTCAATTTGGACCATTCTAATAAAGAACATTATCTAACAAGAGGATGCACCGTTACTGTCAATAGCTGGCATGTTACTCTTAGTAACCTTCCTGCTCCTTTTAATTTAGTGACCCATTTCAGCTTTAATGATAAACTTCTTTAATAGTTCCTGAAATGTGTTAACTTATTTATTAATTTCTCCCATTTAATTTTTTTTAAGTCATGGTAAAGAATATCAGCCAAGTTGGATATCAAAATGTGATTCACTTGATTCTTTCAATGCAAAGATGTAATGTAAAACCAAGAGACAATTCTCATTGCACGTTGACCCTTTTGCTTGAATGGACATTGTATGAGGGAAACTCAGTATTGTTAATTAAAGCAAAAAATAACAAAACCTGACATTCACTAATTAGTAACTAATCTGTAAGTGCCAGATGAACTGGCATAAAGTATATTTATATACATTTTAGACATTATCCTGTCTAAAGCAGTGATCCTGTCACTCCGCTGCTTAAAATCTTCCAGTGGCTTCTTTGCAGAGAGAGTGAAACTCACACTCTTACCACACTCTGCCTGGCCTGATGGCCAGCCTAGGTCTCCAGCCTAATGGCCACTCCATCCTTCCTGAACCACAGTAGATAAAATAGCTACCCAATCACATTATCCTTTTGAGTTCACTGAGTGACATTATCTTGTTGATATATTTGGTGTTTTGTTTTTCCCTATCCCTCCTACCCCATTTCCTTATCTCTCCACTCCCATTAGAACATAAGCACCATGAAAGCAGGAAACTTGAATATATTATTTTTCACCGTATTCCCACTGTATAGAACCATGCCTGAATATAGTGATTGCTCAATAAATATTAATTGAATGAGTGGATGATTATCATTTCTCAAAATAACCTTATAGGATAGGTATGATGTCTTTTATACCCATGAGAAATGTTTCCTGAAATCAACTAAACTAATTAGGTGAGTCTCTGGAGTTTAGAATCCATTTGGTGTGAATGAAGAGTATACTTTCCACCATTCTCTTTTGATCAGTTGAGATATTTATATAATTCTGGGTAAAGTCATTGGCTAATCATTTTGAAAGTAGTATGTACTAAATACTACTAAATATTTACTAAATCTCATGCATTACATTTAGGAAACCTTGTTCTCACAAATAAAATTTTTTTAAATAAATTAAAAAGCAGTACTCTGTTATCTTTTCTATATTTAAAAGCATAGGCAAAAATGAAGAAAAACCTGTGGTTGTTATTTATTATTATTTGTTCTCCTTATTTCTTTAAAACTCAATTGAAATTTAAAAAAAAAGAACTCACTGAAATTATTGTGGAAAAGCACCTCTTTGAAATTGACTTAGGAGATTGGCTAGAGATCACTTTATAAATGACCAAAACCCCCCCCAACTGATTAAATATAAAATGTTTATCATTGAATTTATTTTTGTACTATCTTTGTTAAGATCTAGCTTGATACTATACAGAGAAATTTCCTTTGTGTTTCATTACCAAAGTATTAAATATGATGTGTTATACTTTCTTTCTAAACTTTATGATAAATTAAAATACATATCTTGTTAGTTAAGTTACCTGTTATTATGTATTTCTATATGAAACTACTTTTGCTTTTCTCATGAGAATTACATCTGAAAGAAAAAAATTCTCTTAAAAAAACCCCTTCCATCTGCTATTATTTATTAGCACACTTCACTTCTTAATTTCTAGTATAAATCTATCAATCTTGCACACAGAAACATGCAATAATTATTTATATTAAAATCAACTCTCAAAATTGAGATATTAAGTTTTATAATGACTTAGAATAAAATGTGAAGTAGAAAGCATTTAACATCTACAGAAATCAAAGGAAGGAGTATAGTCATGTCTACGTGGTGAGAGATCTGCAAGTTCAACAGAGATAAGAATTTCGATGGGTAATTTAAATTTTTACCTTCGACTTGGGGAAGGCAAAGGAAGAAGGGAGAGAGAGGATTTGTAAGCCGGCTCTGAAGTGTCCTTGGCAAAGATAAAGAGATACTCAGAGCTTTTCACAACGTTAGGGTGGAAAAAGAATGAGCAGCAGGTTTCTGTTTAGATGGTGGGAATAAGCCAGGCTTAGAAACCCAAGAAGGTGATTCCTACACATAAATTTGAGACATTGCAGACTCTAAAAATGGTAAAAAGCCCAAATTATGTACTGCTTCAGTTTTTGAAAAGTAGAATAGCTAGTTGTTTGGAGCCCAATGGAACATTGAATTATTGAGTATTGAGTTATAATCATTTAAAATTTATTAGTTTAAGAGGCCAGCCCGGTGGCACAGCAGTTAAGTGCGCACGTTCCGTATCTGTGGCCCGGGGTTTGCCAGTTCAGATCCTGGGTGCAGACATGGTACTGCTTGGCACGCCTTGCTGTGGTAGGCGTCCCACGTATAAAGTAGAGGAAGATGGGCATGGATGTTAGCTCAGGGCCAGGCTTCTTCAGCAAAAAATAGGAGGACTGGCAGTAGTTAGCTCAGGGTTAATCTTCCTCAAAAAAAAAAAAAATTTATTAGTTTGAAATCTATTTTTCACATTTTCCTATTTAAGATGTGAATTTTGTATGTTTTCAGATAATCACAAGGACTGTTCTGGTGTGTCCTTACACCTCACACGCCTGCCGTAAGTACTTCCAGTTATCCTAGTGGAGTGGCAACTTTAAGATCTTTGAGAACTTAAAAGTAGGAAATCCGCTATACAACAAATTACCCTAAACTTAGTGGCCTAGACAACAAATATTTATTGTCTCAGTTTCCTGTATGTCAGGAAGCTGGGCACAGCTTAGCTGAGTGCCGTGGCTGCTGGTCTCACACAAAGGCTGCAGTCAAAGTCTCAGCCAGGGTCTCAGTCATCTGGGGGCTCAGCCCGGGAGGAGCCACTTCTAAGATGGCTCTCATGGCTACTGACAGAATTCATTTCCTTCCTGGCTATTGGCTGGGGTACTGCCTCGTTTCCTTGCCATGTGGGCTCTAAACAGGGCAGCTCGCAACATGGCAGCTGGTGTCCATCACAGCAAGCAAGGGAGAAATGAGAGGGCATGTAAGATGGAAGCCAGAGTCTTTTTGCAGCCTAGTCTCAGAAGTTACTGAATAATATACAAGTCTGATAAGTGAAGAAAATAGTTGCCACAAATTTTCATACTGTGACTCCTATGATAAAAAAATGAAATCACTTTTGCCGTATTCTGTTTGTTAGAAATAAGAAATTACTAGGTCCACCCCACGCTCAAGGAAAGAGGATTAGACAAGGGCATCAGTGTCAGAGCCAGGAATCAGTGGGAGCCATATCAGTCAGGGATCTCCAGAGAAACTGAACCAATAGATGCTTTTTATATGCGTATACATAGACACAGAAAGAGAGAGACATTTACTTTAAGGAATTGGCTCGCACGAATATAGGGGCTGGCAATTCTGAAATCTGTAAGGAAGGCTGGCAGGCTGGCAATTCTGGCGGAGTCAGTGTTGCAGTTTTAGGTCCAAAGGCAGTCTGGAGGCAGAATTCCTTCCTCTTTGAGGGACCTCAGCCTTTTCTTTTTAAGAGACCCACCCACACTGTAGATGGTGATCTGCTTTACTCAAAGTCAATGATTTAAATATTAATCATATCTAAAAAATACTTTCATAGGAACGTCCAGGCTAGTGTTTGACCAAGCAACTGTGCACTATAGCCTGGTCAAGTTGACACATACAATTAATCACACAGGAGCCATTTAGAGACTGCCTCCCACATTCACTGTGCCGTAAAAATGTCTGTTTACCTATTTGCCCAAGAAAATAAGTTATTTTTAGGAAAAAATATATATATTCTATGTCTTTTTCCATGTTATTTTGTTTTAATTTTCACAAGAATTATGTTTTACAGACCAGTGTATTGAAGTATATCTTATTTTTCCAAGGTAATAGTTTTACCTTTTCAAATCATTGAGATAAATATTGCTGTTTTCTGCAGACAGCCTTTAATTGCTGGCATGTACCTTATGATGGCTCTTGACACTGTTATACCAGCAGGAGAGAAAGGTGAGTAATTATCTTTGAGTATTTACCATTACCTCACAACTAATCTATAGGAATGGATTTACAGTATATTTCTTATAAATTTTTGAATGGCCAATATTTTTGAGTCCCTGAAAAAACAAACCAATTCTTTATTATCCTTGGATTTAAAATAGGTTTTTGTACTATTTCAAGCCAATGGTTTATTATTTCCATTATTTTATTGAGATGCTAAGAATTAAGCCCATGAGTAGGTAGTGAGTTATACAAATTAAAGAATAAATCTTGAGTATGGTGCAAATCAATCATCCATTCCTTAGATGCCAAAGACAAACATCATAACATACGGTGGCATGAACTACTGTAGAGAATATCAGGTTCAAAATCAAGAAGCTAGCAAATGCAATACCGACCCAGTCTTTTAATGTAGATATACTGGGCTTATTTCCCCATTTTAATAAGGATAATAATAGCTGATTCTCCTAAACTTACAAAAAGCTATTGGAATAAGTATACTGTTATTTACTGATGTATGTGACCCTCCGATGAAAGTTCCATATTAAGTACAGTAGTCCCCCCTTATCCACAGTTTCGCTTTCCATGCTTTCAGTTACCTGCTGTGAACCCATGGTCCAAAAATATTAGATGGAAAATTCCAGAAATAAACAATTCATAAGTTTTAAATTGCACGTATTCTGAGTAGCATGATGAAATCTTGAGCAGTCCAACTCCATCCCACCCCAGGAGGTGAATCATTCTTTTGTCTAATGTATCCATGCTGTATACCCTACCTGCCAGTTAGTCACTTAGTAGCTGTCTAGGTTATCAGATTGGCTGTGGGAGTATCACAGTGCTTGTGTTCAAGTGACCTTTATTTTACTTAGTAATGTCCCCAAAGCTCAGGAGTAGTGATGCTGGCAGTTTGAATATGCCAAAGAGAAGGCTTTAAGTGAAAAGGTGAAAGTTCTCAACTTAATAAGGAAAGAAAAAAATCATATGCTGAGGTTGCTAAGAACTACGGTAAGGATGAATCTTCTATCCGTGAAATTGTGAAGAAGAAAAAAGAAATGTGTGCTAGATTTGCTGTCGCACCTCGAATATGTATGTATAGGAAAAACGTAGTATATACAACGTTCACTACTACCCTCAGTTTCAGGCATCCACTGGGAGTCTTGAACGGATCCCCCTGACAAAGGGGGGCTACTGAATTACCCATTTATTTTCACTGGGAATCTTTTAAAGTTAGTAACAAGTATAGTCATTGTTACTGTTCATTTGCTTATTATCAGACATATTTATTGAATTACTACTATGTGTTAGACTATAAGGAAGGGAGAGTATGAAATGGTCCGTTTTCAACAGGCACTGTCAGTTGAGTTATCATAGGTGTTTGTGACCAATTTTTCAAAGATCCTTTTGTTCTAAAAATAAAAACCAAATTTCAAGCTTTTTCAACTGCATAAATTCCCTGGTAAAAGTAACAAATTAAGCCTATGTTTTCACTGACACGGTATTTTGGTTTGGCCCTAGTCATTTTGTCTATGAATGAACTAAAATGTGAGGACAAAGGGTTCTTAACTCGTGTTAGTAAAGTGGCTGGCACACAATAAGTGGTTAATGTCTGCTGAGTTCATGAGCGCATGTTTACTTCATAGGCAAACCCCCATGCCTAGCATCCTGTGAATACTCTAAACATACTTTTAGACAAGAATGATGTTATCTTCCACTTGAATAGTGACTTTTTTCTGTGTTTTCATTTCTCACAGTGGTGAATTCTGACCTTTCATGCCATTATAAAAAGTACCCAATGCATGTTTTTGCCTATAGAGTTCACACTCACCATTTAGGTAAGAACTTTAAACTACATGTTAAATTATGCATATTTACCACTGTGCTTGCCATTTCCATAAATGTAAAATGTAAATTATATTTGACCTTAAATCTGTTTCACTAAAAGAAGTTTGCACAATACTTTGAAATTCTGTATGTTTTTTCATCATACTGTTTTCATAAAATAGCTAGCATTGGGGGTTCTGAAAATATTCACATTTTATTTTGAAATGGGAAAGCAAATAATGCCTTTTATTTTTCTAATACCTTATTACATGATTATCATTTGTGCTCATTACAGGTAAGGTAGTAAGTGGCTACAGAGTAAGAAATGGACAGTGGACACTGATTGGACGTCAGAGCCCCCAGCTGCCACAGGTGTGTAGAGTCTAGTTTAAGTTTGAGAGAAAAAATATTACTCAGCAGATAGTAATTTAAAAAAACCTCATAAAACCCTTGTAAATTTCTCTGACCTCTAAGCATCTCTAAATCGAGCTTTACTGTATATCCAAGCAGTGTATAGCCTCCTTTTTTACAACTTCCAACTTGATGGTTTTCTTATTGATACTCTTAATATTTCTAAATGTGGTGGTGAACTGTGTGTATGTGTGTGTCTTCATCCTCTACCCACGGTGTTCCAAGCCTCGAGTTATTAAAGCATGTGGTTCTGGGTTTTACTGATCCTTTTAATGAATCATTGTTTGTCTTCTTGGCAGGCTTTCTACCCTGTGGAACACCCAGTAGATGTCAGTTTTGGTGACATACTGGCAGCAAGATGTGTGTTCACTGGTGAAGGAAGGACAGAAGCCACGCACATTGGGTATGATTCTGCAAATTCCACTATAGAAAAAGATTTTATTGGAACAAGGCATGATTATAGGTGACAGTTATCTTTATGAAAGAATTCCACATTTTTTTCCCATTATGAACAATTGCAAGAAAGTATGTAGCACTGTATCATTTTAGAACTGATCGATTTGGGTAAACTCGAGAACATGTGCTTATTTTTTCACGTTTCCTTTCTTCCTGCTTATTCAAGACCTTCAGTATCACACCTCTATATTATACTTACCTCAAGAGTGCATATTACTTCCTCAGACTCACTTTAATAAAGAAAAATATAATGATTGTGAATTGTTTTTCCTCAAATGTCCTTTAGCCCTGTGTTTAAATTTAGGCAGATATATGGGTTCTGCATTTGGTGGTGTCCATTAATTACTCAGAGCCATGGGTTTTTCTGCCTGTTGAAACTTCTATGTATTCAATGTTTTCTAGTTATTTTGTCTACCCAATGAGGATAATAAGATGCAGCACTTTTGCAAAACAGGATGTTGGACTTTGAAATAATTTTCAAAATACTGAACCTCTTTGAAATAAGTAAAATTTTCAAAGCACTGTGAATTCTTTCAAAAAAGGTATGCCTAAATTAAAAATGAAAGATAGTTTCTTATCGTCTTGTTAGTTAGAAAGAACCAAGAAGCCTCCTTTCCATGTTAAACTAGGTTATAAAATATTTACTGATGCTACCTGGAAGCTGGAGTTTTAAACCATTTTATCTTTTGATCAAAGAGAAATTATAGAAAGTAGGCATCTGAAAATATGCATTAGATGCACTGGAGGTAATTCATATGATGACAAGAAGAACTGTTGGCTGTCATGGGAAAAAGAAAAGGTACTGATGTAGGTAACAGAAAAAAAGGGCCTTTGAGATGGTGGAATAGGATTTTGTATGTCAGTCTAAAAGGATTTTTATATTAATAAGCATCAATTTTGAGGCTAAAGGTAGAAAATATATGTTTAGAATAGAAAAAATGATCAATTTATATTAAAAAAGATGTTTCCAACAGCTTTGCTTTTTGATAGATTTGACAAATTTGGACAAGAAATTTGAGAAAAACAATAAAATTATGGAATTGCACAAAACGGTAATAAGAAAAGATTGACAAAGTAGACTTAATTAGATTTGAAGGAAAGAGTCTGACAATTCACTTCTTCACAGTCTTTCTACATGAAGTAATAGGATTTGCAGGGTATTGATCAGCTGACCTTGGTTTTATGTTAGTGTAGAGCCCCAGGAACTTTACATAAATGCTATGGGTTATTTTATTAACCTTTGAAATAGATAAACAAAATTGTAAAAAAAATCCCTTTCAACACATCGTATGTATTAGTTTACAAGTTCAAGTGTGGAATAAGTAGAATGTTTTGGTTAGAGCTCCCTTTAAAATGGGGGGCAGGAGGGCCTTGTAAGTTGGCCAGATGCTGTCCTTTGAGAATCCTCTGTGAGGCAATATCAACCGGAGAAGTTAATGACTTGTTACAGGACCAGCATGAGAGGCCAGAGTGATCTCTGGAGGCCTCTTTCAGTTTCATGAGTCCAGAATAATTCTAATCTTTTTTAAAGTATGCATTTTGCTTTAAAATAATACATCCAAATGATTATACCAGTCTGTCTTTTTGTAAATCTCATGTGGGCTAAAGGAAAATCCATTTTGTAGTACAAATGAAATGGAAAGAAGTTATAGGCAATTACGTTATTTGGCAAGTCCATATTCTGAATACTTAATTTATACTAAAGAAGCAATTTTTTTCCAGTAGAATGATAAACTAATAAGACAGGTTTGGATAAATTTAAATATTAATAAAATCCTCATAATAATGCTTAGCATTCCTATAGCATTTAATATGCTTTTTAGTTTTAGAAAAGTAGTAACAGCAATGCATCTGTTTTGTAAAATGATAGATACCACTTCCATAGGGTAGTATAGAATCACAGTTGAGAGTTTAACCAGTAAAAAAAGAAAGCTAGTATTTTATGATGTCTATTAAATTAAGTGATACTCTGTAAATCTCCTCTCCCTCTCCTCCCTTCCCACTGAATCCCCAACTCACATACACAAACATGCACTCCCACTGGGCATGAGTTTGAATCCTGAGCATGAAGCTGACTTAGATACAAATCCCACTTATCCAAAGGTCTTATGGGGCCAGTAGATGCCCCCTCCAGACACTGGAAGAACCATCAGCTTCAAGGGTTTTGTTTTTTTGGTTTTTTGGGTTTTTTTGATGGAGATTAGCCCTGAGCTAATATCTGCCACCAGTCCTCCTCTTTTTGCTAAGGAAGATTGGCCCTGAGCTAACATCTGTGCCCATCTTCCTCTATTTTATATAAGGGATGCCTGCCACAGCATGGCCTGATAAGCGGTGCGTAGATCCGCGTGCGGGATACAAACCAGTGAACCCCCGACCGCAGAAGCAAAGAGCATGAATTTAACCACTACACCACTGGGCTGGCCCCATCAGCTTCAAGTTTTCAACCTTCTTATTATGCAGCCACCTGAAAACTAGGTTTTACAGCAAAATTGTATCCTACTGGGAAAATTTTCAGTTGAAGGATTTTTCCATCCAATCCGAGCTTAACTCTATATTAAGGTAGAAATTTTAGGACTGGAGAAAACTTTGCTTGGATAGAACAATCATAGTTCTAATAAAAAGCACCTTAAAAAATAAGGATCGATTTTCCCAGACAAGCAATTCATCTCAAAATACAACCATTAAAAAATAGATGGTTTAAGACAAGACATATTAATCAATTTACTTAATGGTACCTTTTTAAATTCATATATATAATATTTCTTTTTAAATAGTAAATATGGTAATATATCTTAGACACAGTTGCACCGGTGTGTATACTGACAACATAATACCAGTTAATATATGAAGAAGCAATATTTTGTGCCTGACTACATTATATATTTTATACGCAACATGACACTTCTCTAAATTTATTTCAAGTGTTTAGTCAAGTTTAAACTACAACAACAAAAAGCAATTTTTTTTTGTAAAGATTGGCACCTGAGCTAACAACTGTTGCCAATATTCTTTTTTTTTTCTGCTTTTTCTCCCCAAATACCCCCAGTACATAGTTGTATATTTTTAGTTATGGGTCCTTCTAGGTGTGGCATGTGGGACACCGCCTCAGTGTAGCTTGATGAGCAGTGCCATTTCCGCGCCCAGGATCCGAACCAGCAGAAACCCTGGGCCACTGAAGCAGAGCGAGTGAACTTAACCACTCGGTCACGGGGCCGGCCCCAACAAAAAACAATTTGATTAAGTCAGCTAATTTGCCTAAAAGTTTGTATGCTAAAACTTAAAATTAATTCTTGAGAATTGGTAGACCATATTTACCTATTTGATCAATTTTCTGTGTCATATTTTTCATTTGGAACCAGTTATTTCATGTACATATGAGAATGTCTAATGAATATTCATCGAAACCAAGCATAGCACTTTAAGCAACATTTTAAAGTGTATTATATGCAAATATAAAGTTATGTGATTAATAACTCCTTAATGTATAAGTTTAAAAGCACCATGAAACCTCTTAAGAAACAATTCAAAGATTTGTGAAATAACTTCATTGGAGTTTTCATATTTCTTTCCAAAATTAGTATTACTCACCATTGGTTATTTTTCAGCCTGGCATCTGTTGAGTGTAAGGGGCAGGAGCCAGGCATGAGGGAATCATCAAAGTGCAGTATCACTGGCTGAAACATGGTCATGGTGTCCGACAATATATGGTTTCTTTTAATTATACATTTCAGAATACTTGGTACTTTCTTAAATCTTTATTACATATCTTTATCATATGAAATAATATATTTTTGTAAAGACCCTCATAGAACATGATACATAGATAAACAGATAGATATAAGTATTTTTCAGAAATGCTGTGAAATGCTATAATCAGTTGAGTTTGTAAAATTGACCTGACTCAGCAGTATGATATATTAGGGGTAACAGGTTATGCCGTAATAGGTTGTAAACATTTATTAAGATAGATTATGCATTCTTCTTTCATTCAACAAATAGCTTTTGAGGGCTTGCTATTTTCAGGCTCACCACACTTTGTCTAGATTTAAAGCTGGCTGGTATAAAAGAAATAGTTATCACATAAGCACTTTATTATGGATGGAGATGAAGGAAATGCACCACTGTGATTTTAGAATGTAAGTGATGCCAGTAGTCATCATTTAGGAAATCATATAGGCATTAGGGAATGTTTAAAGGGCTGCTTGACAGAGCCAGGGTAGACATGTGGACACAATCTCCTATACTTTCTCATGTTAATAATCGTTAGATTGACAGAGGTGAATTGCATATGTTGTGCTCTATGGAAAATAAAGATAGATGTGTCAGAATTCTCTCTTAGGAATACAGAAAGCAGTTTGGTTTAAAGTCAGATTTTTTTTTTTTTTGAGTGAAAGAAAAATGAATGTGGAATGAAATAGGCAAAGTGTGTTGCTGATACCAAGGATGATTTGAGTCCTAACATGTTTAGGCGATGTTAGTTTCTCTGTCAGATAGGAGCTCAGAGTTACCTTGACTACAAGTTCAAGTATAGATGGAAAGGAGTGAAGTATGACTCTTTTCTTTCTCTTCAGCTCTTGAATGAAATTTTCTTTGTGATAGCAAAGATTCTGAAATTATTTGATCAGCTCAATTTTGCATGGTAGAATCAGTACCTTAAATGAACTATAGTGATGAGCTGATTAGGCTGTCTCACAAAATCACATGTGTTTAGACATGAACATGGGCATGATGTTTTTAAACAGTAAAATATGGAAAGATCTGTCCAAGGATTAGTTGCCAGCTTCAATTATTGTTATATACATTTATTAAATTTTTTCCTTTCATTAATTTGAGAAGCTTGCATAATTATTTTGCTTTCTCTCCCTACACAATGATTCTAAGTTTTCTAAGCTACAGCCACACTTAAATTCCTTTCCTCTCTCTTGATCTATACATTTTTCCTCATTTTGAATGGGGGGAGGGGAGGTAATATGGTGAGAGGCTCTGGCTTATTACTTTGGCACCAGCCATTCCTTTTATTGCACATAATTTTCGCAGCTACTCCAAGGCTGTTAAAATGTAATTCTTAGGAATGGTGTTTTGACACGTGAAGATATGTGTGGCGAACAGGTGTTTGTTTGGGATTGCACTTCACTATTTGCTTATATTTCATGGGAGAGGCAATTACGCTGACAGGTATCAGATTCAGAGAGCGAGAAGCCAAATGATTTTTTAAAGCATAAACAGAGCTGCTTATGGCAAGGGCTCATTCCTGTGGTCTCTCAGGGGCTCTCCATTTTCAGAGCTTAGAGAAACCACATTCCTGTTTATAAAAACTTTTTTATTTTTTTTCCTTCCCTTACTGATGTCATTAGTGTTGCTATGGAGAGGAAGTGAGTGCCGCATGACATTGCTGGAAAAATCAACACTGACGTATTTCTGTACAGTAAATAGTCCACTTCATAGCTTGTTTTTTTATTAGTAAAGGCTTGCTAAAAATTGTCAGAACTAATACCAAAAAGGAAATGTTCCTTTACCCAAACTCCCTTAGTATATAAAAGTTTGTGAAGGTGTACCTAAATAATAATAGTGATGAGAATGCGATACATAGTAACCCATGTGAATTGAGGAAGAGGAAGTCATTTAATAGACTAGTAGGCATAATTTATATTATTTGGAACTTTTTTCTTGGAAATGGCCATCCCATTGTTTTAAAATCTAGTTTGAACATTGTGTCATTCACTTGTACTGCACACCTCCACACGCCCCCCCCCCCCAGTCAGGTCTGAGCCCTTAGAAGATATGAGAGCTGATTTTATTTTCTATCATTCCTGAGGTATTCTTTGCTTAATCGCTTCCTCACTATAGAAGCCAAGGTGCCGAGTCAGCTGTCAGGGACACATTTATAATGTCTTAGTATCAACCATGATTCTTGATTTATCTGACCACGAGAAAGGAGGCAGCTACCAAAACCAAGATCTCAGGCTTTCAGGGTTAAATGGAAAAAGCCATTTTTAAAGACTTGTAAATAATATATGATATTTCTGTTGAAGTGTTCTGAATTTTACTGTTAAGTAAATAATTAAGATTTCCCATGAGAAAAAAACTTTGCCCAATCCATGAGTTTTAGCAAATGAAAGAAGGATTCAAGAATAAAAGGATGTAGAAGAGGAAAGAAAGTATCTCGCTACTACTTAAATGCCATTTCCATCTGCGGTATTTGGTAATAACCATGGAGTGACTGCAAATGGATACTCCATTATTAAGTGGAAATATGCCTTTGACAATGTGCTTTTGATGTTGAAAACTGTGATGGCTTTTAATGAAAGCTATAAAATAAATGCACAGCATTTCCACCTTTGAATCCATTGGCTGGCAGATTTACTGGTTGCATTTTTCTTGCGTTAAGAATGTGTTTTATGTGAATGGCTGATTTGTTGTGTCTACTTTTTTTTTTTTTTTTGCCTGCAGTGGCACATCTAGTGATGAAATGTGCAACTTATACATTATGTATTACATGGAAGCCAAGCACGCAGTTTCTTTCATGACCTGTACCCAGAATGTAGCTCCAGAAATGTTCAGAACCATCCCCCCAGAGGCCAATATTCCAATTCCTGTGAAGTCCGACATGGTTATGATGCATGGACATCACAAAGGTAAAATTGGTGTTGAATTTAAAGGAACATAGGATTTTGTATTTTATATTTTCTTATGTGTCTCACTTGACTATATGATTAATATTTAAAATCGTCCTCCTTCTGTCAAACAATCCACATGAACACATAATCTGATTCCCTTTTCCCTCTTTTGTACCCTAGCTCCCTTCCTGATGTTCCCTCATCAAAACAGTTAAAGTGAAAAATCCCAGTTAGTGATGAAACAGATTAGTTTTGGTATCAGTTCCATAAATGTAGATCTTTCTTCATTTAATTCATGTTTTCTGGTTTCTCCATTTCATTCCTCCCATGACTGGTAACGACTATGCAATTTATGAATTTATACAGCATGTTCTAAGGATTCCTAGAGTTTGCCAATGAAAATGGTTATCATGTCCAACCATACCCCAAATTATCTGTTTAATGGGCCTCTTCAAGCACAGAATGATTCTTGATTTATGAGGCATTATTAGTGTTGGCCTTTTTGGTCTCATTCTCAGAAGAGTTCTTTAAATTGCTGTTCATCTGCAAAATGGTCATATTGATTGTCGTTTCTTTAGTTTAAAATTTCAAAATCCACATCCCATTTTATTGGATGAAGTATGCTGAAACTACTGAGTTTTACAAGTTCAATCTTAAAATGCCAGAGCAACTTCTTATTTCTTTCTATTGGAAATTTTATGAAAGATGTTAACATAGCAGTCAGGTCATTTATTTAAGTTCCTAATATATTTATAGAATGTGCCTTAAAATGTTCTTAAAATATTAATAAATTCACTTTTAAAAAAACAAAAAACAAATGCAAGCAGTTTTAAAGCATTTTTAAAATTCTGTGTTGTGTATATATTACTGAAAGAGTAGTTGATCTAGTTATTAAGTCAGAAGACTGGTAAAGGTGGTTGTGCTGGAGTTTGTGTGAGAATTAGAGCGTTTCTACCGTATAAATTCTTAATACTGTTGTTTTTATGAAACATAAGACCCTGAAAATATTTATATATTGATGGCATATTTCCAGTAAACTATTTAAAGTATGTAATACATACTGCAAATTTATGCTTGACTTTTTTAACCCTTTACAGAAACAGAGAACAAAGATAAGACTTCACTACAACAGCCAAAACAAGAAGAAGAAGTGTTAGAACAGGGTATGTATGCTTACTTCTGTAACTAGGCCTGTAAAACTATTCATTACCCAAATAGGCAACCAAACTTTAAAGTTATTGAGATATTTTAGGACTTTCTTTATCAGTCTCCAAACCTATGTGTTGCTGTTTTTATATAATATGTAATTCATGAGAAAATCATCAATTGTTGCACTTGAGCTTTGAAAGTAAAAGTCGTTAGTGTAATTTAGCCCCATTAGATTTTTCTGTCTTTGTTTTAGTTTATTTAATATTGTAACTTTTAAATATAGTGCAAAGAAGTGCAAATAGAATTAGTAGAAACAATCAGTGGGCTGCTTTTGAGATCTTATGACCTTTACTATTTGAATTCTTGTGTGTTTTGTATGATGTGTTTATTAACTATATTTGAGGTTCAAGAAAAAAGAAATCAAGAGTTAAACCTGCATCTCTCTTAAGTCATTCTTCTCTGCCTTCAGTAAGGTAGGAGGGATTATCGTCTTAGGCATTTGTAATTTTGTGTTAAGTTGCTGTCTGCTGAGCTAAGAAAGCATCATTCTTCCTCTGTTCTCTTTATTTGAAGTGGTGATACTTGATGCTTTGTGGCATATACTGCATGTGCTGTCACTGAAAAACTATTCCCCTGAATCTTGGTTTCTTGCCAGTTGTTTGGAAGATAGTATTTTGTCTTAGGTGTTCGAGTATGTTATCTCATCGAGTCGTTTTTGGCCTACGTGTGATATATCTTGAAATGTTAGTTTAATGTTAATGCAAACACATTTCTAATGATAACATAAAGTGTACAGGAAATAGGTAAGATTTTTCTTTTAGCAACATAGAGAAATTTCTGACTCTTTGGATCTTGTAGACCACTATTATAAATCTTCAAAATGTATTCTCTTAGGTCTAGGTCGGAGGTATCACGCTTGCATTAATAGTCTTTGCAAAATTAAAGTATCTAGTCTTTTTGAAAGAAAAAAATGCACTCTGAAAGGGGAATAGGGTAAACTGTGATATAACAGGTTTTAAGTTATATAAATTGTATATAATTTATATAATATAAATGTAATTTATATAAATTATAGTTCATAACATCTCATTCTAACAAAGTGGTCTTTAAAAAAATACAAGTTAGCTCAAAATTGTTTCTATTTTTGTGTTTAAGTCGAAAAAGGGAGATGATTTCATACTAGTTTATACTAAATGGTTCATACTAAACTATTGAATATAATTTAAAATAGCTAAATTTATCAACTCTGTGTATATATTTGTAAGGAAGTCAGTAATTGCAGCCTAAATATGTAGTATTAACAGTGTTTAATATAATTTTACTGAAATTTGTTCAGACTTAAAATGAATTATTTTGACATTGCACACACTGTTTGAAATGTACGTCGTGGAAATAATTGGAGGCATTTTAGAATACATTTCCTAATATGAACATATGTGATATCGCATGGAATGAGACCACCAATTAGTAGGTGCATCTTGTGAAATGGTGAGTTTCTACGAAAACTGAGGGTGGACTGTGGTTCCTTTTGAAGCTAATTGAGTTGATCAAGGGAGACATTGAAAACTCTGGAAGATGAGAAACCCAAAGGTTTTGTTAGCAGAGGAATCTTAAATGTTAGATTTAACCTGTTCTTTCCAGATCATTGGATTTAGGGGGTATCATATCTGCCTACAAGCCAAATCATTTAAAATAGTTTCATATTTTGCCATTGATTTACCCTTTCCTGTTTGATAACATATATATAGTATTAAAAAGTTTAAATATACCCAAAGTCTTACTGGTTCCAGAGAAAATTACTATGGACTCATAAGAAATTATTTTCCTGTAGTTACTGTTTCCTTCTACTTATAAAAATGCTATAAAGTGATTTAACTTGGGAAGAAAAAAAGCATTATTTTGACTCAATTTTTATACTGCAGAAAATAGGCTGTGGTATTTGTAAGTTGAAATTAGTGGGTTTATCAGAATGTATATGAAGACAAATACCTCACCAAAAGCCATTTCAATGACCAGTGTAGCCTGTGTATTATTCTAGTGGTCTTTGGGGACCACTGGCCTAGAATCTATAGAGAAATATAGAAATATATTAAATGCATATTTGTACAGAGTCCATTTGATTTGCTAATGAGATCCATCTATTTCCTTGCAATACACAGGGCAAATCTACTCATTACTGAGAGAGTATCCCATTTTTTTCAGAGATATTTGTTTGCCCAAATGTCTATTTGTATTCATTCCCTAGGGAGTTAAATTGACCAAGTAGCTAATAGAAGGGCTCTAATTATTCAAATAAATTATGCCATATATGCTGATTTTTAAAGTAAACCCTTAAACTTAACACTTTGCCTTATTTTGCTGTTATGGGCAAAACTATTTACATTCAAGTAGTCCTCCAGGTTGTATTGATTCTTTTAATATTTTAAATCCCCAATAAATAAAAGCCTTGAATTATTTCAGTTGTGCTAGCCACAAGCTGACAGACGGCATCTATGTTGGTCACACAGAAGATGCCAAACCCCCATTGGAAATGGAACTGTTGAGGGGCAGGAAGGAAAAGACTCAAAAATATTAGAGGACATGCCCTCAAAGGCAAGCTCTCTACCCATCAACAAACTAATAGAGGTAGTTCTACCTAAATGATGCAAACAACGTGCGTATTTTTTTGCTTCTTATCTCAATACATTGGAAAGCAGATAGGAACATAAAGGTCAAGATATATAATAAATGCTATGTTGGAAAGAAGGGACGACCTTTATTAAGATAGTAAAAAAAAAGAAAGAGACATACTCATATTCCGTAAGGTGAAAAAAAAAGAAATGTAACTGCCACGAATGGACAGGAAGTAGTAGATACTTACTACTACTACTTCTGGTAGGTACCAACATGGAGAAAAAAAATTCAAAGCAGACCAGTCATCTATTTAGTACAGATTTATCTAATACTCAGTTTCTCCAGGAGAAATATAAGTATTTTATTTTCTTTGCAATTCTAATCACTAAAATTGTTAGCTGTTAATTTTTGCCAGAATGTTAATCTTGATTGGAAATTAACTAGAGTTTGAAAGAGACATGTGAGTCGTGTGAATCCATGTGGCCCAGCCTGTGCTTCCTCACAAACATGCTGACCTTCCACCATATCCATGTCTACATCTGCTCTCTCTAGAACAAAATTTGGTATAAAGCAAATGTATCTCGGACTCTATCTCAAAAGATTTAATCACAGAGACACCAGAAGAGCCTCATTCTATGACAGCTCGACCTATCAGGTTGTCCTGGATCATGCAGCAAGGGGAAACATTTTAATGAGGCTTTAATTAATTCTGCAGGAATTTTTTTAAAATAATGCTTGACTGATTTTTTAAAATAATATTCATTGTAGAAGATATGGAAATTACAAAAGTATGAAGAAACAAATAAAATCACCCATAATCCCTAGAAATATGGGTGTATACAGACATCTGTGGGTGAAACATATATTATACATATAGGCACATTATTTTAACAGTATTTAGATCATAACGTATGCACAGTTTTGTATTCTCTTTTAACCGTATTATATCTTGAATATTTTCCCCAACTATAAAAATTAGTGGCAAGTGGAATTTTTAATGGCTGCATGTGTGTATTCCTGCCCATACTGCTTTGCAAAACAGCCTATTTGCCTATAGCTGATCTTATCTGTGAGTGAGTTGATTGTCTGCCTCCATGCAGAAAAATACTAAGGGATATTCAAAACAAAGTGAAATGTCACCATCTTTTGAAAACATTGTAAGTAAAGAATTACCTATGTACATGCTAAGTACAATAAGTTAAACAATAGAACCCAATCAGACAGTGATTTGGGGTGGAGGAAATGAATCCTAGGAGACTATGCAGAATGAGGACAGTGGCATTGAGGTTTTCCAGAGCAGACATACAAACACATCCCTCATTTATATGTTGTGGTTGGCACTTTGAAGAAACCAAAGCATGTTTTGTACATTCTTTTTATTTCTTATGCATTATGATTTCTTCTATATGTTCACTACACCAAAGGTACAACCTGAGCTTTCTATTAACATTGTTTACACAAGGAATATGGGCCGAAACTAAAAGCCTTACCAGCTGCAAGCAAGGATCTATACAACTACATTTAAGAGTTCTGAATTTGAGTGTTTCTCTCCTTTAAAATTCAAAGAATAGATGTAGTATTGAAATTTATGTCAGTTGTATTGGGAAGATTCAATGTCTTAAAAAAACTCAAGGCAGAATTGAAAGTCCAAATCTACAATACCAAGATGTCCTTGTTATTGTGCATTATGCTCTGGACAGCATTTATTTTGCTGCAGAAAGAGCCTTTAACATGTTTTATTCAGTTTGCTCCAAACTCTTCTCATTGTAGTCTTTGTGCCCTCGTGTAATCAATCTTTCTACTCAAAGGTCAGCATGAGCTACTATATTCCCAAGGCAGGGAGAATATGACAAAAATACAATTTGTAGAGGGAAAACACTCCATGACCCCAGATAGTTAAAGGTCTTCAGACACCTTCTGTGAAACAGAATAATTTCACAGTGGTTTTATGCTAACAAAAGTGAATTACCATTGGCATGTTTTATCAAATAAGCAGAATCAAGGGAACAAGGTTGCAAGGTAAAAAGACAGTAGTCTACTGTTAAAGCTTGTTAAAGTAACAGTTGGTAAACCATTTATGAGAGGAGTGAAACAAAGGCTTGGCTTAGTGGCTAAAATTTCTATTTCTTTGCTTTGTTCAAAATAGGATATTCCCTTCATCCCCTAATAAAGTACCAATGATTGTAATAACATCTTCTTAGCTAATTCCGAGTACTCTTAATGCCACTTTGCTGGTTAAAGAAGATACAGTTCTTGTTTGTATTCCCATTCACTACAAATTTATCGGTTTGTTATGATTTATGAGCAGCTCACAAGTCTTTATTTATTGAGCTCATCTATCAAACACAATTCTAAATACCCCTCAAGGCTCTGGGAAGCTGAGCGGATGCTGTTTTGAATTAGTTTTCTAATAACAGAATAGGCAGATGTGAATGATCGTTTATCACGTGGTTGAGCTTTCTGATACAGATTTGTGTGCCTGATAGGTGCAAAAGCCATCATCTCCTAACTTCTTTTTTATATTTGTCTCATCTTCTTAAAAAAAGAAGAAAAGCCCGTTTCTGATTGTTTTTCAATCAGATGAGTCCTCTAAGAGGGAAAAATGATAAAGTTCATTTTATTTGTGATCCTTGAGCTGGTCATCATGATCAGGTCTTTTATTTCTCTAAGACTAGTAGATTAAATGTTTTGGGTTAGTAACAGATAAACAGTAAATAAACCAAATCAGCTTCAACCATCAGCTATGATGGAGTCATAAGCCAAAATATTAAAATCTAAAAAGAAATGCTTTTATTTCTCCATTTCTCGTATTCCTCTCGCTAATCAGTTGTGTTGCATGGTTGTAACCTCATTAGCTTGGTTACTTGGCATATTTTGTCAGTAGTTAAACTGCTGATGAGCATCCTATTTACTCTGCATGTACCATAGAAATCACAGAGCAATCAGCAGTAACAAGAGCTGTTTGTTTTATGTAATGAAGCACTAGTGATTTGTGTGGGAAATGGGAGTTTATATTCTGAAAGATTACCAAGAGGTTTTGATCCTTTTTAAAATAAAAATGCCTGCCACAATTAAGATTTTTTGCTATCTAAATGTGGAAATACTTATTTTTTCATTCAATAATCTTAAAGCATTTTATTAAAAATATAAAACAACTCAGGGGCCAATTTTTCAATGTAAGTTTCCATCTATTTTGGTGTGATCTCACCATATTCCTGAAAGTAAACCAGAGAAATTTCTATGCTGGTGGCAGGGAATAGTGAGTGACCCCACTAAATAGAAAAATGCGCATTGAGCCTTGCAGTAGTTAATACAAGCACACAACTTACAAAGCTAGCGTTTAATCAGTAGTATTTTAGATTCTCTTGTGCTATGCTGTGTTCCTTTTCCTGACACATTAGCTGCTACTACAGTTGTATTTTCCATATACCAAACCCACTCAGCCAAATTAGTTAAAAGCCTAGAGCATGTCTGCATTTCATAAGATGAGAATCAAAGTTTGAGTGAGGAAAAGAAAGAAACAGTACTCACTGCAGCCTAAAATCATCAAAGAACTACTTTGATCTTTACTGATGCAAAAGCAAGGAGTGACGTTTGTAACAAATTATTCATTCCAGAATCATTTATTGAATATCTGCTATAATAGGAACAATACTAATCCCTGGAAATATAACAATGAATGAGAAATGAGAGGTTTTTATTTTTTTGTATAAAATCACATGTATACCTTACCACTTGTCCCTTCCCAGATAATTTTAATGTACAGAAGACATTTTTAGAACATCTTTATAGAATTTGATCATACATGTAAGGTATATTGCCAGTGGTAAGTGAAAACTATTGAAAAGAACAGAAAACTCTTCTATTTTTTCAGACCAAAGAAAATCAGTCATTTTTCTTTAGGCCAGTTTTGTGCAAATCACTGTAGTATGTATGTATGGACTTGACTATAAGTGTCCTTTGTTGTAAGAAGAAGACAAGCCAGGATAGGACAAAAATAAACTTGTTTGGTTAAAGAATAAATCCAAAACCTGAGCTCAGAAGACTATTAATTTAAAAAGAAAAAAAATTTTAAATATAGTAAGATTGACAGGTCTGAGGCGAATTCACAGGAAAGAGTATATTGGCCAGTACAGAAAGGAGGGGGGAACCTGAATCCAGTCTAGTTATCAGTTAGAAGGGATGCTCCTCAATCAGGCTGTATCCTTTGAACCCCAGTTCAGTTTCCTACCAGCTGTGCCATGAGTTTCCTCATCCAAAGTAAGGACTCTAAGTATTTCATGGAGATTAAACATGTTAAATGGTATGAAGCATTCAGTAAAGTGACATTCATGCTAAGCTCTCAAAAAATATTAGCGGCTATTACTATTATTGTCATTTGTAGTTTTAAAAGTATTTCTTTATATGTTATCTCTGTCAACAATAGGTAGGATAACTATACATCCGAATTTTTCCAGGACTGTACCAGTTTATGCCTAGTATAAATATTAACAACACCCTTTTCCTTCTCAAATGTGCCCCAGTTTGGGGACTAAATGATGTGGTTCCCTTAGCAGTGGGATCCAGAAAGAATTAGAGGCTACCACCCAGAAACACATAGATTGACAGAGCTGAGGAAAAGGTGAGATAACCGAGGAGTGTCCAGGGAAAGCGGGCTACCAGAGGTCACCAGTCAGTTGCACAAATGTAGAGCAGCTTTTATACCATTCCAAACAGGTTTTGACACTGAAGGCAGGGATGAGGATCTGTTTAGAGGAAAGAGAAGAGTCTTTCAGCATGCTAGTCATAGGATGATAAGAATCTCAAATGGGTGCTGGTGGTAGGGAGGGAAAAAACGATGTTGACAAATCAGCATCGACGAATCAGTTGATTCTGTGATTCACTAGTGAGAGAGGGACAAATCCAGTTTTCTGGATTAATTGACCCAAAAGAGTTTCATCACCGAGAAAGACACTACAAAAAAGTTAAAGTATGGGGAGAAGATTAAGAGCTCTGTTTTAGACTTCTTGAGTTCAAAATTCCTATAAAACAGACATCCAATCCAAGTGGAAATTTCCAGAAGGCAGTTTTATATACCAGTTTGGTACTAGGAGAGCTTCAGATTTGGGAGTATTTGTCTGGAAATAGCAGCTTAAGCCTTGTGAGTGGCTGAGATCACTTAGTAGGAAGAGGTCATAGCCAGAGAAAAAAAGTAAGCCTGGGATAGACCTCAGAAGACACCAACGTTTCATTTGTGGGTCAGAATAGGAGGAAGCAACGATGACAGGCAGAGAAGATCTGAGAAGAACAGTGTTATAAGGAGAGAGTTTCTGAAGGGACTTTCAACAGTGCCACATGCCACCAGGGGCTCAAGATGAAGAGTCTGTTAGCTTTGGCAACTAAGAGCTCTTGAGCAACTCAGGCAGAAGCCATACAAGGGTGAAGTGGGAAGTGAAAGCAAATGCCTTTGATGTAGGGAAAGAAAAGCATGTGAGGAAGGATAGAGCAGCTTGTAGCCCTACACTGTCCAACATGGTAGACACTAACCACATGCAGCTATTTAAATTTGAATATAAATTTATTAAAAGTAAGTAAAATTAAAAATTAAGTTCCTCAGTCGCACTGGCCACGTTGCAAGTACTCAGTAGCCCCATGTGCCTAGTGGCTATCATATTGGACAGCACAGGTACAGAATATTTCCATTATCACAGAAAACTCTTTTAGACAGCGTTGGAACTTGTTAAAGGAAGAGGAAAGATGGGAAAGCTTGAAAGACATACTGTGTCAGAGGATCTCTTCTTGCCTCCATGACCACTGAAGATAAGCCCAAAGTGAGTGTTTATAGCCTGTGAGTTAAGTCTTTTGCAGAGAGGTAGTAACAGAAAAGAAAAGAAAGCAGGTAGCAAAGGCTCTGGGGGCCACTGGAAGGGCTGGCATCCAGAACACTGGAGGAGGGATAATTCTTTCTCCAAACATAGACTAAAACAAATGAGAGCAAGTGCAGATACAACCTCCTTTGGCAAAGCCAGGCAGCAAATCCCAATGGCAGCCATAGTGACTTGAGCAAATAGAGGGCTGTAAACTTAAAGGGGGCTTGTTTTCCATTATGGAAATCCCAATACTTCAATACAAAATAGGAACTGATGTGTAAATTTTTAGATAAACAATAGATTGAAGCAGATGCATGTTGCCACTAGAGTTTATATCTCTTTCGTTAGTAATTATAATAGCTACAATTTAGTGATACCTACTTTATGATATACACTGGACTGGGCATATTACATTAACTATCTTCTTTAAATCCACAAAACAATTCTTAGAGGTAGTTATCGTTAATCTACTTTATAAGGTTAAGTAACTTGCTTAAAGGCACAAAACAGCTATGAAGTATCAGGGTTGGATTTGAACATTAGTGTGAAATACAGACCAGACATTAGGTAATAACAATTCAGGGAAAGAGTGGAGGGCTGTAGGTGCACATAGCAAAGGTCCCTAATTTCATTGTCAAGGAAGGCTTCTTGGATGTAAGTGATGCCTAAGTGAGATCTGAAAGTTGAGGAACTAGTTGATTTCTGGGGAGAGAATGTCCCAGGAAGAAGAAACAACATTTTAGAGTTGACATTCAAGGAAGTAAAAGTCCAATCTGGCTGTAACAAACTGAAAAGAAAGAAAGGAATATTGAGAGGTAAGACTCGGGTAGAGACCATCCAACTTCCTCCATTTATATTCTATTCCATCCATTGCACTCAAGGTTAGATTTATTTCCTAAATCAAGATCTTAATATGACTAAGAAAAATGGTTAACATTTCGGTATTCCATATATCCAATACGCCAGAAGAGGAAAAAAAATCTTTCTAGTTTGTGCGTAAGAATGTAAGAGATAGCCATCTAGTGGTCTGTCTCTCTCACATGTAACCTCTGTAGATGAGATGCTGCAGCTCTGAAGCTATGGTCTCACAAGGCCAGTGCAATCTGTGTGCAGCCAAGCCTGTTACATTGCCAAATTTTTGTTTTCCTAACCCCAATGATAATTGCAAATGAGAATTTCAAAGGATCTGGAGTGCTCTGCATTTAGTATTTTATCACAGCTTTTAGATTTTTGCTGACAAACCTGAATAACCGTGCATAGTTCTGAGCCTGTGTTCCGCCATCAATGTTAGCATAATGACATGGATTCAGGTTTTAAAGTGATGTTTTTTTATCTGTCCCTGAAATAATCTTGTGTTTTATTTTGTATATAAAATGTTTCATTGTACAACAGCGTATTAAACTATGTTTAGTGTGTGGGGTAGGAGAATTTCGCAGTAATGGATTAATTTCTCTTCTGTGAGGCAGAATGCCACTGTGGCCTAACAGATGTGGTTGAGTTATAATTTGCTTTGTTCATTTTACTGAGATTGGCCCTATTACTTGGTAATTATTTTCTGATTGAAGATTTCACCTGGGAGAAGCTGCTTTCATGGGCAAGAATTGAAAACCTACTTTGAATCATTAAACCAAGACTATTTGTAAACATGACAGGATCTCTTAGCATCATTTTGGAAAGACTTCATATCCCCTTGCACCAATTTCTTAATAATATATTCTTTAGTGGAATGTATCATGGCTAAACCAGTTATCATTTTCATTTCCTAATGGTCATAAAAAAGATTTTATAAATATTATATGGTCATGCTGTAAATGTAATTAAAACTTAAGCAATCAGACCCCATAGTCATAAGTAATTTCATTAGTAGCACTTAGAATAGGGTGAGGAAAAGGCAGAGCTGTAGGTTACCTTTGAGTTTGACTTAGGAAAGCGAATTTATGTTTCCACTGAGAATAATATGTTTCCCATTCACACAATTGATGTAAATGGATTTGAAGCCATAGATGTAAATAATGAGGATTAAAATGCTTCATGAACTTTTCATAGTCATATTTTACATCTGTCATAATATTTTATAAATAATTTTGGATGGAATTAGATTATTATATCCAAGTTTACTTCTTAGTACAGGAAGACATGAAATACATTTTAGTGATGAATTACTTCAGTGATATTAGTTTGTGCAAATCTTCTCTTTTGTTTGAAACTGATCTAAAAGTATTCTTTTCCCGGGGCTGGCCCTGTGGCCATATGGTTAATTTCGCGCACTCCGCTTCAGTGGCCCAGGGTTTCGCCAGCCCAGGGTTTCACCAGTTCGGATCCTGGGCCCTAACATGGCACTGCTTCTCAGGCCATGCTGAGGCAGCATCCCACATAGCAGAGCCAGAAGGACCCCCAACTAGACTATACAACTATGTACTGGGGGGCTTTGGAGAGAAGAAGAAGAAGAAAAAAAGAAGATTGGCAAGAGATGTTAGCTCAGGTGCCAATCTTAAAAAAGAGAAAAAGTATTCTTTTCTCAAAAAATTATTTTTCTGGAATTTGTTCATTTCTTGTTTAAAATAAACAACTGGAACTACTTACAATAGCACTGCTAACAAAATAATAATAATAAAACTTGGGTTTTCAAATTGCCAAGTAGATGCATATCTGGTAGATTTCTTGTGTGTTTTACAGCACCTGCTCAAGAATATATATTTAATTTCTTGTGGATTACTCTTTAATAGACTTTTAAAGACAACTTCAAAGAGTTTTTCTGTAAAGATAGCTGTTTTCTGATATAACTGTTGATAATATTTTATTTTAGAAATCTGATCAACTCTAACTTCCAAACCAGTACAATTATCCTGTGACAATTTATTGAAATGTGCCATGCAATCACATATGCATTATTTTGTCTCTACTAACATATTAATGGAGGTTATCTAGCATTGTTGACTCCTGAGATAACAGAACAAAACAGGTGGTATATCAAGTCAAATGTGAAGCATATTATTTTTTCATTGTTCTGGAAAATCATCTCTTTTTTTCTCCCCCATCCTTGAAAGTCTGAGAGCAACCTTCTCTCTCACTGATTTTTAAGGCACAAAATTTTGTAAATTTTGCACTCTTATCAACCCTCCACCCCTTATCTCTTCTCTTTTTTCCACAGGTGATTTCTATTCACTGCTTTCCAAGCTGCTAGGAGAAAGGGAAGATGTTGTTCATGTGCATAAATATAACCCTACAGAAAAGGCAGAATCAGAGTCAGACCTGGTAGCTGAGATTGCAAATGTAGTCCAAAAGAAGGATCTCGGTCGATCTGATGCCAGAGAGAGTGCAGAGCATGAGGACAGGGGCAATGCTATTCTTGTCAGAGACAGAATTCACAAATTCCACAGACTAGAATCTACTTTGAGGCCAACAGAGAGCAGAGTTATCTCAGTACCGCAGCCCCTACCTGGTGAAGGCACCTGGGAACCAGAACACACAGGAGGTGCGTTTAGGGCTTTTTTTAAAGAGTACAATATGAAATGCTACAATCCACATTAGCAAAATCTGAAGGGAATAAAAATTAATGAGTGAAAAAAACTCATCAATAAAAAAGGACTTCTCATTAGAAAAAATGTTACTCAGATTTGGATTATCAGATACCACCTTTGAGGAGTTTTTGTTTTGGTCCGATACTACATAAATTCTGTTCAATTTGTGAGCCAGAATTACTAGGACTGAAAATGTTTGAATTATGTTGGAGAGGGCATATGCAGTTCAGGGTAACAAATTCTTACCAAATCAACTTTCTCCGTTTTACTCAATGGAAAGAAACTGAAAATTCAAAACCTGACATATAAAGTCACAGTGTATAAAATGCTTATACACTATCTTCTTTTAAGGTAATTAAATTTCTCTCAAAAGAATCTTTATACTTCAGACATTCTCATCTAATTGACTTGTAAAATGTAACCGTTTTTATGACTTTGATTTCTTAAGTTCCATTATCAATTACTATCTTAATTGGAAAGTTGGATAGTTATTTCTGGAGGGACCTCCTGCAAGTCAGTAACTGTCAGATTTATCTTTATTTCTAACCAGGATTGGCTTCCATAATTAGAGGACAATACTTTATTCCCTTCAGGTTTCTGTGCCAGCAAGCTATAGATGCCTCCCTTTGTTTTTAATTGTATTGTGGCCTCTGTGATATTGATTGTGTTTCACGTTACTTGCTAATGTGGAAAGCCAGATAATACAGCATGTGGAGATGATCTCCAAAAGAGTAACGGATATGCGTGCATGGCAGCTGTCTATGTGTGGGCTGGAATGGCGCAGGCTGCCAGCTTGATGTTTTCAAATACAGCTTTGCAGGAAGCCATAAATTATTCAACACCCAGCAGATTTTTATTTATAATTGAAAAAATTAGCATGCACTTTCTTTTGCTCACACAGAAGTTTCAAGTATTGTCCATTGGGACTGGCCTAAAAGTCTCTGTAAAATGTTAACTGGAACCCAGATTTTTACTTCTTCATGTGTAAACAGAATCAGCCCCACTTAACTCATTCTAAATTCATCTAACGAAACTGTGTTTCTCAAGAGGTGGTCCCTGGACCTCCTTGCACTAGAATCACCCAGGGTGCTTATGAAAGATCTGGAGTTCTGAATCCTACCAAAAAAGAAATGAATGGATATCCTGAGTATGGTGCCTAGAAATCTGCAGTTTATCATGTCCCTATCCATTTCATAAATAGACTGGAGTGTCTGTCTGAACCTCTGTATTAAGGACAGTAAATTGTAATCCAAACAACATGGAAATGTAAAAGGCAAAAGGGGCCTCTTGGGTAAGAATCCAATTCTATTCCAATGTGAAGTGTTGGAGTTGAGGCATGCTTTATTCCATGACTTCTCTTTGTTGCTCTTGGATTTGGAATAATGACATGATGACTTATAGGCGTCATAAGTGTCAGTGTAAAAATCATAATTTGACTTAAGGCGTTGTATCCCTGAAACCTACTTAGTTTTTCAAAGAAAGAAATGCTTAAAATACCCGAAATACATTTACTTGCCAAATCTCCTCATACCTTCCAGGGTGGTCAAAATGGTAGTGCCCAGAAGAAAAATATTTCTCCAGGATCTGGTTCAGGAAGTTTCCTTTCATTTTAAATACATGAGTGAATGCCACCAAAGTAAATAAAATAATGAGTCATAGAAACATATAGCACAAATCCTAATTATAGAATGGAAATGTGCATGTATTTTCTTTCTGAAATGATTTATTTTAGTGTTATTTCACTACTCTGATTCAAAACCTTTTTTAAAATTAAATGCAAGATAGCAAAACTCATATTTAGGTAAGCTATTTCTAAAAGTCTTTTTCTTTTCAGTTTCTTTCACTGTTGATCATAACACAATGTAATATCTAACTTTAATTGAAGATGTCTCATTACTTTGTGTAAGCCAGACGAAGACCTATCCACAGGAAGCTTCCACTTGCAAAACAGAAAGTAGAAAGTTATTAGCACATATTGCCCTGATAAAATCTATTAGTAGTCTAATTCATGTATATTTCCTAGACTATGAGCAAGGGGAATAAATTTGATGGATTGTCTTCCATTGTTTCTCTCATACCCTTTCTTTATTCCAGGTGAAGCTCAGAATGGGACCCTAATGGTCTGGAGCAATTATCTGTCTCTCTAAGTGCCTAATTTGCTATAAGGAGTAGTATTAGCTGCAAAGAAGAAAGTAGCTTTTCATAGGAGATTATTATTAAAAGAAAATATAAGGCTGTTGTGTTGTTTATTTTTATAGCTCCTACTCATTTCATGTATCTTTGAGACCTATTATTAATTTTCAAGTGAAGAAACTGAAACCTGGAGAAGTTAACCCATTTGATTGAGGTCGCAGAGTCTGAATTTAAAGCTTGGACTGATATGCGCCTTCTAGTTCTTTACGTTTCAATACACTTGTGCTCGATCAGCTGGGCTAACTTGCTAGCCCAGTTCAGATACCCTCCGTGGAGCTCTGGGCCCTCACTGCGTAGAAGCTGGAGGCTTCCACTCAGGACCCTGTGCTGATGTCCTCACTTCATGGCACTAGCACAACCCAATACAGTGGCGGTTTCAGCAGCACTTTAGATTTCATTAACGGACCCTTATTTTGGAACTGCAGTATGGGAATGGTTCCCATCCAGCTGATTTGAGGATTTGAAGGTGAAATTATTGCATGAACTCAGAAATACAGGTGTGACTTTGTGTGGTAGGCCCAGCACTACCTGAGGGTTTCAAAAGCAACATCATTTTGTGGACCTTTAGACTGGTCTGAATTCCACTGGGTGCCACACCCTGGCAACTGCCTTTAAAGTTGAGTTCTCCACCTCAGTATGAGTTGAGTATCAATGGGCACAAGCTGCATGAAGAGCGCAATAGAATAACATCTTCCAGCTCTGCAGAGCTGAGAAAGTCTTTAGCATTCCCAGGAACAAGATGGTTAAGTATGGTGTCTTCAGTGTGTCTCTAAGAGTGCAACATCTGAAAATAGCCTCTTTTTTAGATCTTATCTTCATAACTTTTGGTGAATCTATTCTGAAAACTCTCCTCCCGATAGTTGTAAAAACAGCGTTAGAAACAGAGAAACTTCCTGGACAGGCTCAGCTGTAGTCTAAACCAGAGGTTTTCAAACTGTTGTTGGAAAGGGCATGCCTCAAGCATAAGTAGTAGTTACAGCCTCCCACCATACATGCTCAAGCACGCGTGTGTGCATGCACGAGTATACTCACAATACAGCTTGCCCCGGAACGGTTCTCCATTTGGCCCAAATAAAATTTGAAAACCACTGCATGGAGGAAGTATGATGTGGAACTCTTCAGACCCTGGAGCTTGACTTCCTGGCTTTGAATCCAAGCTGCACCACTTATTATGTGGTCCCTAAGCAAGATTTTAAAAAAATTCTCTGGGCTTTAGTTTTCTCATCTGTAAAATGAGGATTATAACAGTACCATCCTCATAGGGTTAAAGTGAGGGTCAAATAATATTTCCATGTATTCCACATAATACATGGAAAATGCTTTAAACAGTTTCTGGCACATAGAAAGCATTTAATAAATATTATAATATGTTAATAATTATAATAATTCTTACCATCAATGTCACATTGGATTAATATTTCAAAAATTTAAACACCAAAGTAGTAGAACCAAATATTATCTACTTTAACTTAAGCAGCATCCATGAGAGAATTTTCTTGCAATGTGTAGGCATGCTGCAAAATTTGACACTCTAATTTGATACATTCAGAAAATGACATAGCACTGTTCTGTCATAATGAGAGTTTGTGGCTCTTCAATTCTGATCACTTACAGTGATCGTGTGATACATGATATACAGTATGAAAATATTCATCTTGGTAAACTGAGACGCAATTGCATTCCTTTTTACACAACATAGTTTGATTTCCACCATTGGTTTGATATCTATATTAAGACAGCATTAATAGATTAGAAACAAAACCTTAGTCTTTATTCTAGTAGCCTTCTGGAAACTAGACTCGTTGGAAAATAAATTTAAAACTACAGATAGCTATTCTCACTAGCAAGTTTGACTGGACTACTATTTGCTAGCATATGGAAGCCCAACTGAGCATATATTGCACACCTCTGGACATCAGAAAATATGCATTTGTGTGCTGCTTCCCGTCAGATAAGAGCACTCACAGGGTCTGTAAATATTTTTATCATACATTTAGATTTCACTTAATTTCTATGGACAACTTTTACCTAACTCAGTGTCCATACTTTTAACATATTTCATTCATATGCTTACCTCTAGGGTCAATAGAATTCCCAGGGTAAAATAAGGCAATCAGTGGGCTGAATTTTCATCTCTGGAGGGGAAGAGAATAATAAAAACAAACACATACATACCCCTTACTATGAACCAGGCTAAGTGTTTTAGATGCATTAACTCATTTAATCATCATAACAACGCTATTTATAAACCCATTTAGAGAGGAAGAAACTGAGGCATAAAAAGGTTAAGTCAAGTGCCCAAAGTGCCACAGCCCAAGGAACCAAGATTTAAAGCCAGGCAGACTTGCTCCAAGTCTTGATTTTTAATCACTTCATTATTCTGCTTTTCACAGTAAATAAAATTATAGATTGGGAGGTAGATGATTGATGGATAGATAGACTGGTTTTGTCCAATCATCCCATCACCTCATCTACAATCATGAGAACTCTAGGAATAGATTACCTTTGATCATACTTTCTCAGTCAGTATCCAAACAGTTTAACCAAGATGAAGATCTCATTTGCAATTAAATTTTAGAAAGAGAAGAAATTCTGCGAATGCTTCTGAGCTCCTAGTTGTCTTACGTCTCTTCCTCACTTCGCTCCCATTAAGTGAAACATTATAATTAATTCTTGTTTTCTTTCTGACTTAGGTATAAATATTTCTCCTATAGTTTTAGTTAATTATAGTTATTGCTGGCACTTCTGATGAATAACAATCCCCGACCAAAATAAGGCATCTTTTCATCGCTAGATGAGAATTTACAAGTGCAGAAAAAGCAACCATTACATTTTGTTCTTGTTGTTGAAGTCTTCTAGTGATTTTCATCAGGATCTTTTCCTTAAGATTAAATAGGAAGAAATTTGTTACACTCAAGTCAAGTCATAGTTCTGGGTTTGGAATTCTTTTTTTTTCAACTTTATCTGATTTTATTAGTCTTTATGTAACACAGATAAATGAATGCCCTTTTAAATGCTTATTAATAATTTCATATGAAAGCAGCATTGATTACTAACATTAATCGTTTTCTTGGAAAAGTTTAGCTTAAATAAATCCTTCAAGTAATTTATTGGTACAATTTTAATAGTAATGTTTGATTTTTTCTGAAAGTAGTAACTTTTTTTCCTAAATATTTGGCAGAATATGAGGTTGCACATTTCCTTTTATTTATAGTGAATGCAAAGATTCTTCTGAAATAATCCTATCATTTGATATCTGAATTTAGAGCAGCTGATACTTAGAGTTGGGAATGGCTTGCTGAGGGTCATATGCAAGATTTGTATTGAATTTTCAAATTAAAACTGTAAGCCTACAACATTAGTCATATACTGAATCACTTCTTAAGTAAAAGCTAGAGGAATCTGAACTCGAATTTTTAACTTGTCCCTGATTGAAAATGGTAAGTTTAAGTTAGAACCCACATACATTTTATCATACAATTTCTTTAATAAGTATTTGAAATATTCCTTAATTGCGGATTAGAAAATAATCATCCTTGATATTGATGACTGAAGTCTGGCCCAAGCCTACTGTTTCTTTCCTGTGTAATGAGAAAATGATCTGGGATGAGCCAACACTATTCTAGCATTTTGTGATTCTCATGTAGACGTGGGCAGGGATTGGAAAAACATCAGTATTAATTCCATATACGTACACCACTAGTCCTAAATGACTGCACTGATTCTTGATCATTTAATCTTAAAGGGAATAGCCTTTAACTACCTAATAGTGAAAAAATGGTGACACTGGAAGCAAAAACATCACTTAACTGAGCTAATATTCACAGAAGAGGATATGAACTCAGTTTTCCTTTAACTATTTTAGAATTCCTAGTTAACACAGAGGCTTAAATTCCAAAAGTTTTGAAATTTTGCCTAGGTAATCTTAATAAGTGTGCAGTGATATTTTTAAATGAAATTAAAAATAATTTAATATAATTTCTCCAAACAGTCTTGCCAGGCACAAAATAGCTCTCCTTTGCGTTCACTCAGTATTGGAACAGCCAAGTTGCTCATAGTGTTAGCCTGCTTATATATTTCCTTACATACCACCTTAACTGTTTTGAAAATTCACCGAAAGTATATGTTTAATAAATATGTCCTAGATATTTATGCTACTTTTCCTTCTTGAAAATTTCCAACCTAAAAGGATTCTTATATGTGACAAAATAGGTTGTTAATAACCTATTAGTCAAGACCTTGTGCAGACTTTGGAGTGCTTACCAATCTAAGGTCAGTGATAATTGGGATCATTCATGGCCAGATTAAAGTTCTTTATTCAGTTCTTTAATCAATATTTTCAGTACTTTATGAAATTCACATTTGACCCCAGAACAATATATTTATTTTGGCCATTGCATATTTTCTATCAGAATTAGTATCTCTGCTCTTTTATGAGCACCTAGCTTCCTCTACCTGGTGGTAGACCACTGAATAGAAAGGTTCCAGAAACGTGATATTTGTTTATTGTCCTTAATGAAAATAATTAGCCAATTAGCACAGTGCTAGGGCTAAAAAGAAATAGCACAAGTGAATTATGAAATTATAAGGATGTTTAAATGCTAGTTGATGGCATAATAGAAACTGGAGCATAGAGTGCAGTTTAGTGCATTAATTAGGCTATTACAGTGGGCCAGGCCTTGTGCAAGACTTGGTGACAAAATAGGGAATAAGACATGATCTCTAGTCCTCAAGAAATTCCATCTAGTTGTAGTGGTTCTGGTCTCTGAGAATCTGGTGAAAGCAATTAAATATCTATATTGTCATGAGGTTTGAGGTTCCCTTGAATCCCATCTAGAATCTTCAGGAGCTGGTAAATGGGTATAGAATGATGACTACCAAATGGACTAGCTATAACTGAGACGAAAATGAATGACGTACAACCTGAGATTCAAGCAACTTTCAAATAATCTAAAACATTTTCTTTGAGGAATGATTTATCCATCTGTTGATCTATCTAGACATCTCTAATTATTATGCTTATACCCTATTTCCAGAGTTCACTTTCAAAAACACAGTTTTAATTATGTCACCCTATGCTTAAAAACCTTCAGTGGCTCCCAATCGCCGGTAGCAGCAATTTGCGTCCTTTTTTCCTGTTAAGACAAGCGTGATAGATGATGAATGCTGTTCATCTGAGCAGCCCCATTCACATCCACTGCTGTGCCTAGAATTGTTTGCAAAGGCACGCCAGCTGTAACTCTGCCCCCCTTCTCTCCAGCTCGAGAAGGCATATCACAACACACGTGAGTGAGAATGACATTCTCATGTGCTCTAATATATTTCAAAAGTAAATCATTCCCAAACTCTGGGCTTTGCTGCTACTAATAAAGTACTTGCAGCATGCCTCAAAATTAATCAAAGTATAGATCAAGACAGCACAACTGAGAACTACATTCATTCATTGTTAAATCCATACTTCTTCGTGTAATATACAATACATTTTCCAGGCTACACTAGATTTCTGGGTCTGTTAATCCTGCTCTCATTCCCCAAACCACACCTGACATATACAGATATCCCTTCCAGATTTCTTAAAGATCTTGAAACACATTCTGCAATTATAAACATGCTCGCTTTTACTCTTTCTGACCAAAATATTCTCTGCCCACATCTATACTCGATGAACCCCCTGTTATCTTTAAGTGCAAACACAAATATCTTTTCCTCTAGGAAACTTCCCAGGTCTGACCTTAACCCTACCCTCTCCCAGCCACGCCTTAGGAAGGATCATGGACACTCTCCTGTGTTCCTGCACTACGTTGTGTCATGAGTATTTGGTTTCTGTTTTTTCTCATTTTATCCTATGAGTTCCTCAAGGCCAAAAACCATGTTTTATTTCTTTGCGTTCCCAGAATCTAACATAATGCCTTACATAGACAATACGCTTAGGGAGTATTTGCTGAAAATGCTTCAACAAAGGTTGTGGGCAGAATTGATCTAGGCATCCTATTGATTGTGCTATGTTTTGTTAATTTTTATTAAAGAAAAAAATTCAATGTGCAAAGATAAAAATATTTGGAGGGAAAAGGTACTGTTTCCTTTTGTGTAGTTGAGAGAATTATTTAAAAGTGTTTATCCTCACACCGACTTCATCTGAAGTTTTCAGAGGCTGATTAGACAAGCCCTGTGCTTCCGTTTCTTCCTCCAGTCTTTAATGCCTAACTTTGAGGATTTCACTGTATGTTGCCACATCCTCCAGAGGGTGGAAAGGAGAAATGAGGCTAGAATTGCTGCTTTTCTACTTCTCAGCATCTCTGTTGAGATGAAACATTCAAGAGAGACAGAAATATTGACGCTGATACAATAGATTGCACAATATCTTCAGAGCTTTATATCCTCAGTATAGCTACCCCATACATCAAACCTCTTTATTCGTGAGCGTGTTTATAAAAGGGATCAGCACAAATGAACCTTGGTATTCTCTAAGGATAAACGTATTCTGATCAGAAATGAGAAGAATTTGGAAATCATTCGGTCACAAAGTTTCTGCTATTTTTCCTTTCTATTGTTAGGACACTGTGAAATACAAGCAGTGAGAGAGAGTGTCTCTCCATTCCCATTGTTACAGCAACACTGAAGTTAGGAGAAATGGGATGAGTATGTTATATAGTTCCTTGTACAAGGGATAAGCAATAATCTTATAGGGTCTAATGTATAGTCAACATTCAGAATTTACACAGAATTTAGATGAGAGACAGACAGATACACAGACACACACAGGCTTATTGCCCATGGTAGCTATTTATTTACAACATTTGAAAGCTTTGTATTAGAAAGATGTCATCCATGTTGCCATATTTTCCAAAGATGCTGATTTAAAATAAGAATCTTGTCATGAAGAAGGCAGTCTCAAATTTGCTCTTTAATGACTTAAGGGGAAGCCGGTTATACAGGCATCTAATAAACAGGAAACAAGTTCACAGTCACTTTATTTCATAGCTCCGAAAGCTACTTGGCATGTGCATGTGGTATATTGTATGTAGAGCACGGCTTTATGTTTTTTTCTTTGCATCTAGTGACATTACTGCATGAGTTTCTTATAACCATTGTGAATCTTCGTGAGGTTATACTGGCTTTCCCTTTTACACTAAATGTATGTCTTTATCTTTTAGATTTCCATGTAGAAGAGGCACTGGATTGGCCTGGAGTATACTTGTTACCAGGCCAGGTTTCTGGGGTGGCTCTGGACCTTCAGAATAACCTGGTGATTTTCCACAGAGGTGACCATGTCTGGGATGGAAAGTAAGTAATATTTTTCCTTCGACCAGTAAATGAAAATAAAAACAACATGCATCACGGGGCGGCCCGGTGGCATAGTGGCTAAGTTCATGCGCTCTGCTTCCACAGCCTAGGGTTCGCCAGTTTTGGTTCGCAAGAGCGGACCTATGTATGGCTTATCAAGCCATGCTGTGGCAGACGTCTCACATATAAAATAGAGGAGGATAAGCACAGATGTTAGTTCAGGACCAATCTTCCTTAGCGAAAAGAGGCGGCTTGGCAGTGGATGTTAGCTCAGGGCTAATCTTCCTTAAAAAAAAAAAAAATAGCATGCATCACTTTTCATTACACCAAGAAAAATGGTGAGAGAACTATCAAGGTTCTTTTTGAACTTGATTTTTATGGGCAAAACATAATTGTTCTCTTAACGTATGAGTGTGATAAGTACCAGAGGGGAAGTCTTGTGCATTTTAAAACGATTAAAATGGTTTCAGGAACTAGTTTATGGACAGAATGCAATAACAATCTGTGAGTCTGCCTACTTATCATTTTTCTCCCTCCTCCTCGAAGCTACCTCCACCTTCCTAAGGAGAATAATATAAAAGGCAGTTAAGACACTACATTGCTGAGACATTTCAAGACTTCAAAGAAAGTGCATCATGATAAATGATCAACTAGGAAAAGTTATTAGTTCACTACAATAAGGCACCTTGTTAGAATGGTACAGAACCATTCTAAGGCCATTGGACTCTCCTTTTCCGTCAGGCTGCTCCATGGCGGTGATAACGATGAGCGTCCTGGAGATTGTGGTAGGAACAGTTTGGCCACCCTATGTGTAGCAGTAGTCAGTACCTTGGCCTTCACATTTTCATATAGATTAATTTTGTTACTCAAATTTGCTCTTTTCATGAGCACCAAAGTTAAGAATAACACTAGGACTCATAGTCCTGCTTTTTCCTCTGGTTTTCTCTTTACAACCTTTCATTCTATCTTCCATTTTCTTATAGAGATTTTTGGTAAAAATGTCTAACATTTATTGGGTGTTTACTGTGGGCCTGTCACTGTTCAAAATGGTTACATAAATTGCCTCACAGCAGTTAGGCACTATTATTGTCATCCTCACTCACAGTTTACAGATGAAGAAACCAAGAGAAGGTAAGTGTTTTGCCCCAAGTTTCACAGTTGGTAAGTGAGAAAGCCAGGCTTCAGTTTCTATCCATCTGACTCCAGAGCTGGCCCACGTATGCACTTTGGGATATTGCCTTTTAGAGGACTGTGAGCACATTCCCATGATGCTGTTCCTAAAAGCTTGCTCCAAAATTTAGCAGATTATCTTAATTCTCCTGAGTAATGAATATCCATTTTTCATTTGTTTTATCACAAATTTACATATGAAGGTAAATTTTCAAGTATCTTATAATTAAGTGTAACGAATCTCCTTTCAAGAGTACAGTTACAGGATCTCATTTGGAAAATTGAGGACCCATGTATATAATTCAGCTGTTATTTTCCTCCATTTTCAGAGATGTTGATCAAACTTATGCTGCACGTGCTGAGTCACTTATACATGTATGTAGTTTTCTTTGTGCAGTTGAAAACGGAATTCAATCCGCATTTCAAACTAGATTGGCAGCTTCATTACTATTTAATTGTCTTTTCCAGTTGTCACACTTGAAAATGGAATCTGAGAAAGATAACACTTCAGAGTTCAAAGCAAACAATTGAACTCAGCATTCCTATTCATACATCTCTGTTACATCATCTTGTTCATTATTGAGCATCTAATGGCATTTTAACAAGTGCTTTTAAAAGCAAACTATTACTATTCATTGTAGTATATTTTCTTCATTTTAATGAATATTGCTGTATTTTCTGGATGGATTTCTAGCCACATTTTACCAGAGGAGAAAATTGCAGCATCATTTTCTCCCATTGATACTGTTTCTGCTAGCTAAAACTAAATTGGACAAAGTCCAGTTTTCCATTTTAATGTGATATTCATTCCAAGTAAACAGCAGAGGCTGGAATCATTTAATAGAAAAAGGGATCAGTAAAGGCCAGCTTGGGATAGGAAATGACACAAGACTATGAAACAAAAGCCACATAAGAATATTTTCTGTGACTTTTATGGCAGTCCTAGTTGAAGAACTGCTTTTTCCTGGCATCTAGCTTTCATCTAGATAGCTAGTATTATGTGTAAATAGCTTCCAGTTTCATTGCCAAAGCCCTGGTGTGTTACTCTGATAAATGACACCAACAAAGGAGTGTTGTTAAAAATGGAAGACTTATATGTTGAATCTAAAAAACAAAACAAATGAACAAACAAAACAAAACAGAAACAGACTCATAGATACAGAGAACCAACTGGTGGTCGCCAGAGGGGAGGGAGGTGGGGGTATGGGTAAAATAGGTGAAGGGAGTTAAGAGGCACAAACTTCCAGGTATAAAATAAATAAATTATGAGATGTAATATACAGCATAGGGAATATAGTCAATAATATTGTAATAAATTTGTATGGTGACAGATGGTTACTAGACTTCTCGTGGTGATCATTTCGTAATGTATATAAATGTCAAATCACTATGTTGTACACCTGACACTAACATAATATTGTATGTGAGCTAAACTTCAATTTAAAAAAAGTAAGACTTCTTTAGAGCAGAAGTGCTAATATAACTCATTAAATCTGTTTCTTTCTTCTTTATCTTTATCTTTCAGATATAAGAATATTTTTATCTCTCTTTCCTTCTGCCTCTCTTGTGTTGCCTGTTGGCGATGTTGCATCCTTTGCAATCCGTGGTTGTGAGGAAATTCTCTTCTGGCACTCAGATCTCTGCTTTCAACCACTCTTTGCTTTATTATTCATGAAGAGAACTACAAGTGGATTACTCTGTTAGTTAATTTTTAGGCAAATAGATTCGGATTTGTGGGTTCTGTTCTTTGAATGGTCATGCATGACCATCCTTCCCACATGCATAAGTCACATATAAATAGACAAAGTAGATAGTTTTTCTTCTCCCTCGTTAAATATCCAAAGATTCTACAAAGAAAAAGCATCTTCCTGTAGAATTTATGATGTGCTGGTGAAAGACAATGGAAATTAAAGTTTGAGTGGAAATTGCATTCTTGTTGCAACTGTTTAATTGCAACAAAGTTTAATAACATGCAAATTGCATATTTTATAAAATTGCAAAGTTTAATATCATGTATACATGGGAGAACCCCAGGAAAACTGAGTAACTTGCCAGAATGGCCAAAACCACCACCTTAAATACCATCTTCAGCTAAAGACAGAGGATGTTGGGGGTAGTGGTTTGGGACTTTAGAGGGAGGAAGGCAATTTACATGGAGATGGAAATGCAGATGTTTGATAAATAAGTGTTTGCTGATCCATCTATAGACAATGTGACCTGAGAGACAGAACTTTGATAAAAATGGGCTTGCTATCATACCTCATTTGTATTATACTATAGCTATTTTATGGTAGTACCTCCTTCCTGGAACAGGCCTTCTGTCTTCAATTCTTTTAGGCAGTTAGGGAGACGGTCGAAGTTTCTTTCAGAGTCTTTGTCCTTAAAAATAATCAAGCCAAAGAGACTCTTTGGGGTGGCAAGTTCTGATCCCCTACACTACCACTGTTTGGATGGAGTAGTGAGAAATCATATATTAATTTTCCTTGGAATCTTTCCCATCCTGATATCTCTTGTATTCACATAATTGTAGGTTCCCTAAGGCCAGAGCTTGCTCTGAATCAAATCTAAGGACCCTGAAGCCCCTGGTTCTTAGGAGGTGATCACTCTTTAAGCATCAGAAAGTTCTTGGAGTTAATAATAATCCCTAATTAATTCTCAGTAGCCAAAGCTCTTTTGATATCATCAAATCAACTGCCTTTAATGAGTACTATTCTCTTCTTTCCTTCCTGATAGCCCTGATCAGCCCTTACTCTTCTACTTAACCGTGCTAAGTAAGCATGAAAACCAAAATAATAATAATAATAAACCACTTAGCCTCCTGAAAGATGATTGTCACTCCCTTTCTCAATTTGATTTCCATTTTCCTTGCTGTCTGCCCCTTACTTCAGTATGGCCACTTTAAGAAGCTTCTTCTCTCTGAAATAGGAAATGCCTATTACCAGCAGGGTGTAATGAAACTTAAAGAGCCTTTTGTCTGCCCTGGTGTTAGGGCAGCCTGTCAGCTAGAGCTCTTTAAAGTCTAAATGCCCCCCAGCAGGGGCTCAGTAGCTCCTGCCTCAGTAACAGCTGTTCCTGGGTCTCTGTCTTAAAATCAGAGCTATCAGGTAGGAAGGAAGAGAATAGCACTTATTAAAGGCAGTTGATTTGATGATATCAAAAGAGCTTTGACTACTGAGAATTAATTAGGGATTATTATTAACTCAGGCCACTATCAAAGGCCTGCTTCTTGGCCATTCTTTTTTTAATCTCAGCTGTGGTTGAGGTTCTACTCTGCAGGACTCACATCACAAACCCACTTAACTAAACCATGGGTTTTACCCCTGATTTTTAGATGTTAAAAGTTGTTTCCTGTATGTCAATTATCATTTCTTCACATGGAGTTGGAAGGGATCTTGGAAGTCACTGTCACTTGGGATTCTTTCTGTTACCAAAAAGAGAGAAAACGCAAAATGAACTGGCTTAAGAAAAGAGGTCTTTTAGTAGTTAGTATAAGTGAAAACTTCAAGCGTATGGTAGCCCAAATGACATCACCAGGATCCACTTCTCAATCTATTTTCTCCTGGTTGGCTCCATTCCTAGGGTTTGATTGATCCCCCTCCTGCCTTGCAGCTTCAGAATCACATTGTCGCACTTGTCTCACAGAAAAGATAGTCTATGTCCCTGATAGCTCAACAGAAAATCCTGACATTGAGTCTTTTAGCATTCTTTGGTCTGACTTAGGTCCTGTCTCCTCCATCCCTGAACCAGTCCTTGTGGGCAGAGGAATTAAATCCACTCTTTGGCTTAGTGTAAGTTTTTTGTTCTGTCCGTGGAATGTTAGAGTGGAGTTGACATCATCCAAAGCAAATGGGCTGAGAGCAAGGCTCAGAATGTTGGTTCAACTAAAGAAAAATTGAAGTTCCCTTAGCACAACATAGGGCAGTAGACATTGGGCACCCAGAATAGCAAATGTCCACCAGAGAGCTCATCTCCAACCTCCCACCCAATGCAAACTTCTCTTTCTTTACAAAATCTTCCACAGGAGCCTGCCCGGTGGCGCAGTGGTTAAGTTCGCGCATTCCTCTTCGGCAGCCCAGGGTTCGCCAGTTTGGATTCCGGGTACAGACATGGCATCACTTGGCAAGCCATGCTGTGGCAGGTGTCCCACATATAAAGTAGAGGAAGATGGACAGGATGTTAGCTCAGGGCCAGTCTTCCTCAGCAAAAAGAGGAGGATTGGCAGATGTTAGCTGAGGGCTGATCTTCCTCAAAAAAAATTTTTTAAAAAAATCTTCCACAGTCATCCAATGCTTGAACTCTTTCCGTGCCAAGAAATTCCCTAGATATGAGACATACTTTCTAATTATGGGACTCATCTAGAAGTTATAAAGTTCTTAATTATGTTAAACTCAAATCTGAGTCCTATAACTCCAGCTTCATGACAGCCTAATGCAGGATGAATTCATTCCCATTTATCCATGTCAATTATTTGCATATTTGAAGAAACTGTTATCTTCTCCAGACCAAATATCCCCCAGGCCCTCAACCAGTCTTCATGCTGACATGATTCTTTCATCTGAAGGTGCTCTGGTTTCTCAGCTCTTTAAAGTGTTTGGTTGAGAAGTGGCCACAGCACCTAATGTATTATCTGACCAGCAATGCAGTTACTGTATTTGATGTGTATTTTAGGTATCTGTCAATATAAAAAGGTTGTATTCACTTTTCTTCAACAGCCTTGTGTTGAATTTATAATCTACTAAGATCTCCAAATGTATTTCGTAAAATTGTGCTCAATTTTTTACTGGAAATTTGTACTTATGCAGTGTTTTTAAAATATTGAATTCAGGATTTTATTCCAATGACATTTCACTTCATTAGATTTAGCCTTGCTTCAATTTACAGACATTATTTTATTCTTAATTAAGCAGAGAATATGCTGTCCTTCCCAGCCACGTCTTAAGTCTGTTTGGTGAGCATGCTTTTCATATCTTCATAAATGTTTATAAAATTTTAGTAGTTGAATAGTTGGTTTAGCAAGTTTTGTTCTTAAAGATGTGGTCTTCTGGGAACCTTGTCCCACCTATTCGCCAAAGAGCTCACAAACTGTCTCTTCATCAATGCTGTATGGAATTTTGCCAAGATCTCTTGTTTCAGAAACCTGTCTGCTTCCTAACTTTCAGAAAAATCAGTTTCAGAATTGCCTCACTAATTTTCCAGAGTCTCAGTTAAGATATCAGCTCGAGGTTCTGCTTCTACATCTGCAACTTCTTTCATACCTTAAGAGTTAATTGGGCCTGGAAAACAGAACTCAAGGTGACTGAGTGGCACCTTAGTACCTTCATATCTGAGACAACAGTGTAAGGAGTTCTAGAAAAAGAATGTTGCCATATTCTGCCTTTCTCTCTCCTGTTGCCATTTGCCGTTTTACTTGAGCCATTTTCTTCCAGTTTTCTGTTACTTTCTCTAATTTTTCTTGGTTATCTGACTATTTTTCCATCTCATCTACATATCCAAGTAAATTTGATAACTGGCAAAGAGATTCTCCAGTCTAGTGAGGTCAGTCTTTGTAAGAGAAAACCACATTTTCAAAGACAGGGGACCTGGATTTGAATCTTGGTTACCATTTCCCAGCTTTGAGACCTGCATCAAGACATTTGAACTCTCTAACTCTCAATACCCTAGTCCAAAAAATGAGGGCTTTAATAAGTGCCTCATTCTGTTGAGTAACAAAAGGCACTTTGTTAAGTGACTTGTCCCCAGGGGCCTCGGGGCCCGAACAGAGCCGGTTGTGTCATACCTGGTTCTTTGTTCTTTTCATCCCTATTTGTGATGTCTCTGATGCTAGGTCTATCAGGGCCGTAAATAGTCATGCTGGTTTCTTTGACTGCCCACCTCTTTTCCTCCTCACAGGGATTTTTTGGAATGTGTATATATATTCAGAAGTGTTTTCAACATAGTATTAAATTATATCCCATTTAAAGTCTCTGGCCTTTGTATGATATGTCTTTGCTTTCCTAACATTGAGGGTACATGTCCACTTATTTTCTCACTTGAAAACCTATGGTTCCTTCTCCAGCTTCTTAATTTGTATAATTAGAGAATTATATTTTACTTCTTTCTTCAGTTGCTGTTATTTATTTTGCATTCCCTTAATTTTGATTGATGGCCCAGAAGTTTATTTTCTCCTTACTCTAGTTCTTTTTGTTTGTGTGAGTATAGCAAAGCGTTTCTTCTCAGCCTTATCTAAACTGTTTGATTAGCTGCTAATGTGCAAAATCATTAATGGGGCATTCAAACTGCTAAAATAAAGAACTGATGAATTCCGGCCCACAGGCTGCTGTTCAGCCTTTTCGGCTGAGTGCTTTTTCAGAGAAGCAAACAAAAATCAGCAGAGCTCCAGGCACTGTGTGAAATGTGCAGGGGATTATTATATCCTGTAAAAAGGTAAATGTGGTTGAAATAAAGACCTCTCCACAGCGTAAAATGTGGGGTAGCTGCTTTAGAACGCTGCATAGACAGTTTGCTATAGCAACGATGTATCCAGCTCTGTAATCTGACATCCATTTGTGAACTGTTCAAGGGTTACCTTTTTTGAATTATAAGAGAGTTTATAAACTACTTTATTTCACAGATTTAATGTGTGTCTGTGTGTGATTTTCCCATTTAAGAAAAAGACATCAATTTCTTTTATTACTTGCTGCGTGTAACTACCAGCGGCCAGCTGTTCATTGCCTGAAGCTCCAGCTATCCCAAGTGGAAGGATTAGGACTGGGTCCACCAATCAATTGAATGATCGAATATCCCTTGATGCTGTCAGTTTAAACATATAGATGTCTATTAAAGGGTATCACAAAAGATTTTCAGTGAAATAGTTGGGCCTATTTTGTTGTAGTTAATTCCTTTTAAAGCTATAATCTTCCAAAGAATTCTATTATTTTATTATTTGTTATTTATGTTATTGAAGTAAATTAATATGTTTAAATAATGCTAATATAAGTAGAGTGTCATCTTTGGTTTTTGTTTTTTTATGTTTTGTTTACTTTGTGTTATTTTTTTCTTCTTTGTTTTGAGAGGTGGTGGTTAAATGAACAGATTCTCTATAATCATTAAATTCAAGAACTTGCCTAATCACTGAGATCCTTAATGGATACAGACGAAGTGTAGGAATACTATGAATAATAATCATAAAGCTGTAAAGATAGGAAAAGTTGCTGATCTTAAGCATCAAATAAAATGCCCTCTGTACACACTAATGACATGAGGGTAATTTGTGATAGCAAAAAACCCTAAAAGAAACCAAAATTATTGGTCGTTACATTGTAATAAGATACTGAGAGAGAGAGCTTGATAAGTTGAGAGATCTGATATTTTCTAAGTATCCAATTTTTTATTGTAAAAATCTGATTTATTCACTCTGTAGCTTATTTAGTTTTGTTACGTATTTTCCTCTTCATTCCTTCAGTTTCTATTTCACAATTTACTGTAATACCACCAAAAGGTGGATAATAAAATAAAAGAGGATGATGCTCAAATTAGTTTTTTTTACTATTTATTACCACCACTAGAAACTTGACATTTCTAAATTGTAAGTATAGACACCCACACACAAATTGTGTTTGTGACAGTAAAGCATCAGCTGCTTGATGCATTTTTTTCTACATTTGTGGGCAGTGCAGAACAGTACCATTGATAAAGGATGTTTTTCCCTTACCTGCTCATCAGCTGCAACATTTTCATTCGACCTGACTGGCGTAAGGACTGTGGGTCTGGCTTGTTTATATTTCTTCCTTAAGGGAGCTTGTTTTCTTGGAAGCCAAGACCAACATTTCAGGTCCTGGACCCTGAACTTTCATGGCTGCCAGTGAGTAATTTAAGTTAGAGTTTACATTTTGAAATATTCCAATATCTGGAGAAATAAGCTGAAGCTATAAAAAACATGCTTTAAGTTTATAGGAGTTCAATGTATGCTTCTGGTGCGGTGGATGGGATCGCCTTTCTACTTTCTCCCCATCAATAAGTCATAAGAATGTATTTCCTAAAATAGTCGGACCAGAGATTTAGGGCTGATGGAGATTATTTAAGTGAATGACAAGACAAACCAAAGGGGCAGTTATCTTACAGAATTACTCCAACCCATTTCTTGGGAAAATCATGAGCAAGTAAATATTCCAGGCTTCCTGTATGGTTTGTCATTTTGCAAATAAGAGGAGATGTGGAGTTAGGTGTGCTGAGGTCTGATAGGCTCCAGTTTTATCAGGATATATGATTGGACTGCCACTAGCGTTAGCTGTCAATGGTGAATCAGAACATTATCTACATATGAAGTGGAAAGCACTTGGTAAGTGATGAGGATTTAGTAACTTTCCATATTACTAACTCCTAGGTAGGGGTGGAGTAGAGAAGTAATGTACTAGTATATTCCATGCCCAAGCAAATAAACTGCAAGAATAAATGAAAATTTTAGGAAATACAAAAGGGAAAGGGAAATCTAAATCTGATCAGTGGATTATATTAACATCAACATCCTGGATATAATATTGTACTATAGTTGTGCAAAGTGCTATCAGTGAGGAAACTGGGTAAAGTGTACATGGAATCTCTCCATGTTATTTCTTGCAACTGCATGTGAATCTACAATTATCTCAAAATTTCAACTGAAAAAAAAGAGAAAACAGATTTTAACTCCTTACGGTCAAGGAAAGCATTATTCTCACATTATTTAGATTGCCATTACAAAGCACTGAAATGTTTCTGAATAATGAGGAATATAAGCCTTAAAAGAGATCATAAATGAAGCAACTTCATCCTGTTTCACATGAATGTAGAACTTTTAGCATACTATGAGCCTTAGACATGCTGGACTTATGTTATCCAATATCGCAGACAAGTTAGAAAAAAAACAGAGACCATTCATGGTTGATTCCAATACTCTGTCTTCTAGAAGAATAGTTATGTTTTTAGTACAGAAATTCATATTGAAATAGAGTTTCAGATACAGGGCAAACTCTGGCGTTTCATAGTATTAAGAAAGAGTTACTTCATCTTTGCCCTTTACTCTGATTTAATAAGACCTTGTATATTCTTACATTGTTTCTATCCAATAAAATTTCACATTTCAATTTAATAATCATCCCATGAATGTCATAAAATCTGCTTTGTTAGTGACGTTACTTCCATTTCATAAACTTATGTATTTTGTTTCTAGGTACTGCTGTGTGGTTTTAACTACACATAATGGCATATGTAAAGTATTACTTAAGTTTTAGCTTACAAGCTGAATCAATATTTTGTATTCAATTGAGTGCGTCATTAATAAGAACTACTTCAGGGACTTATTGTTATCTTTCAGGAAAAATATACCCCGAAGACTGTAAAGTCAAGAAGCGCAAGTAATTGTGTGATATATATTTTTAATGGCAAGAAAATGTAATTTTGAAATCTTTTTTTCTCCTAGTGGTACTCTACATAAGTTCCATAAAAATATCAACCAATTAATCAATAAGTGTATGACAGATTTGAGCAATCTGTCGCCTGTCTAGATTGCAAATATATCTCCATAAATATTTAATGTTATTCAGATTCTTCTTTTGCTTATACGGTTGAACTACAAAATATTAATAGATTGTTTTCACATCCTTGTCTGATTCTGTAAAGGAAATTCTATTTTACAGAAATATTCGTTGATCATCCATTGACTTCTTCTGGCAAAATATATATATTTTATGCACACACACATATGGTTCAACTATGTGCTGATCCAGTTCTTTATTTTTGAAAATATAAGTTGGTCTCTTGGTGCTTTGTATATTTACCTCTCTGTTACATCACCTTAGATTAGAAGAATTTATCTTTGTCCTTTATCCTAAATAATTTCCAAACAGGAATTGAAATAAGTACAATGTCTGTGATAGTTGTCAATTTTAGGAAAGATAAAACTAATAATTTAGATAGAAATATAAATGGAAAAAAATACATATATATAAATATATATGTTCATAATATTTTATAATAACCTGCAAGGTACAGAGTTAAAAAGCGGAAATTGCCATATTTGTTTTAGTTTTATATTAATTATCACATAGTTGTCCGTTTTGTACTTATAGAAAAGCTGTTACATGAAAAAGGTTTTATGTCTCAGCATATTTTTGTTTCAAGAATCAGTTATGTTTTATATTTTTGAAATATTTTCAACATTCTGTTCTATATCCTTATAATATGTATTTGCATTTTGTACCTACAGCAAGTACAATAGCAAACATATTTTTGATCACTACCCTTCCTCCTATCATTTACATTTTCCTTATCATTACAGAGGTTAAACAATGTTATGTTTTCTTTTATATTTTAAAAGAAAGTAACTATGGAATTAAAATATTTTGAGGAGCTTTAAAAAAAATTAGTTAGAGAGTTCAGGATAGTGTTTCTCAAACGCTCGTGTGAATGTGAATCACCTGGAGATCTTGTGAAAGTGCAGGTTCAGATCCGGTGGGTCTGAGACCCTGCCTCTCCAGCACTTTTCCTGCTGCTGCTCCGCTGACCGCTCTGAGCAGCACAGTTCTACAGGCCAATGGTGTGTGTGTGATCCAAGACGCTGAACCATCAAGGACAAAGAGTGAAGTCAGATACATCTGAGCTCTTCCCTTGATTCTGTATTTAGAATCTCAAGTGAGTGGTCTGCGTTTCTCAAGTTCATTGGAGTTTCTCATTGGTTTATTTTCTATTTTAATGCATTTTTTTTTTAGCTCTTTTGACAGCAAGTTTGTGTACCAGCAAAGAGGACTCGGGCCAATTGAAGAAGATACTATTCTTGTCATAGATCCAAATAATGCTGCAGTCCTCCAGTCCAGTGGAAAAAATCTGTGAGTTAAATCACTTATATTGTCATTAAGGCTTGTACTACATGTATTGGGTGTAAGGTGTGTCATTGGGTCTGGTCTTAGAAAGAGTGTGTTGTACAGTAGTGGTGGGAAAGCGCAGCTTAAGAAAGCAGGAGACTAATTGGGCCATCCTATCTTTCATTTTCTAAATGGGTGGTTCGAAACCCTGACTGAACAGTAGAATTACCTGGGCAGCTTCAAAAGCATTACATTCAGATTTAGTCTGAGGTGGGGCCCAGGCATCAAAATGGTACTTTAAAGCTGCCCAGGCAATTCTAATAGGTAGTCAAGCTCCAGAGAGTCCCTGCTACATGTAGCTATTGAAGTGCGTTGCTGGTCAGCTAGATCTGAAGATTTAAAAAAAAATTCTTCAGCAGAAAAATTATATAAGCAAACTCATTTAATAGTCATCGTTAAGAAAAAAGGCTTCTCTCTTCCTATCTCAAAGTGAAGACTAAATAAATGCCATTTTTAGCTTTCCTTAGCATGCATAGGTAATTGGGCTTTGAAAGCCACTCATTATTTGGTCTTATTCCTAGATGGCATTTGGCAAAAAAAAAAGTTGGCTGATATTCATGGTCATTGAAAGAACGGGGCACCTGTTTACAGTGTCCTCTACCATTTTAACCTGGCAGCTTCAGAAACTATGCCCTACTCCATCTGCTTAGGCACAGGGACAGCAGCTTCTTTGAAGGGGGGAGGCCGTCGGCTTTGAATGCAGCTGCTTATGGAAATGGTAATACTTAGATTTTTTATAGGATTCTAAGATGGTGAATCAGGAGCCAAATTCTAATACCAGCTCCACCACTCGGTGTGTTTGAACCTGTCTCTTTCGTGCTCTACCCATTAATCAGAAGCATTCCCATTCCAGAAAGGAATTAAAGGGAAAAACAGAGCAACTGCTGCTAAATCAACGTGGCCAACAGTGGGGTGTCGATGTCGAAAGCAAATCATAACCCTCACAGTCAGTCTCCCAAACAGAGATCTAGTTCAGTTAATTAGTCAAGGTCAGGGAGTTACAGTCTTGGCTCCTAGAAAAAAAAAAAAATGTGTGGTGCCAACACCATGTTAAGGCTACAGTCTGACAAACATAGCTTGTGGATTGTCCAGTGTCATTTGACCACACCCACATTAAGTAAGATGTTGTCCCTGTGTCTGTTAAGCCTGTCCAAGTTCCTTAAGCTTGTGAGCCTCTGTCTACATTACTTTACAGTTCTCTTACCCAGAACATTCCAATTGATTTGTTAAATAGATTAACCTTCTGTAATGACTATGCAGCAAACCACTTCACTTTGCTTAGATGAGCACAGCCCATATCTGCTGAAAGTTGTTTTCTTTGGGTTCTACTGTCTTTAGTAGGCACTCTTAAAGCTTTTGAGTCATATATTTAATATTTTATATTAATGCAGCATTACATTACCTTGGAGTATATTTAAACTATTCAAACTACATAAATCCATTTATTTTTCTCTAGGCAATTTGTTTTATGCACATGCACATTCTAAGATGTTAATATTTATGATCTTAGGGCTTGTGTTTAAATTGGTGTTATTTGTGTTGGTTATTCTAAGATACCATACTTTATAATAAATATTTGTAATTTGTATATAGGCTTCATTTGTAGATTTTAAAATGATTAAATACCATGTAAGATTTGTCACAAAGAGGTCTCTCTTATAACAAGTATTTTCATTTGACAGTTCTTTTGATCTTTTCTATAGTAATGCAGGTATACATTTATCAATTTATAAATTTATATTGCCTTTATGGATTAATTAGCCAAAAAATTCCTCTTATTTGTGCTTTGGGAACCAGTATGTAATTAAGACACTTATTTTTATTTTGCAGGTTTTACTTGCCACATGGCTTGAGCGTAGACAAAGATGGAAATTATTGGGTCACAGACGTGGCTCTCCATCAGGTAATCTTCCATTTGGCAGTTATTGAAACAGAATTTTATGGAGTTATGATCTGGAGTTGTCTGGGTCTTTTCCCGTGACCCAGTAAGTTTATAACAAGAAAATGGAGAGGTCACATCTAAAATTTTTGTTTTAGAACCCACTGCTAGGATAGCTACTATGTAAATGATCAAGTTACCCTTCTCCTGTGGGCTGGCAGAAAGCTTAGGGCCAGATGTGAAGCTTTACTCTCACGACCGTAAGGCCCACCACCTCCTTCTTGGCTTTCCGCATTTGCTTTTCTTTCGTTTGTCCCCAGGCCTTAGTTCTATTTTGTCCCTTGTGTTTTATATTTTCTTTCCTAAGCCACCTTAATCTTCTATAAATTGAGGCAAGGTCTCTAGTACATACATGTATATATATAATACATCAAATTTTTGTCCTTTTTAAAAGAAGTTATATTTTAATCACAGAATAGTCATAAGGTCTTTCCCTCAAAAGACAAGTCACATTTAATACTGTTTTATGAATAGGTGGCAAAGAACTAAGAAAAATAGAAAAAAAGAAACTGGAACTCAAAAGACATAGTTACAGAACTCTTCAAACATCATCTCAGTAAACATTTATTGCTCATGTATTATCTGGAGAGCATGGCACTATTAGCTAAGGAAAGACAAAAAGGAAGGGTCGGGGTGGGTAGAACAGGACATCCATGTACTAGTCTCTCTTCACCACTAACTACCTGGACCACATTGAGCAGATCACTTCATCTCTATAGGCCTCACTTATCAAATGAAGGGATCACACCAGATGATTTCTAGAGTCGCAACCCATTCTAAAAAGTATCCTCTTTTAAATACGTTTCTGGGAACTTACTCTAATTGTCTGTGAAAGTGGTCTTAGGCAGGTAGGTGTGTGTCACTATTATTCATGCAAAGTGGGTAAGGCTTTTGTTCCTTTTTAAAAAGGTGTTCAAACTGGATCCAAACAGTAAAGAAGGCCCTCTGTTGATCCTGGGAAGAAGCATGCAACCAGGCAGTGACCAGAATCACTTCTGTCAACCCACCGATGTGGCTGTAGATCCAAACACTGGGACCATCTTTGTATCAGATGGTTACTGCAACAGTCGGATCGTGCAGTTTTCACCAACTGGAAGGTTCATCACACAGTGGGGAGAAGGTACTCAGTAAGACTCTTGATCTCTAATTGTAATTCTTAGCCAGTATCACTAGGACAAGAGAATGGCCACCCCTCACATTCTTGAGGATGTAATTGTCCCCTGCAGTGAGGAAAACAGGGCCTCCGAATGAATCCAGTCGGCTCTTCACACACACACAAACACAGTCTTATGAGAGGGAAAAGAATGCTTCTACCCAAAAAATACTTTATCCACATAGGGAGAAAATCTGCAATGTGTTTATGGGTAAGCGATATTATGGAATAAACATATAAACTGCTTTACCTTATTTTTCCACTGGTTCCAGGTATTTAATCATTTACTATCATGAATTTGAAAAATTAGAAAACGTTAAGAGTGATTTGGGTGATTTTACAAATGGTTTACCTGAGGTTTTTCCTTGTTCTGTAGAGTCTTCTGAGAGCGATCCTAAACCAGGCCAGTTCAGGGTTCCTCACAGCTTGGCCCTTGTGCCTCATTTGGGCCAATTATGTGTGGCCGACCGGGAAAATGGTCGGATCCAGTGTTTTAAAACTGACACCAAAGAATTTGTGCGAGAGATTAAGCATGCATCATTTGGAAGAAATGTATTTGCAATTTCGTATATACCAGGTATTTCATCTTAATTTATTTTTTGTGTTTTGTCATACTATACTCTATCCTTAAAAATTGTCTTATCGTAATATCCTCTTTCTGTGAATTTTTTCTTATTAAAGGGTTAAAGATGCCTTATATATCAGATCTTAAAATATTTTAAAACTGGTACTTCATTGTAAATCATTTTCAACTGAAGTGCCATTGTTCTTTATATATCTTTGAAATAACGAAGAATTTGAAAAGATTTAACAAATGTTTGTGATGAATTAAAAAATTGTTCCCAAACATTGATTTCCATTTTTCCTTAATTATGATCATTTTCTCCAGTTAATAAATGGCTAACATTATGTCTTCACACATCATCAACAGATGGTGTGTGTCTGATAAAATCAGTATTCAAAATACTTCTGCTTCACATTTTTTTAAAAAGTGGTGGCTATTTTTTTTTTTAAAGTAAATATGGAAAGTAAGTAAAGTGTGTGTCTAAATGTCAGGAAGAATGATCAGTTCCAGAAATAAAATCTGGAATTGTTTTTCACATTTTCAGAATAGATTTTCTTGACTTGAAGAAAATCGGAAAAATAATCCAAACTTAAGATCCACTTAATTCACGTTACAAAATAATGGCATAAGATTTCTTTAAATCATGAATACCAAACAACTGAAAATATATTTCTAAAATTTACATATGGTTTTTGCAATACATTTCATTAAATATATCTATACCTTTATTAAAGTAGCATTGTCTATTTATAGTCATCACTATACTATTTGTTTCTTGTTAAAGTTGCATATGGCTACTATCTTCCTAAGTAGCTCCCAGTTTATTTAGGATGTGGAATAAAGGGACTCAGGTGAGTGGATAGGGAGCAAGTTTGGTTCCTCCCAAAATCAGTAAAAAGGTAATAAAAGATTCTCATTAATGTCACTGAAAGAGAAATTCTCATGTTGGTTTTTACCTCATGTTCAAAGAATAAATTTGGCAAGACCGTTTGTTTGATAAAGAAGATGATCGTGTTTGTAACAAATAAAAATAAATCAAACATGAAGAGAAAAACATCAGGAGAGAAGATGAGAGGTTATCTAGTTAAAAACAGAATCTAAACAAAAGACAAAGCGTATTATAACTGGAATTCTCTACAATATTGCAGAATAGTAATTGATGTTGATAGTGTTGTCTTTTTTCTTAGTATGATATGCTAAAGAACCCTATCCTGAAATCCTTAAAGAAAGATACAAAGATCTTCAATACCACTTTAGTGTTGTGTATATTTTATTGTGTTTTAATTCTTTAAGACATAGTATTCAATCATCTGAAGTATTTATTTAACCAAAACATCACAGTTTCCATTATTTTGGATAAACACTACTATACTAAGAAATGTAATTTTACTACAAAGAGAATTCATGGAACTAATATAAAAAAGATGGTCTAAATTTTTTAATTCGTAAAAAATATGTCTTTGATAATCTAAAATGTGCATCTCACATGTTCTAACTTCAGTTGTTTAAAATAAGATCATTCTTCTATTTATACTATAACTTCACTTACTTTCTTTGCATGTTTTTCTCTGATTCTCCTTGTAGCTATAGCAGACATTACATATTTTTTTTAAAGATCTGATACCCCAAAATGATTAGCTTAAATAACCTGACTCTTCCTAACAGCTATTTAAGATGCCTGTGATATCTATCTTTCTATGTCTCTTATTCCTATTGCCTATATCTATATCTATGCATTCCTGATTTCTACTGGCTTCCGAAGTGGAAGGCCTTGCAGCTCCTGGTTTTCCTGTTACAAGGAGACTAGTCCCATAACTTGTTTGCTCTTCATCTTATTACTCAGGAAGAGACATTTGCTAGATAGTTTCTTTTCTACTTTTGTTGTTAGTTGTAGGGACCAGGTCACCCTACATTCACTATCTGTGTGATGTACATGCATATATTTGAAGGCCAGTCTTCTCCATATTTTAAAGAAAGTTTAACTGGATCTGTCGTCACAGGTTTGCTCTTTGCCGTAAATGGGAAGCCTTACTTTGGGGACCAAAAACCAGTACAAGGATTTGTGATGAACTTTTCCAGTGGGGAAATTATAGATGTCTTCAAGCCAGTGCGCAAGGTATTTACCTACATTGCCTAGGTTTACATTTTCGTGAGAATAAAACTAAAATACGAATCTTGGCATTCAATTTGTACTTGAATTTAGAAAAACTTTAAGGAGAAATGACAACTTTCTTAGCTAGGTTGATGGGAGTGCCCTACTCCTATGTTTTATTTAGAATAAATGTCCTTGTCTGTTCCTAAATCAGTTTCTTCCAATGCAAATTAACACTGTATGCAGTTCTAGGGTTCTTAGGAGACTTTGCACACCATAGCAGGTTTAAATTCACTGTAGCTAGAATACCAAAAAAAATGTCTTTTTCTAGTTTCTTCCAACTAGAGAAGATACCACAATATGTTAAACTGTACTTTTATACTTCTCTTAAATCCAACAGAAATCTTGTTTGCTTTTTTTATGCTATGACTACACTGAGCAACAAGACTTGAAAATAGCACTTCCTGGAATTTATTCAAGTCCTAAAGACTTGGTTTAGATGAGAAACTAAAGGCTAGTTTTGGCTTCACAAATGGTTTACCACTGTTTATTTTAACAGTGCTTTTTACAAACACAGTGACTGTGGTTCATATGCTCATAGTCCTTCTGTTTCCTCAATTTACTTTGCCTGAAATATGATTGCCAGAAGGATCAGAATGTTCACATACACTGCCTGAATGTGCTTGTTGTACATCTATTTTGGAAAACTCAGCCTGCTAAAATACTGCAAATAAAATTATTTTTCAAGACATGTAAAGATTTATTGGCTTTACTTGAATCAAAATACAGCTATCATAAGCCACTGAACAAAGTGTATCTCCATACTCTTAACTCATTTATAGTATTCTTTAAGACACCAAATTTGCTAAATTAAAAAAAAACTTTAAAATACCTCATTATTTTAGAAATTAGTCTGTTAGAATACTGACAGCTAGTCTGGGGTTTATCAAAATTCATTCTCAAGGTATTTATTTTACCTCGAGTATGTTAGGTACTAAGGATGTAATGAACAGAACAAGACAAAGCCTCTTCCTCAGTTGAGTTTTAGCAAAAGTTACAGGATCTGAGTTGGACCAACTGAATTTGAACTAAAGATTCCAACACAAATTCCTTTGCTTGAGTTTCTATTCATATAAAACAAATAGGACTTTTCACAGAAGTATTTCACCTGAAAAGCAATAAGCAATCAAATATCAAATCATAGTAGCCCTTCAGAAAGAAGTTATTACATTGATCATATATATTTTACTTCAGTAGTGTTTCAGATCCTTATTGATTAGCTGATCTTCGTTGTTTTTGCGCCTTTGAGCGAACCTCTTCCTGTCTGTTGATAAAGAAAATGAGGTACTTAACCATCGTTCGGGTCTTCACTTTTATTAGTGCCGTGTTTGCCTTGGTTGTTCTTTTAATAATAACATACTGTGTCAATCAGGATATTAACTTTTAATTCAAATATGCATCTAGAAATCAAAACTAAGTGCTAAGCAAGAGGCTAGATTCTAAATGAGCCTTTCTCTCATGAAAATATGAACAGCCCTGAATTAAAATTTCAGAAAGCATTATGCCTAAATATCAGCATTCGTCCGACATTCAGCAATGAATGAGTCACAATATATGGGTCAATGCAGCAAACTGGAAAAGAGAGTCTAACTCAGGATGAACTTTGCTTTTCCTGTCAATAAATAAGACTTGGTATTACACCAAAACATAAGGGTTTGTTCTGTGTTGACTCAGTATACTGAAATCAGTTTATGAATCTCTCAGAATTTTCATTTAATTAGATTATCGTCATGAAGATTAAGTTTGAGTGAAGAAAATAATATGATGTGTTGACTTCTATATAAGAAGCAATTCTTCTTCTAAGTCAAATGTCAAGTTTTACATAATGTGTCTATGCCTCTGTTTGTGCCTGTCCACTAGTTATCTCCTCATATAGTTCAGTTCTCCCTCTTCTGTTAGATTCTTTAGACGTTTTTATGTCAGAATGTATGAGCTCCATCTTCATGTCTGTGCAGGGAAGCTGAGATATAGGACAATAAAGAAGATGGTTCTATCAGATGGTGTCAAAAAGCTGTGAGGGCAAAAGATGCACAGTTGAACCCCAAAGTTCTTCCCCCATAATCACAGGAAAAACTCAGAGTCCTTATCGTCTGCTCTCACACACACCCTTCAGGCTGGCATTTTTTGTCTTCTGTCTTCTGCAAGGCAGCTCATGTGGAAAAAGAAGGAAATGATCCCCATCCTTCCACACGAAAAAAAAAAAAAGAAAGAAAAGAACAGTAAGCCCAGATTCGTGTTGTTTCTCCAGCTTTAAAGATGGAGATTAAAATGGAAATATTTGACAATATTTGAGCTGAAATGTTCACATAAGTTAAATTACTTATCCAAAGCTACCCAGGTCTTTCTAACTATAAAATGTGTGTAGCCTTTTAATCCCCTGAGGTACACATTGGTACGCCAAAGGATATTTTAAGCCACAACATAAACTTGGTGCAACTTCTTAAAGAACTATTTACTTAATATTAAGTAAGTTCAAACATGATTTTGTGTTAAAGTAAACATAGTTATGATACGGAGAACACAAATTCCTTATGAATTTCGAAGACAAAATTAGAAAATTTTGAGGGCAGGTTGCTCTGGGCTATGTCACCAAATGCCCCAGGAGGATGCCATCGTTCTTCTTTCTTGTCACTTTTATTTTTCTGGGGAGGGGTACCTCAAGAAAAGAGTTTGCAAAGCCTGGATTAGAAGTTCTTTCAATCTGTTCAACTCTGAAACCCCAAAGCTTGCAACAGAATTTTCTATTTCAAATGACAAAGCAGTAGAATAGTTCATTAAAAAGACTACAGTTGGGTGCCTCTGATTGCAGTAGGAAAGGAGGTCCCAAAGTCCCATCCTCTGAGCCTCCGCCTGAACCCTTCCGATGGCCCCAAAGTATTTCCAACAGAACCATTGTCTCCCTGGATCAGTTTGAGGACCACGGATAGAGGTTTATCGCTATTGTAGCCTTGAATTGATGATATAGTGTGATTTATTTAAAGCAAAGTCCTTACCTCATGAAGAGTTCACACATTCCTCCCTCACCTTTATCCCCCCACCTTTTATAATATTTTTCCTATCAGAAAATATGAAGCACTTTACAACCATATGTTTTACTAAGCAGTTTCCAAGAACATTTTGGTATAGAAGAGGAGCTGCCTGTAATTTGCAAGTCTGTTGCCACCCATTAGCTGAACCCCAAATAAATATGAACATTTAATGACAGGCTTGTGAGATTTCAACAAGGCAACATTTTGATTTCTGGCCCTCTGTCCTTGTCCTGCACATGTGTCACAGCTCATTTGAGACTATGAAGGAATGAGCCTCCTTGGCAAGGCTGTCTCATTTTTCTTTTCGATGTGAAAAATTGTTGCTGCTTTTGAAAGCGTGATAGTATCTCCAAGCATGGATTGTGCCCCTCCTAACGGGGGCTAAGAACAGTAGTTTGCCTCATTAGCGCCCTTTGTACTCAGCAAACCGGAGTGGGCAGATGCTGGCTGATAAGCCCACAGTCGGGATAATGCTCCTGTTCATACTCAGTGGTCATATTTTTGAGAACTGTGTATTCAGGCAGCCCTGCTGGCCTCGAAGATGAAAACATCATCCACGTCCTGCCAACTGGCAGGCACGAGGCACCTATGGAGGCTCCAGTAGACAGATTGAAATGGCAGCAGCACAGCATTTTAAGGCTGCTCTTCCAGGAGCTAGCTTGGTGACCATGAGAAAGTCACATAAAGTACACCCCTATCTCCTGTGTCCTCGTGACTGAGATGGTGATGATTTGAAATGGAAGCATGTCATGAAGAAAGACAGTCAGAAACACCAAGTGTCTAAGTAGGTACAAAACCTGAGGAAGTACTTGGAGGTAACGCTCAATTTGTTTCCTTTGCTTACGGAAAATATTGCAAACACTGGGCTTCAGAGTATTAAACCCCACGTTGCTGCATATCTGCTAGGATGCATTTTGGAAATAATCTAAATGCTGGGAATCTTCGAAATGACTCCTCTTATCAGTAATGTACAAATAGTTGTTAAGGTTGCACATGAAGCTTCGTGGGAATAATAACAAAAGTTAACACTCAGTCTTTTTTACTTGTGTAGATTAAAACACAAATTCTATTAAATGTAGTGATTAAAACGTAGAAGAAGCATGAAGGCAAAAGTAAATATAAAGAAATTTAAAACTAAATATAAAGAAATAGGTAGATAATGCAGCCCCAAGAAAATAAGACTGTAAAAAACAAATAATCTACTTGTACATGTTTACCTTTTAGAAGTCTTGAAAGTCAGTGATGAGGGTCCCTTAGCATTTCCCAATGCACAGAATTATGCCTGGCAGAGTGAGTGCCCAGAGAATGACGGCATGATTTTCCTTAGCCTAGAGTTGGTTTGATGGAAATTATTGTTTCTTTGGTGTAATACATATGCTTGTTGCTTTGTGGTGTGCTTTGCTTTGTTTTTCTGCCTTTTCATGAAGAATTCAAATAGAGGCTCCCCTCTAACGTCTGCTTCTCATTTGGGCAGCACTTTGACATGCCTCATGACATTACTGCATCTGAAGACGGGACTGTGTATGTTGGAGATGCTCACACCAACACCGTGTGGAAGTTCACTTCGACTGAAAGTATGCTTTGTACAGTATTTTTGTCTACATTTTTCCTTAGTTTTATTGGTATTAATTTGGGGGATTAAATTAATTTTAGAAGTGGAGAGAAACATCTTCTTTTTTCCTGGCAGTTATCCCCTTGTTTCCACAGATATTCCACAGGAAATTCTTGATGCCTGAAGTAATGTCTACTACATTGAAAGCTGGTGTTAATTCCAACTTAGTTCCAGAGGGAGGAGATGGCTTTGGCAAAGCAGGGGGCTGACTGGTTTCCACATGAGCATCATGCCACATGTGGCTCTTCAGCTCTCAGTAGCTGCTGAGCATCTTCCTGCCAGCTTCTGTGTCAGACACGTGTTATCCCAAACAGGAAGCACTCTGAATTTCCGCTTTAGGCTTCAGCTTGCTCAAAATACTCAACTGCTATTTTCGTGTCACTTGAAAGTATGTCTGGGAACAGAAGAGTTTCTCTGTCAGGATCAAGCCAGCTAATTTGGGGATTTTCTAATGCAATTTGGACATTACTTCTAATTCTTAAAAAGTATACTAACCTAGCCTCTGATAACATACTAAAAACGTAAGTTTTGGGCCAGCCCTGGTGGCCTAGTGGTTAGTTCAGTGTGTTCCGCTTCAGCAGCCCAGGTTTGGTTCCCGAGTGTGGACCTACACCACTTGTCTGTCAGTGGCCATGCTGTGGTGGCAGCTCACATACAAAAAGAGGAAGATTGACAACAGATGTTATCTCAGGGCTAATCTTCCTCAGCAAATGGAAAAAAAGTAAGTTTTCTAAGTTGAAGAGCAGTGAGTGCTTAGTAGGCCACAAACCACAATGTCCAGAGAGGCTTTGAAAATATGGCAGGCTCTATAGGAGAAGACACAGTTAAAGAAAAGAGTTCAGGATGATAAATTTGAGCTGCAGTAAGCCATTTTAGATAGAGAAATAATAAGGACATATGGACTTGAGGAAGATAAGAAATGTTAATTGTAACAAGGAAAAATGCAAATTACCGCAAGGGAAAAATACAAATTATAACAAAGAAAAGTGAAATCAAGAGTTCAAAAACTTTAATCAGATGCCATACAGGTCTTGGAGCCCAAGTATTTGATAATTGCTATCTTCAGAATTGTCCTTTGAGTATCTTTTGCTCTTTTGTAATAAAGACCCAGCGCAATCGTGGGCTATTCTACTCCAGCAGTAACTTCGCATGCCTCTTGCAAGCGTGGCTCCCCCACAAAGAGGAACCAGTAGGTGTGGGCAGACAGGAAAGCAAAGAGAGAGATGGATAATTCCCAACTGGATGACTAAACCCAGGCTTTCAGAATAAAAAAATGAATAAGTACATTTCAAGATGGAAAAGATTTCAGAAATCTAGCCAATTTATTCATTTTGCAGATAGGAATATAATACTTGAACTCATTAAGATTCCAGTCTGAGGCTCTTTATACCACCCTAGTGGTTGGTACTCAACAGAGATGGATATCTGAGTCACCTGGAGAGGATTTTTAAATACATATGGCCAGGCCCCACTCAAGATCTATAGAAAAAGGAAGAATGATAATAAGTATATTTTGGAAAGGCTTCCCAAGAGGTTTGATACATCCCCTGATGACAAGTGCTGTAATATAGCATTCAGCTTCAAAATAGAAAAGTCCTCTGCATAGTCCAGAGTGCAACCAAATAATAAATCTGGAAAATGGTACCTTTGGAACAGTAAGACCACCATCAAAGGCTTAATAAGTGTCCTATGTATTTGCATTCTAGTATTTAACTAATCAGATCCATTTATGTCAACTAGAAGACTATTAATCGAAACATAGTAGAACTGGTAATCAGTCTATGTCCACATGAAAACAGAACTAATTGATATTTCAGAAATAATACAGTATTATGAACTCCACAAGGAAAAGCTCACTCTAAAGATGAAGACCTTTGAAATATTATTAGGGCTTTGTATTAAATTGTTTTCTATTATTGTAATGTATTTGGTAAGTTAAGGAAATATTTTCTACTGAGTAAAGTTAATATCAAAATTAAGTTTTCAAATGTTCTTTTTGGGGATTCTGATTTCCTGTCTCCTTGCTGTGCTATGTTACAGGAGTGGAGCATCGATCAGTTAAAAAGGCTGGCATTGAGGTCCAGGAAATCAAAGGTTGGTCAGATTACTCTTATCACTGAAACCCAAGGCTATTTGTGTTGAGTTCTTTTATGGCTCTTGACTGCACTTAAAAAATTATCAGGCTAAAAATAAAATATAATCTGGTAAATTATCCGTAACTTCTGCTATGTACTGAGCCTTTAAACCTGCATGTTGCCACTGCTTTTTCTGATAAATGGAGTAGTAATAATGAGCTCAAATTCACTGATTTCAAGTGATGGAAAGTGATTGAGGATGTAAGAAATCTATAATGAGTGGGCCAGAGACATTTCAGAGAGGAAAAAAGTCAGTCAGTCACTTTAGGAAGTACATTAACCCCAGGTAAGCAGAAAAATACTGTCTAGCATACTGGAAAAGGCCTTTCTTAATGGTCTCTACTCTAAAGGAGTGAAAAATATCTTTGATGAGTAAATACTATAAGGAACTGAAAAGATTAGCTGCTCCCTAAGCTCCTATCTTTGCACCATTCAACCCTCATCATTTACCGAGGGCCATCTTGTGTAAGGCACTCTAGCAGGTTCAAGGGAAATGAAACTGCTTGACTGCGAGACACTTAGAGCCTATAAGGAGTGTGTGTGTGTACACATACATATCCATACACATATATAGAAATAAGTATATCATTGGTATATATTATAGGAATGGGGAAATGTGTTAGCTACTGAGAAGCAGCCACTGGGTTCATTTGGAATCTCAGTCGGATTATTTTCTCCCTTTCCTAGGATCAGCTTCTATTTGCATATTTTCTGTATCTGCAGACAGATTTTCTACTATCTGCAGAAATATTTCTACTATTTTCTACTATCTGACATGGTCATGTATGGTTAAGAACTCACTAGAAGTGCTCCTAATGTTTAAGTAGCAAAGTGATTCCTTTATTAGTTGCTTTACAAATGATTCACCTAGATACTCACACTTAACCCTAGGCTTACTTGTTTTCCTTTCTCATGAAAGCAGCTGGAAAAAAGATGAAAAGAAGCAAGAACCAAGGGGGAGCTTAGGGAGTTTATGTAGGCAGATAAGAAAATATACCCGGCTCAAGGTTGAAAGGGGTAAGACAATATTATAAAATAAATAAATAGCAATTGTTTGGCATTTGTAGAGATTCTACCCAGGTGACACTACTGAGTGGCATTCATAGCACACTACTATATTGAAGAAGATTCCTGATCCCCTATTTTTCTATCATTGTTATATATAGAATTATTGATAAGTTCTGTTTGTCCTGGAATAAAGATATTGGGAAAGTTATTGTTATTAATAATAGCTGTCACTTATGGAGCACAAACTGTGGCTATACAAAAATTATCACGTTTAATCCTTACGCCAATCAAGTGATAATTACTATTATCCCCATTTTACATATGAGGAATGGAGGATCAGAATTACTACCAAGCCATTACTAGATGGTAAGTGGTAGAGCTGGGTTTTAAACTAAAGTCTGTTTGGTACCAAATCCTGTGCCCCTAACTGCTCTTACTGTACTGCTGAGGGGAGATGAATACCCCCAATTCATTCACCACAAATTCTTCCAAGAACTACAGGTTGGGAATGGTTGTAGTTTAGTCTGAAACCTCTGGGATTTCAACATGAACCATTCTGTTTAAACAGATCCACCAAAAAATTCTAGACTGTACTGGTTGGCCTGTTGAGAACATCCCAACCCCACTGACCTCATCTTGACTGGCCAGTGAAGAATGAACAAGCTTTCCTGTAGGCCATTTCCTTTCTCATCAGTGCACACCACTGAGTCTATTTGGTTGGAAAACCTCCCAACTTTGTGGCAGAACCCAGAAGTTCAAGTAGTAAATTTGATTGAAACATTTTGTCATGACAGTCCCATTTTACTAGTTAGGAATATCCAAACTCACATGAAGTTGTTCTATTCTGCTTTGAACCCATATGACTCCCATTAAACCTTTCTTATTACAAAAAGGAGTATAAATCATGCTGGATCTCCAAGAGTTTATCTTTTGTCAAAACCCAGAAGCTTAATTTAAAGCACTTCTTATCAAAAAAGGAGAGAAACACCATCCCGGCTTTAACAGCCCTGTAGATCAAGTTCATTGTAAATTTCCAATTTCGAGGAACCTCCAATGATACTCATCCACACTGTGAATGATCACATAACAGATCAGTAATAACAGGGTTTCAGAACCAGTGTTGTGTTCTCAGGGAGTTGCAGGGATAAGAGAATTTGTGATAAGAAACTTATGAAAGGGATTTAAATTTTCAAACAAAGTTACCAGGCATAAAACAGATATGCCAATATCCCATCAAAAGCGTAGGGTTCCCCCTTCCCTCACCACTTACAATAAAAGATGATGATGGCGAATCAGTCTCAAGAAAATAAAAAGAAACTCTCGGTGCAGTTAGCGTCTTAGGCCTGACAGAGAACAACACATTGTAGAGGAAGCACGTCGCATTAAAAAAAAAAGTAATCTCATTGGTTCTATATGCACATTTCATGTCTTCTAAAATGTTACATGCTAGAAGCCATCTAAAACCTTCAGCCCTCAGTTCTGTGATGAACTGGGCAATAATCACTGTGTTGCTATTAGAACTATCCCTCCTCTCCTGTCCTAGTAATTCCAATTCCAAATGGTCTCTGGGCTTCTCCCCTTCTGTCAAGGGGAGAGAGATCTGAGCATGCTCGCATGTGTGAGCTCACACAGCAGTGCACCTAGCCTCCCTTTAGAAATGCATTGCTTTAAGGAAGAAGGAAGAAAACTTCTTATACATCAGCTTTTCAAAATTATTTTTACCTCTAACTATCTGTAAAGGTGCCAGAAGAGCTTGTTTGAAGCATTTTTGTTCTAGATGGAATACATCTGGCATCTTATATGGTAGAAGAATGTCATATGGGTATGTCCTATCTTCCAGAAGTCTCGGGTCCTGGCTAATGTTAGAGCTTCTTCACTCCTTCATCAGGGATGCTCCAGATTGCCAGGGTTTTCAGTTAAAGAATTTAGGATAAAAAGTAAAAGTGAGGCCAGCCCTGTTGCCTAGTGGTTAAATTTGGCACACTCTGCTTTGGCGGCCCAGGTTCGGTTCCCGGGCGCAGACCTACACCGCTCATTGGCAGCCATGCTGTGGCAGCAACCCACATACAAAATAGAGGAAGATTGGCACATATGTTAGCTCAGGGAAGATCTTCCTCAGCACAAAAAAAAAAAAAAAAGTAGAAGTGGCAGAATTAGGATTGTTCTTTATGCTTTGAGTGAAATTCTTAGAATCTTAAATGCTAACTATTTTTCAGGCTTTTTATTCCACTTACAAAGGCTCCTGAGAAGAACAACAATTTTGCTTTTTTTTTTAGACTGAGAAATTTAAAATTTTTATCCTCTTTCTTTAAAACGTAGAGCATCTTTTAAAATCTAAACATACTTCAGCTGGTTCCAAAGTTAGAATGTTCAAGTATTTTTAGCAGATGACACTCTGAGTACCAGAAGGGGTGTGGAAATCAAGAATTTCTAAAGCACAATGTGTGTATCTCAGCAAGTTCATTACCTCATTCTCAGCCCACTTTCTATGAATGCTAAACTGATTCTTGTAGTCTATCACCTACTTCATAGTTCTTTCCTTTTAATGGATCCCAGTCCTGGCTCTGTCTTGTGAAGGAAACTAGATATGAGCTGATATAGCCATTGTCTTAGGTGTAGGGAAACCTACTAAATAATGGGTAGAAATTGCTATGTAATTACTCTGGTTATAGTCACCTTCAAATAGAAACAAACCCTTCTTCGAAGGCAACAAGTTCTTGACCACAAATCTACATCTTTGGCCTATATTTTTTTCATTCTTGTCATTTATTTATTATTATTTTCCTGCTTAAATATAGAATGAGCTTAAATACAGAACAGTTTATATACCTTTTATACAGTGATGAAGAAAAAGACAAAACAGCAGTCAGGAAGAGTAAGATCGCACTTATATTCCTCTTGGAAACTGAGACTAAAGGTTAAATTTGAACCATGTAGGTCTCAGAACCAATCCGTTTCCTTCTCTCCCGCTGAAGTTTCAAGAGCCACTCCAATGGGCATAAGAAGACAAATAACGGTCTCCCCTTAACCATAGCCCAGGGAAGGAAATGAAGACCATGGGGCCATCTGTAAAATGGTGATAATAATAGTGCCTACTCATAGGCTTGGTGTGTTGATTAAATGAGATCAATGCTTGAAACAGTGTAAGTGCTCAATAGATATAATTGAGACCATGAAGGAGGCTGGCTCAGAACGTTGAAGCAAAGAGTTCCAAACTTCTAGGCACACAAACACTTCCATTTGTGTGTATTATAAATTGTGTTTACAGTATCTTAAGTAATTTGAGAAATGATTCCTTGGAGATGTGTTCCAGCAAGCTGCTAAGCTGTGTCTACCCACGTTAAACATTAACCGAAGATTTTCCTGATGATGTTAAACCACCTTTGCCTGTCATTCTATCAAAATTTCCATGAGGCCGTATGATGTACTCTGTACCACAGGGCAGAAGGGCACACCAAGAAATTGAAGTTCCAGAAACCTTGTGAGCCTTTTGGCAAAGATGGTTGTAACTACTGACCTTTGCACACTAGGATTTTTGTACAAACACACACAGGTTTCTTGGGACAAGAGTGTCTCAGGGGTCAACCTCATTTTCAAGTCAGTAGTTATTAAGATCCCCGCAGCAGCTTATATGACTTCATTGCATCAGTTTCTGCAACAGTACTTTAGGCCTGATATCTACCCAGTATGTGCCAATATCACAGAATAGTTGTCTAAGTTATTTTCATCAACAACCAAAGGATATACAGTGCATCCGTGTGCACTTACAGTTTCCTGGGAACTGTAGAAATGAACCTCGAAAGGACACAGTTCCATTTTCCAGTTTGTAATCTTGCAATTGTGCATATGATGTACCAATAATTTATTGAAAGAGATTCATAAACTAAAGATACAAGGAAGCAAATGCTTATTAAGCACCTTCTTGATGACAGCATTTACACTCAGCAGTTTTATGAAGGAGGCATTGTTATCACAGTTTCACAGATGAGGTTATTAAGGGCCTGATCATTTAAGTAACTTGCCCAAAGTTATACAGCTTGTTGTGTAGGAGAACTGGGATTGGAGCCCAGATTCGTTTGACTCCAGTGTGCATACCAATTCTGTCCCATACACCATGCTGCCTGTTGATTTTAATTTTGAAAAAATATGAAAGGAGGATATATTTTTTGTAGAATTATCGCTAAAGAGGGAATAAAGCATAGAACCAAAGAAAATCAATTTAAGGTGAAAAACCATTCAGTGGAAATTTCTAATCACAGTACCTGCTGCCAGCTTGATAGATTCAGTTATTGAAACATGAGCCCCACGTGCATTAACTCAACAAGTTCTTTGGGAGCATTTGTTGATCTGACTGGGTAGGGGTGGGAGGGGGCGGTCTTGGCATCTTTGAGTCAGTTGAATATTGTGAACTCTTCTTTCCCTGAAGAATCCGAGGCAGTTGTTGAAACCAAAATGGAGAACAAACCCGCCTCCTCAGAATTGCAGAAGATGCAAGAGAAACAGAAACTGATCAAAGAGCCAGGCTCGGGAGTGCCCGTTGTTCTCATTACAACCCTTCTGGTTATTCCGGTGGTTGTCCTGCTGGCCATTGCCATATTTATTCGGTGGAAAAAATCAAGGGCCTTTGGAGGCAAGTAAAATGAGCCCCTTGAACTTGGAACCTACCTTTGAAAGAGTGTTTGACCTTATCCTCAAACTTCGGTTGTGATTTTTATCAGTGTTCTTCTTAAGTGCTCTCTACCTTTTTTGACGTTATTGTCTATGTTCCAAATACTGTCTGTAGTTAGTATCACAGTAGAAAATATATCCGAAGCCTTAGAAATTTGGATAGTTAGGTTAAAATATAACCTTTAATATTGCCTTTTAGCAATTGACTTAAGCCTAATTAATGTCTCCATATGAAACTATGTAGATAAGTAGAGTCAGTAGAAATTAGCTGAAGGGTCAGGAAGGCAGAGACCCCTGCTATTAGAAACAAGCCCAGTCCTCAACATACCTGCCTCAGTTATTGGGAGTTGTAATTTCCCCCCTCGTCCTGGCTCTAGCTCTTAGCTACATGACCTTGGGCAAGTTACTTAATCTCTCTAAGCCACAGTTTCCTCTATACAGTGGAGATAAAATACTCACAAGGTCACGTGAGGATTAAGTAAAATAATGTACATAAAGTATTTATCACTGTACCTGGCACCTAGTAAGTGCTCAATTAATACCACCAATGATTGTGAGGAATAATCATTGGTAATAAAGTAATAAAAGTCATAAGAAGACATAAAAGATACTTGTCTTAAACCTTAGCTTTCTCAGGAAACCAACTATTCTATAACAAACTATTTGGTAGTTTTTAAATAGTCGTAATTTTGGCTTTTGGCCTTCCCTAACCAAAGAAGGCAGGGTCCAATACTGGAGTCGATATTTTAGTAAATCATTATTATAGTATAGAACCCAGGAGCTGAGTTCCCTTCAGGGCATCCAAATAAATAAACAAATAATCCAACCCATGATTCTCACATCTCAGGAGCTGTCCCTTGGCTGGGTCCCCAGGTCCTAAGGCAAGAGTCTACAGCTGCGTCTGGGATGGAATCCATAGACCAAGGTGGGAGGTAGCATTTGATCAAGAAACAGCATCTGATCCTCTTTCAGGCCAAGGCGGCCATGGCGGGGATTCAGTGCCCACGGCAAAGCCATGACACAGAAACAAAAACCAGACGATTCAATTTAATACGTTGTGAAAGGGAATTTTTCTAGGACTTTCTTTTGTTTTTCATCTGCAGTCAATAAAGCTCTGCAAAAATACAGTTAACTCTTCCCAAAAAAGACTTCTATTGAGACCCTGTTATGGGTATGGAACTGTGGTAAGCAGGAGCAAAGATAAATGTAGTCATTATCTTCATGGAGTTAGATGGAAGCTTCAAAGGAGCAAGAATCTTGTATGTTTACTTGTTTACTGAGGTATCCTCAGCACAAATAACAGTTCCTGGCACTAGGGCTTCAATAAATAGTTGTTAGAAGAATGAATAATTAAGAAGAGCTCACAGAATAGATGACACATGAAAGTAGTAATTGAGGGTGGTAAGAGCAGTAATAAACACACAGAATATCAGGAACACGTGGCGCCTGGGGGCAGGTAGCAGGAATGTTGGTAATCAACTCACACTGGAAGGAGGAGTGGCTGGGGAGTCGAGGAGTGGCTGGGAAGTCTCTCCTGTTTGCTGTTAAGCACGTGTGACATGGCACTGTTACAGAATTCTGAGTCTACAGGAATGTGATGGGCAGGCAGAGACCCGTGTCAAACCATATGAAATTATGAAACTATGAACAATATGAAATTATTCAATCATGTTTTATTTAGAAAAATTGCAGTTCCATATGGCTCAATCTCTGCATTTAATTCTAAAAGTAGATCAGCCTCTCATATTTTTTCAACATTTGTTCTTGATAGATCTTATCCAATCTTTGAGGGTTTTTAGTAACCCTCATAAAAGACCTTCCATTTATTCAGAACACCCTTAATACATGTCAGCTCCACATCAGACACTGTGCTAGGCACAGGGGATGCAAAACCAACTGAAGACTGTCCTGCATCCTTGTAGAACTTACAGTCTAATTTGTTGGCTTTCTAACAGTTTTTTCAGATTCTTCTTTCCTGCTTGCCTGTCTCTCCCCACGCACTCCTCTGCTTTCCCTCTGTCGTCCACCTGCTAGCTTTCTCCAGGATGCTGCCTTCACTCCTGGTTAGAGACTTTTAGGAGAACCATGAGCCTTGCTTCCCCTAAGGAATGTTGGAAGCCAGGGCAAAAAGTGCAGAGAGATATACAGCAAGGGAAGAAATGAAGTGAAGTCCATCAGGAGTTCTGCTTCCCTATAAGGAAAGAAAGTTGATCCTTCATGGGGATGGGCAGCCCCATGAGGAGCACTTGGGTCCCTCACGGGGTCAGGTCCTTTGCCTTCACTTAAGTCTTATATAACGGGGAGATAACGTACATGGATCGAAAGCTTTCTCAAGCAGGACACGCACTGTTCTTAATAGAAAGACTAAAGCCTAAGACAAATATTCCCAATATTTGTACTAAGCAAAGCTTCCAAATTTACAAATTATTGATAACTTAATTTTGTCCTAATAAAAATAACTAATATTTATTGAGCATTTACTCTGTATGCACCAGGCACGGTTCTAAGCACGTCACATACAGTAGCCCATCTAAACCTTACAGATAGATAGGGATTGTCAGTGATCCCTCTTGTCTCAGAGGAGAAAACTGAGGCTCAGAGAAGTAATTCATGGAGATTGGACAGCCTGTAAGAGACACAGGCAGGTGTCAAACCCAGCTCTGGCCCTTATAGACATCACAATAATATGTTGCCTCTTTTTCCTTAGAATTGCATACAGACAAGAGCCAGGCCTTGTTATCATTTATGAATTCCTGATTTTGTATTGAAAGTTGAGCCCATGGATTGAGGAGGGTGATTGGGACTCATTTTGAAATGTGCCGTCTTTTTCTAGCAGAGTCTGAACACAAAGTCGAGGCAAGTTCAGGAAGAGTACTGGGAAGACTTAGAGGTATGCCTGTGACCTTTTAGAATCGTTCACGTTTGGTTCAAAGTCAACAAGCTCATGTCTTTTAAAGAGCAAGGAGAGATTTCTTATTTTCTCTCTGAAAATTAAACTCCTTGTGTTCAGCATAGCATCCCCCAGTGTTTAAGTACAGAATGCAAACCATAAACTAAACCGAAGGCGTGGCTACGGCAGCAAATTTCCTAGTTTCATTTTGCCCATCTTGCCATTCTATATTATCTAATTCTCTTTGCCTGCCTTTTATCTGGCTTCATTTGTCTTCAGTAAATTTCCTGTCACTCCTGTCAGCATGTCAGTACTTGTCAGAGTGAAGATGACCTTTCCATAAAGTCATTGAAATGAAGAGCTGCTTATGGGATGCCAATTCCAGAGAGCCTGGACAAAGCAGGAGGTGAAAAGTGAATCTGAAATAATCCTGCAGAAACACATAATCCTGGGGAGCTTTGTTTTTTCCCAAGTCTATGGAGTAATATCTTTCCAACTCTGTAGGATAAGTCTCTCTGTATGTCAGTCTTTTTTTATTTTTTAACTAATATCTACCCTTTCCCATCCCCACCTTCCAACTTTGTTTACCATTTAAGAACTTACAAGGAAACTGAGAATCCTTTGTGCAAACTTTACCTCAATTCTATGTCATTGTTTGTTTTCTTCAGGAAAAGGAAGTGGAGGCTTAAACCTCGGAAATTTCTTTGCGAGCCGTAAAGGCTACAGTCGGAAAGGGTTTGACCGGCTCAGCACCGAGGGGAGTGACCAGGAGAAAGATGAGGATGACGGAAGTGAATCAGAAGAAGAATATTCAGCACCTCTGCCCGCACCTGCACCTTCCTCCTCCTGAAAACTGGGCTTTGATTTAGTTGATGAGATTTACCAAGAATGCCAGGTTCCTTTCCCTTTAGCACGATTAGAGTTTTGTGTATTTAATTGTAAACTGTACTAGTCTGTGTGGGACTGTACACATTTTATTTACTTCGTTTTGGTTTAGTTGGCTTCTGTTTCTGGTTGAGGAGTTTCCTAAAAGTTCATAACAGTGCCATTGTCTTTATCTGAACATAGAATAGAGAAACAGTCCTCTTCTTCCATCACGTTACTAATTTAATGATGGAAGCTTTGCTCATTTACATTTTGAGACTTTTCTGTAGGTGTAAATAGCCCCAGTCTCTGCTTGGACACAGTCTTTTCCCAATAGCACTTCCATTGCCAGTGTCTTTCTTTGGTGCCTTTCCTGTTCAGCATTCTCAGCCTGTGGCAGTAAAGAGAAACTTTGTGCTACACGACGACGAAGCTGCTAAATCTTCTTCTATTTTTTTAAAATCACTAACATTATATTGCAACAAGGGAAAGAAAAAAGTCTCTATTTAAATTCTTTTTTTTAAATTTTCTTCTTTAGTTGGTGTGTTTTTGGGATGTCTTATTTTTAGATGGTTACACTGTTAGAACACTATTTTCAGAATCTGAATGTAATTTGTGTAATAAAGTGTTTTCAGAGCATTAGCTGTCAGAGTGTATTTTGCCAATTTTTGCATATGTCCAGGGTTTTGTATACTTTTGTAATAATTACATAAACCACAGATTGAGTGAAACCTACTCAATGTCTTCAACCAAAAGAAATGTGTTGTATTGTATTAAAATCAAGAAGATATTTTGTTATGTAGCTGATACAAATTAAAAACCAGCCTAAGAGCTTACATACATGTGTAAAATCAGGCTCTCTGATGATTCAACGAGAGTGTTTGCCTGTATATCAATCAGAAGGTAAATACTTGAATAAAAGGTGATCATAGCTGAGAGGAAACCTGTGTCTCAAATTACATATGCAAATAAATTCATCAGTGTAGGTTACTACTCATAGTTTTCTTTTTAAAGAATAATTTCAGCTAAATTCCTGTGTATTCATAGAAATATTCATCTCTTATAGTGACTACAAATTTACTTTTAAAACACCTTTTTCATAATCCATCAATGCAATTTAGTAAGAACCTGATAACTTTCCTTTTTGTAATAATCAGACTCTAGAGCCCTTTCTTCAAAATGCCTACTTACAGTGCAGGCATCTTAGTAGTTGAGATATTAGAGATGTAATTGACCAATCATGAAAACAATGCAGGCTACTTTGCAAAAATATAATGTCTTCCAGCTATGTCATTTAAAAAACGTAACCCAGATTTTTTTCCCCTCATAATTGATAGCAAAGAGAATCTGATTGAAAGATTTATCACTTCTCATATGTTCACCTCACCTTCTTATTTGAGCATCCTCCCCAGGTACAAACTTGATCTTTTTTTGATTCCTGTGATCTTCCCTCTCAAATGAAGATACATTTTTCCTCCCTCTGACTACTCTTTTCTGCTTCTTTCACTGTATCAGTGGTAAATATGTAAATGTAGAATCACAACATCATTATTCTGATGTAGGTGTGCCTGCTCACTGCATCTGACATATTTTTATTTTAACGTCAGAATTAGTGCAAGACACTTATTTTCCAGGTTGGCTTTGATGCTGTTCAAGTTTTCTTACATTGAGTAAATTAGTTAACTTGCACTAAAGCCATCTTTTTTGGTGCAATATTTGATCATCATCTCCATTAGCTACATTTTTTAATGTTTTGTACACCTAATCTTATTCCTAAACAATTTTACAATGGCTCAATGGATGCAAAAAAAATAGGTCAAAATGATAAATTATAAGGAGGTGAGAAAGAAAAAAGTACAACAAGGATAAAAATGGAAAAATTAATATAGGAATAATTCCTATGACACCTGCTCATGGAGAGAAAATTTGGCTCCAAACTTTCTAGTGGCTCATTAAATAAAACCTAATTCGTTACATAATTCATGAATCCATTAAAGTTTAGAATTCCTAATAGTAAGACGAGAAAAATTTGCTCCCTTGTATCTTCTGAAAGATAGCATCAAGTTGTGTAATTAAAATCTTCAACAATATCCATAGAGAGACAAATGCATTTTGGCAAGTCTCTTACATACGTTCCTTAATATAGCATGTGGCACGATATGCCTAATATTAGCAAATAGCATTATAATAAGGAAATTCAGAAAAAGAAAGTGTGCTGGGGTGTTACAATCCTGTCGTAGTACACCCCCCCCCCCCCTTATTCTACCAACCTGGCTTAATTAAAGATGGTAGACAGGAAATGAATGAACTGCACTGACTTCAGGCAATCTCTCTATGGATTATTGTTCTTAGCTGAACATCGTTTATTGAGTCAGTCAGAGATTGCACTGTCTGGGAAGTGCCTAAAGGAGTGGATCCCATTCCTGGCTTCACAGTAGAAGCACAGTAGAATGTAAGAAAAATTGGGCACTACCTCCAGAGATCCTGACTTAGTCGGCTTACAGTAACATATTGATATAGGTCATGTTTTAAATTTCTCAGAGTAATTCTAACGCGCAGGCAGAGTTGAAAATCCTGTCTTTGAGAATGGCTGTTCTACTTTGCCTGTTACTACAAATGTATAGCTAGATTTTCACATAAATTATAGTTTGCAGATTCTTAGAGAGGGAAAATAGGTCTGAAATGTTTTGATATGACCATTGGTACTAAGATCTGAGTGCCTTAATTGTTCAATGTTTTAAATTGATAATTAAAATAGGCATAATTAACTTAGTAAAAAGGCAAAGGTAAACAGCTGTGCTCTGATTTTTTTTTGCATTAAATTATCTAGAGAATATTATTTGGGAGAGTTAAAAGAATAGCTTTATCATTCACTGAGTTGGCCCTGAATTATCATATGCATAAAATCTTCTAAGCTTTCTTCCTTAGTTTATTAAATCAGCATATTCTTCGTCAGAACTTCCCATTCATCTTTAAACTCTCACTCAGATGTTATATAATTGAATATTTAAGAAGCTGAATGACAAGGGAAGCCATAGTCTTAGTATTAGGGCTTATTCTCCAGACCGTCACCTACCTAGTAGCTCAAAATTGATGTAAGTCAAAGTGGATGTAGCTGATAGCATTACTTCTCAGGCTTCAGTGAGTATAAGAATTAACTAGGGGTATTTGTTTTAAGAAAACTGTCCCATTCCTAGAGTTTCTGATTCACTACACTGGGTCGGGCCCAGAGATCTACATTTCTAAGAAGCACCCCTGGTGATTTGGATCCAGGTATTGCATGGGCCATCTCCAAAAACACAGTCCTACAGAGAATAGCTGAGCCTTAAAACAAATTATTAGGCACACAAGACCATTTTCTCAAAAATGTGGTCGCTGTAGAGTAATGGTTAGGCCCAGAAGTCATTAATCCCAGGTCATCAAACCCAGATCACAAAAAACTCAGATGCAAGTTACCTTCAGGGCCAGAACTTACCTACCAGCAGCTTCTCCCATTAGTCCTCTAACAGTGAGTATCCCACCAGGGGAAATAACTTAGATGCATAGAAAGGCTACTAGGGGCCTCCCTATAATCTTCTTTAAAAAAGCATCAAAGACAAAATGCAAGTGATGTCTTCCGCAGATCATCGTGATAGACATTTTTTTAATCACATCTAAAGGCAAGAATCAACCAAAGCTATCTGGTATGTTTTTCTAGCATCATGATTTAATTAAGGGAGCATATTCATTCTAGAGAATATATTGATGATAATAAATGTACTCCCCCTTGTAGCCTTAAAATTTTTGAAACACCAAAGCACAAAGATGTCAATCATATGTGCAAACTACAGGAACGAAACAAGGACAGGTATTTTCTGTGCTCTAAAATTGAGTACACACCGTACCATCGTAGAGAAGGGGTTTACCAATGAAGACTTCATAATAAAGTGCTCAAGTTAAGATGTACCAAGATAGAATAGGAAATAGACAAGAGTTTATAAAAACAAATTTGACAATAGAAGACAGGACTCTCCATTTTTGAGCAAAAATGCATTTCATCATATGTACTCTCCTAAAATGAATAAACCAGGCACTTGAGAATGCTCTGTTTATTTCCTCTACTATACCATATCATTCTCTATGTCATTAAGAAAATACTTTGTCCAGGAACTGAGGGATAAGCATGCATGTGGATGAAATGACACAATTATACTAGTTCTTACAACTCACTGCTAAATAAGGAGACAGTGTTATTCAATAGTATGACCCAGTCGTCACCAAAATTGAGTTTGGAAAGAACACTGGGTTAAGATCAAAAAGAGCAGAAATTTCAAGTTCTAGATTTGAATTTTTTTTTTTTTTTTTTTGGTGAGGAAGATTGACCCTGAGCTAACATCTGTTGCCAATCTTCCTCTTTTTACTTGAGGAAGATTGTCACTGAGCTAACATCTGTGCCAATCTCCCTCTTTTTTTTTTACGTGGGAAGCCACTACAGCATGGCTTGACGAGTGATGGTCCGTGCCCAGGATCAGAACCTGTGAACTCCAGGTTGCCAAAGCAAAGTGCACAAACTAACCACTACGCCACTGGGCCAGCCCCTAGATTTGATTATTTTATATACCATTGTATTAGTCAGACTTCTTTAGTCATAAATTATGACTCAATTCAAGAAGGTTTAAGAACAATTCTTACTTATTAGGAATTGATGATATAATAAATAATCATGAAAATAATAAGAATTAATAATTTATCAAGAAAAAGTTATTATTTATTGATTCACATAACTGAAAAACCCAGGCATGGCTACATCCAGAGATTCAAATGATGCTATCAGGATTCTGCTTCCCTCCGTCCGTCAGTCTGGCTTTCTTCTATATAGGATTCACTTTCATGCAGACTTTCCACATATGTGGTAACAAAGGTGGCAACCAGCAGGTGTAGGTTTAAATCCTACCGGCATTAACTCTGAGATAGCTAGCTTCTCTTTCTAAAGTGTTCCACTATGTTGACTAACTGGCCTGATATTCACATGGACTAACCTCAGTCACTCTGGGCAGGGAAAGTGTGATGCATGGAACCAGGGCAGAGTCACTTCCCACAGCAACCACACTAATGATTTCTAAAGAATTCATTCCCCGGGGGCCGGCCCGGTGGTGCAGCGGTTAAGTTCTCACGTTCCACTTCTCGGCGGCCTGGGATTCGAAGGTTCAGATCCCGGGTGCAGACATGGCACCGCTTGGCACGCCATGCTGTGGTAGGCGTCCCATATATAAAATAGAGGAAGATGGGCAAGGATGTTAGCTCAGGGCCAGGCTTCCTCAGCAAAAAGAGGAGAATTGGCAGTAGTTAGCTCAGGGCTAATCTTCCTCAAAAAAAAAATTCATTTCCCCAAGAAAACTTCAGATACCATTGCCAGTTGAATAAGGGTAGATTCTAGGAATAAAAAATAGATGTTCACTACTGCTATGTTACAGCCACTTAACCATAGTATTTCTCAGATAAAGGGGTTTGCTGAAATAGCTATTTGTGTGGTGTTTATTACATTAAAGAGGGACATTGAATGATTGTCATACCTATGTGTAAATCAAGATAGCCTCAAATTCCCACAAACAATACTGAATACAAAAAGAAATGTTCAACTTTGACTTATCACAATAATAGTGACAATAAAAAATATACAAAGGACCAAGAGCAGAGATTTGAGGCCTAAAAGTTGTATTTATACTGTGATTTCCACTCAACCAAGGCTGACGTAAACAGGAAGCTTCCAATCAATAAAAGAGGTAGTTGCCTTAGTTGTAAAAAGATAAACCTTTGGTTCCATCTATCCAGTTCATTTCAAAATAAACACACAAGCAAATTATTATTCTTTTGTCTCCACTTTTTCCTTTGAAAATTTCAAAGCTGTAGAAATATTGAAGACTATTACAGTGAACACCACATACCCTTCACTTAGATTCACCAGAGATGAGAATCTTCCTCTATTTGCTTTCTCTTTCTCACGTGTGCACACACATATGCACACCCACACTCCCTCTAATCTACTTACTTTTGCTGAACCATTTGAAAATAAGTTGAGGACATCATAACCTTTACACTAAACACTTCAACACGTATCACCTAAGAACTAGGCATTCCCCTACATAACCACAAAACCATTATTTGACTCAAGAATTTAACATTGGTTCCTTAATATCAACCAATATGTAGTCCACATTCAAACCTCCAATGACACCACATGCCCTTTGGAGTTTTCTATTTTTGATCCACCATCCAATTAAGATTCACACAATGTATTTATCACATCTCTTTTGTCTCCTTTAATCTAAAGTAATTCCCCTGACATTTTTTTCTTCAAAAACATTTTTTTAAGAGTCCAAGCCAATTGTCTTGTACAAGGTCTCACAGTGTGGCTTCATCTGTTTCCTCATGATTGATTCATGACTGTGATGTTGCCTACCTCCCACTCGCTCATATTAGAAGGCACGTGATGTCAATTTGCCCCATTATTGGAGATGCTAAAGTTGATCACTTAAGTAAGATGGTGTCCAACAAATCTCTCCACTACGTGTGTTTCATTTCCACTTTGTCTTTAGAAGTATTTCTGAGAGAGAACACTTTAAGACCATGTGAATAGCCTGTTCCCTAACAATGTTTTGCCCAATGGTTTTGGTGTCCATTGATGATCTTTTCCTGAGTCCATAATTTTGGGGGAGTTCTTAAATGATGATTTTCTAATTCTATCATTTTGTCTTCATATATTAGCTGGCATTCTTCTGAAAATGACTGGGAGTCTTACTGACTCTTACCCCAAGAAATATTGGCAGCATCTACTCAAGAGCATAAAAGAATTCCCTCATTTTATTTATAACCAATATGACATGCTCCCCAAACTTATAGTACAAATATGGTCAAATACCTTTTATCATGCTACTTAATTGCTCAAGTCTTACCTTTCTTATTGACAGAAAGCCAGCTATCAGCCTTTTGATGATAGGCTTCTCCCTCCTTTCCTTCTCTGGAGTGGTCAGAAAAATCCTAATCCAAAAGGGGAATATGGGGCATGGAATCAGCAGGTTTGCAGACACAGCGGGAGCATATTCAAGTCTGATTCATCCGTGCTGTGATTCCTTCTTGCTGCCTCATGATGTTGCTGTTGAAGATTGTTCTCCATTCCAGTCCTAAGAGAGTTGTTGCTTGGCCTCTGAGGGCCAAAGTTTTTAGCGCTGGACACTTGTAGTTATACACACAGCCACATTCTCAGGTGCTGATAGGCCCAGGAGTCCTGGGTCAGGGCTGATCCTTATTTCTATGCCTCATAGATGCAGAACCATCACCTACCCGCCTTCCCTCCCTATAATCTACACTAGAGGTCCGTTTTTCCTCTTAAACCCTCAAAACTCACAGAGTTCCTTTAGCCCATCTTCTTCTTCTTTTGTTGAGGGTAGTAAGAATACTTAACAGGAGATCTACCCTCTAAACAAAATTTTAAGTGTAGAATACAGTTTTGTTATCTATAGGCACAATGTTGTAAAGCAGATCTCTAGAACTTATTCATCTTGCATAACTAAAGCTACATATCTGTTGAACAGCAACTCCCCACTTCTCCCTCCCTTCAGCTTCTGGAAACCACCATTCTACACTCTGCTTCTATGAGTTTGACAATTTTAGATATCTCTTTAAGTGGAAACATAAAATTTGTCCTTCCGTGACTGGCTTATTTCACTTATCATAATTTCCTCTGGTTCATCCATGTTGTCACATATGGCAAGATTTCCTTCTTTTTAAAGGCTGAATAGTATTGTATTGTATGTTTATCCCACATTTTTCTTGTCCCTTCATCAGTCAATGGACATTTAGTTTGTTTCCGCATCTCGGCTACTGTGAGTAATCCATCAGCCCTTCTTTACCAGAGACTGGGGCTGGCTGTTGGCCCTCAATCTCTTTCTAAGAGAGACTCCTTGCTGAGTGTTAAGTGTCCCAACCTGACCTAGCCAGGGAAGCTTCCTTCCATGATTCAAAGGTGATTTTTGACACCTGTTTGTTATTTAGTAAGCACTTCTGAATGTCTAACAAGCAAAAAAACTCAAGTTCTGGTGACAGAGTTTTGAAGGGCAATAGCCCAGCTGTCCTAGGATTTACATTCGAGTGGTGTGTATATTTTTTCTCTTATTGAAGAAGAGAAAAACAGAAATGTAATCCCTGGCTGGGTACTCTGTTACACATATTAATTTTTTTTTTAAAAAAAGAGGCCAAAAGAAAGGAATTGATCACTCTAATTATACTAATCCCAATACCTCTTTAGGTTGACTCAGCTTCTGGCACTTTAATTTTTCAGTTTATTTTCTCTTACACTATTATATTTCCCAGAAGTCACAGAATTCACAGAAATCTTTAAGCATTACAAATCTCTAAGACCTTGTTCTGAGCCTTGGTTGGCCACCATTAGAAGGGAAGTGTTCCTTTCTTAAAAATGCAACCACAATTCTCACATCTGTAATAAACTATGTACTCAGATAATCCAATTAAAAAATAAATGTATGGAAAGGCAAAGGATTCATTCAACAGTACTGATTGAGCTTCATTACGTGCCAAATACGAAGATAAAAAAAGCACAGTCTTGCCCTTGAGGGACTGTAATCTAGCAAGGGAGCTAAAATAAGCCTATAAATGATTGAAGTATAAAGTATAAGAGAAGTACATGCAAAATGCTATCAAACCGCTGATAGATAGAAGAGCACTGAGTTTTCATAAGGCAGGTGATGCTGAGAAAGGGAGAGGCAGGCTAAGGGACGATGCTGGTCATATTAGGGGTTAACAGCAGGGCTAGAGCTCAGAGCAGGTTAGGGGAGCAGTGGTAGGTGGGCTGGAAAGGCAGGTTGGTGCAACAAGAAGGGTTTCAAAACCAAAGGAGGAATTTGAACTTAACTGCATTTAATATACTTGATTTTATCATATATGTTGGTTTAACTGAGACCTGTTAGTAAAAGTTAAAAAAAAATTACTTTCTCTATTGAACAGGACAAAGAAAAGAACAACTTATACTTGTAACAAAATCTCAAGGTAGTCCAAATTCTTAGGAAATGGGGTGTTGTTCTTTATTTACATCGGACAAATGTCATTTATCAGATATTTGATTTGCAAATATTTTATCCCAGTATATGGGTTATCTTATCATTCTCTCAACTTTGTTTTTCAAAGAAAAGTTTTTAATTGTGATGAATTCCAATTTGTTATAGTTCCCAACAGTCATAAAATTCAGAGAAATCTTTAAGAATTTCACTAAGGCACTGGATTTTCTGTTTCAACTCAGAAAAGAAGGTGAACACCAAGAAGACTTCTATCCCAGAGGCCTGCTTACTTCTCCAGCCTCATCTCACTCCTACCCCACCCCTACTTCACCAACTCTCCCCACTGTCTTCACGCCAAAAGGAAGCCATATTCAACTTCTTTCTCAAATGGCCATGCCCTTACTGCCCTTTCAGCTTCTAGACATTTTTCCAACTGACTAGACAGACTTCCCCTATCAAAACTCTTATCTCATTAGGTTATAAACGCATAAAATAAGAGAGAAATTTATTGGCTCCTTGGCTCATAAAAATCCTAGGGTAAGAGGCTGTAGGGACACAAAGGATAACATCAAGACTTTCTCTCTCTCCCAGCTGTTTTCCTTTGTGTTGGTTCATTCTCTAGAATGTTCTTTCTTCATGATATGAAAGATGATGTAGTAGGAGGCTGAAAATTTGAGAGAGACTCCCCTAGTCTCCCCATATTTATATGGTTGAGCAACATACGAACATTAGGTTTTTTGTTTGTTTTTCAAAAATGAAAATGGATTTACAAAGATTCATCCACCAGTCTTCCTTGTAGTCCCGTCTTTCAGGAATGAGGAACATTTTCCTTGAAATTTCTAAGAAAATTCTCCCTAACATGCATCACGTGATCATTTCTGAGCTAATCCTTAACAAACAGAAGGGGAGAATTTTTAGACCGCTCAGGCCTGTGCATGAAGCTTGAGTGGAATCAACTTGCCCGAAGTCCCATTGCTCCACAAGAGAAGTGCTAGATACCTAAGCAAAACTTGGGTGGGAAGGAAAGATAGAAGAAAATGGTTGCTGAGTAGGCAACCAACAATCCTCTATCATCTGGGTACAGTCCATGTTTAGGGAATAAAATTCATTCATCAATAGATACTTGCTAAGCTCCTAAACCCGAGTAGCTCACAGTCTAGAGGGAAAAGAAAGCATAAATTTACTGTGTTAAGCTCAGTGATGGAAGTAGAGCCAGGCAAAGTTTGGAGTGAGGGATCATAAAAGGTATGTGTTAATGCTCAAGAAGGCATTTGATAGAAAAAAAATAAAACAAGTTGTTGGTAGGGAAAAATTCTCTTTGCAAAGTTTTCCAACGATTAATTAGTTTTTTAATCACCTTGGAGCCTTTCTTAAAATCAAGTATTGATACTCTTCCAGTAAGAATATAATTCCAGAGTATCAAGAATCTAATAAAAGTTCCAAAATTCAAAGGTTCTGGGTGACAGTTGTAAGTATGTTATAAAACAAAGGTGGCAAAATATTACACTGGTCGGGAAGCTCACAAGCTGAAAAGAGCGTGAATTCCAGGCCAAAGTTTAGAAAACATTTTAGTTTCATTTTCATATTTCTATATGTAAATATTTAAACTCTTTATTGTATTTGCCTTAAAATACCTAGTATATCCCTATTATTATTTAGATAGATTAGAATTGATATGTGCATTATAAGTAAATAAATAGATGATAGATCAATAGATGACTGATTGGTAGGCAGTCACAGCGGGAAGGAGTGAAAGAGAGACAGAGGGAAGGATAGATGAAGGAGCCACATACGTACATTCCTCATAAAGATTTCTTCAGAGAGTTACAACCAACACAGTGAATGGCTGACATCTGGTGGTAAAACTTAGTAAAAATTTGCATGGATTTGTGCACTCATAAAAGAGGAGCTATTCAGTGAATGATGGCTCTGTTTTCAAGAAGAATAATTTAATATGCTGCTAGTCATCCAATTTTTTTTCTGCATCATGCCAAGCTTCTAGGTATTTGAAAATTTCTGGAACGTCATGTGTCAGATACTGACAGTATCTATGTCCTCTCCGCTGACAGAGTCACTATTCTCTAACCAGAGAACAGGAAATCATGAAATTGTTTAGCTATTTTTTAACATGAGCACTTTAGGAGGCAAAAAATAAACATATATAGTGTTATTCAAAATCATTTGCATATTTTGTTAATCTATTGCCATTTTAAGAAATAAGAGTAAATTAAAATCAGGTTCAACCAAAAAATAAACAACAAAGTTGGGCACTTGGCTTTAGACTGAGAGAAGGTGGGAGCACAGTGCACAGTCAGGTGGTGACCGCTATGCGCCAGTGCAAGTTTGTCCACGTGTGGTAGGTAGAAGTCCAGATTGGTAATGCCTCCTGGGAATTGTACTGCCTTGAACATGGAATTTAGCCCAATGGTCAAATGCCGAGTGACAAAACCACTGCTGGTGGGGATGACTCCTTCAAGACATTCTTCGGGGAGATTGGGGCTAGCCAGCACATGCCCAAAGCAGGGTCTGTGGACCTGGAGCCACCGCAGTCAATAGAGTGCACACGGGACATATAGGCAGCTCTTCTACTCAGAGTAGATGGTCACCGGGAAGAAATATACAGCCAATAATTATGCCAAAGGCCATTACATCATCGGCAAGGAGATCATTGACCTAGTCCTGGACCGGATCCAAAAACTGGCAGATTTCTGCATGGGGCTGTGAGGCTTCCTCATCTTCCACAGCTTCAGTGCAGCACCAGCTCTGGGTTTGTGTCTCTGCTCATGAAGCAGCACTTGGTAGAATGTGGCACAAAGTCTAAGCTCAAATTTGCCATTTACCCAGTCTCCCATGTTTCTAAAGCCATAGTGGACCCCCTACAACTCCATCCTGACCACTCACACAATACACAAAATTATGACTGTGCCTTCATGGTAGATAAGGAAGCCACCTACGACATATGTGGGCACAACCTGGTTGTCCAACGGCCCATGTACACTGACCTCAGTTGTGGGATTGGGCAGATCATGTCCACCATCACCACCTCCCATCGATTTGATGGGGCCCTGAAAGTGGACTTGATGGAATTCCCAACCAACCTGGTCCCTACCCCCACATCTACTTCCCCCTGGCTACCTATGCCTGGTCATCTCAACCAAGAATGTCTACTACAAGCAGCTGTCAGCGGCCAAGACCACCAATGCCTACTTCTAGCTAGCAAACCAGATGGTCAAGTATGACCCTTGCCATGGGAAGTACATGCCTGCTGCATGTTGTATGGGGGGACCCGTCCTGAAGATGTCAACGCGGCTGTCCCCACCATCGAGACCAAGCACACCATCCAGTTTGTGAATTGGAGCTCAAGTGGATTTAAGGTGGGCATCAACTACCAGCCCCCCAGCTGTCATCCCTGGGGGAAACATGAGCAATATTCAGTGGGCCATGTGTATGCTGGGCAACACCACTGCCCTCACCAAGGCCTGGGCACGCCTGGACCATAAGTTCAATCTCACCTATGCAAGGTGAACATTCGTGCCCTGATACATGGGGGAAGTCATGGAGGAAGCAGACTTCTCTGAGGTCCTGGGGGACCTGGCAGCCCTGGAGAAAGATTACAAAGAGGTGGGCACAGATCCCATGGAAGCAGAGGCCAGATGATGGGCAGAATACAGTATGAAATAGGAGAGTGCAGCTGACAGGTGTTGCTCTGTTCCCCTCTCTCCTGCCACCCCTCAGCACAGCTGGTTTCAAGCAGTTTACAATTAAAGTTTCTGTACTAAATGATTAAAATCACAATTCTGTGACTACTAAAAGCCATTGAATTTTCATTTTAAATGAATGAATTTTATGGTATGTGAATTATATCTCAAGAAAGCTCTTTTTAGAAAAACTGTAAAATGATTTTCAAGACGGGTGAACCATCGTCCATCCCCAAGGCTTGAAGACTTCCAGTCACAGCTGGACCATAATGCTGCTGTGCCCCAAAATGCCTTCATGGCTTCCAAAATTGAGTCTTGGCTCCTCCAAATACTGAATCATTCCTACTACTACTAAGGGCCTCATTAAGTAATCGCCCAGCTTCACACTTGTGAAAACACGCTGTAGATGGCCTGCTTAGGCCAGCTGTATACCCTTCCCCACGGTGTCCTGCAACATTGCCTTCTTTGCTTAGGGAGAGTCTCACAGATATGGGAAAATTTTTATTGTGTGTAGAATCTCCCTACCTGGTGGTGTCCTCTTGCCGTGGATAAATCCCTCATGCTAAGGTAGATCTACGCTCTACCTCTGAGGAAGCCTCAGCTCGGGGAGCCTCAGTCTCTAAGATTCAAAACCTGAGGGATAGAAGGCCTCCCAGTAGGGAGAGATGTGAAGCTAGTATGGAAAGGGCTGAATGTGTGTGTGAAGAACAGAAAATAGTCAGCTTTCTGCTTCTTCACTGCCTTCAGTGCCCACTCCGTCTCCTCTAGTTTTCCAGACATACATCACAGTTGGAATAAAACTCTTCGCCCCTGGAACCAAACACAACTTCCTCTGAGTGAAATGAAATGTCATATTGCTTCAGCAAAGCCCTCTATCCCAATGACCTTGATAATGTAGGTATCTTAGTAAAATTACGTACAATGCTAAGACTTTTCGGTTCTATTATTCACTGACAGAAATTCAAAGGAAGTCTTAGAATTACGGGCTAACGACTTCAAGTTTGTGAGGTGGAATAGAAGATATTCCAAAAAATTTCTGATGCTTATTCTGGAAAAAAAAAAGTGCTCCTCTCTCCAGTTTTCAAATTGCCAATTGAGGTAAAACAAGGAAAGTGATATTGGAACAACCTCAGAAAATCTATATAAATTACATTGGATTGTAAATTCCTTAGCAAAGACAAAGTACTATGTGATTGCAAAATCATACGTTACAGCAGAGACTCGTGTTCTGCCTCATTCAGTTTCCACTGGCAGATGAGAATGCAATTCTTGAGAACTTGCCTGCTCTATTTGTAGTCCCTTAAATGTGCTGTTAGCATTAGCTACATCCATCAAAAGGGGGAAAAGGGACAAATGCTCTGCTGTTGTCATTCATAAAGCTAGGAAACTTGCTAGAGCATCTGTTTGCTCTGCCAGGTAATATAAATAATGCCACGGAGGCTGTCTAATCAATCACCAGATGCTCTGGATTGCTGCCTCAGCAATGATTAACAAGTGTGGCAGGTCAACGGCAAGCGCAGATCTCTGCAGCCAAGAGAACGCCTTGGCCTCCCCCAAAGGGAACATATTAATTAAAGTTTTATTTTGGAGAGTTCTGAACTGTGCATAGATGAATACTGAAATCGCATCCCCTGAACTCCAGACTCTTATATTCAAATATCTACCGAATACCTCCACTTGAATGTATGGTAAGATTCTCAAACTCAACGTGATCAAACCTGGACTTCTCTTTTCTTTTCCAAACCCGCTCCTCCTAGTCTTCCTTATCTCACTTAGCCGCGGCTCTCTCCTTCTTCCAGGTCTGCAAGCCTAAAATGTTTAGAGTCATCATGGACTCCTCTCTTCCTCTAAATGCCTACATCCAGTGTCAGCAAATTTTGTCTAATCTAGCTTCAAAATATAACAGATAGTGGGGCCGGCCCAGTGGCTCAGCGGTTAAGCTCGCACGTTCCGCTTCGGAGGCATGGGGTTCGCTGGTTTGGTTCCCAGGTGTGGACATGGCACCGCTTGGCAAGCCATGCTGTGGTAGGCATCCCACATATAAAGTAGTGGAAGATGGGCATGGATGTTGGCTCAGGGCCAGTCTTCCTCAGCAAAAAGAGGAGAATTGGCAGCAAGTGTTAGCTCACGGCTAATCTTCATCAAATAAAAAAAATTATATATATGTATAAAACAGATAGTAACCAGTTCCACCACCTCTATTGCTACCAATGCCGTCATCCACTCTCACCTGAAGTATTGCCACAGCCTCCTAACGAGTCCTCCACTGCCCTTTCTCAGTCCGTTCTCGTTCCAGCTTCCAGAGCGATTATCTAACAAAACAAATCAGATCATGTCACTCTTCTCAAATATCTTCAGTGAGCTTGAATGTTATTCAGACTAAAAACAGGGTCCATACAATGGCCTACAAGGCCTGAAACAATTTATTCTACCCCTTACCTCTCTGATCTCCTTATATTCCTCTTAACTGTGTTTTCAGTATCCTGGGTCCCTTACTATTCCTCAAAACACCAGACACAGAAACACTTCATCACCTTTGCACTTGCTGTTTCTTCTCTCTGGAATGCTCTTCCCTGAGGTAGACACATGGGTCCTTTTCTCACTTTCTTCAAAACTTTGCCCACGTGTTACCTTCCTCCATAAGTTGATTTTTCTGCTCCCTATTGTGTTCCTGAATTCATCCATGCTTTTTGGTTCTTTTTGTAGCTGGAATTTATTCATTTTAACTGCTATATAGTATTCCATTGTATGAATATGATACTATCTATTGATATCTATTTTGACTCCAATGTTTTGCTATTACAAAAACTCCTCCTATAAACATATTCTTGAACCTGGTGCAAAATTACTGGATTATAGGCTGGTGCATCTTCAACTTTGCTATATAATGTTAAATTGTTTTTCCAAAATAGTTCTATCAATTTATACACTTACCAATAATGTATAACTATATTGTCTTCTCTATATCCTTGCTAATATCTCTAATTATTCCCTATCTGGTAGGGTTTAAATCACCTCTAATAATGATTTTAGTTTGTATTTTTTTCTGGCTATTAATGAGATTGGGCATATTTTAATATGTTTATTGGCTGTATCAGGATTCCAAGAAGGAAGAAATGACAAGTTAGGATAATCAAAGGGACCAAGTATATGGGGTGTAGGAGGACCCAGACTGTCAGCAATAGAGCTGTTTCCATTCCTAGATCCAAAAGGACAAGAAGAGGGAGAAATTACTGGAAACCCAGAAGAATAGAGTCTTGTAAAGCAGGGTCTTTGGTTGAAAGAAAACCACCACAGTGAGGAAGGGAACAACGAGAACAAATATCTCAACTTCATTTTCCTTCCTCCTTCTGATCTTCTGCCAGGAATCTCCATTGGCCAAATCCCACTAGAAGTCAGAAGGAATGGGAACCCTGCTGATGTTAGTCCACAGAAGCCAGGATCCTTGGCAGAGCACAGAGTGAAGAAGAATGGAGAGTTGGTATACAGGGGTAAGTAAAAGATATTTGCAGGAGCCATTTGGCTTTTCTCTTTTATTAAGCACCCATTCAAGACTTTTGCCCGTTTTTATATTATCTTTGTTCATACTGATTTATATTAGTTCTTTATGTGGACAATTATAACTATTGAAGATAAGATCAGTTTTCTAATTCTTATGACTCCCTCGTCTTGTCTTAATATGCTGCCTAGAGCCTCCAGTATAATAGCAGTGATACTTGTCTTGCTCATGATCTTAAAGAGAATACTTTCAATGTTTTCTTCATTAAGTGTAAATGCTTACCATAGATTTTTTTCCTTAATCACGTACACTTTATCAGGAAAAGGAAATACCCTCCTGAGTTTGTCAAGAGTTGATTTTTTAAAAATTTCAAATGAATGTTAACATACAGCAAATATTTTTCTGTATCTACTAGATCAAGGATTGATGAGCTACGGCTCCCACAGGCCAGATCCAAACAACAATTTTTACTTTTGTAAATACAAGTTTATTGGAAAACAACCACACCCATTTGCTTAGTATATATAGCTGCTTTCACACAGCAATGGCAGAATTGTGTAAGTTCCAACAGAAACTGTATGGCCTGCAAAGCTGAAAATATTTACTATCTAGATAGCTCTTGGCAGAAAACATTTGCCAACTAGATGATTATGTAACTTATTTTTTAACATCTGATCATATGGTTTTGCTATTTTCGACTTGCCGCCCCCCCCGCCCCCCCAAATCCCTTCTCTGCCCTTTTCTGCTCTGTTTCCTAGGATGCTGATCTTTACTGCTTGCATCCCGAAGCTCCCTTGCCCCAGGCTTCCCATGGGGGCTGAAATGAGAGGCATTGGCGGGAGATGGGAGGGTGGTACTCCCCATTGGTCACGGTTTGGGCAGCAGTTGTCACAGTTCTGAACTGTTATGGTTCTGGCAGAGGTTGCATTCCTCTATGGCTACAAATACTGATGGTTAAACCCTCTTCCATAATCCCATCTCTCACTGGGCATTTCCTCTCCTTGCCCCTTCAGGCCTAGAGGTTTCTGGCTGTTGCTGGTCACCAAATGTCCCACCATCCCTTGTGGGTTCCATTAATCTTTCCTTAAACAGTTCCTTAAATTGTCTTCAGTTAAAACTGTTTTGTGTGTTTTATTTCTTTCTCGTCAGATCTCAGAATTGTAGTTGTTAATTGTATGATTGCTTTTCTAACATTAAATCAAACTTGCATTTTTGAGATCCACTCAATTTGGTTATAAAGAATATTGTTCTCGGCCGCTGGATTCAGTTTGATAATTTTCCTTTTAGGTCTTTGTGTTCATGAGAGAATGATCTTTTGTTTTCCTTTCTCATTCTATCCTTTGCAGATTTTGCTATCAAGATTACGCCACCCTGATGACAAGATTTAAGGAGTGTTCCTCCGTTTCTACACTAGGAATAATTTGTGTAAGATTAAAATTAGATATTCCTTAAATTTTGTTATAAATGTTTGACGAAATCATCTGGCTTATTGTCTTTTCTTGAACCACTTTTACAGGTTAAATTTATCTAGAATGTATCCATTTTATTAAGCTTTCAAACTTATTGGAATAAAGTAATATTCTGTCTTTTAAATATCTGCATATATGTGGTTCTGATGCTTTTTATATCACAATATTGTTTATTTATAAATTCTTTAGGTTTATTTTTTTTATTAGGCTTGCTAGATTAGTCTCAATTTATTAGTGTTTTCAAATAAGCAACTTTTGGTTCAGTTCATCAGGTCATTTTATGTTTATTTTCTATTCCATTAATTTCTATTATCTTAACGATTTCAAATCTATTTTCTTTGGGCTTATTCACTTGTTCTTTTTATATCACATTAAATTGGATACTTAGCTCATTACTTTATAACCTTTATTTTTTTTCCAATGGGAGCGCGTAAGTCATGAATTTTCCTGTAAGCACAATTTGAGCTGCATCCCACAAATTTTTTTAAACAGCTCTATTGAGATATAACTCACATACCATACAATTCACCTCTTTAAAGTGAATAACAAGAGTTTTTGGTATATTACATTGTCTTAAAAATTGTGGTAAATAAATATATATATAAAAAACATAAAAGTTGCCATTTTAACCATTTGAAGTGTACAGTAGTGACACTAATTACATTCACAATGTTGTGCAACCATCACCACTATCTAGTTCCAAAACTTTTCATTACTTCAAACAGAAAATTTGCAACCATTAAGAATTAACTCCCAATTTCCCTTCCTCTAGGCCCTGGTAACCACTAATCTACTTTCTGTCTCTATGATTTGCCTAGTCTAGATGTTTCATATAAGTGAAATCATACAATATTTGTCCTTTTGTGTGTGATTTATTTCACTTAGCATAATGTCTTCAAGGTTCGATTATGTTGTAGCATCATTCAGAACTTCGTTCCTTTTGATGGCCGAAAAATATTCTACCATATGTATATACCACATTTTGTTATCCATTCATCTGTTGATGGACACTTAAGTTGTTTCCACCTTTTGGCTGTTGTGAATAATCCTACTATAAACGTTGATGTATAAGTATCTATTTCAGTCCCTGCTTTCAGTTCCTTTGGGTATATACCTAGGAGTGGAATTGCTGGGTCATATGGTAATTCTGTGTTTAGCTTTTTGAGGAACAGCCAAACTGTTTTCCATAGTGGCCACAGGATTTTACACTCCTATCAGCAATGTACGAGGGTTTCCAACTTCTCCACATTCTCACCAACACTAGTTATTTTTCTGGGTTTTTTTTTGTTAGAGCCATTCTAGTCGATGTGAAGTAGTATCTCATTGCGGTTTTAATTTGCATTTCCCTAATGACGAATGGTGTTGAGTATCTTTTCATGTGCTTATTGGCCATTTGTAGATCTTCTTTGGAGGAATATATAATCAAGTCCTTTGCCTATTTTTAAATTGAGTTATCTTTTTGTGTGTTGAGTTATAGGCTTTTTTTTTTTTAATGTATTCTGGATTTTATTCCTTTTCATGTTACATAAAAAGAAACCATTAGCCCTTTAACCCATAACACATTATCTAGCTCAGGTAAAATGAGTGATTATTAAACATAGTCTGTGATCAGTATGGCTTAATAGGGGACTGACTCTAAGTCCTATTCTCAAAGCCTAGGAAGATTTGCCACTGATTTGCTTCTGGCTGTGACTGAGTCATATAAACCACCACTATGATTATTTTATCACTGTTTATTTACCAAATAAAATTGAAAAATGAATAATATATGTGTATATTTGTCAGGATGGAATTCTAAACGGAAAGAGCAAAAACCGAGAATAAAATACTGCCCAGAGACTGTAGACTGTGATATATACATTACTATGCAATAGGAAAACATTCTATTGGAAGAAGAGACCCATCTTTTTGTATTTTTCTCTCCACTACCATATGAAAATGGTAGAGGGGAAGGAGAGAAGTCAGAGTCCTTTTCCTTTGGTTTCTCCTCCATTCTCCACTTCAATTTCTAGGGCTTCGTCTTTCAGAACTAAGAGAGTGAGCTTCATTGGGATGTAGAGGAGAGGAGTGAGCTTGTCATCAGCTATTTGGTCTCCTCCAGCTACCCAGCAGGCCAAGGAAATGGCTCTCTTCATGGTTTGCTCCTCACAAGGACCTTCAAAGTTTGGACAATGACGTGGTCAGAAAAGGAAGTCCCCTGGATCCAGTGCTCCTTAACTTTTAAACAAGATTGTGGGTGGGTACACAAAGGAGGTGGCATGGACGGGGTGAGGAAGTAAGGAAGGAGGTTAGGAGGACGTCGAAGGGTTAGAAGAAGCAGAAGAATCATCTGCCTTAAGCCTCAAGCTCAGGGCAAACTGCCAATTTAGATACTTTTTAGTTTGATGGCATTGAACTGATCTTCGCCTGCTAAATATCAGCTGCAGCACTACACAGAGCCAGTATTTCCCTTTCAAATAAATGCATTCGTAGGAAACGAGTTTGCTTTTTAAATGCTTATTTTGGTTTTTAATTATTAATTATAATGATTAGAAACTCCAACTGGAAGTGACCCAGTCCTTTTTAGACCTCTGAATGAAACGTTACAACTTTCTACACAGTCAAAAAAGTGGAACAGAATACTCATGCTTTTCAAAGCTTGAGGTAGGGATCCTAACAAGATGTCTGTGCAAAAGGCTATCAATGAGACTTTAAGATTGGATGTAAGTAAAGAAATGTAGTCATTATGAATTAGCGGTCACTATTCCACCACCCTATTGAACGTAAACTCTAGGAGGGCAGGGATTTCTGTCTCTCACTAATGTAACCTCAGTGCCAGAACAGGACCTGGGACACAGTAGGTGTTTAATACATGTTGAGTATATGAATCAATCCCATAGCCAAACATGTAATAAGTTTTCTTTTATAAATCTTACTTTTTTTTAGATGGTAATGTAAGAAAATTTTACACTTGAAATGTTAATCATGATATTTAAAAATAACTTTTCAAACCAGGAAACTATTCAAAATGTATTTTTTCTTTATTGTGTATTTCAGCATCTCAATTTCCTTTTGTGTCATATTTTAACTGTTCATAAAAATACCACAAGATGGCATACAAAACCTCATAAAGACATGTCTGGATTTTTTGGGTCCAAATTTTACTATACACTTATCTTATAGAAAATCTCCCTTAAATCCAGGCAAGAGGGACCCACTCTGGACCCTTTGCTTGAAGGTGAAGGTCTCACTAAAGCATATGTCCCTCCCTGCAGGGTGAGAAGACCACAAGGCCCATGGACATGCCCTTCCTCCCCTGGAGAACTTCTTCCAAGCCTTCCTGGTCTGCCCCAGGAGGGTGGACAGAAAGCTGGAGAGCACATTGCAAAGGCCTGAGCTGGGAAGGGGTGTGTCTACACGAGCCGGGGTAGGTTGTTCTTGGGAGAGGATGGCGTTGGGACACAGAGGGCTCTCTGAGACCAGCTCTCCCCACTTTGCCCAAACTTAAAAGCTTGAGAAGTCCAAGAATTCTAGTAAACTTAAGAAGGTGTATTTGCTGAGGCAGGAATAGCTTGTTAGCTTGATTTACACCTTTTAAATATTTAGGTATATGGCATGTGGACTTTCATTTTTGCTCTTGACTGGGTCCTGCAAACATTAAAGACAGGACTATGAGTGTGTATATAATTGGTGGGTATTTTCTGTATTTGTTTACTTAAAATCTGTATGTGGAATCTCTACATTAGAATCCTGAGATTTCAGTAATAAAATCAGCATTTTATTTGAATAGCTTATACTGGATATTTATCAGGAAGTAAAAATAACTTTCATCATACATGGCCTAGAACAGAACTTGCAAACAAAGGTGAAAACGGCAGCTATTACAGCTATCCACCAATGTTTTGCTTTTCCTCCTTCGAGGAATATAGTAGGATGGTACTTCCTGTCCTTTGGTTTTAGGCGTGGCTATGTGGCTAGTTTTTTTGGTAAGCTTTGGTTTAGACTCTTTTTATGACAGTTTTATTGAGATGATTCTCAAACTATAAAATTCACCCTTTTAAAGTTTACAATTCAGTGGATTTTAGTATTTTCAGAGTTATGCAACCATCATCACTAACTTGAGAATATTGTCATCACCACAAAAAGAAACCCATACCCATGAGCAGTGTGTGACTAGGTTTGACCATTATAATGTGAGTGGGAAGGATGTGCATAACTTCACAGCAAGTCTCTTCAGAGCTGGTGCTCAGTGCACCATCTTCTCCCCTTGCCATGGTGGCAGGGTGAGGCTCCCTCAGCCTGCATCTTGGAGGGAGCATGAAAATGGAACCAAGCCCTTAATGAACCAAGAGGATTCGCTGTTGTTTCAAGCCACTAAGATTTGAGGATTGTTTGTAGACCCAGCACAGCATAGCCCAACATTACTGATGCACACAGGATAAAGGTCTGTTTGATGAGAAATTATTTAGGAGAGGCAGAATTTTTAAAAAAATGCTTAGAAATTGTCATTCTAAAATGACTCACTAATTATCCTCTTATAACGGAAAGAGGCTGATTTTGAGTCAGATAATCATTGAAAGTTACTTCACTTGAGCTAAGAAAAGGACAATTACTACTTATATTTACCAAAGAGAGCGTCCAAAATGACTCCATCATGAACTTTGTCCTGCTGATGGAAGCAAGATAGGTATCACTGTTTGAGACAACCATGCTTTCTTAAGGTTTCTTTCTGGAATTCTACCTGGATTTATGTGGTCTGTGGTATAAGACAAGGTCCTAGATTGATTTCTTTCCCCCAATCACTATCACTTAGCCTACATCAAACATAATTTAAATCTTTCTTCTTAAATTAGTAATTGTAATATGGGTCTCCATTTTCAGTATCACGCTCACTGTTCAGTATGGTTGACACATAAAATATGTGAGATACTCTGTAGATCTTAAGATATGCTCCATTCATTACTAAGGCTCCCAGAATAGTTCAGGTTTCTATTACTCATCATCGCTGCAAATCCTATCAACTAATCCTCATGTTTTTCTTCCCTCATCTTCAATCAATTCTTTACTAGCTGCCACGTTAAATTTCCTAAAACAAGTTCTGATCATGACACCTATACAAAGACCTCCAATAGCTCTCAGAAAATAAAAAATAATTTAGCCCTTTGCTAGAGCTGCTGTAACAAAATGCTACAAATGTGGTGGTTTAAACAAAAGACACTTACTCTCTCACAGTTCTCGAGACTCCAAATCTGAGACGAAGGTGCTGACAGGGTTGGTTCCTTCTGAGGGCTGTGAGAAAGGATCTGTTCCACGCCTCACTCACAGTTTCCGTGGTTTGTTGGTAATCTTTGGCATTCCTTGGCTTACAGAAGAATCACCCCAATTTCTGCCTTCATCTTCACATGGCATTCTCCCTGAGTCTGTGTCCAAATCTGTCCCTTTCATAAGGACATGAGTCATACTGAATTAGGGCCCCACTCTAATCCACTGCGATCTCACCTTAACTAACGTTAGTATCTGCAATAATCTTATTTCCAAATAAGGTCACATTCTGATGTATTACAGGTTAGGACTTCAACTTATGAATTTGAGGGAGGGAAACAATTCAACCCATAATCCTATTCAAAGCCCTTCAATGTTTCCTCCTTCCCTTTTCAGCCTGATCTGTTCCTCACTACTTCACTTTACGCCCGAGGCACTGTGGACAACAAAAATCCCTGCCCTTTTGTGAATCATTACAATACTCTTCTGTTTCTCTGCATTTCTTCTCCTCTAATTCTTTTGTACTCTTTCACCAAATCCTATACATTCTTCAAGGTCAAACTCAAATGATCCTTCTTCCATAAGCATAAACCTAAGTTTCCTATTCATAAACAACCTTTCTTTTTTGCCTCCTTAAGTACATTATTTGTCCTTCTCTTATGGAATGTAGCAAGTAACTTCTTGTTTGCATTGTACATGGCTTATATGGTCTATATTCCTCACCAGACTGTAAGTCCCTCATGAGGATGAGGCACACATCTGACTCATCTTTTGATTTTCCCACGGTATGCTTCAAAGTGCTTTATAACAAATATTGTTGAATGAAGATAAACATATCATAGGAATTATAGTTGAAAATCTTTGACATTATTTTATCGTTATTTACTTTTTTATGATTGCAGAAAAAATCTTATTAATGGATGCTTTTGGCTTTAATACATATTATGGAAATGCACAAATGTTTTCAAACGAACATACAGTTTCAGATTCTAATCCTACGCCTGTCCAACAAGGTAAAAGTACCAGTATCCTGTAAGACCTCATTAAACAACTCTAAATATTTTCCTACAATACTGTGTTTAGAAGTTTCAATGATACAAAGAAGTTTCACTTAATTCATTGTTATGGTTTAATAAATATTTATTAATCTCATTCTAGGTAGTTCAAACTTATTTTTTAAAAGGGGGGAATATTAAAAAAAAATTAAAACTGAAAACATGGATCAATACCACACAAAGATTTGAGAGTTCTGAGCTGGAATTTAGTTTACTTCTTAAGAAGCAAGCATGCTTTGCCTGTTCTCTTTTTAGAAGAAAAAGTAAATTCTATATATTATATACTTCCTTTGCCTTTATATATATGCACTGACATTCAAACGTGGCACAACTTTACATAAATAAATAGTTATAAAATAAACCTTTAGGATTTGTCACTAAGAGTGTGTAAAGATACGTCTTCTATACAACCTTTTTTAATGGAAAAGATATCAAGATTCAAGGAGTTATAATTCTAAAGAAGAACTTTAAATGAATTTCGTTATTTGCTAAGTTAAGTACTCAAGGTTTGAAGAGTCCAAAAGACTGAAAGTCTGCTTTTCAAGAGTACTATGATCCTCTATCAATGGAGAGATTTTGGCATTTCTGTATTCTAGTAGTTCACGATCCTTGCTTGATGTCAGTAATTCATTCTCGACTACACCAATAGTTGCATCTTCTACCAGAATACTGGCTTGGTATGCTCCAACTGGAATTTCAGGCAATCCAATGTAGTCATGATCTGCCACTACTGAACCTTGCAGGAGATAAAGACTGTCTGAAAGAAGAAACATCATAAGTTTGCCTTTTAGAATTATAATCAAACATCATTAAAAAGAATTAAACAATGTTAAATGTGGAACAAAATTCCAAGTAATAAAAATTAACCATCAAGTTTAACTTCTGGTGGGTTCTCCTATCTACTAAATAAATATACATGCCAAAGAATAAGTAAAATGATATATAAGCTTGACAGTACATATATATAGAATTCAGGAAAGACCAAGGATTTTAAAAGAGTCAAGTTTTCCTGTTTCTTTGACCTGTCTTTGGTAGGTGTGGGCAAGGAAGGGGCTCAGGATTATGGTATAGATTAAAAACAAAGTTATAAAACTATATTTTTAATGTTGGTATCCTTAAATATGCTTTTGCAAAGCATTTTTGGGTGAATTAATGGGGTCTTAAAAAATATTTTAACAAAAGAATTACTGAATCCTTACATTTACAACTTTAGATAATTTTCCAATCTTTATAGAACCCATATTAGGACAATAATGTCAAATTGTTACAATATAAAGTCATAAACTAAAATGAAGATAAAGTTTCTAGAATCAGTCTTATATGATAGGAATGTGTAAGCAGGTAGGCTGCAGTAAAGTAGTTTTAAAAGCTCAGCTTATTTAAGTCTAACTTAATACAAAATACTTATAAACTTGTAAGGTGTAGCTAACTCCATACTGAAATATTGACAAGAAATTTCTCTTGTCAGCATTTTATTCTATTTTGAGCAAATTTATCATCACTACAAGGAAAAAAAATGCTCAAAGTGAATGTTAAACTGATAAAGCAGTAGCATCTTTATAAATAAAGGTTAATGTAGATAAAAGGATTCCTCCCTACCTGACATTTAATTCATTACAAGGAACTCTTCCACCACAGCTGATTAACCTCCTGGATCCTGCCTTCTCTTTCTGGATTTTCTCCCAAAACATTAACAGATTTTCTTGAAGATTTTAATAGCTTAAAGAGTCCTCAAATTTTAGTTCGAGAATTAACAAAAGGAAGATTAATTGCCCATTTAAATTGGAGATCAATGAAAGTTTCTCAGAGCAGACAAATATTCTGGAACATGAGCCAACTCTAGCCATCCTCATACTATGTGAAAAGCTCACTTGGGCCTATTCCACTCCCAGAATTTTATACATTTAAGAACTTTCAATTTACAGACTTCACTAGATGAATCCAAGCTATGCTCTCTACCAACAGATGGCACAAGTGGACTCGGGCTTGTGAGGACATTTAGTTTTGCCTATTTGGTTCTTCATCAGACAAAGTATTCTTGGTATTTTAGTTTTGAGAAGTTTTCTAAGTTTAATCCCAGCAATTCTTATGAATGCAAAAGTAATAACTACATTGAAAATGCTGTTAAGAAATACACATATTTATGACAGAAATAAAAATATGGATAATTGAAGGTGGTAAGACAATGAATTTTGTTATGTTAGTATGGGATGAATTGCTGGACAAGAGGCATAATTATGAAAGATAAAGAAAAATCATGTAGCCCATGAGAAGTGCTATGTGCAATAGCAGCAAGAAGGAAGAGAAATGGTCAATGAAATTGAAATACTTTTCGAATGTGTTGCTAGACTTTTAACACCAAAGTTTGCTGTTGGCCTGTTAATACCGGAGAATGCTAGGTAGTAGTTTATAAGTGAACTTAAAAAGGTTAGGTATGGTGAAAGTGTTGCTGATGAAATTTTTCTAATAAGCCATGGAGAAGTCCATAGATTCAAGGCCTGAACAATGCTGCAAAGTATCCGTGACAGCACGTACCACAGCACTTAAGGTATTTCCAAATATTCTTACAGAGATTTTTGATGAAGGAAGTTTTCTATCTCAAAATTTTTTTTCCAAACAGATGAAGCAGGTCTATTTTAGAAAAATATGTCCAGGAAACATATATCAACTGGGAAAATATGCATATATGTAAAGCTCTTAGAAGTTACCATTTTTATTTGCTGGAAATGCATTCACAGACCTGGAGCTTAAGAATCTTCTAGTTACAAGGGACTTAGAAACAAATGGACTTTACCAACCTCATTTGTAAGAGGAGAGCTTCTATATAAGTGTATTTATACACACATATATATCTGAGTATATACACACACATACTTTTTCTTTTAAATGAGTGATAAACTTTAAAGTACTTTATTATAATAAAACCATAGAGGGCAAATTCTACACAAATTACTTTATATGCAATGGAAAATTACTCTGGAGATTTCAAGCATTGATTGTGTAGAAAAAAACAAAATTCTCATTCATTCAGAAAGGTCAAATATGTTTTAACTCCTACTACGGTCCAGTAAATGCTGGAAGAAAGAGAAATGCTCTTTAACGTCAAAAAAGCACAAAAAACCAAAGAAAACCAGAAAAAAGATTCTTGAGGCCTAATGTACATGTTGAGATAATATTTTAGATACACTGGCTTATATAAAATATATTATTAGAGTTATTTTCAACTATTTGTAATTTTTTAGTGTGGATACTAGAAAATTTAAAATTATATATTACATAAGTTTTGTATTATACATTTATAGGACAGTACTGATTCAGATTAATTCTGAGTTAGACATATAGAAAAGAACAAGACAGATTTTTTGCCCTCAAGACAGATTATGACAGAGGTAAACCAACACCATATTAAAGGACTTCTCCACTCAGTCACATTACACTATAGACTTTACTGAAGTATTTTTCTTTTCTCATTCTATTGATTTAGTTATGACTATGACATCTGTTTGATGAAAGTACTATTTCAGTTTTGACCAGATGGAATAATTTTTTTTTTTTAAGATTGACCCTGAGCTAACATTTGTTGCTAATCTTTTTATTTTTCTTCTTCTTCTCCCCAAAGCCCACCAGTACATGGTTGTATATTCTATTTGTAGGTCCTTCTGGTTCTGCTATGTGGGACACCGCCTCAGCATGGCTTGAGGAGTGGTGCTAGGTACACACCCAGGATCCGAACCGACGAAACCCTGGGACTCTGAAGCGGAGTGTGTAAACTTAACCACTCAGGCATGAATTAAGTTTTTACTTTCCTAAAAATGGAGATATTTTCAAGACATTACAGGAAATTTTTTCAGCAGTTTAAAGACATACTTCTCCTTCTGTAGTTTTAAGGAGTAAAATAATGACATTGAGAAATACATTTTTAAATTTCCCTACGGAGAAAAGTTAAAATCAAAGCCTCAGAAAAGTCTGATTTAGATTAATTTATTTCTTCAAATAGAAAGAAAAGTACAAAGTTTCAGAATTCTTAGTTTTCTTACTCTGCAGGCGGGTCACTAGAGTAATCCTATGTATGGCCTGATAATCCTAAAACTATCAGAATGTGTTGCCACACTAGTACATCCTTTCTCATGATAAAATAACAACTAATAACTATAACTTGATACTATATAATTGTCATTATAAGAGGTAACCAATACTAACAGAGAACTGAATTATTAGTTTAGAGATTAGATAACTACGAGGCCAAAGGGAGGCTCTTTGTCTAAACTATATTAATAATAAAGCCAAGATCACGGGCTGGATAATATAGGACTAAGCTTTGTTTTGTTTCATGCATGTGGACCATAACTGTGGTAGGCAGCATAATGGTCCCCTAAAGACGTCCATGTACTAACCCCTGGAACCTGGGAATAAGTCATCTTACATGGCAAAGGAGAATTGGGGTAGTGATGGAATTAAGGTTGCTAACTAGCTGACCTTAAAATAGGGAGATTATCTGGGTAGGCCCAAGGACAAGGGTCCTTAAATATGGAAGAGAGAAGAAGAAGAGGAAGTTGGGGAGACACGCTGTGAGAAGGACTCTATCCGCCACTGCTGGCTTTGAAGACAGAGGAAGAGGGCCACAAGCCGAGCAATGTGAGCAGCCTCTAGAAGGTGTAAAAGGCAAGGAATCAGATTCTTTTCCAGAGCTTCCAAAAGGAACACGGCCCTGCCAATGCCTTGATTTTAGTCCAGTGAGACCTATGCTGGACTTCCAAGCTGCAGAACTGTAAGATGATAAACTTGTGTTGTTTTAAGTCACTACATTTGTGGTAATGTTATGGCAGCAATAGAAAACTTACAAAATAATGAAAAACATTTCACTTGTTTTTCTGTGAAGGAAAATCAGACTCAAACCTTTACAGGAGGCAGACACAAATCTACCACAATAACTCCTACCCAAAACAAAACAAACACACACACACATCAAACTACTCAAAATCTACGTCAGATACAATAATGGGTCAATAACATTTTTCCTTTCAAAGGGGAACATTATGATTGCAAAGAGACACTATGGTATGCCATAAAATTTCTTGTTAAAATCGTCCTGAAAAGGTGCCTGGCATTAAACTAGACAAAATGACAAACAGGCCTGCCTAACATAGCAATGAGAAAATTACAGACCTAGTACTGAATGTGCTCTCTCCACAGCATGTTCTAGATAAGAATGGATAAGAAGTTGGCAACAGAAGCATATCTGCTTTGGACAGTGAGTCTTTAATACAGCTACAAAATCTCAAGGCTGGTAAGAGTAGCACTGACAAGCACAGACAGACAAACTCATAGTTCTTTTGGCTAAAGTTCATCCAAATTTACGTCAAATAAAAAAACGGGATGCTTATTGGAACACATTTTGTTTGCCTTAAATTCAGTTCAAGGACTATTTAAAATCAGCTCCTGAGGTGAACATTTTCAGGAAAATATATGATACTGAAGAAAAGATGGCAGAAATCACATTTGTTTTGAATTTCTGCAAATAAGAGCAACACAAAAGAACCAAATAGTAATCACGACCTAGATCGCAGGAAGGCCAGATCGGTACTTCCTTCGGTTAACAAGAAAAAACAATTTGACCTATCAATCTCAGGTTCCTTATATGTAAACCAGTACTAATATTGCAATTTCCTTCCTATTACTGGAAGAAATATCTGCAGAGAATTCAAGCATGATGCAAAAATTATATTGTCTCTGTTTAGAAACTGTTCTACTCAACTGGATTCCAAAATATGCAGGAGTAGCAAAATGTTTGGCCTGTTTTCTAAGAAAGTCTTTGGCAAGAGCAAATCGCAAAATGTTGAAACAGATCCTGATACAGCAACATTTTATATGTAAATTCTGTATTAATTAAAGAAGGTTAACACATTAGAAGGGAGCAAATCCTGAATGCTAAAGATTAAGGGGAGAATCAGGCTAAAGAAGAAAGGACAACAGGTATAATCTTTTTTTTTCTACTTAACTTGCAGAAGGGAGAAATTATAAAGGGTAGCTCAGAACTGAGAAGAGGCACCTGGGGAATGAAAACACTCATCATCTAACAAAGAGAATGAAGGTACTGTGAGCTTTCAGAATTAGAACGGTCCAAGATAAGTTTACCACTAGAGCAAGTGGGTCTGTCACAGCATAAGGAAAGGCACTAAAAGCTTTTAAGACAACAGTAGTGACACAGATCAGAGGCAGAGTTGAGCTGTTACTGAGCAGCCACCAAGGGCTTCATATCCTAAAAAACAGGGTATGTGTAGGTATCTGTTGTTGTTGCTTTTGTAATTATTATTTACTTAAAAGCCTGTTGAATAACTCAGTTGTTTATATTGTTTAAAAATGTACTGAATTGTATCTTCCATTAATTGTTACTCATATTCAAATAATATGCATGATTTATCTTTCTCTATAGAAAAGGCAAAATTAACTGGCTAAGGTACCAATTAACTCCCTCTCAGTTATCTACCCCAGAGAAATTTTAGGGAGCAGATACAATAGGACCAAATAAAAGAGTCTCAGTAAAGTGGGATTTAATATGACAGCTATGGGAAGATGTCATTTAGCTCCAGTCTATGAAAAGAAAGGGTTAGAGAGATCACAATATCTTGACTGTTCAAAACCATATTTTGGGGCAAGTACAACCTTATTTAGGGTGCGATCACTTCTTTTAGCACCTTCGAGCATTCTGAGCACATCCCACTCGGTACCCTCCCCTGTACCCACCATGACCTATGATGCAATAATAGATTATTAAAAATTAATCACATTTTTTAAGTTCCCTAATATATTTATCTCACAACAGGATTCTGGATAGTATGTTTGTTTTGGGCATTAATTTTCTTAATTGCTGTTTTTCATGCTAAAATGAGGCACAAAGTGACTAATAAAATATTGCAAAAGTGAAAACAGAGAAGATGTAATTCTTCTTTCTGTGGAACAGGTTCATTATCTCCCACATGAACTGTGGAAAAGTGTAAGGAAAGTGCATTAGAAATCAAAATAAAATCTCTTACAAGCCTGACAGTTCAGAAGAGACATTCTAATAAATCAGACCACCTGGTATCTAAAACTGTACCAAATTTTATAAAAATGAGAAAGGAAAAGAAAACCTAACTAAAGGAGGGAGAATTTCTTATATTTTTAACTTCTCAGTCAAAGAAAGTAAAAATGTGGAGAAGTGACAGATATTTACCTGGCTCACTGGACTCTCTCACGTACGGCTTAAGGTGGGACATTTTGATAGGTCTTTTAAGTCTAGTCCCAGTGTTGTCTCTCAGAACTGCACATCCACTTTCTGTGATGTAATCTATGACACAAGGACCAACCCATTCGGACTGGAAACGACCATCCTTCCACCAATTCTTCCTTTGTCTTAAAACTTCATGACCCACTTTTAGATGAAATGGATTTAATTGCTTTGGTTTCTTTTTAACAATGATTTTGCTTTTATTTAGTTCATCAAAATTGTTGTCCTCCATCTACAAAAAAAAGAGAGAGAACAAAAGGATGAAAGAGGTACAGTTTCTTGAAGGTAAATGCAGATAGTAATATTATAACAAAATGGTTATTTACTGAGATGCTATAAAAAGTAGGCATGAATTCCATTTAATTCTTAAAATGATATTCCAAAGTCAGTATTATTATCCCAACTTTACAAAGAAGGTAAATTGAGATAGGTTAAGTAATTTGCCCAAGTCAAACAACTGGAAAGCAATAAGACTAGGGATTTGAATTCAGCCCTACTTGATTCCAAAATACATGGCTTTCCCATTATTGTCTCTCAGAATGTCACAGCTAATAAGAATACTGTTTAATCAAGACAAGCAGAATTTGACAGAAAAAAATTTGGTTTAACAACATATGTATGTGCATGTATGTGTATGTGCATCTGTGTGTGTATATATGCTGAAATTAAAAAAATATCACTGTATAGATTTTTAGATTATAGTTTTCTATTAAATAGAATCACCTGGTCTGCTGAAGTTGTCTTATTCTCCATTATTTTATCAGCTTCTTTAATTGCACCTAGAATTCTGGCAAACATACTTGTATTATCACCATCCACTTCTCGAAGAATATCTGAAGTCTCAGGCACACAAGGATTTCGATTAAACATTTGAAAATATGGTGTGTTTTTAGTAGACTCCTGTTTTAAGGAAAATAAACAATTTTTAATAAAACATTTGTCTAGCCAAGAAATAGTCATAACTCAAAAGCAGAGAACTGTATAAAGGCACATACCACGTGAGTCACATTGAAGGCAAATGAAACGGCTGACAGGTGGTCGTCCCAGTTGTCTGGGTGGTCGGCACAGTACTTGGAGAGAAACGTTTTGATGGTGCTGGGTGTACTTTCAGTTGGATTCACAGTTTGGGAGGCATGAGAAATTACAATTTGCTTTGTGCCAAACAATCCACGAAGTTCAACATTGATCTGCAAAATATATAAAACAAAGCTGACTTTAAAATTTGTATTTTATTTTTCCCTTGACTCTAAGTTTTCAAAAGAATTTAAATCTTGCCTTTTTCATTGACCATAGCCATTCTATATAAAAACATACATATTTTGTTTAAAACAGCGATCACCATTTATTGAGTCCTTATTATGTGCTAGTCAACACACAATGTTTTACATTACTGTCATTATAGCTTACAATGATCTTATGGGGCATTATTAACCCAATTTTGAAGATAAAAAGCTAAATGAAGCTTTAAGGTTAAGTGCCTTGCCAGAGACACACACACAACAAGGAAATGGAAGAACAGAATTTAACACCAACTCTGAGTTCAAATAACATTTTAATTCAGTAGACAGCTTCTCAAATAAACACTAAATCACATAATCCAGTTAACAGCTATGTGACCATAGCCACGTCACTAAACCTGTTTCCTCAACTGCCAAATGAGGAAAATTCTACCCAGGACTCTTTCAAGGATTAACTGAGTAAATGTTTGTAAAGCACTTAAAACAATTCTTGGCCAAGTAGTAAGCACTTTATAACATTTAATGTTACCATTATTGTTGTTTTTGTATTTAGTATGTGCAAGGCCTAAAAGAAGTCAAAACAAGTTTAGAAAACTTCCAACAGTAAGCCTGTTAAATGTAAAATAACTTATTTTTCCTACCTTATTCGTCAGACTTATTTCTTATTAGTTTTAACTGGGTAAACTTTTGGCTGATCAACTTGATTTTTAAAAGAAGACTATTATAGGGGCCAGCCCGGTGGCACAGAAGTTAAGTTCTCACATTCCGCTTCTCGGCAGCCTGGGGTTCGCCTGTGCGGATCCTGAGTGCGGACATGGCACCGCTTGGCAAAAAAGCCATGCTGTGGTAGGCGTCCCACGTATAAAGTAGAGGAAGATGGGCATGGATGTTAGCTCAGGGCCAGTCTTCCTCAGCAAAAAGAGGAAGATTGACAGTAGGTAGCTCAGGGCTAATCTTCCTCAAAAAACAAGGAAGACTATTATATTTCTTGTTGCTTCATTGTAAGACAAGTAGTATCAGAGTAACTAAAAAGGTAAAGCTAATAAATTAGGAAAAAATGAATAAAAACAAAATCACATTTCCCAAGCTCCCTTGCAGGTAGTGGTGGTCATGATAAAGTTCTAGCCAAAAAGTGGAAGTTGGGCTTTTAAAAGTTGTTGGGCAGACTCAGCTGTTGCAAGCTTTTTTTGCCCATTGTTCTCCCCCTTCTTTCTTTCTGAAATGTAGACTTCGTGGCATGGGCTCTGGCAGCCATATTGTAAGCACAAAACTGAGAATCACATCTCAAAGATGGAGAAGCAGAGAGCTGGAAGCATGGGTTCCCAATGACATTCCATTACCTTTCCAACCTTGGACAGCCTGGCCTTCTTTTACCTAAGTATAAAATAAACCCCTATTGGAGTTTATATATCGAGAGGAAGACAGGAGTTTTCTGTTACTTGCAGCTGAATCCAATTCCTAGCTAATATATGTGCCAATTTAGGCTGCCTCCTTTTAATTTAAAAGCAATTAAAAAGAAATCCCAGAAATTGGTGTCATTTGGGTCAGCCTTAATCCAAGGTCATAATCAAGGGTTTTAAACTACTGACCTCTGGAAAAGCCTTCAACTTCTTTGCTTCAAGAGACTGCCTAGAAATGATCCAATGAGTCCATTTGTGAGATCCTACCTTGCTATCTTGACGCCAACAGCCTTTTTTCTCCCCATCAAAACAGATATTCCATGAGTGGTTACAATTTTGGTTTTCCATAAGACATATTTTTTAAATTAAAGAAGTAATTTTTCCTTTGAAAACATTTATTCTCTTTCCTTGAGAGGTTTACAAAAAGTTCTTTGTGCATTTTATTGAAACACTTTAACAAATACTCTAAGCTGTGTTGGCAACATCTGTATTTTCATCCAACTGTGTAACAAATCTCCCACATTGTGTAAAATATTCTAATCTTATTTCAACACTTTAGTAGCATTTTCTGTCAGTATTTGCCGACAAAAGAAAACATTTTATTTCGTCACCATTATGCTTTCTGTGTAATATATAAGCCATTTAAATCATAGCGAATAGAACAAACTGTCTCAATCATATGTGGTTTTTAGTTTTTTGATATCATTAAACCTCATACAGAGGCTTTTTATTGTTACCTTTCGTAAAATTTTCAGTCTTGGGCTTATTATCACAAGACTTTAAGTAGACTGCAAAAACTACTGGCAATTCATAAGGGCTTCATATTGTCCTTATCTACTATCTTGAAGCACTCTACGTACTTAGGGTGACGCTCTTCATTAATAAAGGTGGAAGCAATCAATATTTCAAATAGTTTCCTTGATAATTTTGAATTTTGGTGGCCAATTTCCCATCAGATCTGACTTGTTCATATTTGTTTTCATCTCATTAATGTGTCTATGAAAGAGCCAGTACCAGAAGTTTAGAAGTGTCAGCTCTATCATTTTCTTGTGGTTGACAGGCGATCGCATTATTGGTATTATCGTATTTCACTGCAAGAAAATTAAGCTACCTGGCTATTCTGTGGGGGAGTAGTCTGGTGAAAACCAGGTGATATCCATAAATTCAATTACTGTTGAAAACAAAAGAATGAGTGAGGGAACCACCGCAGATGCCTACATGTTCACTTTTCTCTCAGGATACCTTCGCATACCGGTGTGACACACAACAATCTGCCTTGTTGATTCAGGATGCTATTATCAATCTGCACACATTATCAGTAAATCTTCATTTCTTTCTTATTAGATAAAAAAGAAATATGAATAGAAGTTTTAATATTGCCATTCCCACAAACTGGATTGTCTTACACGTCCCATTTTGCAGACCACTGCTGTGTCAGTCAAGGCAGGCAAGATTATGCTGCAGGTACCAAGTACAGTCAAGTCCTAGTGGCTTAACGCAACAGTTTTACTGCTTGCTTCTGCAAGTCAGCTGGAGGTCAGTCTCTCCAAGGCAACTGTTCCCCTTTAGGTGAACAATCCTGGATGAGAGAAATTCCACCACCTTACAGCGTAATATCTGGAATATTCAGTCAACCCCCCAGAGAAAGAGTAAGACACGGAGACTGAAGAACTGAGCATGAGGTTTTCACTACCTCAGGCGGAAAGTGGCACACATCTATCCACTTAATTTCTTTGGCTAAATCTAGTTCCTTGGCCTTGTCTACCTGCAGGAGGCTCGAAGGCTGGCCTTCTACGTTTGGAAGGCTAGGAGAATGAGTTATTGCTAAGAACTAGCAATTTATATCACAAAGCAATAAATGATTATGTATATTTTAATCACTAAAAACTATAAAAGGAACAATGATAACACATATAAACTCAAAAATTAAGTAAAAATCTGTAATCTCATCATTCTTTAAAAAAAACTCCTTGGTAATCTTAAGGATTTTTATTTTACTTTTATATATCTTTTACACAGTTATCTATGTAAATATATGTATATATAACATTATGTAATAAAATTCTTTATCTAAATTTTTAACTTAATGTGGTAAACATTGTTCGTGTTACTTCTGTTTCCTTGTAAGCATCATTTTTAATGGCAACAAATATTTCATCATGTGGCTAGACATATTTTTCTGAAATACTTCCTTTTTTTGGATATTCAGGTTGTTTCCTGTCTCTGAATAATATAAATAGCATTGTGGTAAATAGCATCATAAAAAAATTATCTCTATTCTTTGGATAAGTTCCTTAGAAAAAATTGTTAGCAATAGGATTGCTAACAAAAAGACAAAAATATAAATAGCTCTTAGTGGACTTTTTGCAAACTGCTTTACAAAAGAGTTAGCTTCAAGTTATAATGTTACCAGTAATGGAAGGCTATATAATTTACCTAGAGTCTATTTGATATTATTACTACTTTTGCTGATAAGATAAGCAAAAAATGGTCTTAAGTTGCATTACTCATTACTATTGAATTTGAACATTTTTCCATGTTTATTATTTTTATTCTCTCTTGCAAATTATGTTTTTGCCATTGACTAAATGTTTTAATTTGTTTGAATATTTTACAGTAAAGACATTAGCCCTTTCCTGCATGGATTTGCTTTATTTTTGCTTGTCTATTTCTTGGCCTTTATATGTTTTGGCTATTTTACCACACGTAAGTTTCTAATTTATATGCAGCCAAATTTAGTGATTTTTCCACTGAAATTCATATCACTGTTCCTAAGCTTAGAATGTTACCTCCATCTCTAGAGATTATAAAAAAAAGTCAATTAGGAAGCTGTTACCTATGCCAATTGTTAACTAAATTTATTAAATAATCCTTCCCTACTCCACTCATTTGTGATGCCAGCTCTATCATTTTAACCAGGCTTACCAAACTCTGCCAAGGGGCCCCCTTAACATCTACTGGACACCTTGAAAACTACTAGCTAAAGGTAGTTTACAGTTTCAACATTAGATAAGGCTACATTCCTTTTGATGTCTTATCTTTACAGAACTGGTTTTTCAGTAGATGCTGTGATAAAGAGCAACTCTGTAAAAATCAATGTAAAACAGGAAATGAGCATTCAGTTTCATCCCAAGGTTTGAGAAATTGAGTAGTGGTCAACAGGTACATACACACATCCCATTAGTAAGTAATTGTGTTTACCTAAGAATGAAATAAAAATATTTTTTCTTTCAATTTATGAGCATTATTTTTTTTAACGGTTAAGTAGTTAGGATGTAAATACTTATTTAGTTGTTTGGACCTGTGCACAAAACAGTTAACATAGCAGACCTGGGGCTGCTATCCTTTGAAAGGCCTGCTTACAAGGCTGGCCCTTGGCCAGTGTCCGGGAACTTGGATTTCAGGAGGGTTTCCACCATTCCCTAACTGATAAGGGTGGCTCACTGTGCCTAAACTGTTTATACGAACCAGCAGTTTATGCTGAACACCTTCTTTTCTTTGGGAGTCTAGAATTTTGCCACATGCCAGGCAGAGTGTGTGTACGTAACCAGCCCCCAGTAAAAATCCTAGGCACTGAGCTTCTAATGAGCTTTCCTGGTAGATAACATTTTACATGTGCTGCTACAACTTCTTGCTGAGAGAATTAAACCAGTCTTGTGTGATTCCACTGGGAGATGCTATCTTGGAAAGTTGTTCCTGGTTTCCCCTGGACTTCTCCCCAGGAGCCTTTTCTTTGCATCCTTTTATTATATTAAATCTTAGCCATGAGTATAACCATTTGCTGAGTACTCTTAGTAAACCATAAAACCTGGAGATAATCTTAGGGACTCCCTGACACAAGACCTAACTACTTAATAAATATAACTTTAGAATTTCTTTCGGACTGAGATATCAAAGGTGCTGTGAACCAAGACAGTCCAGCTCCCTCTGAGTTTTTCTTATACCAGTACCCTGTCAATTATAAAAATTTTTAAATATGCCTTAAGGGTAGTAGTTATTATATTCCTTTTTTAGAATTTTCGTATATATTCTAGACTGCTTATTTTTTCAGGTTAACTTTAATGTGGAAAAAGCCCAGGACAAGAGAAAAAGCTCCCTCCTTTTTAATGCTGATTAGAAATTCATTAATTACATAAATTAATTTTGATTTGGGAAAAAATTCATACTTTTCAATATTGAATATTCTCATTCATGAACATGATGCATTTCTCTATGTAGTCAATTCTCCCTCTACATATCAATCATAGAATTTTTAAGCTAGAAGTAAACAAAGATTATTTGGTTGGTCCAACCTCCTTATTTTAGTTTGAGGAAACCTGAAGATAGGTTTACAAATACTTAGTGGCACAATAAGTACTAAAATTCTGGTCCCTTAATTTCCAGTCCAACTACGTTTGTACTATACAATATTAAATCTCTATATCTGTAGAAATTTATCGAAACTTATTAAGCACCCTAAAATGCACAGGTGTGCTGGGCACCGAAAGGTGAGTAAAATATGCTCCTAGACCTAGGTAGTTTATTTGTCTTACCTGATGAATGAACTCATCTCTTTGGTCCATTATTATTTTCTGAGGAGGTCCATATAAGAAAAATATATTGATAATAGCTTTAGAAATTTCTGATGCTGAAACATCACATAGAGGCAAAATCACAACCCATTTTGTGAACAAATCTGTCATGATTATAGCATACACATGACTTCTGTTGCTTGTATGAAATGGGCCCATTAGATCAACAGTAACTATGCTCCATGGATTTTCCACCTTGAGAAGGTGCTGTTTGGGTGCTAGAATAACTGTATTTTTTGCCACTTGACAATGCTGACAAGCATATACCTATAAAACAGGCACACAATAAAGAAAGGATACACAAATGTTAATATACTCAACATAATAAAAGCAGTCTTATAAATCTAAACTTTAAAATGGTTAATAGTACTTTGCGTTTTGAAGGAGAAACTTTTGGACTATTCTCAGAATAGAATAAAAGCTTCTATTCAGAAAATAATAGCAAATATTACTTGCTATTACTATTCAATGATCATCTTAAGGAGCATTACTCACGTGGAATGTAATTCCGGTTTATATTCGATAAATATTTATTAAATGAATAGATCTTAAAACAAGTTTGCCATAAATTTTAAATCAGTATATGAATATACACTAATTTCCATAATGAAAAGATTTTTTCTTTTAAAGTTATCACTGTAGTAAGTTCATTCATTCACCTATTCCAACAATATTTATTAAAACATAATTTTATTCAAACAATATTTATAGATGCCAGAAATTCCTTTAGGTCCCAGGAAAAGAGAATGAACAAAAACAAACCCCATGCTGTCAGGGAGCTTTCATTTACGTGAGAAGAGATCAACTGATCAACTTATGGATGCTGCCATTGCTCAACATATTTCTGGAATTCCCCTTTGGAAACTACTTTCAAACCAACTCCTGAAGAAAATTTTAAAAATGATCTTATTGCATTACAGTTACTTTTGATCAAAATTTTAATTTTCCAACTTATGCACAAATAACCTCCGGTTATTTCCAAAAATCATACCCATTCTTAATGACAAAGATTTCACTGAATGCTTGTAAAGGAACGTGTGGCACGTTCTAAAGGCAAATATAAATATCGAGGTCTTTAGAATACCTGCATAGACTCATAAACTGAGCACTCATAAAAGATACCTTGTTAAAAGTTGGTTTAATTCTTTATGCCTGAAATGACAGTCTTTTTGATGCACTATTACAATTATTGAAGGGATCTGACATACATACCAAGGAATTCCTACCATGTGCCATATAGAGTACATGAGAAAGAGTGGAGATCAGTTGACCTACTAGCAAGAATCGCAGAATTCCTAGGTGAATTTTCTATTAGAAGAAGCTGAAGGTCCTAATGGATTATTAAGTTACAAATCTCAGACTGATTTCATCATCTTCACAACTTGATTTTGCATTTAATTGGTTCTGAGTTTCTGTCATATTTGACATTTTCTATATCAAGATGAAATAGTCATAAAAGATGAGAGCACGCCCTGGGCCTGACTTATTATGAACACATTCTCCTGTCAAGAAAAGATGACTGCCATCAAAAAGGAATGATTTAGTCAAAGGTGAATTTCATTCCCCTTTAAATTCTGCCTACACAAAAGAGTTCAGTGATCAAAATCTGGATCAAAAAAATCTCCAATCTAAATATGGTATTTTAAAATCTTTAAATAATGCTTTGTTCTAGTCCAAATTACACATTAGTGATTTTAAGAAGAATTCTAAAGGGAAATAAAACTCCTTTTAAAAACCCATACAAAAAGTACTTACTGAGAGGTGCTACCCAGAGTAAATCAGGAGCAATAATGAATTTGTTTACCTATTACAAAGACATTATTCAAAATATTCTAAATACATAAGCCATACCCACTGTTTGACATCATTGGTCACAGAAGTCCAATAGTAAGTGGATTCCACTAGAGTAAGGGTTCTCGATATGCCATGATGGGCTCCAGAGTCATTTTCATGGCATTCTCTTAGGACTTTCTTTTTTTCTTCTTCTGAAACAATTACCAAACGATTTTGTTTTCTGTCTTTTCCAACATAAAACAGCTTTTTTTCTGGAATAAACGATACCAAAAAGATATAGTTGCAATTTTTAGAGATTTATATAGTTTTAAGATAGCCTTATCTTCGAAACAGAGGATTTTTTTTATTAAAAACTTTTTTCCCTCTAAGACAGAATATTTATTTGTAATCATGCTCCCATACAATCTGACAAGTCCTCAGCTGCTACTTACTAGATATGCAGGAGGAGCACTAACTGCTATAATTTTGTAGCTATCAATATAAGCAGAGCTAGCTTGTTCATCAAAGCACATAATAATAACTATAGGAGTATGAAATTATCTTTCAATGGGAGTACTCAAACTAGAAAAATGCTTGCAGGCATCTCCTAAAAATGTCATGAATTAGCAAATGGATTATGCACAGACAAGCAACTTCAGGAATAAATTTTCCGAAACAGTATTTCACCATAAATGCATTTGTGTAAGCCACCACCTCCCTTAAGTTTTTCTAAATTTGAGTAGGAGGTGGGGTTGGTAAAGTCAGAAAGTGGGAGAACCTTAATCCTCACGGCAATTCTGCTTTCTTTTGGAGGAGACCTGAGAAGAACCGACAGCTGGGAAGCAACCAGGGCAGACAGAGAACCAGCAGCTCTCCAGTGCGGATGAGGGAACTATCCAAATGCCAGAATACACCTTTAAGCTACTAATATGCTTAATTAAGCACATGCTGAGTGGAACATTCCTTATTTGAATTACAAGGTAAGCAACTTGAGGGCAGGAATCTCATCTATATTATTCATCAGTGAATCCCCAAGGCCTAAAGTATGACTGGCACACAGTAGGAACTCGGTAAACATTTGGTACGTAAATGATTAAATAAATGAATGAATGCTCATTTTAGTTTAAGAGGTAATAGGTGTGCCTGTTCTTAAGCATAAGGGAGTTATTGGAAGGGGTGTACACAGGGAGAAATGAGCAGGTATTTACTTACTATCTTAGAATTTTCTTAACCTGCTCTGAAGAAGCCTGATTCTGTACCTATAGGCAAAACTCCCACTCACAACACCAACATTCATTTAGTTATCTGGTGACTGTATTTCCTGCTTATCTCATCCCAAACTTTTCTTCCTCTTTGAAGGAGGAGGAGAGAGAGGGAAAAATTATCATAATCTTTCAAGAGAAATATTTCACTGTGCCTTTCAAAGATTTAATCCATTCAGGGGTTCAAAAACAAATGTAATTCTGAGAATGTTTAATAGCAGTGGGGGAGGGGGACCACAGAAATAAATATAGTAAACAAACAAGTTAACTTTGCCAGCATTTTCTATTAAGCATCAGATAAGTTCTTCACTGATAGTGACATGAGTGCTTGAAAGTGCACCATTAGAGTAGAAACCATCTGAGGACAGCGGCAGGAGAGGTTAATTTAGGGAAGTGTTTTGGTTTTCTCACGGTATCATTTGTCTGTGATTTTTAAATGCCCTTTCATGCTTACTGGGCTTCAGTTAGCTTCAGTGTGATTTTTATTTTGCTTTTGACTGAGTGGCATCATCAGTTGAACTGATAATTGTTAAGCAACAGCCAACTACTACAGAAATTCTCAGAATTAAACATGGAACACACATAGAGAAGCATCTCTATTAACTCTATACTCATGATTTGGGGCATTAATTTTACCTTTGAAGACAAATTTTTTTGCTGCTCTTCTTATGCCACTTCTCTCACTGGGAAGAGTAGTTGGATGATATTCACCAGTTCGTTTATAATAAGCAATCTGTTTAAGATGAAGGTCACCATTTTTTCCACTACGGACCATCGTGAACCTAGGTAAAAGGTATTTAAAGATATAATTTAAATGATAAACTAATTCAGTTGCTATTTCAGTTCAGGCTTCTGTCATATTTCTCCTTACAAATGAGTTGCACATTCCCAGAATATTATCTGTGACAGAGATAATTGTAGTACAGAAAAGGAACAGTGTGCTGTATATGAACTAAAATATTCAAGTGCTATTTTTGAGATACATCATGACAAATTATCTTGTCTCCTTCCATGTGATAAGAAATTCTGAAAAACTTCCACATACTGGGGAAAAAAGGAAATGAAAAAGAACACTTCAAAAAAATTTTGCTTAAAGTCTCTCATTATCATCAATTGAAATGTTACTTACATAGAATGGTTCTGTGATGTGACATTTAAATAAATGATAAGTTATAAGGGGAGAAATGTAGTTTTATATTACTTCTAAATATATTCATGGTCATTGCAAAATGCAAAAAAAAAACTATTCAAATCATTTATGAGAAAGATACACTTTAAAAATGTTCACATGATAAATGACAGAGAAGATATTTAGCTATGCTAGATCTCATACACTCTTCTGAAATACATATAAGCTGCTTTTTCTTGAACAGAAGCGATTTTTGGTCCTGTGCGTACTTTCTGTATGTTATAAAGAAAAATCTGGCTGCACTAGCCAAAGCAAAACTTCTCTATTTTTAGATCCTAAGTAATATAGGAAGCCACCACTACTTTAAGAAGAAAAAACCCTCTTTCATATTTTCAGTTGAAAGGAACTATTCTGTGCTAGTTATTCTGTTTGCCAACACCCCCACCCATCCAGATCCATTTTTGGCCTTTTCCTCCCTGCTGCTATGCCCTAGGAGACTGACTCTTACAGATTGCACTTATAGTTTTCTGGTTGGACTTGTCCAAAAGGAGGCACCAGCAGGCAATCAGAATGCAGAAAAAAGAGGTCAGGATATTTATTTCCTGAGTTCTTCCTTGGTTTAAGCTGCAACCTTCTACAACCATAGCTCCTGTCAGGTAGCCCATATTCCATGTCTCTACTTCTCACTGGAAGTCTATAACATCATTTCTTCCTGCTGCTCTAGCCCCAGAGGTGGTAACTATGTCCTGCTGTTGCTAGTCTCCAGATGCCATGTTGGTTTCTTTGACCCTGTCCATATGTCTGTAAATAGGAGCTTTATTAAATTTCTTTAAAATCCCAGCAAGGTATATCTTCTATTTCCTGCTAGGACACTGAGTAAGATAAATGCCTAAAATTTTGAATTTCTAAAAACAATAAGGATGTTTTCTGATGACTAGAAGATGCAGCGATGAGGCTAAAAGAGCACATCACTGCAGAGGGAATGTTAGAATAATGCAGAATAGACTGTGCCTATGAACTATGGCTTAAATTAAGTCTTTTCCCCTATCATAGAGCATTTGGCATAGTCAATAACAATCTTTCTGATCTTTTCATAATTTCCAGTGAGAATATCAGTACATTTCTAACATCCCTTAATCTTAGGTTAGCATAAAGTATACGACATTTTAAAAGCAAAGGTTCTACAAAGCTAATTCTGTCCTAGCATAACCTAAAAAAACCCATTAGTTTGTTCTAAGTTTAATACACTTTCAATCAAATATTAAATATATGAATTTTTTCATTTTATAATAGATGGATGTAACCCCAAATCAAACAAATGTAGCTATTCACAGTTTCTAAAACATCTCAGAAATGAATGAATCAGACTGAAGACTTTCAATAAAACTACAGTAAATAAGACAGCAAAGTATTGGCATAAGGATAGACAAATAGGTCAATGAAACAGAACAGGGAGTCCATAATTAAATTCACATGTATATAGTCAATTAATTTACAACAAAGGCATCAATACGATGGGGGAAGAAATGGTCTTTTCAATAAACAATGTTGGAACAATTGTATATCTGTATAGGAAAAAATGAATCTTGATCATCTACCTACATCTTCCACAAAATTAATTCCAGACAAATCATAAACCTAAATGTGAAAGGTAAACTATAGAGCTTCTGGAAGAAAATATAGGAAAAGATCTTCAAAATCTTGGGAAAAGCAAAGATTTCTTAAACTGGACACAAAAAACACTAGCCATAAAAGAAAAAAATTTGTAACAAATTCGACTTCATCAAAATTAAAACCTGTTCATCAAAAGATACCACTAAGAAAGGAAAGGGGTAATCCACAGACTGAGGGAAGCTATCTTTAATATAGATGTCTAACAAAGCACTCATACGGAGCATATATAAAGTACTACCACAAATCAAAAAGGAAAGGATAAAAACCCAATTTAAAAAATGGGGGAAATCTTACATGGCACTTCAAAAAAGAGAATATTTAAATGGTTAACAAGCAAGTGAAAATGTGCTCAACACCATTACTCCTCAGGGCAATGCAAATTAAAGCCACAATGACTTATAACTACACACTATCAGAAAGGCTAAAATGAAAAACAACACGAGGCGGCGTGAGGACAGGTAACAAATGAAACTCACACATCGTCCGTGGGAGTGTAAAATGCTACAGCCATCTTGGGAAAGCAACAGTTTCCTCTAAAACTAACATATGACTACCCAAAGGGTGCTAATTCTACTTTTAAGTTTGCATCTCAGTGAAATGAGCATATGACTATCAAAAGGTGTGTACAAAAATGTTCACAGACGTTTTATAGTCATAATAACCCCTAATTGGAAATGGTAAAGGCATCAAGAGATTTTACCATGTGTATCTTCAGTCCTGTCCTGTAGCTGCTTTTATTGTTTTCCAGTTTCATGTTGCCCCAAATCTTAAGTGTTTTCAAACTATCTGTGGTGAAACACTAACCCCCCTCCTTCCCAATCTGTCACTTAGGACCCCTTGATGCCTTTACTTTCATGTCATCCTTTCCTCTGCCAAGAGACGAAGAGATTCATCAATTTTCAATTCAGGAAGGCTCATGTGGTTTCAAGTAGGGGATATAGATTATGTCAGTCTACATTTGCCTGCCTGTCATTCTAGCTATGTATTAATCCTCCTCAACTGTTAAAAAACAAACCAACAAACAAGCCAAAATCATTTTTCTCTGTGTCCTATTTTCATCTCTAGGCTATAGCGACACAAGCTCTCCCAAGTGCAAGGCACAGAAAGACCTGCCCTTTCTCAGTTTAGATTAAATCACTGTGGTCTACATTCTTTAATATTATAACATACTATATATGACTCCAAATTATTGTTTTCCCTTAACGGCTTTTGGTATCATCAATGTTCTAAATCATCTAAAAGAAATCCTTGAACATCCCATCCAAGCCAGCTGGGAGCATAATATCTGTAGAAAGATGAGGTTTATTAAAAAAAAAGATAAAATCCTTTATTGTCTTCCTTTCAGAGACCAGTAAAGGTTGCAAAATCTCCCGAAGGACCTTAAAAAGAAAAGAGGAGGGGAAGTCTTTTCAGGCCTCTAAAAAGCTTCCAGGAGCAAAAGACCAAAGTCTCATACCTCAGAGGAAGAAGAGGTCACAAAACACAGAGGGTTGTAGGTAATTGCAACTGACAGAAAAAAACTCGCCACTGGAAAACATGAATGTCTGCATAAACCAGTGATGTTCATATTTTGCTCTTATACTTAAAAATCTCTCTCTTCTAAATTCCCACAATCCCCCTCCCCCCATTTTCCTTCTCTGGGGTGTCTTAGTCCATTTAGGCCACTATAACAATATACCATGGACTGGGTGGCTTATTAACAATAAACATTTATTTTTCAGTTCTGGAGGCTGAGAAGCCCAAGAACAAGCCAGCAGATTCAGTGTCTGGTGAGAGCTTGCTTTCTGATTCATAGAGGGCCCATTTGCTACATCCTCACATGGCAGAAGAGGCTAGGGAACTCCCTACCCTCTCTTTCATAAGGGCACTAATCCCATTCATGAGGGCTCCATCCTCATGACCTAATTACCTATCAAAGGTCCCATCTCCTAATACCATCATATTAGGGGTTAGGATCTCAACATAAGAATTTCAGGGGGACACAAACATTCAGTCTATAGCACTGGGGATACCAGAAAATCTTTATCTAATTACTCAATACACAATGAAGCCCTCAGTACATTCAAGCATCTGTGCCATTAGGGCAGTCTTTGCTTTCCTACTTACAATACATGCACACAGATTCATCTTCAGAAAGTCTATTTACTGAAATTAATCTCTCCACTTTCCAGCCCTTAATTTTTGAATAATTGAAAATGGATCACAATAGAGTAATTCATTCCTCTCAGAGTAAGCCTATAGTACGAAAGGTCAAGGAGTAGAAGAAATCACTAAACAAAATTTTGAAGACAGCTCTTTGAGGTTTTTGGTTTCTTATTTTTGTCATCATCAAGGGAGAGATTCTTCTAGTGGCAGAAAACATAAAAGTCAGAAAACTTCTACGTATTTTCATTATTTCACAAGTCCTTTCACAAGTGTGTTATTCTCACCTTATATTTTTTATAAGGGTCAGCTGTCTTGGCTCAGTAAAGAAGAGAACACTTAAAGGGGTGATTATTTGCTTGCCATAGTTACCTTGAAACTTCTTTAGATTATCAATCATCCTTAGCACATTTTTATTTTTCAAATGATTTCCCTGACAGGGTGGACACTATGAGACTGCCCCTGGGCATCTCCACTGCTTACTGACTTAAGTTTAAACTATTTAGCCTAGTGTCCACCACCTGGCACAACACAAGCCTTCCAGCTTCTTCTCTCAACAGTCTCCTTTATACGCCTTTGGCCAAATCCCAGCCATTCTCTGTACCTTGGTTTATGTCATCACTTTTCCCTTGAGTGGCATAACAATCCAATTCTACCTGATTAAGTCTTACCCATCTCTCAAAATCAAGCTCTAGCTCCTCAGTGAAGCAAGTCTTCCATGATTTCTGAATCTGAAGTGATCTTGACCTCCCCTGACCTTCTTTGCACCTTTGTAGAACTTTCCGTGTTTTACCCTCCACTATAGTTGTTTGCCCATTCATCCATATGTCTTTTTATTTGTTTGTTCATTCATTTACCAAGTCCTTAAATTGTTATATGTACTAGGTGATAGAAATACAAAGTTATTGTATTCCTATCAAAGAGGAAATCCCTGCCCTCAAGGAGCTTATGGTGTAAGGACAGGCACAGAGGAGTAAATCAGCATTTATACAGTATAGAATGGTGTTATGACAGAATATGCAAAGAAAACTAGTATTAAAACAGATGTGCAGACACCCAGATGCACTTAGGGAGGGAGGCAAAGCATTTTGGATGAGGTGGAAGCTTGGACTTCACTCCAGGGCCACTGTGTTCAGACTCACTTTGTATCTGACCTTCCTTCTCCTGTCTAGTTTTGTCCCTCTCCTCACTGCAGCCACAGAGGTCATCCTAAAATCAAGTCTTATCAAAATACTAACCTGACTTGAAATAATGGCCTTCTGATATTCCTGACAATATCTAAACACTTCAGTCAGTATACAAGATTTTTTAAGATTTGATTTTTACCAATACTTCCATACTTATCTCTTGGCATTCTTGACCCAGACTCTAAGCTCCAGTTATACAAATCTCCATAGTTCTTCAACCATTCTGTGCAGTGTGCTCACACCTTTTTATTGGTACTTTTGCCTGGAATAGAACTCATCCCCACCTCTCCAACCCTACTCATCTTTCAAAACCCTGGTTAGGTGTTGTTTCATACAGGGTGCCTTCTCTGACCACCCCCACCCGGGATAACCTGAATTTTGAAGAATAAGTAGGAGTTATATATCATATTTCTATTCCACAAAGTCCATTCTTCACCAATATGAAATATAGACTGGGGAGAAGAGATAGGAAGACCAGTACAGGTCAATTAAGGGACTACTGCCTAAGTAAGGAAAAAATGATGAAATTCTGAGTCAAAGCAGTGTTAGTGGAAATGGATAGATATTTTTGATAACTGTGACTGACTGGATGTGTGGAGTGTATGAAAAGAAGAGTCTGGGATCACTTCTGAAGTTCTGGCTTAGGGAGAAAGATGACATTGAACATGTTGTATTCAGCTCACGGATGAACTCAGCATGTGGACGGTAGATGAAGTAAAGGCAGTGGAGGAAGGAGCTCATGGAAAGTGTACCGAGTAAGAAGAGCAGTGTACATATCCTTATCCTTTAACATTCACATTAATGAGTTCACTCACCTATGATTCTCTCCTGACCACATCTATTTCTTCTCAAGCAGAACTGAAGAATTGTGCACACCTTTCTTGGTAAACTCACAGTAACATGTACCAACTTTTATAAAATCTACATCTTATTGAGCCTACTAATTTATATGTCTCTCTCCCAAAGATATTGTAAATCCCTCATGGGCATGAGAATAGCTAGAGAGATAGGAAAAAAGCTAGAAGAGGTTCTAACCACAGAAGCCTAGGGAATAAAGAGTTCTTATGTGCCAAGCAGAGGAGAAGTTAAGTGATATAAGAAGTAAAATGTGTCTAGTGTTTTGGCAATAGTTATAGTAGAGCAGGGCAGGTGGAAACTAGTCTGCAATGAGGTAAGGAATGAAGAGGCATCAAGAAAGTGAATTTAGTAAGCTTAAATTTAGTTTGAAGGCAAGAAACTACAAGACAGTTGCTAGAGACAAATATGAGGCCCATCCATTGATCTAAAAAATATTATTGGCTACCTGCTACTTGTCAGACAACACTGGAAATGCAATAACGAACAAAACACATATCCTCCTAACCCTTATGGAGTTACATTCTAGTATGGTTAAAAGATTGTTTTGACACTCAGGTTCATAGCAGCATTATTCACAACAGCCAAAAGATAGAAGCAACCTAAGCCTCCATAGATGGATGAATGGCTAAGCAAAATGTGGTATATACATACAACGGAGTAATTATTCAGCCTTAAAGGGGAAGGAAATTCTGACACAATACTACAAAATGGATGAACCTTGAGGACATTATGTTAAGTGAAATAAGCCAAGTCACCAAGTCACAAGAAGACAAAGACTGTATAATTCCACTTATATGAGGTACCTAGAGTAGATAAATTCATAGAGACAGACAGTAGAATGGTGGTTGCCAGGCACTAGAGGGTTGGGAGTAATGGAGGAGTTACTGTTTAAAGAGTACCTAGTTTCGGTTATGTAAGGTGAAAAGAGTTCTGCTGATGGCTGCACAACAATGTGAATGTACTTAATGCCACTGAACTGTACACTTAGAAATAGTTAAGATGAATCAACAAATATCCCAATGTCTTTTTTGAAAATAAAATTTAACAAGTTGAATCTAAAGTTTCTCTGTAAGTATATATAGAGAAATGAAGCCAAGGAAATGTTTCAGGGATTAAAAAAAGCAACTTTTTGATATCAAGTTATACTATAAAGTTATAGTAATAAAATGGTATATTATTAATATAAATATAAGCAGAGTTTCATGAAAGAATAGAGCGTTTAGAAACAAACATTTATATATGAAAATTTATGGTATAACTAATAGAGAAATAGCATTTTATGAAAAATTGACTATCAATTTAGAATAAAAAGTTGAATTCCTACCTGATATCATTCATGATAAAAAAAAAAGATGCTAAATTTTATGTTATGTGATTTTACTACAATTAAAAAAATTTTTAAAGAGAGATTGTTTTGCTTTCAAGAAGAGAATGACCTGAAAAGCTTTATGCTAAGGTAAGGGCTTCTAGAGACTACTGGAAACAAGAAGGAGAGAAATTATGACTGATGGAAGAAAGTTCCTGAGACAGCAGTAGGGAACAGGATCCAACTCACAAACAGAGGCATTAGTCTTTTGATCTCTTCCACTAAGAGAAGAGGAAAGGAGGAAGGAAAGGTCAAGTTTAGAGTTATATTCACCATAATATCCTTTAGGAATGGACCATACTTATACGTCCTTATATCCCTATGAACATAGCAGTCTTGAAGATAATAATGAATATATTTTATAGAATCAATCTAATTTTCACATTAGTATAAACACCTATACATTTATTTTAATTAATTTTTATATTTTCAAACACATATACCCAGAGAGAAATTAGGGGATTATGTTCCTTTCCTAATTTGTGGTTTAAACCAGATTATAATATAAAGTTTTAAAAAGCATACTTGTGGTTTGGGGATGAGGGAAGAGTAGTGACTAGGAAAGGAAAGAAAGGGGGCTTCTGGCGTATGATTAATGATCTATTTCATTATCTGGAGGTGGGATCTGGGTAGTCCCTACATGGGTGTTTCACTTTTTTAACATTCACCAAGTTCTCTAAGTGTCTAACGCAAAAGGACCTACAAGGTCAACTCCTCATTTCTGTTTTCCAAGCACTTCCTAAATAAAGAAAAAAGGCAAGAGGTAACTTCACAAAAGAATGAGGTTTCCTATTTGATTTTTCTCTTTGCAAAATTAATTTTTACACTTCTTAAATCACATACATCATGCTTGGTGATATGTATTTCTAGCTTCCAATAAGTTCATGAAGTAAGGCTTTCTAATGTGAAAGACTAATTATTATTAACAGGAGGGTCAGTTTATTTCATTATTTCCATTCCCTGGCATCTTTCACAGAAATATAACATAGCAAAGGATAATACAAATATATTTAATTTTCAAGAAGTAAAGAAATATGATCAGATTTTTGAAAAATTAAATATATCACATTATGCACAGAAAAATTAGATCTTGGCTAAAGAACTGAAAGGAAGCCTGGAGATTGTGATTCAACCTCCCATTTTCCAGATAAGAAAAAGACTTCAAAGGATTAACTTAGGGGCCACCCCATGGCCGAGTGGTTAAATTCGTGAACTCTATTTCAGTGGGCTAGGTTTGCTGGTTCAGATCCTGGGCACGGACCTACACACTGGTCATCAAGCCATGCTGTGGCAGCAACCCACACAGAAGAATTAGAATGACTTATGACTAGGATATACAACTATGTGCTGGGGCTTTGAGGAGGGAAAAAAAAAAAGAGGAAGAGCAGCAACAGATGTTAGCTCAGGGCCAATCTTCCTCACCAAAAAGTATTAAAAAAAAAAAAAAAGGTTAACTTAGCTTGAAATTGGTAAATTATAATACTCAACAATGTAAGCAAATTATTCCTTTCTGAAATAGCATGAAAAGAATTCCAATATAATCTTCTGTCTAGAATGCTGAAAGCTGGAAAAACAGTCACTTCCACCCTGACAAAGAGAAAAAGCTGGATAAACTCACTAAAATGTGAGTTCTCTGCAAACTGATCTACAGAATTAATGCAACGCAGTTGGAACCCCAGCAAGCTCTTTTGTAGAAACTGACAAGCTGATTCTAAAGTTGACATGGAAAACCAAAGGACTTAGAATAGCTAAAAAAGTTTGAAAAACAAGAACATAGTTGAAGAATTTACAGTACCTGGTTTCAAGACTTCCTTTAACACTATAGTAATCACAACTGTGTGGTATTGGCAAAATGATAGCCATTGATCTATGGAACAGAAATAGAATGTCCAGAAACAGAGCTACATAGAAATGGCAAATTGATTTTCAACAAAGGTACCAAGGTAATTCAATAGAGAAAGGATAGTACTTACAACAAATGATGCTGGAACAACTATCTATCTAAATGAAAAAAGATGAACTTCAATTGATAATGAGCACCATCTGTAAAAATTAACTCATCATGGGGCATAGACCTAAATATAAAATCTAAAACTATAGAATTCTAGAAGACAACAAAAAAGAAAATCTTTGTGAGCTTAGGTTCCTAGACAGCAAACAAAAAGAACCATCCATAAAAGAAAAAATTAAAACTTTTGTTCTTATAAAGATACTGTTAAGAAAATAAAAAGAGAAATCACAGTTTGAGAAAATATTTGTAGTACACATTATAATAAATTGTGTCCAGAATTTATAAAGAACTCTCAAAGCTCAATAATAAGAAAACAATCCAATTCAAAGAATGGGAAAAAGATTTGAACACACACTTCATCAAAGAAGATATGGTTAGCAAATAAACACACGAAAAGATGCTCAATACCATTAGACAATGAAAAATGTAAATTACAACCACAATAAGCTACCACTACACATCCATCAAAATGGCAAAGAACAACAAAAGAAAATCTAAGAATACTAAGTACTACCAAGGTGCAGAGCATTGCTGGCGAAAATACAAACTAGTGCAAATATGTTGGAAAACAGTTTTAACCCAAGAGAAAGGAAAGTATAGGTCCACACAGAAATCTATATATGAATGTTTCTGGAAGCTTTATTCATAAGAGCCAAAACCTGAAAACAATCCAAATGTTTATCAACTAGTGAACGGATAAACAAATTGTGGTAGATCCACTCTGTGGAATACTAGTCAGCATTGATAAGGAACAAACTACTAACACACCTAACAATACAGATGAATCTCAAGATCATCATGCTAAGTGAAAGAAGCCAGATACGAAAGGCTAACATATTATTTGCTACTATGTATATGACATCTCGAAAAGCCAAAACTATAGGGAGAGGAAATAATTTTTAAAAAATTTTTGAAATCTTTTAAATAACTACAAAAGCAATTCTTTAATTGAGAACTTTATACAGTACTTTATGCGATGATCCTCACATTCTATGGAGTAGGTACGAGTCTTACATCCATTGAGTAGATACAAAAATGGAGGTTCAGAGAAATTATCCAGTTTACTCAAGGCAACACAGTTAAGAGAGTGCCTGTGCTGACATCTGAACCTTGGTCTCTGCTGCTTCAAATTTCACGTTTTTTCCCCCTGCTACACTAATAATTATTTGTCATCCTTAGCTTTCATAATACTTGGTTCAGGCCTCTGCTAGAAAAGTTATAAAGTGTTTTTTGTAATAAATAGATTATAAATGAGGAATGAGAAGGTCTTATTAATTTTTAATGTTTACATTGTTTCACACGGTGTCTGGGATGCTGTGGACATTCAACTACTTGTGAATGAATAAAGAATTACTTGCATTTCCTGACAGGAGGGGGAGCACTGAACTAAAAAAGACCACGTGTTCCAAAGATAACTATTACTTCCCTTCAGAAAACATAACTTCTCTAGCATATACATGGCACTACAAGTAGGATGTGCTTAAAAAGGTAGTAAGGCTTTTAGGAGTCAGAATTTCTAGGGGGTGACATACCTAGGCTTCAGTATCCACGTTTGGAAAAAGGACAATACTTATCCCTCCTTTTTCACAATTATGTGGATCACTAAGATAATGGATTTGAAAAGTGCTTTGCAAATGGTAAAGCAATAGATAATCACTGTTAAAATATTTAAGTATTATCATCCATATGAAGCCGCTCAAAGTAACACAGAACCCTTTCTTTTCTCAAAATCTGTATAAAGAAAAAGCCTTAAAAATCTCATTCCTTTCATTAATTGTAACTAATGTTTTATTGCAATGTTTATAATGTTTTATGGGTAACGACAAAACCCAGAAGACTCAAAAGTTGTATACTTTATAATGAGATTATAGTCTAAGCTTCTAGTTCTGGCAGTAATGACAGATGACAAGGACAAGTGAAAAAGTGTGTAAGAAAGAAAAATCAGTTCACAAAAAATTAGCTTTTAAGTAGATGGCTAAAGTTTGCTGCTAATATTTGTTATTTACGTACGGTAATAACTTAAGGAACCAGTAGTCTTTTCTTTTCAAAGTATATTCACCATTTGTTCCCTGGAAACCGTCTATTTAAGTATTTAATATGAGAAAATGGTTTTAAGCTGTAATATTTGGAACAAACATAAATAAACTATCTTCCTATACCCAAATATTATTAAATGATTGGGAGAGTTAAATGGTTTGAATTATAAAAATGAAGATTATATTAGGCCTTCTTTGGATATGCGCATATTTTCAATAAGTTTTGTTAAAATAATAATTGCTTGTGTATTAAAACACACTGGAGTAAGAAAGATAGTGAAGGTCGCACGTGGCAACTTCCAGTTATGCAAGAGGAAATGTCAGGATCATATCTGGTTGAGCTTTTTACACAATGTCCCTGTACGGCATCACATAAAATCAATAAATACTCGTGTAAATACTTATTATTTAATTCCCTTAGTAATTTTATCCTGTATGTGCAATAAAGACAGTCACCACTTTAAAATCAGGATTTAACTGTTTCACTAAGGGCAAAACCCATCATGGCTACCAATTTAAGCCTCTAAAAGGCTATAATACGCATTTCTTCCAACTTAAAATCTGTTAATATTTCAATAAACATGTTAATTTGGGATCAAAATTTTTACTTCTCAATTATTCTATTTCAATCTCTGAAATATGGAAGAACACAATTTTACGTAAGGCCAAAGACTGGGAAATCTAAATACAGTAGACATTTCTCTACAATGTTTCACTTCAACGTACAAAATCGTTTAAAATGCCTTCATCTCCATACGCATACACACAAAGCCCCATGTGATAAATGAATTTCCATTTTGAAAATTATGTCTACTTTGGTTCAGAAACTCTCATTCAATAAAAAGCCACACGGAGATAGTGTCTTTTCCCTTAAAACTACGAGACAAGATTCTCCCTGAGCTCGCGTTTCTCCCCTCCACAGATTTTAATTTGGGGGAAAGCGTAATATTTCAGATTAAATGACAACTGTGATAAAGTAAGGGGGAGAATCCTTTAGTATCAGCCAAGTGCCGCAATCAACTTTTGAATTTGCTCAAAGTCTCGGACGCTACATTAATTGCGAGGGAGCATTAACAGAGCGTTTAGTTGGCCCATTAACTAATTCTTAAGGGCAAGGTCCAGTTAAACTTAGCACAAGCAGGAAAACGACCATTAAGTAAAACCCGGTTCCACCGAGTCGGCATCTCCCCAAGCCCGACAACTGAACTCGCCCCTTTTCTGCTCAGCTGCCTCGGGACACCGCAACGCCCTAGCAAGGCCCTCCCGCCCCAAGGGCGCCTGCGCAAATATCCGGAGTCAATTCCACCCTTCCTTAGGCTAGGCGACGCGAATGGTTTTGAAATTGTCAGGTCACGCCTCACTTTAAAAATCATTAGGTATGACAAAGCACACCAGAACGACCACTCACCGAAGTGGTCCTAAATGCAAGCGACAGAATTTAAGCTTCCTCTCGCGACTTATCTGATGCTGCCGGAAGCGGAACTACCCGTGCCGTTAAGAGGTGGGTACTTATGGGGACTGGAGCGCTTGGGTCACGGAAAATTAGAGTGGATCGTTTGGCTTCTGCCGGAAGTTGTTCCGCCCGGTGAGGTTTGCGTGGGAGACCCAAGGCGGGCGAAAAAGAGGCGTGCCCAAGCTTGGCTAGATGTAGTAGTGGGGTGCAGAGGTCCCTCTGTGTGGTCCTTCAGCAGCTGCTGAAGAGGGGAGACCCACGTCCACGCTCACAGCTGGAGTCTCTTGACCCACACCTCCCTACCGCCCCCGGCATTAACGGAGAAACCGAGACCTGCAAGGGCTCGGCCATCTCCAGCAGCTCGCGTGGCGACCGCAGCGTGGCAGGTGAGAGCCCCGAGCCCGAAGGAGCCCTGACATGCGGAACCTGGTCGCCCCAGGTTGGCGGCCCTTGCTGGGCGGTGATTTGGTCTCCGGGCGGCTGTGCGGCGCCTCGGCACGCACTCCTCTGAGCGCCAGCGCCGGAGCGGAGGGCAGTGTGGGCGTGGAGGAGTGACAGCACAGTCCGGAGCGTCTTGTCGCCTCTTCATTTCCCCTCCTTCTGCTCCTCCCTTGCTTCCCTATTTCATTTCTTGGGGTTGAGAAGCCAGAGGGTTCAGCTCAGCTGGCAGGGAACTGTCGAGCTGCTTCTGGTACTCCAGGCTGCGAGCTCGCTCCACCCGCGTAGGCAACCTCGAGTTTGGGCACTGCTGCGGACAGAGGTGGCTATTTTTATTTTCATTCCTCAGTCTTTATCTCTTTGCTCCTCTGCGCCTCCACCCCCACTGCCAAAGAACAAAGGCTCCACGCGTTGCAGCATTCCAGTGTCAGGACGGAGGCTGCAGGTCGCTGCCGCCCCTCAGCGGTTGGAGAGGGTTGCCTGCTCGCGCGCTTCGAGCCAGGTGGCGACCATTGCATCTCACTTACTGGGTTCTCGGCGACTTCCTGGGAGTTTGCGACCTTTGTAGTCGTGTGGGTAACACTAGTCTTGCTTTAGCGTGCTGGGAGGCTTAGCCGTGGAGATAGGAAATATGGCTGATTTAGCACCCAGCATCCTTACTCCACACTGGCATAGGGTTTTGTTTTGCTTTTGAAAATTCTTCAATGAAAAATAAAGTTTTTGTTTCAGGCAAACAGAATAACGATAACTGCCATTAACCGTGCCAAGTGTTTTACATGTTATCTCCCATACACCTCAACAATTCCGTGAGGTGTATTAGATTATTATTCTCATTTAATTGTTCAGTTTATTTATTTAAACTATTATTTGTTTAAACTGGACAATTGGCAGAACTTTTATTGATCACCCAAGTAGGTACTGTGCACCAAGTAAGTGCTGGGAAGACAGATAAAGTAGGTCCTTGTTCTCCAAAAGCTCCCACACAACCAACTACATATAAATAGTATTATGGAACTATTAATTTTCTTAAGTGGAAATGATATTGTTATGTAGGGGGATGTCCTTTTTAGGAGATGCATACTAAAGTATTTAGGAAATGTGTTGATATCTGCAACCTTCAAATGGTACAGCAAACGTGGTATGTGTATGTATAAATAGAGAGTAAATATGGCAAAATGTTAGTAATTGTTGAGTCTGTTGCTGGGTAGATGGGTGTTTATAGTGAACTGTTCTTTCAACTTTTCTGAATATTTGAAATTTTTTCATAATAAAAAGCTGGAGAGGAAAAACCCTAACTCTAATGGAAACAGATAATTTGGATACTCCAGAATGCTTTGTGGAACATAGAAGATGAGAGAGGGTGCTGATGTGTGTTTGGGACTGGCAGAGGTGTGATAGTTGTCAGAAAAGCATTCACTGAGGACTTCCCAGTTGGTTATTGAGGGAGAAATAGGAACTTTCAAGGAGAGTAGTGAATTCCAGTTAGAAGGAAAAGCAGACTCAGCAAAAAGATATTGCATGAATGTTTGAAGAAAGAAAGAAATTAATGTGAAAATTGTGTGGAACTTGGCATGGTCCTTTTTGTATAAATAATTTTGTAAATGATGCTTGGCTGCCTTTGCCACCCTGCAGAAGCCTATTTAATAACCTATTATGTAGCTGTAGTAATGGATCCCTGGAAAGGAGTCACCATTTTTAAGTGTTTCCACTGGAAAATGCTTTTAGGATTTCAGGAAAACTGGTTGTGTGTCTGTGTTCAGGCTGAGCAGCAGAAGCTGGGACTCCTATTTTCTCTGATTTGGGGAGCAGAGATTTACTAGTTCATAGTTGGGCTCCTGAGAACCTATAGAAAGGGCTACAGTGATGGCTTGCAAAGATTTTAAGTTTAGGTAAGGGAGGTGGTTCTGAACACTACATTGGACCGATGGATGATCCAAGGTGTCGTTTTAAGAATTAGGTAGCTTTGACCATGACCATTAAAGATGTGAAGGAGATGACTGTTTATTTCAGGCACTGGTGTCCATGAGAGTCTCAAGCAGTGTGGTAAGACTGGAAAAAAAGTTTAATGAGGTCTTTAGCAGCAGCAGTGGCAAAGAGAAGTTTCTGTGGCTTCATTACACGGGAGGTGAATAGGTACATTCTAAATGGAATTGTTTGTATTTGTTCTGTGCCAGTTTAGTTTAGCTCAGAAATCTGTCTTAGAGCAACAGCTAACATGATATATAAACAGCTAACATTTACTGAGTCCTTACCATGTGCTAATTGCTCTGGTGTCTGATTGTCATTTAATCTTCAAAACAATCTATGAGATTTATCATTCCATTTTACAGATGGTGACTGGAGAGTTTCAATAACTTAGTTAAGGACACAGAGCTGAGCAATTATGAGAAAAGTTTCTAAGTTTTTTCAAAGTGTGATTCCCTGACCAGCAGCATCAGTATCACCTTGGAACTTTCAGGAAAGCAGACTAACGACCCCGACTCCCAGTCTTTTTAGTTCAGTGTTTTAGCAAGCCCTCCAGGTGATTTCTGATGCTTGTGAAAGTTTGAGAACCACTGCTTTGAGTGTGGATACTTTAGTAGCATGGTACAAATTTCAAATTTAGAAATCAGGGTTAGGTAGTATTTTTCTTTGGCACAGATTTAAAGAGACTCCCAAACCTGGCCGCACATCCATTTGTTAAAATATAGATTCTCTAGTTAGGAAATGCTTCAGAAAATTTGTGGTAGGTTTAGTAACATGAGTTTTTACAAGCATCCCAGAAGACAGACTCAAGTCTGTTGTTTGAATAATGCAATATCTTTAAGGCTAAATAATTACATATTTTGGAATTCATGACCAAGGATGTAGTTTGATCAAAATGTTGAATAATGTGGAAATGCTATATGCATAAACTGTATTTGGTTTAATTATAATGAAATGATGGACGTTATGTACTTTAAGCATTTATAAAACGAGAAAAAGTGCCATGTTTACTGTGATTTTATATCATCAGCACTCAATACTGTGCCTTCTATAACAAGTGAAAAGTATTTGTTGAATAAATATATTCACTTCAATAAATAATCAGCAATATTCATTCTGTTAGTTTTGCACATTACATTAGGAGCTTGGTTTATAGAGTGCCTGTAGAAGCTGAGGTTTATTGAGTGTTTAGTATATGCTAAACACTTATGCTACTCAGTCGTCACGGAATTACAGGGTGTTATGATATCCCCTTTTTTTACAGATGAAGACACTGAGACCTAGAGAAACTAGCATAATTTGCCTGTTACATAGTGACAGATTTAAATAAGTATATCTGACTCCAAAAGTTGTGCCCTTCCCACTATTGAAATATTAGAGCTGTTTTTAGATGGGAGGAGTAAGAAAGTAAAAAGAAACCAAAGGGTGTTTGATAACAAAACCAGAACTGAGGTCAGCTTATACGCTGCCATCAAGTTTTATAGCAATTGAAAGCTTTTGTTGTTCTTTTTCAGCAAGCATCTTGTATATATAAAACAGTGCAAAGGGAGTAGGAGTGAAGGGCATTTATTTACTTAGTTTTTAATTGTGGTAACGTTGGTTTATAACATTATATAAATTTCAAGTGTACATCGTTGTATTTTGATTTCTGTGTAGATTATATCATGTTCACCGCCCAAAGACTGATTACAGTCCGTCACCACACACATGAAGGCATTGATTTGTAAAATGAATTATTTCTACTTTTATTCTTTACTCACAAACTGTTTTAAATTTCATAACACTGTGTAATTTTAATTATAAAGATGGATAAAATCAAGCCTGGATGGGTAAACTAGTTTTCATGTTTCATAGGAAGCCCCCAGTTAAACTAGAATTAGATCTTTAGGAATAGGACTTTTGGAGTTATGCTTTTCAATTGTATCTTGCATATCATTCAACTCTTCTTAAGAATATTTGATCAAGTAATTTCTTATATTACCAGTAATCAAAGGAAGCATTTGATATGTAGTCTTGGTAGGTAATTAGTTCTAATATGAGCAAGGAACACGTATATGTAAACAGCTTTAGTAAAAAATATTTTGAGGTTGTATCACTGTTATATGTTAATTCTTAAACTGATGTTCATGGACATCAGTTTATGTGGAAGAGTTTGGATGTCAGTCAATGACAAACAATTGCTTGTAGGATTTAGTGCACATGTGCATTTTTTTTCTGAGGAGAGGACCCATAGATTTTATTAGATTTGCCAGAGAGTCTTTGACTTCTAAAAGTTTGAGAGCTGCTGTTATAATGAAATCTACTTTTTGTTCTGATCTTCTTTTGTTGATTAATATATGAGACCAGAAAGCCAAATGGTTATTTTCCTTAAAAAACCTGTTTACAAACTGAACTTTTATAAATTGAAGCCTTTCTAAAATTGATTTAATATAATTTCAGGTTAATGTATAGCTGTCAATGGTTTTTAAACCCACATTACATTTTATTCTTTTCCATTCCATTCAGATATTACTGACCTATGTACAGAGGGATGTAGCTTTTAACATAATTTTGTTATAATTTGAATAATTTTCTTCTAATTTGTTAGATATTTTTGGGCTTGAGAAATTTAGTGTGTAGTTGTTATTTTGTATCAATTTGTCAAATTGCTAAGATGTATGTTACTGAAGATCAGAGTCTTAATTTCTTAATTTTATGGAAAAAATGTGTTTTGGAGGTATGCGTCAAGTTGTTGATACTGATTTTACAAGTGTCATTTAAAATTATTTTTACATGAATATTTTAAAGTACTGTCTCCAAAATTATTTCTTTCATTTCATTTTAGGTAAAAAGATTGCTGTATCAACTCATGAAAGCAATAGCCTTACTGTCTTTGTCTTTTAAGCTGCATCAACAATGAAGCAATGATATCTGAGAAGGAAAGAATGTTTGCCAACTAACTGTCATCACAATTTTCAAGTGGCTGTATAAGCAGAAGCAAGCTGCAGCAGACCTATGTGTCAGCTAGTATAGAGAGAATGCTTTCTTCTGCGGCTGTTTATTTAGAAGCCGTTTTAGTATAGCACATTTAAATTATATTTCTATCAAATGAAATAAAAATGAGTGAAGCCCCCAGATTCTTTGTTGGGCCTGAAGATACAGAAATAAACCCTGGAAATTATCGACATTTCTTCCACCATGCAGATGAAGATGAGGAGGAAGAGGATGAGTCTGTAAGTGTTTGCTTGTTTGGTGAGAGAAGACCAGTAAGAAATAGACTTTACTGATCACTGTTAACGTGAATTAATACTATTATCTGAAATTGTGAAGATGTTTTTCTCACATAGAAATTTGTTGGAAATATTTTAAACTGAAAAAGCATATTTTCTTTCATGAGTAACATTACTGAATCTATGGTGTATGAAGAAATACAGTTGAGGGTTAGACTTTTAAGTTGTTTAATGGGCCTATTTTGGTATCTTTCAGTGATGTGCCTAGCATGACACAGACTTGGGTAGAAAAAGTGGCTATAAATCAAAAGCTTTTCTTGTGTATAAAAGGACGTAACAAATAGGTCAAGATAAAGAAGTAGAAGGAAATAATTTTAAAGATACTAAAGAAGGACTACTTAACCAGCCTCATTAGGTTTGTCATGTTGTCAGCACAAGTGGTGGTTGACCTGAGGATATCCCTGTTTTTTAACTATTCAGTAGTCTTTAAACTGTGTGGTCAGAAGGAGAGGCTACTCAGGTATCTACAGGTGTGTGTGTGTAAGTCTTGTTCTCTTTCTGATGTCATCTGTTAGAGTGTATATCCATACAGGATCTTTAGGAGTAACACACATTTATTATGTTCGTTTTGCTATAGTTACATTAGCCCAACCTTTTGCTTTTTCATCATCGTTTTCCCTTTATAAGTAGAGATTGCTTTATTCTGAGAACTGATTTAAAATATAAACTTATAATATATTTGTTTTTCTTATTTCCAATTGGAAAGAGAATTTTGTTTTAAAAACAAAAACCTGGGGCTAGCCCCATGGCCGAGTAGTTAAGTTCCTGCACTCCCCTTCGGTGGCCCAGGGTTTCGCCGGTCCGTATCTTGGGTGCGGACATGGCACCACTCATCAAGCCATGCTGAAGGCGGCATTCCACCTGCCACAACTAGAAGGACCTACTACTAAAAATACACAACTATGTACCTGGGGGCTTTGGGGAGAAAAAGGAAAAGTAAAATCTTTAAAAAAAACAAAAAACGAAAACCTTTATATTTGGCAAAAGTAATAAAAACAAACCAAAAATAGTTATTAGATAACTCTTTAAATTCTTTTTCATAGTTATTTACCAACACTTTTCACAATGCAGTTACACATGTCTGAAATGCAAATCAAACTGTCACTCATTTAAAACCTATCCTACCCACCCACTTCACCCCAGGAAAAAAATAATGATTTTCAAGCTTATCTTACCAGCCAAAATTTTTCTTCATCTTAAGTCTTATCTAGAAGTCCAGTAAGTAAAACATAAAAGCAGAGCTTCTCTGGCTGACTTAGACGAGAAAGTACTACGGGCTCAGGCTCTGCTACCCTTGCCCTTTTTCTCTAGGGGTCTTCTGAACACACTGTGAACACTACTGCTAAATCAAGTCCAGCCTTCTTACATATAAGAACTTTTCTCTCTCGTTTATATCTAGAACTGTAGTTGTCTCTCATCCCTTCTACCTTTTATGTTTTAGCAATATCAAATTTTTTTCCCCTCATGTTCCATCCCATTGTACCACAGCGCCATGCTGTTGTAGGTACTTCTTCATCTCTATGAAATGCCCTTATTTTTGGGTGCCTTATGAATTGTTTTTCATTCTTCAAAACCCTGCTCAGATTTCGTGTTGTTCACTCTTCCCACTCTCCTGCTCTTTTCTCCGTGAGAAACTCAAACACTTCTTCCTCAGTACTGTTTCTATACCTTGACATCTATACTTGTATTCCATGTATCATAATGTACTGTATCAATACTGTGTTCCCCTTTAGAGTCAAAGTATTTTGAGAACAGGTTGTTTCTGTATATCTAACTCGCTAGCACTTAGCATAGTTCTTGGAATATTGGTACTAATTATATTGAGTTTGCATTCAGGATACATAGTTGTCACTTTTGAGGAACTTGATATAGTTCATTTGACCTATAGATTGGTAAAATGATTTGTCCCAGATCATTCTCCTGTTTTTAAGATTTCAAAGATGTAAATTCTATTTTAGACATTAAATCTAATAAAATAACTTAGATCTGCTTAAAAAATTATTTTCATGCTTCTGAGGTTTTACCTAATAGGAATGTTCTCTAATTTTGTCTTAATATAGGTTTATTTGTACATTTTAAACTTGAATGTTTCCAGTTTATCTTAGCCAATGAACAGATATTCATTGAGTAGATCTATAGTTAGTAAACAAAACTTAACATATTAGTCTTTTTATTTTAACTGTAAAGCAGCATGAAATGTTAGGTTGAGTTCTTTTATTTGGAGAAATCTACTTTAGGAACATCATAATGAGCTATGTCGAGGCTTTTGATCAGAAAAAAATTGAGTAAGGAAACATAAAAGGGAGGTTTTATAGGATTACAGGTTAACCAGGGAGGTTAGGATTTACGGTCTGTTTGATTTACAGTCAAATCCAATACCAATTTGGACTCTAAATTTCATATGAGTTAGAGGAGGCAGTGAAGAAATATAGTTCTCAGCTGAAGAAGAATAACGATTTAATTCTGATGTTATATCCAATTTTATTCTTAGATTTATAATAACATAAAGTCTGGTAAAATACTTTTGAGCAAGATTATAATGTCATAGGAAATATATAAAATATCATGGAGGAGAGAGAATTGAAATGAAAAACTGGTCACGCTTTAGATATTCGATAAAACTCTAAGCACCTAACTGCAAAGACCTCAGAATGAATCTTAAGTAATTTTATAAACCCATGAGCTACTCATAAGTTATTATTTCTATATCCTGCTTTTTTTAGTTTCAGGCTAAATCATGGCCTTTGAGCTGTAACGTGGGTACAAGAGATGACCAACACCATTAAACAGGAATATCGAGTATGACGATTAGGTTGTCAAAGAACATTGACACCTCTGTTAGCAATGTGGCTTTCTCCAAAATTTCCTTCCAAGTTGTCATTGGTGACCACCTAATATTCAAGCTCAATCTACAAAAATAGTTTAATACTGTATAGCTTTGTAGTCAGAACAACATCATATTTTAGGCAAGATAATTTTTTCTCACTTTTATTGGCCTTTTTACTTAGATTAGATACAATCTTGCCCTTATTTGCCCCTTTCTAGTGTGAGGAAGGTAAATAAATGCTAGAGACAGTTAAAGAAGGAGTACTTGTTTAAGTTTGAAATCTGAATGAAAATAGTAACGACATCTGAAAGTTTTTTTGTTTTAAAATTTTTTCCACACTTTTGTAGAAAGCTTGTTTACTATAACAATGACATAATTTTGAAAGATGCCTTTTTTGGTTGATGTGTTACTTTTATTGATTCATGACATGCCTCATCTACTTCTCAGAAAGATGTAAGATTGCTGTACTTTGGAGTTCTTGTGAAGTCAACCTGAGTTTTTGTTTCTTTTCTGTTTTAGCCACCGGAAAGGCAGATTGTGGTTGGAATATGTTCCATGGCAAAGAAATCCAAATCCAAACCAATGAAGGAAATTCTTGAACGGATCTCCTTATTTAAATACATCACAGTAGTAGTATTTGAGGAGGATGTTATTTTGAATGAACCAGTGGAAAACTGGCCTTTATGCGATTGTCTTATTTCTTTCCATTCTAAAGGTATTAAAGAATGGGGAGGGAAACTCCTTTATCATTTCTGATTATAAAACTAATACATATTAATTGTAGAATATTAGGTAAAATAGAAAAATAAATTTAAACTCACCCACTGTCACAGATAGGTGATGTTATTTCGATATATATCTTTCCAGTCTTTTTGCCTATGTGGTTTTTTTTTTTCTTTTTTGAGGAAGGTTAGCCCCAATCTAACATCTGCCACCTATCCTCCCCCTTTTGCTGAGGAAGACTGGCCCTGAGCTAACATCCATGCCCATCGTCCTCTACTTTATATGTGGGACGCCTGCCACAGCATGGCTTGATAAGCATTGCATAGATCTGCACCCGGGATCCAAACCCTGAACCAGCAAACCTCGGGCCACTGAAGCAGAACATGCAAACTTAACCACTGCATCAGTGGACTGGCCCCTCTATGTGTGGGTTTTTGTTTTGTTTTTTTTTTTGAGGAAGATTAGCCCTGAGCAAACTGCTGCCAGTCCTCCTCTTTTCACTGAGGAAGACTGGCCCTGAGCTAACATCCATGCCCATCTTCTACTTTGTATGTGGGACGTCTACCACGGGATGGCTTTTGCCAAGAGGTGCCATGTCTGCACCTGGGATCTGAACCGGCAAACCCCAGGCCGCCAAGGCAGAATGTGCACACTTAACTGCTGTGCCACTGGGCCGGCCCCTCTGTGTGTTTTATAAAAACAAATTTAGTACTATAATATATATTTAATTTTTTCACTAATTATATCATGAGGTTTTTTTCCCCTCCATATCATTCTTCAAAAACTTGATTTTTAATGGCGTTGTAGTGTATCATTGTGTGGATATACTATAACATATTTAACCGATAGCCAACAGGTGGTTTCCAGATTTCAATATTAAAAAAAAAGGTTGTGATGAACTCTTTGAATGTATATCTTTGTTTTCAACTCTAAATTTCTTAGGATAAATTCTTGAGTATTTTAGTCCCCTATGCTTTTGCCATGTAGAAAATGTTCTATCATTCCTCATACACATATTCATACTTTATTTCTTACGAACTCAATATTTGAATTTTAGATTTTACTTGCTATCATTTATAAATCAAACTGAAATGTCAATTAAGCTTAAGTATGACTTGATAGTAAAGTATTAGTTCATAGTAAAGTCCACTAATCAAACTTATTGTTAAGTGTATACCTGAAAAGTTAGAAGAATCTGTGAATTAAGTGGATTTCTCACTAAGAACTATAATTTAAAAGATGTGTGCTCAATTATAAATGTATTCATATTAAATTGTTCTCAAAATATGTAGTCCTGAGCTGTGTTAAAGTCTCGCTTTAGTTAGGTGTCCAAGAAGCATCTCCATCAGCAAGAAGGGGATGGAACGTGGCTGAGACTTTTTGTGCTCCCATAGCCTATGTTGATTTTCATTATTTCATAAAGAAGCCAAGACCCTGGTCCTTACAGACTGAATCCCTCATTTCAGAGAATCTTAAAATTTGCTTATCCTTGAGGGTAAGGTGTTCTTCCCTTACTACAATATGGTTATTCCAATAAGAGCTGTTTGCCTGTAGGAACTAGGTGCTATCTAAGGTCACATCCCATGTGCTACCTCTTGGTAAGGAAAAAGTTCCTCTGTAACAACAACAACAAAAGCAGGAACTGACTGTGTAGCTGTTTCCAATTTGCTGAATCCTGTTAGGAGGCTTCGATTCATAGACGTTGAAACGTCTTTACAAGTGTTGAATTCTTCTGAGAGTCTTTATGAAACTTGAAGGGTTTGTAATTTGTGGCCAATGATTCTTGGTATGGAGTACTTCTGTTTAAATCTTAAAAACTAACAGGAATTTAGCAGTAAATTTTTAACTGACGTAGCTTTCTGTTTGTTTTTTAAATTCAATATGCTTTAGTATTTCCTCTACTAATTATTCTGATAATACTACAAAATACAGTGTCTTTACAGGTGTACTCTAGTGTACTATAGTTAAATGCTAAAGTTATGCGTGCTTGCTGATTTTTACCCTTTTCCTTCATTAAAATATTGTCATTAAAGGAATAATAATAGTTAACATTTATTGAGCACTTACTATGCCAGGTGTTGTGCTGTTTTATATACACTCTTATTTAATTCCTCAAAAGCTCTACTACAGAAGATTGGTATAATATCCGTTTATAGCCAGGAATCAGGTGCCAAGAGATGTTAAATAAGTTTGCCCAAGGTCACATAGCTAGTGAAAGATGGAGCCAGGATTTGAACCCTGGTTTATGCTCTTAACCTCCATGGTACACTGCCTCTCTTAATAATATGTATTGATGGATAAGATTGGAGATTTTTAGTGTCAAAACAGAGAGTGAAGTATAATCATTAAAATTCTTTAGATTGTTTTTTGGATTTCTTCTTGCTATATCTGCCATTCAATTTGTTTTCATTGTAATTAGTAACTTTACCAAAGTCTAGAAATTTGAGGGAGTTAACTTTTGATATCTTAACATTGACCTAGTAACAGCAAGCATGATTCTACTCATATATTTTATATTTTAAGTGTATTTGTTGTATGAATTGATTTTTGTTTTTGCTGCTATTTTTAAAGATGCATAAATTCTTTGAATTAGCAGCTCATTTATATGTATAAGCATCGAAATACTTAAGAAGAATTGTATATATTTTTTAAAAATCATCAGGTGACTGTGATACACTTATGTGTATAGATTTCTGTTTGTATATGAGTTAATCTTACCTTCTGTCAAGTGACTGAATAAACAGGCAGTGACTAACATGTCAGTGCTCTAAATTTGGTTATATAACCACTGGCTTGCTGTGCCTTATCAATCAAATTAACTAGGAAAAATAGGATTTTTTAATAGCTAAAGTTAAATCAAGTTTTATGTATGTTTTATTCCATGCTTTATATAGACAGCAGTTATATGCATGATGAAGTTAATCTTTTATGGGAAGTGGTGTAAATTCAAGTTGATAAAGTTATAGATGTCAACTTACCTTAAGATTGTACAGAATATGTTAATAATATGTGTTCTTAGGATTTCCACTGGACAAAGCAGTTGCCTATGCAAAACTCAGGAATCCATTTGTAATCAATGACTTGAATATGCAGTATCTCATACAAGATAGGTGAGTGGTGAAGTTGACTAAATTAAAGGAAGGAAAATTAACATTTATTTAGTATCTATAAGCTGACATGACATCAGGTGTTTTCATATACATTAATTCATGGTATCCTTGAAATGATACTTAGATATAGGTATTTATACACAGTTTTACAGATGTAGAAACTTGAGAATCAGGAATGTCAATTTGTCCAAAGTTACAAGTAGTTCCACAAGTAGTGGGACAAGGACTTAAACCAGGTTTAATTTCCAGAGCCTACTAAATCATTAAAAATTATGAACAATTGTTCTATCATGTGACTGATAATGAAATTAGGGCTTTACTCATTTAACTAAATTTTTTTTAATGGTGAAGTGTAACCATTTTGAAAAATATTTCGCTATATATCTTTGCATTCATTTAACAGGCCAGAAGCAGGGATTTCTAAGAGAAATTGTAAAATATGAATGTATTTGTGTATTTGATTTAATTGATGTTTCACGCTGATGAGAACCTTTCCGATTTCACCAACATTCTATTTGTGTGTTAGCATTACAATATAAGGTTATATATATTAAAATGCTTTATAGAGATAAGGCTTTATAGTTTTTTTGTACTTCTCTTATTTTTTTCTCTTCTTCCAGATAGTAACATTATTAATATCTAAAATTTTAAAACATTTTTCCTAGGTTTGCATATTATAAATATAAATATGTACACACATATGTAAATGCATATTCATTTCAAGAAGTTTGGAAAATAAAAGCATAAAGACATGTGTTTAACTCTGCCATTACATCTACCATATTTTTTCATATAGAAAGCAATGCATACATATATTTGCATTTTACAAAATTAGGATCACTTTTATAATACTGTGAAAATTTTCCCAAATTTGTAGAGTATAAGGTTTTTAATGGTTAGGTAATATTCTGTCATTGCAGTATAGCAACTTTTTTTAACCATTTTCTTATACATTTACATTCCCAGTTTTAAAAATTAGTATTTTAATATTCCACAAAATTTATTGTGCATACAATTTTGTTCTAATTGCTGAGTATTTCCTTAGAATACCTTTTTTCAATATTTTAAATGACTTAATTTGTTTATTTAAAAAATAAAAAGAGTATACATGCCTTTTTTAGTGGTAGAACAGTAGTAATATACTTTATGAACAGTACAATAATATACTTATTGTGAAATAGAGCAATAAAATAATAAGGATGTTTTCCTTTTCCTTCAGGAGAGAAGTATATAGTATTCTTCAAGCTGAAGGTATCTTACTTCCTCGTTATGCAATTTTGAACCGCGACCCAAATAATCCCAAAGGTAAGAGTAAGAGATTGTACGCAGGGTACCTTCTGTCACACAACATACTTTTGAACCACTTCCCATGTACTTAAAGAAGTCATAGTGTTCTATTCAGGTTTTTTTTAATGATCCAAATAAACATGCATTATATTTAGTTAAAATGTGACACTACAAACTAAAAGGCTAGCTAATAATTTAGGAGTTGTATGTCCTATTTTTGTTTGGTCTACATTTGACGTATCTCTGAGAATCAAAGAATTTTTAAATTACATATTTGAATATTTGTATTGATTGGGGGTAAACAAGTGATTCATCTATGACTGTTGAACTACATCTTAGTAACTTCATGCTGGGATGCTGTGATTAAATTTCTAATGACTAGGAATTTTGAAATATTACTATCTATTAGTATTTTCAAATACCTTTGGCTTCATTTTCCTGGTAATCCAAAACATAGCTCCTAAACTATACATAACTTAATCTACAAAAGCCTTTTCTATCTTAAGATCTAAGATTCTGATAATATTTTCGTGAATTTTGATGACTTGATTGTACCTTAAAGAAACTTCTGGTAAAATCCAGGTAAAGCATTTATTATCTGTAACAGGAAACTTTTCTTGTTTGTCTCAAGGTGAAAAATTGACTTCCCGGTTGGATCGCTTATTTACTCTGCATATAGGTTACTTTTCCAACTAAATAGTTTCATGTTTTATGGCATCTATGTTATGAATGATCCCATATGTTTTTCAGAAGATGATAGCATTATGGAATTATTTCTCAGTTTTTCCTATTGGTATCATTTCGTATCTCACCTTGAATTCTGTGGGATGATAGGGTGAAATGGCAGGTCCATAAGATTTTGAAAAACAACTATAGTTCCTAATGCGATATATCATAAATGTTGTTTGCATAAATAGTTTTGATTCAAATCAAATCAGTACATTATCCACTATTACTTTTCTTTGTAATCAATATTCTAGTATAAAACATCCTCAATAATATTATATCTAGATAATGTACAATCTGTAACTTTTCTTGCTATTATGTTTGATTTATAGAATGCAATCTGATTGAAGGGGAAGATCATGTAGAAGTAAATGGAGAGGTTTTCCAAAAGCCATTTGTAGAAAAGCCAGTCAGTGCGGAAGATCACAATGTTTACATTTATTATCCAACATCTGCTGGTGGTGGAAGTCAAAGGCTTTTTCGAAAGGTAACCTTTGTTATCCTAGTGAATGTTGTTCTTGATACATTGTTGTATGAATTTTACTAAAGGCAATCAAGTATTTAATAATACTGCATTTAAATAAGAATGTATCATTTAGAGATAAATTAATAAAGTTGATATACTTTGTTAGAAAAGCAAAGCATCGTTTTGGTTACACAATGTTGTTTATGCAAAATTGGTACCTACAGAATACCAAGAAAATTACTTGATTTTCCTTCTACTTTGCATTTATGTATCTGTTATATAAGAATTTCAGGAAAAAAAAATAAAAAATAAAAATAAAAAAAAACGGGCCGGCCCTGTGGCTGAGTGTTTAAGTTTGCAGGTTCCGCTGCAGTGCTCCAGGGTTTCGGTTCAGATCCTAGTTGTGGACATAGCACCACTCGTCAGGCCACGTTGAAGCGGCGTCCCACATGCCACAACTAGAAGGACCTGCAACTAAGATATACAACTATGTACCAGGGGGATTTGGGGAAATAAAGCAGAAAAAAAAATAAAATAAAAAAATAAATAATAAAAAAAAAGAAATTTCAGATAAAGATCAGCAGTCTTTTAGAAAAATGGTCCCCAAAATAGGTAGTTCATAGAAGTAATACTGATAAATTTTATATACATAAAAGTATGCTCAAAATTGCACCCATAGTAAAATAAATGCAAATCAAGTC